>NC_139043.1:84424256-85624256 GCF_965140915.1 Aythya marila
CGCCTCAGGTCCCTTTCTCCACATGCTCTTCTGTAATTCCCAACCACCGGCTCTCTTTTTCCAGCTTCTTCTCACTCACTGGAATTTTACTCCTACTTAGCTTCCACACTAACATTCCTTTTCTACCACTCATTACCTGATGAACCCATTTTTCTTGTTTCTCTCTCATCAACATCACCATCATACTATTTTGTCCTTTTCCTGCTCCCTACATTACTCATTCCTTGTGTCTTCCTTCCAACTCCCAGCCCTACATTATCAATCAGCACAGTGCTCACTTTCAAGATACAGTTTTCTGCTGTCTGCCTCCATTTCTGAGTCTTTCATTATCCCAGAACATAATAAATGATACTCAACTCTGGCCCACAGAGATTTGTCTCTAATTACTCTTTGATTTCTGTAGGAATAGCATAAGAGTGTAGAAGTACCAGTGGATTTCCTGTATTTAAAAAGGAGATGCACTGAGACCAAGAGATCTATAGGCCAAGTATAGGTTAACTATTTCCAGTGAAAAACAACAGAAAATCCAATACAGGTGCTTATTAATAGAGAATTAATGAACAAGAATATGGCTTAGTGCAATGTGACCCTTGGTGTTCTATTTGATAATTGTGCTTGATGAAATCATGATTGATCAAGTAAATTCATAGTCTTCTGGTATAACTTTTTTGTGAGGCATGACCTATTGATATAAATAAAATTATAGTACATTGTATTGAGTAAGAAGGTTCACTATGCAAAGTCAATAAAGCATATATTAAGTGAATTGAGAGCTTGCAACGGACAGAAGAAATGATTGTCAGTTGGGAATGCTGTTTGATTATTTTGGTTGGTTTCTGTAGGGATCAATAGCAGAATAAAAACTGATCAATATTTCCATCAATGACTTGAAGGTATGTACAAAACCACCAGAGACAAAAACTTTCAGATGGCAGAAACATGAATAGGCTGATAAACAGCAACAGGAACAGGCCTTCCAAAGAGGTCTGGATAAATTAATAGGGTGGGTGTATTCAAACAAGATGCATTATCTTAGAGGTAGATGGAATGTGTTCCAGCACGAGCACATAGAAATAAAAAACATTCTTATAGAAGGACACCTTTGTGTTTATGAACTTTTATTGATGCTTATAAATGTCCAGTGGGAGGGTGCAAAAAAATCATGGTCAAAGTCTTATTGGGTACTGGGACAAGAAGCAATAAACACAAATTGAAATATGGGAAAATTTGTTTAAACATGAGAAAAAAATGGATTTATAGTGAGGGTGGTTAAGCACTGAGACAGAGAGATTGTGGTGTCTCCATCTCTGGAGACATTCAAAACATGATTGGACAAGGTCCTGGTCAACCTGCTCTAGCCGGCCCTATTCTGAGCAGGAAGATGGACTAGGCAATCTCCAGAGACCCTGCCCACCATCAGTTGTTCTGCTATTCTGCAACATTTTTCATTTCAAAGACATTCAGTTTTGCACTTAGAGATGTGCAGGACTCCCAGTATCTTTGCTTTGGACCTGCTCAGTATTGCAGGCAGTGGTCTCTGCAGAGCTGGGCACAAGGTGCAAAACTGGCTTGAGGAAAAAGGATGAGCCAGGTTTTAGAGTTGATTACACATTAAAGCAAGCCTAAACTGGTGAAACACTGACATCTTTGGGCAACAAGTCAAGCTGTCCAATTCCATCAGTACCAAGGCTGTTTGTTGCAGGAGCCAATCATGCAGATGAGGATCAAGGTGAGGTGACAAAGGTGATGTGGCAGATGCTGTTTTGCAGTGACCAGTGGCGATGACCAGGACTGTTTGCCTGTCTCCTTTGTCACAGTCTTGAAACATTTGTGGAAGGGGTCTCAGCTGCCAGAAAGCTGTGCAGTGTACAGCTTAGTGATGAAATCCACAGTGTGCCTGCACCATGCACTTGATGGTAGTGTGGGCAGGATTACAATGAGCACAGCAGCAAGCACAGCAAAGTGCCCAGCTCCTTTTCTCAGTGGCTTACCCATAATTGCATCTGGATTTCTTAAATTCATGAACAAACAGACCTGTTGAAACCTACCCCCAGGGGGTCTGAAAGAAGATCTGCTGGCCCCATCACCCCCGCAGCAGCTGCTGGGAGAGGCTGAATGGAAGGGAGCTGCGTGCAGACACGCCGGCCCTCTGCACGCTCTGCCGCTCACAGCAGCAAGGCTGGCCAGACGCCCAGCGCGTAAAGGGCAACGCTTCAGCTCATGTAGGCACAAGGTATGGGGTGGATCTGGTGTCGTCCCCAAAGAGGCATCAGGTGGCTGCAAAAGGGGAGGGAAAGACCTGGTACCTCACTCCTCTCCGGGATGGAATGAAGAGATAAATTGGGCAATTACGGAGCTCACTGCGCTATGTGGGCTCTGGCTGCAGTGACTGCGGGACAAGAAGTGTGAACCCAGGCCCTAGTGCCCCCGTGCATGCATCCCAAGGCTCTCAGTAGGACTCATGGTCTGCATTTCCTGATCTCCTTGTGCACCTCATGAGGCATTCTGCCCCCTCTCCTCCACCACTGCACACTCTGTATGGCTCATGAATAGCCATGCTCAGGAGCAGCCTGAGCAAAAGCCTACATGGTGCAGGAAAGGCCAGTTACAGCACCTTTGTGTTGTGTTGCAAGGGCAGGATGATGGATTGAGCCTGGACCCTTAACCCTTGGTCACAACAATCCTTCTGGTTAGAAAGTGTTGGCAGGAAGCAGTGGAAGCTGTTCACTAGGCCAGACCAGAGATGTGAAAGCAAAGGCACGCATAAGAATGAGGACCTCGGGTCTTAATAGTGGTTGAACAGGGTCACAGACACATCATCTGGGAATTAAAATGCTGAGTCTTCAAGGGAGTGCTTTAGAAAAGTACCTGGACTAACCACAGGTCAGAGCTGCCCCCAGAAAACAGTGTGTGTTGTGATGCTGGCTGGACTCAGGACATGAAATGGAGGACAGGACCAGGCTGGATGGTGGTGTCAGTGCCATCTCCCCCTTCTAGGAAGACTAATGAAAGTCACCCTATTAGACTGGCTGACCCAGCAGCAAAAGGCAGAGCACAGGTCCAACCTTCAAGCCCTCTCCAGTTAAACTTCTGGTCTCATTTCTGGAAGCTTGCAGCATATAATCTTTCTTCTGCCTTCTGCCACCTGCCATGTCAACTCCAACATTCACTTCCATCTCCTCCCACCTAAATCCTGCTAAGTGCCATTGCTAGGATTGTAACTGAAGTTTCTTAGGAAGGTTAGTGAAGGACCAGTCCTCTGCAAGCTCAGGCCAGAGAATATGATAGGGCAGATGAAAGACTGTATAAGTGCCTGTTGCTGCATCCTCCCACGCTGCTTTTTCTTGAGTTTTGGCTTTCACTTCAAAGACAAAGCAGGCCAGAGCCTTGATAAAACAAGCACACAAACAAACAAAGCACAAAATATGACCCTGCTCTGAACAAGTGTCCCTCTGAGCACAGGAATAGAAAGAGGCAGTGGCTGGGGGATACAGATGGTGGGAATTTGTTACCTTTCATCCTTACTGACATAGGGGCAGGCTGGCCATGACTGCAGCCCAGCTGCTTGCTCCTAGAGCTCCTAGAGCTGGTCCTTGATGGGAAAACACGCAATGGCTCATGGAGTTTCAGTCATCACCCTTTATTTACTGCATCTGGCATCCCTGAGTGGAGGTGTGTGAACCAGAGAAAAGTGCCTTAGGCACAGAGATCATAAGAACCGGTTCAATAATTTCCACACCTTGTAGCTTGGGTTGCAGAGTACCTTGCTACCCATACTATATTTTTAAGTCTCCTTGAGCTGTGTTGGGCTGTCAGTGCCGGTGTTGACCGCAAGATGAGAACTGACCACCACTAAATCCTGTAACTGTTCTCCAGTGTCCTGGATTTCCCTGCTCACACCTCATCCAAGGTCTGTCTGACAGCCAGCCATGCCTGCCAATGGTCTGGGCTTGCCCATATACAGGGCTGCCCGTTGCTGTGGATGTGTTTGTGTTTTTCCCTCGGGCTGATGGGCAGCTGGGCATGTTTATAGGCCCTGTGCCTTGGCCCAGCTTTGTGCAAGAGAAGGAGGAAGGGGAATTTGGCCCGGCCCAGGGTGGTGACAGAAGGTGGTCACAGTTGTCACGCAGACTAATTGCACTTCTAACCCCTCTGCGCTGTTTACAAGCTGCCCCACACCGAGGACTCGTGTCTCTGGCTGACCCCCGTGTCTCAGGGTGGAGCAGCACGGTGTTCCTGCCCGCACACGGGGCTCTGGTAGCACCTTTCGGGTTTTAACCCAGACTGACTTGTCCCCAGGCCCTTGTCCCCAGCCCTGCTCTGTGCCTGCCTCAGCCGGTTATGCCGGAGCGGGAGATGGAGGCCCAGCAAGGGCAGGCCGAACTCCTATCTCCTGACACTCCTTTTTGCAGAGCCGCTCTCTGCTTTACCATGCACCTCTCTCTGAAGCTACTGAATAGCTCCTGGCTGCTCAGCCCGCTATTTCAGGAGGAACTGAAACACATTTAATGGCTTGCACCTTTATGATGTGCTAAGCCTCGTGTCAACTACAGGTCAGTTCCTTGCAGCTCATGGATCTGGGCAAGTGATGCAGAGATGGGGCTGAAGGAGAGAGAAGGGTGGAGCACAGAGCAAGAAAGAGAAGGAAAAGAAACAGCAGCACACAAGGAAGATCCCCAAAAGTGCCTCAGGACCTGAAGGAGGGAAGAATCCCTTGGTTAGTGCCCTTCTTCAGCGTGAGGGATATTAGTCCATAGCAGCAATGTTGCACAAGCCCCATGTACTTGGGGCCATTCTTGGCACCCAGTTTGGTTAATCCAGACCCTTAAGCATAGCACAGCTATGATGGCCATGCCTCCCAAATACATGGGTGCCTATACACAATAATGTTATGAACTCTGTGCTGGGACAGTCTCGTGTCTTTCCATGGCTGGATCCATCACATAAACCAGCAGTACAGCATGCAATTCCTGTGTTCAATCCCTATTGACTGCTCCAAAGGCACGGAAGTTCACCACCTGCCCATGTCGTTCAGTTTCGGGCGTTTGGGCCGGGCTCCCCTCCCTCGTTCTCATAGTGCTCATAGTGCTTCAGAGAAGACTGCAGCACCTTTATCCCACCAGGGTGGCTTATCACTCAGCTAGAAGCTCATGAGAGCGCTCACGTGAGGAGCAGCTGCTGGCCGGGCACTGCTGGGAGCAGTAGGATGGGCACTTCTATTCCCAGTGCTGGAGGAGGTTGGGGCAGGGGGAAGCTGGGCCTCCTGGTGGCTCTCTGTGTGTCTTTGAAGGTAGCCACTGACAATCTCTGTTTGAGTTTGCTGTTGCTGGGCTACCCACAGGGACTGCCGAAATTGTTGGCCTCTTCTGGATAATGGAAATCTGGGGATTATGAGGGAGCCGCGGTAGGCAGCAGTTCTGATGGCCCTGAGCAGCCTGCCACCCTCCCACAGGAACCTGGCTGCACAAGGGCACCTCAGGAATTGGATAGGGCTGGCAGAGACCTGGCTGTAACAGGATGCCCCTGTCCTTTCCTTTCCTTCCATCACTCATCTTATGGCACGTGGTATGTGGGGGCTGCCAGGTGCCAGCAGCTATAGGAATGATGGGACCTCAGGATGGGGAGGTATTGTTGCTGGAGTGAGGTAGTTTACATTTTTTTTTTTCATCTCACCTGTCTAGTTGGATGTCATTGTCCACATTTTAGCACTTGCATGACTGGCCACCCACCACCAACTGTTCCAGCGTGTACATAGTCCATTGCTACTAATTATCTTAAACTACATACCAAACATCTCCTGAGTACCTGAACTATCTACAAAAGATTGTCCTGTGCATCCATTTCTACATCTGCAGGAACACTTATTTTCTAAGTATCTCATCTACATACAGCTTGATCAGGGTTGCATCTGATGCCCCCTGAGAGTCTCTGGGATGGGCAGATTCTCTACCCAGGACGTTAATCTGCACACTGACACACATCAGTTGGTCTGGGCACAGCAGGAGCTGCCTGGGGGATTCTCCATGGCAGCCCAAAATTCCCATCTGAAGACTCCTGCAGCAATTAGTCAAATGCTTAATTGTGAAGGTGGCTACGAGCTCAGTCAATTGGTTGATCTCATTCAGCAGCCCCCTGCCTCAGATCAGTCCATTGCCTCATCCATGGAGATGAACAGCCTCGGAGTTCCTGGAGAGCCAAGGAAATTAATGGCGACTAAGTGCACAACCCTACCACCCAGCTACGTGATAGTGATAACTATAGGACAAACCTGAGTTTGACACTTGTGACTTAAATTACACAGCTCTTGCCACACAGCAAATAAAGGAAGAATGACACAAAAGTCTGTGATGGTCTCATTTTAAAACAAAATCATTTTGCTGTAGCTGAAGAAAGGTTTGTGGGCTGGTAACTCGTGAAGTCTGGCACAGATATATCTTTACACAACCCCACACATAATTCCCACAGAAGCAAAATGTTTGGGGCATTTCTATTGCTGGGGTTGGGTTCCATATGAAAGGCTTTGAAAACAACATCTCTCTGCTTAGTCAAAGCAATTTCCTCTGACCAGCTTTAGCAGTTCCTTTCCAGGTCACTTAATGATTCATTTAATTCATCTTGTTTAAAATAGAGCTGTCTATAGTCATGCTGTTTGGATCTTATATCAGCTGTGTTAAGCACATACCTCCCCAAGAGCCATATAGGCTGTGAATTCCTGATGCTGGGGAAAGCAGAAGGAGCAGTGCCTGTGTGGACTCAGGTCCTGTTTCCTGTGTTCTCATTTTCTTTTTTCTGGCATGGGTACTCATTTTTCCAAGTTCTGATATGGATTTTGTTTCTCTTTGGTGGCTCTTTTGGCTATTTTCAGCTTGCTATCTGGGGGATGGCTGGGACTGTTGCAGGAACATTTGTATGTTAAAATTGTGGAGGGGAGAGTAGCAGACCAGGACAAATGCTCAAGACTAGATTGGATTTCACACCCCTGCCTTTAAACTTGCAGCTTGCTCTTAAGGTCTGAGGACAATGGCATGGGGAAATTATTTTCACATGGGTGATCTTAATCAGATGATAATGAAAAAGGAAGAAATGGGAAACTCTTTGCTAGAGGTACAGAACCTTTGCAGACACCATTTTCAAGACAGGCTCACTTTAGGGAGGATATTTTTCAGCTCCCTTTTCTGGCTCTTCCATTTATTCCAGGATCTCCTAGGATGCTGGCAGAAATGTTTACACTGATTCAAAGAATGATTGCTTTGCAACTCTCCCTTGTTAGCCTTAGCTTCATTGTCTTTATTTGTGTGTGTATGATATTTGAACATGTTTTTGCTTCAGACAAAAATCTGCTTATTGTTTCCTTGCCAGATCATTTTGTTGCAGCAAGGAACCAAGGTTACTACCTGTCAGCCTGCAGACAAGGCAAGAGCTTATGTAAAGATATATTGCTAAGATTAAAAGACTGAAAATCACATTTCAGTGTAGCTTGTCAGGCAAGAACTACCATGCCAGTCATGTCTGGGCCATTACTGAAAATAAGGATTTCTTGCCTGTGTCCAGGGGCTGAGAAGGAAGTTTTTTAAGAACATGTCTGGAGACAGACTTCACAGCCTCTCAGATGAGGAATAAACTGTATTTCTTCACCTCCCCGCATTTTCTTTCTTTATAGAGCTGCTGAGTAGGCCAACAGTTATGGAAGTGTTGAATGAATGAATGGCTTCCTGAAAAAGGTCCTCAAAGCCTTCTCAAACCTACTTTTTTGGGACTGCAGCTTTGCCTCGAAATTCAGTTATATTAGTATGCAGAGAGGATAAACATACACACTTTTTGTCAGTGAGTAAACTGTACACAGAATGAACTCACCATGCATGGATCAGGTCTCTGATCTGGACAACTGAGACACCAGAGCTGCTAAATTAGTTTTTCTGTGGGTTTGACCTCTGCTGTCTCATCTGTGGCACCATGTAAACCCTCACAGGAGGTAGGCCATCCCCATCACGCCCATCAACAGAGCAACTCCTTCTCCCCACTTAGCTTCAAAGTGGGATTTTTTTTTTTTTTGGGTTGGGGGGGAGGGTTACATACTTTTTGCATTAGCAAAAGAGGAGAAATTGCTGTGAGCTTTCTTTGTCAAGGAAGAGAGGACAAGGCAGCTCTGCTCTGTCCCTCTCCTGACAGAGATCCTGAGGAGCCCATAACGGCGCTCCCATGGGATTTGTCGCAGTAGCTTTTCTTAGGGACTGAGTCAACATAGCTGAAAAGCACAACCAGCATTAAGATGATGTTCCACTGCAATGCTGTGCCAAAGTTACTCAGCAGAGGATCTTTCCTAAGCAGGTTTTCCGTCCCTTCAGATACTGCTGCTTCCCCTGCCCTCTCCACACATAACCTCTCATCCTGTCGAGCTGTGTTCCTGGCCACTAGAACTCACCATCTCTTAAAATTTAATTACCAGTGCTGCCCTTAACACAAAGGCACCGCTGGAAACTTGCCTTTCCTGGCCTGTGGCCTTCTTCCAATTACAAGCGACGTGTTAATGAGAAGACCACGGATCTAATCACCAAGTCACGGCATTTGCAAAATGCCAGCCAGCACAGTAGCTGGATGCAAAAAATAGGAAACCAGCTAATGTCAGCTAAGACCGCTGGTTACAGGGTCCTTGGAGAAGCATTACGTTTGCTGGAAGCCCGGCTGAGCATGAGGGCCATCAGCTCCTGCCACCGGGTTACGGAGACGGGTCTGGCAGCAGAGGAGCTGGCGGTGTACACGTGGGGGAAAGGTCAGGAGATTGCCGAGGGCTTTTCACTTGTGGGCTGGGTGATGGGAATGGCCAGTGAGTGACGAGTACGAGCAGCTGGCAGAGAAGTTCATCCCAAGACAGTCCAGTTAGAGTGCGGGCACACGGCAGCTTTAATGCTGGACGGGTTTTTTACGATGCACCGAGAACTAGGTGTCATAAGGCACATAAATCAAAGTAGCTTCTTGAAACTGAGAAAGTCTGAGGCCCTGATGCCCCGCGGCCAGAGCAGCTGAGGTGACACAAGATATTCCCCTCTGTACACGGGCCCTGCTTGTGCCAGCAGGGAGACTGCTGCCTCCTGACCCGGAGGGAAGGAATAAATGTCGTGTTTGAGGAACCAGCTTGGTTATGTATAAATTTTATGGAAACTGACAGTGTTCTCTGCATGGTACAAAAAGGTGCTATGCTGTATCAGAGAGCATGAAACCCTAAAGTGCAAACCAAACCTTTAAATATTTGGTTTATATTTATTTTAGGGTTTATTATTAACCTTTGACATTGGCTCATTATTATTATTGGATTATATTTGCTCATTCACCTCCATCTGCTTTGGTTTTCTCTATTTCTTATCTCCTTATCTAGTTTCTCTATTCAGTCTGCTCACCTCAGAGAAAGAGAGCATGAAAGTGTCTGTCTACTCCCGTGTCTCTCCTCGAATCATTTGAGACTCATGATCCCTTTCAACCTCTGTCACTCCAAACTTGTCTTTGGCATTAAGGCTTCATTCCCTCGCAAGAGACATCAGGCAGAGTGAGTACTGATCGCGGGCTTGATGTGGGGCCGTTGTCAGGAAGCAGCAGGAGCAGGCTGAGAGAGAAAGCTCCTGAGAGGAAGGAGGAGGGCATCTCCCAGGGCTTCTCCCAGCTCTTCCTCACCCCTTGCCCTTTTCCCAGCAGGCTACCTCAAGGTGGCAGAGCTGTGCCTTGACACAAGCAGCCAAAGCTCTGGGAGGGAAGCAAGGGGAGGGCCATCAGGGCCCTGAGAGCAGCGTCACACATTCAGAGAGGAGTTAGGCACTGGGCGGCTGGCAGAGAGCTGTTCCTTTCAGTGCCCACGCTGTGCACCAGGAGCCTCACCAGAGCACAGAGACCACTCCTGAATACCCTAGGGAGAAGCTTCATGGAGATGCAGACTCTAGCACATGTCCCAGGCTCAGTGTCTTGCAGAGCACATGCTAGAGCTTTACCCTCCAATCATTTGTGTTCAGCAAACGTCTCTCTTGTATCACAGAGAGGACTTGTTTACAAAGCAAACACTGTCAGTCCATTTAATTGGCTCTTTAACATGGCGAGAAATGTTCCCTGGCAGAGAGCTCCTGGGAAACCCTCCAAGCTGTGAAATGGAGAGGTGCTTCTACGCAGAGAGGACAAACGAGGCTAGTTCCTCACAACTGAATCATCCCTCTTTGGGTGATGGTGAGGGTTCAGGCAGGGGTTGTCACAGCCACAGCCACTACAACAGCAATTTTTAACAGCGCGTGGCACAGCAGTGACAGAGGAGGGAAGTTTACCTGACTTGTTCTGTACAGCAAAATTGATCAAGCCAGGATCTGCTTAGCAAGACTGCTGGACTGGCTCCATTTAGGATCCTGGTTGTGGTTGCTTGCCTGTTTGTCAGGTGGGATTGCTGAGACTGGAACTGCTCATGTCATGACCTGCCTTCCATCCGCAGAACGGTCAGAAAAGGGCAACTTGAAAGACAGCAATTTTTTTTCTTAAGTGTAGGAAAAATACGTTTGTACTAGAAAGCACCAGTTTGCAGCAAACCAAGAATGTTGTTTCACAGCTCTGCATAACCTTGTTCCTGGAAAAAATCTTCTCAGCCCCAGTTAAGCTGAATCACCCGGACGCGCCCAAAGCCCGAGGCCTGGCCCTGGACCAACAGCAGGCAGCGGCTGCCACGGGCTGGGTGTGACTGAGGGATGGGGGAACCTGCGGGCAGGGCTTGGGGCAACCTCACCTCGTGCACCTGCCAACACGAGCAGAGAGGGGAGGAGGGAAGGAGCTCAGGCCCTCAGGAGCACAGCAGGAGGCTGAGAAGTGAGGCTGGAGGAAGGCAGTTGGCAGCACAACTACTGCCAAAGCAAGGGGCTGGGGTGAGGGCCCTAGGACAATGTGGAAAACTGGATCTAAGAGGGCACGTGGAACGTGTATGAAATCAGTCAAAGCAACTGAGCCCCTGACAAAGATTCAGCTCTTGCTGCTGACAAATGCATGCCATGTGGGTGATGCTGGCAGAGCTGCTCGGCTCCTTCAGCTGGCTTTTAACCATGTCCGCAGTCCCTTCAACACGGGTGTGCATTCATCGCCCTCCAGTGGCGAACCTCGTGTTTTCCCTGGTGTAAAGCAGCAGTAGGACCTGAAGGGAATGTGGGGTGCTTGTGGTCCTCAGCCCCAAATGCACACACCACTAGGCAAGGCTTTCATTTCCCAAAAGTACTAATGTTTAGAGACACAACACGCTTAATTTAAACATCTGTGTTTGTCTGCCACAGCTTTGTCATCACTCAGATGTCTCCTCCACTCTATGTGACTAGGGCAGACCACCACACAAACTCACAATACTGCTACTCCCACAGCCCTGGTAAAGCACAAATCCATTTACATCAGCCCCGAGAGCATACCAGTTTGAGCTGCATCAGTTTCATTAATCTCGATTAATGTTTTCAGTTGCATGTTGCTTGTCCTCCAATTAACTGCCTATACAACAGTAACAACTAAATATATGTTAAACAACTAATATGTTAAATTCAAGTAACTAATGTATGTTAAATAACAACAATGTAGCTGATACTACTAAATGTTGAAAATCAAAGTCTCTAATAAAAGACTAATTCTTCATTTTTAGATTTTTTTTCCAGCATTCCACCACTGAACTTCAAACTTTCAATACTGAGGTCTGACTGAAGGTTAATATTTATATACAGAGCACAAAGTCTTATTTCCTTAAGTCAGATTAACAAAAAGATGTGATCTTGCAATTCTGGGACTCTTTTCCCTGCTGTTCTAGAGACTTCTCAATTAGGCAGTTTGCTACAAACAAAATATGTTCCCAGGAATGATAGAAAATATTAAAAACCACAACATAAATTTGACCAGATTTCAATTCATGTATCATTAGAAACTACCAGCATAACATGCTGCAGATCTTTTTGATAGCGAGAACAATTTGGTGTACACATAAACTGTAGCCTCCAAGCTGCTGTGAACCGATTCCATATACAACGTGTGGAGCATCGCCACAGCTTTCTCCCCTCTAGTGGCAGTGCTGCTTGCAGAGCCTGCCCTCCCTCACGTCTCCTGGTCAGAATACCAAACTCAGAACAAGAGAAGCAGTGTCCAGAACTGCCTTTCTTCTGGGCATCTCCCATTTTAAATAGGTCACATCATCTACACCATGCCAAAAGACAATATAACTGAAACAAGTGAAGCTTTTGAATAATTTGGTCATGGAATTCACTGTTACAGACTTGAAGGGAAAAACTAATGAAACACAAACAACAAACCATTTTCTCACTTCCTTTCCATCTTATGTACAATCCCACCAGTACAATTAAACTACTCCTTGGAAGTCCGAGCTATAGCCACGTTCATTCGGAGCTATTAAGCAAAGTAAGAGCTGGCTCTACATGAGCCAATGGATTTATGGGATTTTAGTCACAATTACAGCCATGAATCAATTCCAAGTACCAGACTTCAGCTGCAGTAAAACTGTGCAACTGTTCTGTTCATGGATCTGCATGTATATAAACCTATTTTGGAAGAGAACAATGATGAACAGAAGTTACGGTAGTCAGTTTCTAACTAATTAAAATAAAGCTTTGCGGGATTCCTTCTTAAATAGTTATGGAAATACACTTTTATCATAACCAGCACTGGAACTTTCACACCATAAAAATCAGACTTCTCTAACCTTCCTCTACTGACACTCACTGAAGGATTTTGTTTCACTCAAGTGGTAATCGTAACACAACTAAAACAGAACATGCTAGCTAACAGAGGCAAGAGAAGTAGCTTCCTCTGTACTACTATGAAAAAACAAACAACAACAACAAAAAAACAAAACACCAAACAGAACCCCACACCAAAAACCTACACGTTATTTCTGGTTTGCTACTTGCTTCTTACTAGGAACTATACATGCAAAGATGCAAGGCAGCTTACAGGTAAATTTTACTCCTCCATTTTAAAATCATTTTTGGGACATATGAAGTACATACATTTATTCTCGGTAGCATAGGTAAGTTCTGGGAAGAAAAAAAAAAAGAACCAAACGCATGGCTGAATGCAATCCCTGTGAATCCCTGTAAAAAAACTCCTCCCTGCACATCAACCAGGAATACACTAAATGTGAGTGGTAACAGGCCCAATGAAAGTTAAAGTATTCAGAGAATTGGTTTGAAGATTCTGCAAGGATCCAAATAATCTTTTTTCCTAAACCCTTTCCTAAAACCTTGTTTTTTAGGGTTTCCTAAACCCTGAACTTCTAAGATGGTCATATTTGGTGCAGAACTGGTTATGTAGCTTGTTTCTTGTAATGTGATATTCGTACATGCCACTGTTCAAATGGCTCTAACACTGTAATTACTCAATGGCTGTCAAAACCCAGGAATGCAACAAGCACAGGTTGCCTTGATATAAGAAAACCTCATACTCAGTACCACAAGTGAGAACTGGAAGCATGTAATCCGAATATTTTTCATTGCCAAATTTAAAATTCATACTTGAGATATTTAAGAATTACCAGAGGCTACAATAATTTTCTGCTTACTTCACTGAAGAGGGACAGAAGACCTCTTAAAATGAAAATCTGCAGACTTAGCTCACAGGCAGATAAAGGAATTAGCTGCAGGAGCAATGGAAAAAGGACCTACAAAATTCTGTTAATGCATTATCCATGCTTTTTTTTTTCCTTCCCCATACATTCAAGAAGTTTTCCCTAAGAACATTCACACCCCTCTAAGAAAAAATGCAATGAGGCTTCCAAAACTAGTACTGAAACCATCAGTGCTAAATTGTGTTTTATTTCCAACAATTAGCCATTACAGTATCTGAAACAGTGTCCAAAATAAATAGCTGAAGATGAAGCATCAGAGTACTACCGTCTTCGCTACTGCTGTGGCCCCCTTAATGTTTCTTGCTTTTCAACCTTTACTCTTCAGATTCTCCAGGCCTACGGATATCATCAATCTTCAAAATCATTCTAACGACCTGAGTCGCCAGAGAAATCTGTTGTTTCTTACCAATCAAGGTTTCTATAACATGTTGCTGTTTCATATCTGTAAAAGACATGTGAAAGAATTAGATGGCTTCCTCAAACCTGAATGTAATGTTTAACCCAGACAGTTATTTACTATATAATTTTAAAGATACTAAATTACTCTTGCCCACCATAGTTAATGAATACTTTGCATAAACTATAGCTTTAAGTCTGGGTTCTTCCCAAAGACCATAGAACATTAAGATCAAACTCTTTTCCCCAATTAAGCCTTCCTCAATCATAACTTCACCTTCCTGTACTTCTATATACAAATATTAGAAGCATCCTAGGGGCAGAATGACCACTGAAAGCTGACGTGCCATAATGCAGAGACATCTAATCAAGGAAGGGCTATGCATTACACAAACACAAGGCTTTATGCTGTGTTCCAAAATGTACTGCCTTTTTTTTTTTCCTGAAAGGAACATGAAAATAAGAATTTGAACAGTGTAAATTCAGATGAAAACGTATTTTCATACACTGATTTTGTAGCCTTCACTTGCTTGTTATAGGTCTATACATGTGCATGTAGCAGTGTGAACAAGACTACCTAAAGACATTTCCAACCTTTTGCTTTCTTCTTCGCAAGCTGTTTCTCAAAACAACTGTTGGTTGGTAGGACTGCACTGTAAAATGGATCACTAAAAATACAGTACTAAGAACACATCCCATTTTTGCCTCTTAGTGAATAGTTTTTATTCCTGTCCCACCAGGTCAGCAGGATCTACAACTAATCTTGTCACTTTTGGTTCAAGCAGTTACGCGTTTTCTTCCTATCAGACATCATGTGTCTCTCCCACTCCCATTTATCAGGACAAGGGAAAAAAGTTCATAATTGAAGTGACAGACATCTTAAAAAAAAAAAAAAAAAATTAAAAGAAAAAAGGGGCTGGGGGACAAAATATAACCTTTTTCATTTTTTGAGGAAGAAAACCCTGTTATGCTTCTCTCCTTCTCCCCATTACACATCTTACCATTTGTTCCTTTCTGCAAGCAATCAATGCCGAGAGCAGGATTATTTTCTTTCACTTGTCTAGCCCGTACTTCAGTCATAGTGTGTATTGGATTCATTCCACTGTTCTCCGACAGGGCCATGGGGATTACCTCCAGGGCATCTGCAAAAGCTCTCATGGCATACTGTTCCAAAGATGGGCACTAGGAAAAAACACAAAAAGGCACTTGCAACAACTTTACAAAGAGGGGAAGCAAAACTTTAACGCTGGTTATCAGAGAATGTCAGGAAGTTCTGTAATATGCATTTTTCTGGAAGCTCTTTGAAGCTTTTTGGAAACTCTTAAAATGGTCTTAATCCTTTTTTTCTCCATGGGAAATTAAAGAGAGTTGTAGAATGTTTCTTCCTTACCTTATCTGCTGCTTCACTGACTGCCAAGGCACAAGAAATTTCAGCAGCACCACCACCATACACAATACGATTATCACGGACAAGATTCCGGATCACACATAATGCATCATGAAGAGATCGCTTTGCTTCTTCAATGATCTGGAATTAGAACATGGCACATACTTTACAGCACACAACTGACTGATATGAAGATGAATTTCCGAGTATAGAAACAAAAACTGCACATGAACTAGAGGATCTCTTCACTGCTCTACTGCTGCTATACTATACTACTTCAGAAGTGTTGGCTTCCTAGTAGCAGAGAAGGAATGAAAAATACATACCAAGACAAAAGCCACAAATGTAAATGCCAACATTATTTTCAGACTGCAATTTGTGTCAACTCCAACAGATGTAGAAGGATTTAACAAGCTATGCTAACCTTTCAGGAAGCATTTTTGTTTTCTGAAAGAACTCTTTAGACTGGCACTTAAAATTCTTTTTTTCCCATTTTTCACCCAAAGTAGAATTTGACCTATACTAAATGTAATTCCACACTAACAGTTCAGTCAGTGACGAGATTAAGTAGAGAAGCATTAAAAATGGTCTCATTCTGTTCTTTTAAACTGTTATAAATTAGAAATGACATACAGAAGCACAGAAAACCTGATCTCGCAAAAATACTAATATATCTTTACTCATAAAAATGACCTTTCCATGAGAAAAAAAAAAAGCACCCACAAATAAAATTATTTCTCTATTTACAAACAATATGGTCTAATAGTGAGAAACATAACATTTTCATTCAAAAACATGGGATATGAATTTAACGTGACTTAGCAGTCACTGTTGCCTATAGCCCCACTTCCCCCAAATTCTTCCACAGTGCAGAGTAAAATTTAGATAAAAATAATTGAAGAGTTAACGTGCTCTTAATATGAAAAAAACTACACATTCAACAACTGAGGCATCAAACATTAGTAACGAACTGCTGTGATCCAACCTGGTAGGCAGCTAAACAGCACACAGCCACTTGCTAACTGCAAGTGAGCATCAGTGCATTATCACCATTATTCTCATCCTCAATCCGAGCACAGCATCACACCAGCTACTAGGACAAAGATCAATTCTATCCCAGCCAAAACGAGGACATAAACTAAGCACCTTACCATTTTATTTCCTCCTCTAATGAAAATGGTCACAGCTCTAGAATTCTGACACTGTTCAATGACGAGCATCCTGTCCTTTGTTGTTCCAAAGGAGATCTCTCGGACGATACCAGCAAACCCCAGCTTCTCTGGTGTGAGTTCACAGAAGCGAGGAACAATGCGCCCTCCAGTTGCAATGGCAATTAACTAAAATTAAACAACCATCAATTATTTTGAGAAGACTTTTCCATAGTGCTTAAATAGCATAAGCTAATAGAAACGAATCTATCAAATGCCTCCAAAGTTACATTCTCATTGCTTCAGTCAAAGGGCAGATTTCAGGCAATGCCTTGTTTCTACAAACACTAAGACTGAAAGGAGAAGCAATTCCAGCCACATAAAATCTGCAACAGGCAATACTCACGGACACCAATAATAGACTGTAACCCCAATAATCCTCGTTTCTTCCCCTAGATCTTCCCAGTGATTTTGCTCCAATATTTACCAATATCACACCTCATTATGCAGTTCTACCTAAAAAGCCCACACTTAATTGGTACAGCACTACACAACAAGCTGGTTGTATAATATGGCTGTATAACAGGAGGACTGGTGCGAATCCTGGTTTCTGAAGATTTTACTTACTTCTATTTCAGGTCCACCAACCCAACGAACAGCAGGCAGCTCGTTCTGGAGCAGCAAGTGGTTTGCCTCATCATCAAAACCCCACTGGCAAATAGCAAGGTTTGCACCAGTGTCTTTTATCTGAAATCAACACACAACAATCTACAGATCAGCACTAAACCAGAAAGGAAGACAAGTTTCTTAACAGTTTTAATTGCACTTTTCTCAAAACAGAACTCTCTGAAGAAGGCATGTATCTGTGTAAGTGGCACATATAGAATTGAAAGTACATTTCAAACTAGAGTGTTATCTATTACTTCCATAAACTTAACTTTCACTCACAGCCTTACAATTCCTTGTATGCTGCCTCTTATCTGGATTAGTAGCTCATTTGCAGGAATAAATCAATGCATTATGCTGTTTTGTGCAAAGGCTATGAAAAATTACAAAACAGAGAGGTAACGTTGAACACTCCACCTGCTTCACCATTTCTTCAAACTTCTCCTTCTCGTATTTCTGCAGTGCCTTGTAATCTTCCACAGATGTGACATCAAGCTTATGCTTGGTTTTGGGCTTAGGTGGTTCAAATGGACAAGTAAGGATTGCAATTTTAGCATCTTTGAGCTCCTGTACATTAACATAAAATAAAATAAAATGAAAAGGTTGCATTTTAATCACAGTAACACCTCTTTCTTGTATTTGCACAATGTACAGACGTTGTTAAAAAGGTAGAGACAGAAAGAACCTTGAAGATCACTTGACTCTTTCTGAAGTTTTAACTAACAGCCACACACTTCTATCAAAAATTGAACTAATTCAAAAGAAATTCCACAGCTTCTAGACACCGTTTAAGCACTCAATCTTTACCAGTTATTTTAAGTATTAAATTATTAAAAAAAAAAAACAACAAAAAACTCCTACCTACTGTTACCATTGAAAATACTACTTCTATGGTGTTCCAAACAGGACAACACTCCAACTCAGAGTGTAACAGTACAAGTTTTGTGATACTGAGTTGCATTAAAAATCAGTACACTGACATTTGGTTCTCAATTCTAACACAGTTCTTCGCATTACTCTCTACCAATGACTTGCACTTTATGCTTGTTCTCACTTAGTTGTGCAGTAATCATCTCCCCAATCATTTCTCAAGATTCTTGTGACTTCTAAGTTGGTCCTATCCAACAAAGAATTTAACATTCCTCTTCCCTTCCTCTGTTGATACATGAGTGAAGCAACAAGCCAAACCACAGCGGTGTTTAAATGCTTCAATGCTAGAACAGCATTTTTGGTCTATTTCTATGCAGAATCATTTAAACTGTTACAGATGACAACCAGAGTGTTCGCTTACTTTAGGCATCTGCGGATGACTGAAATCTTTATCCACAATCACTCCTTTAACCAGCTGCGTATCTTCCAGTCTACCTCCCACTTTGCCTTGCACTTTGATCAGCTCAAAATCAACATCTTTACGTTCCATATCTGCTACTGTCAGTACAGCATTCACGGCAATTTCTGCCATTTGTCTGTGACAGCGGTTAACACTAAATAAAAGAGAATACAAGGAAGATGTGTTACATGTATACAGTTCAGAAGAAAGAAATTGACTCTGTCAATATGAAACATAATATATGTGTGTATATATATGTATGTGCAGATACATACATATATACATATTAGTATTACTAATAGCTTGTTTGCTGTATGAAGAGAGGGTGTCCTGCTCACTGGTTCACCTGAACATGCCAAACATGACAGAAACCAGAACACATGTCTTCATGAACACAGTTGCAAGACGCAGATTTGAAGAAAGCAAGGAGAACTAACTACTCAAAATACTCTAGTCCCAGAAACCAACGTTAAGACAGGTCTGCATAGGAAGCTCTTACAATGTGTCAAAAGATACTGCAATCATAAACTGCACTTTGCAAAAACAGGCCCACAGGAATTAAAAATGAGAGACACCCCTCTCTGTACTTTTCTGTTTTAACTCTCTCTCATGCGTTTCCTATAATTTTAGGTATTAACTCCACAATATCTTAGAAAGCTAGTGCCCAAAGAGGGACAGACAAAAACTGTCCCAAGAAATAAAACTGGGAAATGACACTGATGCTCATTTACTCCATACTATATAGCAAATAAACGTTACAGTACAAATGGAAAGCTCACTTTTACACCCAAGATCTTAATTTAGATTTGTGTATTTTTAATAAAAATGCACTTATAGAACCAGTAGCTACCACTACATGTCTTTTTGGGTAAAAAAAAAAAAAAAAAAAAAAAAAAAAAAAAAAAAAAAAAAGAGAGAGAACTAACAGGTAGCTACTTTTACAAAGTTTGCACTTGCTATGATGCACAAACACAGAATAAAATAGGTAGAACGAAATTGATTTTGCAGCTGTTTAACTTCATGGAGTTGCCCCTTTAGAGAACAAGGGTTTCACAGTTTCTTATCCAGAGATAAGAGTCCATTGAGAAAGCAGCCAAAATCAAAGAAACATTAAAGAGCAGCAACTCTAGTAATAACTTAATAATTCATCAAAGCATCAAGGATTTCTCCTTTCAACTTAAGTGGAAAATATAAGTATTTGTAAATTTTCATGTACGTATGGAAAATATAAACATTTGTCAATATTCTCGAAGGTTTTGTGAACTTACACTTTAGAGCCTAGTGTTGTCTTGGCTGTCTGGATCAGAGGCTCTGTGTTCTGTGGGTCAACTGGAAAGCTGTCGCTGATTTTGTCGAGATGCTCAATAGCAATGCGAGCTGCCTGCTCGTAACCATCTGCTATTCTGATGGGGTGAATACCACGGTCCAGCAACTGCTCAGCCTGTTCCAACAGTGCTCCAGCCAAAACTGTAAAACAAAATTTTTAAATAATGTTCACTCTCCCACAGATGGAGGCATCCTGTATTATACATTATCAAAAGCTTAAGAAGTATACCTTTGGATTTATTCTGCAGTATCAGTTTGAGGTTTATTAGGTAATAATATTGGTAATAATAATGCCATCAATGCCCTACTTACTGAGAAAGAAGACTGCATTGAGACTGTAAAAGCACAGGAGACAGTAAGATCATTATGGAAGAAAATTATGCAAAGAGTTCTGAAAGTACAAAGAGGCCTTCCAACACTAACTTCAAATGCTGCCATACTTTAAGAGAGACACAAAAGCATCTTTTGGATTAAAAAACCTCCTAACAGATGAACTAAAAAGAATAGTGATGCAATAAATACTCTAAAAACATGCTTCAGAAAAGCCTCTGTCACTCCATAAGTGATTTCTTAAAATAGTTTAAGAAACTTGGCTTTAAAACTAGAAATCCCAAACTAAATGTAAAATCTTTTCTTACCAACGACTCCTGTAGTTCCATCCCCAATCTCATCATCTTGAGATTTAGACAGCTCCACCATGAGCTTGGCAATCTGGTGGTCCACATCCATCATATTCAGGATGGTAGCGCCATCGTTGGTTACTGTCACCTCACCATCTTTGTCCACCATCATTTTATCCAAGCCTGAAAAAGACAGAATGTGAGGACAAACCTAGACACCCCTGAAAAAAAAACAATTAGTAAGTAGAAATAATTAAAGTGATTTATTACCGTTGGGCCCGAGGGATGTTTTCAGGGTATTTGCCACAGCCTTTGCTGCCATTATGTGAGACTATAAAAGAATGGAAAAGTTAAATCAGTATTTTGCGTCCACAAATAGCAGTATTAAGATAAGAAATATAAAGAAAAACTATTCTATTGTGGTAGTTAAGTATTGCAAATGTTGTATTTTAAGTAGCAACAGAGAACTATGACTGGAAAAAGACCTACATAAGCACATGGCTTTTAGGCTAGGTATTTCACGAGCCTTTTTGTCACACGTGGAGGCAAGGCTTATAGAACAACTCACTCGCACGTTTAAGGCTCACAGAGGAAAACTGAGCGCACGGCTCCCCCCGGCCGCGTGTGGCGGCCATCCCCGGCAGGGCCCCGCCGCCGCCTGCCGGCCCCCCCCGCTCACCTTGAGCGCCTCCAGCCCCATGAGGCGCGTCTTGCGCTCCTGGTCCTTGAGGATGAGGAAGGGCCGCCCATACTCATCAAACGCCAGCGTCCCCATGGCCGACATGGCTGCGGCGGCTCCCAACGGCCCCCAACCGCTCCCAACGGCCACCCGAGCACGAGCCGCGCCCGCCCTGCACGCCGCGCCGTGACGCCACGCGCTCGCCCGCCGGCGGCACCGCGCCTGCGCAAAGGGCCGCCCCGCGACATATTTCGCGGGGGGAACTTATGTGGCGCCCGCGGCGGAGCTTTCTGGAAGCGGCCGGGGACTCCGGGCGCTGCGCGGCGCTCGCGGCCCCGTCCACTAGCGCGGCGCGGGGGGGGTGGGGAATGCGATTAGGCGCAATTCGGGCGCCAGGCGGGCCGCAGCGAGGTGACGGGAAGAGAATAAGGAAGGGCAGCCCCGCTGCCGAAGGGAGCCGTGCGGATCTTCTCTTCAGCGTGTGCAGAAAGGTGCTCGCTCTCCTCCCTTATCTCCCCCGCCATAGAGGGGTGGTAGGGTCCTCCTCCATAAATAAGGCCGCCGGCGGGGGGGATCCCTCATTGTGGGGTGTGGGGCGGGGGGCCAGGGGAGAGGGGCAATGTGTCTTTTCTTCTTTTTCTTCATGAGCAATAAACCTAGTACCTCAGCCGCTTATATGCAATAATTTGATTTTTTATTTAACATTTTTTTAAGACCTAGGAATCAGCTGAAGTGTTTAAGCACCCCCCTTGTGTTACACGTGTCACATCATGATGTTTTGCCTGTTAATCCCTCAGTTAGTGAAGCCATCCCCCTGTTAATCTTTGTCCACAGGCATGGTGTCCAAAGCACTGGTGGCCGAGAGCCCCGCTCCACTCGCACAAGGAAGCCCTGAGGAGCCCTCCAGAAGAAGGCAGTGGGGGCTGCTGGCCACGGGCGCAGTTGGCGGGGTGCTGGTGGCCCTGTACGCCGTGGTCACCCCCTTCCTGGCGCCAGCCCTCAGGAAGGTGTGCCTGCCCTTCGTCCCCGCCACCTCAGCGCAGATCCAGAATGTCCTGAAAATGTTGCAGGGCAGAAGCGGCTCTCTAGCTGACATTGGCAGTGGGGATGGCCGCGTTGTAAGTTACAGACGTCTTCTTCCTTCTCTACCTCAGCAAAGCAGCAAAT
Organism: Aythya marila; assembly: GCF_965140915.1. Taxonomy (NCBI): domain Eukaryota; kingdom Metazoa; phylum Chordata; class Aves; order Anseriformes; family Anatidae; genus Aythya; species Aythya marila. The sequence continues at coordinate 84,446,603 of NC_139043.1, forward strand.
ACTCCACTCCTGGCCTCTGCTTTGTCATATTTACAAATGTTTTCCTTCACACACATTGTATTTTACCAAGCTTTATGCAAAGCCTGAGAATGGTTTACGTTTAGTTTAGGTGAACAATCGATAGTTTTGTTCCAGCCTTACTCTCAGCTTGACAAAGTAGCATCCCAAATCATAACCTCATCTCGTTGCTTGGGAGGCATTGCACTGCGTTCACATAAAAAGATGTAATTAAAGTATTGGCACTGTGTTTTCCCGGAGAGCTGTATTCCACATAGGTTTATAGCTGCAGCATGTGAGGCTGTGAGCTTAAATAACCCTCTGCTTTTGGAGCTGCAGCTCTGTGATTACTGCATAAAAGTGACAGAAGAACAAAAAGATGAGAAAGGAATGATGGATTACAAAAATAAATATCATGGTATCATTAAAACTGTAGTCTTAATGCCATTGTACACTGCTGGCTGCCCCATTTCAACATGAATATGGTAAACCAGAGCCACTGCAAAGCTGAATGGTAGGAAACAACTGTGGAAAGGCTGCTCTGCTCTCAGCAGACTTTCAGTACAGAAGCTAGTTCAAGGCTTTTTCTGTATGGAAATTAGGATATAGGACAGGCAATTTTACTGGCTTCAAATGTTTTTAGTATTGTAACACCCATTTTTCAGTGTCAGTTTCTGGTCTTTATCATTATGTGGCAAAGTTAGGATTCATCCAACCCACTGCAAAATTATTTTAAGATTGAGCTCAACAGCTTGCTGTGGAGTTTTGGGGCAGAAATAGATGCAAAAAGAAGTTAGGGAAGTCTGGGGGGAAATTTTTGGGTAACCAAAGTGATGCTGTGCTTTCAGGGCATTGCCCAGACCTTCCATTTGTCAAAAGTGGTGGTGAGGGAGAGCGCTGCAGAGAATAGTATTTTTTTTTTTTTTTTGTAGTTGTGGTGTTTTGGGTACTATTTTTAAAGCACCTGCATAACAGGATGGTGCATTAAGTGGGTTGTTGATGGAAACAAGGAAGATCTTTCTTGAATACTGCTTTTGTCCATATTTCATGTGAATGATTTGACCATCTGTCCATGCTGCAGTTGTATTTGGACATCCAAATTGTGAACGAATTGCACCTAAGTAAGACCTAGGGAAAAGTACATAGGTACAAGAGAACTGCAGTTTCTGATGTCCTCTCTACTCAGCATTCTGGCTTTTGACCCTTATCCGAGACACCTAATTTGACTAGCTACTGCGTATTTTATTCCAATTCCATATATATCTACATATGTAGGCACCTATATATATACATATATATAAATATACATGTGTATATATGCACATTAGTGCCTAAATGGAGACTGAAGGCTGCTTGGAGAGCCAGGTGCCCCAAATTGGATGCTCAGTGTTGCCTTAATGCATCTGTATTGAAAAAAGTTGAGCTTCTGTTCATGTTTGTAAATATTTAGCACTTACATGGTGTATTCTGTGAACAAATATGAACATATTTTATTTTCAAGCATGGTGAAAATGTCAGATTCTTTTACTATATTTGAAAATTTGGTGTGTGTGATGCAAGTGGCGTTATTTTAATACTGTGCAGCATATTGTGTGATACTGCTGTTTGAGATGTTGTATTAAAAAATTTGTACTTCTTCCTGATTCTACCTTGCCTGCAATTCATAGCTGATAAGGCTTTTCCTGATTAAAGCTTGGCAGTAACCTTTTAAATTATGGCTCAGTCCTAGATTTTAATATTTCTAAAAATTAGTGTGCTGTTTTGGTTTGAAGTTTCCTCAAAAAAAAAAAAAAAAAAAAAAAAGCTTTGATTTAGTTAGAAGACATTTGCTATACAGCGTAATGATTCTGAATATTAAGGTCTGATTTGAGGGAGTATACTTGATACATTTTGTTAACTGAGTTACCTTTTGCCTTTTCAAAATTATGTGTGAAGTTTAACATTAGGTAAAAGATACACTTTGAGGTTTGCTCTGTGATTTTTTTTTTTTCTTTAATTTTTATTTTTATGGATGTCAACAGATTGGTTTCACAGACTTTCCATTGATAGGTCATTTTGGCTTTGATGCAGAGATCTTTCAAGTGCCTTACCCTTCACTGCTTCTCAACTAGGTTGCATGCTCTAATTCTGAGTGTATCTGCTTATGTGTTTTACTGTCTCCAGGGTCAGTTTTGGTACTCTTGAATTCTAAGATAGTGCCATGAATATGTTAAATTAAACTTTTATGTGAGCTGTAGACATAGTACAAGCTTACAGCTTTGTCCTGTGAATGTTTAAGTGGTTAATTTTGTTTGTGTGAATATCAATTTCAACAGAACTAATCATAATAGCAAAATATAATCTGAATTTTTGTTTGCTATACTACCATTCTCTTAGGAATTAAAATCTGATTACTTCTAAATGTACGTTCCTTTGACGTGTAAATAAAATTCTGTCCTTTCTCCTGTTTGGATGAATATACCTTTTAGCACTCTCTCTCTGTTTTTAAGTGAAGATTTCTTCTCTTCCTTGTAGGTGATAGCAGCTGCCAAAATGGGATTCAAAGCTGTTGGTTATGAGTTAAATCCCTGGCTAGTCTGGTACTCCAGATACCGTGCCTGGAGAGATGGGGTACATCACAACACCAAATTCTATATCTCAGACTTGTGGAAGGTAGGTGCTGGAGTACCTAAGAATGAATGGGAGATTTCCATAGTTCAGAGATACTTTCTTGGAAGAATTGTATTTGTCTGGCCACAAGATGCTGTATTGGGCTTTGAGAAGAGTGCTTACAGCATAGAAACAAGGCTCACTGCATGTGTACAATGCTCTGCTGGTTTTGTGCTGTAGTGACTTGCTGTGCTTTTCCAGTACAGATTTTCTGAGCATACTACATCGTACTTTTGCCAGCTGAATGATGTGGGCTACTGTAATGTCAGGCTTCGCTGAGAGCTACTTCTGTGGAGTTGGTAACAAGACTCTTGTTACCTAATGTGCAAGAACTCTGTCTTGTGGTATTGCATTAGATGTGTGTTCTTCTGTAGCTGTGCAGTATGTTACCTGATTTTTAGTGTTGCTTCAAGCTGTTTTTTATAACGTGCATTCATTTGAATGAAAATTGCATCTTTAATGAGACTTACTTTTTGCTATACTTATGTTTGTCTCCCCCCAGCTATTCCCATCAGTCTTTTTTCTTTAAGTAGCATTTTGTAAAGAGTAAAGTAGATACAAGGAATCGGTAAAAAGTGTAAATATACTCTTTTTTTCTCTTTATTCAGAAGAGGTGTGTTGGAAAACTGGGCACTGTCTAGAAGAACCCAGCCATTGCAATGGGAAGCTCCAATAACTAACATTTAACAAGATGGGGCAAACTTAAAACATATCTTATGTTAACATATATAGGAGTTGTGGGAAAACATAACAGTGAATAAAATCATACAGTGTTTTCTAAATTGATTTTCTTCGTGCTCCTGAAATTGGAGCCATATCCTTGACCAGGCAGTAGTTTTCTGCTACTTAGCAGAATAAACTTGTCTGTATGTGGAAGTTTGTGTGATGAATACTTGATATTGGATCTCCTTTCTTATTTTTGGTCTAAATCCCTGTTCAAAGGAGTGTATTTAGAAGGTTCAGGAGAGAATGGTGAGAACTTCTCCAATTAGAGTGCTCATTTCTTTAAGGCTCTTTTTTTTTTTTTTTCAGGTTTCTTTTTCCCATTATACAAATGTTGTTATTTTTGGGGTACCTCAAATGGTAAGTTTTATTATTTTTGCACAGTTATTTTAATATCAAGGTACTCATCTGCAAAATAAATCAACTTACAAAATGTCAAAGGTAGTACTAATAATATTTAGGTATTTCATCGTTGGTTATTAATGTCCATGATAAAACCTGGTAAAACGTGTGATGGTGTGCAGACTGGAGCTCTAAAAGCATTCCTGGATGGCGGTGGTGGTAGCATTGTATTTACCATCAATTAGTGAAGTTCAGAATCAAAATGAAAACTGATGTATTTAAGTTGCCTTGAGAAGGTGATAGATCAATTCTTGAAAATTTCAGGTTTTCATACTGGGAAAAAAAAGGTATGTTTGCAGGGAGAGGAGGGAGTAAGAAACTGGCTACAGCTGCTTTTCTGTGAACTTGTCAGTGGAAGTTACTGAACTTTTGTTAGATTATCTAAAAATGGGATGACCTCAAATTAGGCTAGTAGCTAGTATTCTGAAATAATTCCTTGCTCATTTTAGACTGTGAGGGTTTTAGGAAGAAAGACAAATACTTCAAGTGTAATTGCTAGAGAACAAGTGTACAAATTTCTTTGCTTTTTAGGAGGGCCTTGTAGCTTATGTTCATCGTGTCCCATGGGTTCTTCAAAATTGCTGTAGATATTACTGCATAGAGACTATTTTGGTATATTAGATAAATTCAGTCAGGACTTTGACTTTGACTTTCAGCTTTATCTAGTTTTTCTTTTTTACTACAGAAGAGAAAAATTACATTTTCTATATTTATCATTAGAAACTTCTATATATGTTGAATGCATATGGAGAAGTGAAATGGAAATATATAAATGCTTCCGTACTGCTGCTTTTTTATTTTTTTGTGCTAGGGCAGATGTGGGATGAAGTGGAGTGAAGAGCTTTACGTGATGCTATGCTGTGCAATATGCATTGGTGTGGTAGTAACAGGAAGACATAAGAAGCATAATGATGTTTCCTTACTCTCTGATTTTTCCTTTAGCAGCATGGGAATTAAAATACCTACTTCAGATTCACGTTGTAACTCGTGGTGAGAACTGAAGTGAAAATGCGTTTTTTTCCTACTTTTCTGGTGGCGTATTAGCGAGAGCTGTTGCAGTGCTCGTGCTGCAGATGTTCCCAGGTTTGAATGCTGCGTGTTCTCTGGCCTGAATTCCAGGAGGGGGCAGTATAAAGATTTGAATCTGCAGTCACAAAGTCTGCAGTTGCACCAAGAGCACAAGTGCAAGTGAAGAAAGATATTTCAGTAAACTAAACAAATGCCATAGGAGAATGTGAGCGTGATTAGTTGAAATACTGGCTGAATTTTAAAATTAGCTAATTTACCCCATTTTTATACTACTGTGATAGAAAGAGTACCCTTTAGTCTCAGAATAACTTCAGTAAATTCAGCAAATATTAGTCTTAATTCTTCCAATAAAATACTGTCATAAATGTAACAGACCCAAACATAGGAACTACAGTGTGTCCTGAGAATTAATTTGCTCATAATGTTCTTTAAATTTACTTTCTCTGTTGTGAATGCTTAGTCTCCTGAATGACTAAATTGATTTTCTAGAAACTCTTAATGCATTTTCTCTCTCTCTTTTTTTTTTTTTTTTGACTGAGGGCAGTAAATGTCTTTAGCTTTTATAGTAATAGTGGTCTGGTTTGATGTTGTCACACTGTGCTTTTATTTCACATCCAAGATTAGCTAACAGAACTGGGATGTATTGATCTTTAGTGAAGACTCTGAGACCTCTGTTCTTGCAAGCATCTGGGGGAAGATGTGTTTATCAATGAGTCATTGCAGAGAGACTTTTACTTGCTCAGGGTGGGATGACAGAATTTTTACCAGGTGTTCATGTTCACAACTGCAGTTGAATTTTAACTAAATATGTCCTGTACAAAAGTTTTTTACTAAGCTATTTATCTATATAGATGTAACAAATAAAATCTGAATGATATAAAATACAGTATGGTTATAACGCTTAATGTTACTGAGAGATTTAGCTTAAAACTACTTTGAGTTTGGTTCAAGAATGCAATTGCTTTTGGCTGAGCTGTTAATGAAATCTTCTAATTTGAGACATGAGATACCACTGTTTTTCATAATTACTCAGTAAAGATTAGGCTAGGACCATGTTTGTGGACTGTATTAATTGCTATAACAACCTAGTCCTGTCTCTTCTGGTGTATTAGTTCAGTTTGAGATATGAAATTGGGCTTATTTTTCTCATTTATTTAAGCAAAAATGTTTAAAAGCATTTGCTGTATGGAATAAATCAGAGCACAGAATACTTAAAGGCATTCATAGATCTAATATACCCATGAGTAACCTCTGAACAATTTTCCTAAAATATCCCATTGTAAGCTTAAATTTAGCTATAGTGGGATGGAGCGTCAAAGGTAGGCCCTGCGTGTATGTGAGAGTTGAAGTTAGCTTTAGCCTTTGAAAACGTTTTTGAAAGCCAGTCTTGTTTTCTAATGTGTTCTGTATTTTTTGGTTTGAAATTTTTGTTTATCTTGTGTCCTTCCTGACTTAAATTGAACTGTATTTGTAGATAATTACTATCCTTTCAACCTTTTAATAGTTAAATGCTCTGCCACAATATCAAAGTAAAAATATTTTAATTTTGGAGCTCGCTGCTATAATTACTCGCTGAGATAGATATCATTTGTCAGAAGGAATTCCAAATGGATGTGCAGTGATCTACTTAAGCATAACACCCGATTTTTTGCAAAGGACAGAAATGGATAGATCTATGCAGCGTCCTCCCAGCCCCCAATATAACAGCAATCTGGGGGTTGGAAAGAAAATAGATGTGTTAATTCATTTCTCACTTAATCCATAGAGGCATTTTTGGCATACTTATGGGAGATAAAGTACCTGGGCAGAGTGTTGCTCAGTTCTGGAGGGGCAATGATATTTCCTGTAGCAAAAATTGAGCTGATACAAAAGCCAATGGAGGAAAGTTGTACGGAGCAGGTCTTCAACCAAGGCAAGCTGCAGGGTGGTATGTGCTGTTTCACATAGTGCTGTGCAGGGACTTAGGTGTTCGTTTTTGTTAATAGTCTGGAGCCAACAAAGCACAGTTTCAGTGCTGTGTACCACACCAATACTTTGCCATACAGTGAGAGCAGAATGCTTGCTTTGGTCTGCTGACCAGACATGGGGTTTTGAGCCTCCCAAGATATATCTTGGCGTTAGACTGGAAATCATGAAAAGCATCGGCCTTTGAGTATCACGCAACTTGAGGTGTTATAAATTGTGTAATTTTCGGATGCTAAACTCTAATTGTCTGCAGGGAAGAATCTCACTGAAGAAAATAATGAATTAGAAAATGCAAAGTCTTGCCTTAATGTGGTTGTGTGTGTGTATATGTTTTTGTTTTTTAAACTAAAGGTTCATCTACTGTAATTTAATTTTAAAGACTTAGTTACAGTTGCAGTGATCTCACTGGTCAGGGCAAATAACCATTTTCTAGTTCTAGATACTCTTTGTCAATGCATCAAACCAGAACGTATCAGGAATACTTCCTATTTTTTTCAAATATTCCTCAAACCTTGGACTTGTCTTTGACACTTAGATTAGAGAATGTTTCTGTTTTGTACTGTTCCTGAAAGTTTTTTGTTGCTGCCTCACAGATGCCACAGTTGGAGAAGAAGCTCAAAGAAGAGCTTGAATCTAATGCCAGAATCATCGCCTGTCGTTTTCCTTTCCCTTGCTGGATCCCAGATCATACTACAGGAGAAGGAATAGACACCGTTTGGGCCTATGATTTGAAGTGCCCTAGAGGAAGCGAAAGTAAAAGTTTAGAAACAACACCAGCAACAGAATCTTAAATATCTAATGTACGAATGTACTGAATTTTTCAGCTTTGACTTCACCAGTTGGAAGATGAGATTAACATGAAATGGAGACCAGGATTTTGAGGTGTATATTCTCTAAAATAACTGAAGTACATTGGTTATCTGAAAACACAGAAAGGACTTGGTTAAAGGACTTGGTGTGTTTAGTAAAAAGTATTGGAAAGTGTTACAGAATCAGAAAACTTTAGTATAGAAAACAGGATAAAACAGGGTTCAGTACTGTTATGGGAAGCATGTGTGAGTTCAAATGCTCAAATTGGCTAGCCTAAAACCAGAGGTCATTCGGTCCAAGCCCCCTGCTCAGGCAGGGCCACCTGAAGCCAGTTGCCCAGGTCTGTGTCAGACAGCTTCTGAGTATCTCCAAGGAGAAAGCCTTTGCTGCACAGTGACTATGTAAGTTTGTCAGACCTCTGCACAAGTGCTGTCTGGAGATCTAAGCTTGAACAAGTTAGGGAGTTGCCACCTGACTGCTAGGCGGTTGTTACCATACCTAAAATTAGCTCAGGCCAAGAGAAGCAGAGAAATGCTGCTCTTGGGTCAACACAAACCCTGTGACATTTCATTAGCAGTTACAAAAACATGTTTCTTGAGTTTAAGGTATCTGACTTGAAGAGAAGCTGGTTGTTATTTGGGATGTGTAGCTACAGGTATACTTGTCCTCAAGCTTTTTTGTGTGTGTGTGTGGGAGGGGAGGAGGAAGGAGAATGTGAAATAAAATTCTCACTGAGGAGATGAAATGACGCAGTAGATTTTTTTTTCTCCTTATACTGTATACAAAACAGGAGAAGAAAGGGGCAGATGTATCCTCAGGAGTCTGCGAAAGGAGAGATTATTTCAGCCTCACATATGGCAAGGCACAGCTGTGAGCACTGGGGCTGTATGTCCTGAAGAACACTGATTACTAGTAAACCATCTTTTACAGCATTTCACTGCCGTGTAGCATAGTGGGTCTTGTAAAACTACGCTAAACTCTTTCCACCACGATCTAAGAGCTATAAATACTACACAATGATAGGACTGAACTACAGTGGCTTATCTGAATGTCTGCACTTACTTTAATATCCCAAGGCCATACAGCTGGAATCTGGGACAAAGGAAGTCTGAAAATATTTCCACCAAAAAGATGGTACAAAGGGGATGTTGGGTAACTAAGCCAAGAGTCCTTCCCTGAATGTTTATAAAGGAGAAGAGGCAAAAGATTTTAGTAAATTGTGACTCATCTGCCATGCAGTGCTTTCGGCCAAGTTTCTACTGCTTGCTTTCACCAATGGTCACTAAAGTTAGTTTGCAAGGAATGAAGTAGATATTTGTTTTCCTTTTTGTTTGGCTATATATTTGTCTATTGCATTATCAGTTATTTGTCTTTTAAAAAGTAAATCTGAATTTCTGAATTCTACATGTAAAGACTTTGGAGCGGGCTTCTTAGTCACCACCTATGGCTCCAGAAATACCTGTTAAGGAGGGTGAGATAAGGAATTAATGACTTGATGGCCTGAGCTTTAGGAACTAAAGTACACTAAGTACACTAAGTACAGTTCTCAAGGCAAAGAGAAATTTATGATGGCTCTTAAAGTGAAGCAGAGGGCTGTTTCTTACTCTGGACATTTACCTTTTGTTAAGTGTCTCTGCTGAAGTATACAGTGGTCCATAGTTTTTTTTTATTCCTTATTACATAGAGGAATGCAGTGCATTTCCTGCTTCTGTGGCTGAAGTGTAAAGCAGAAAGCAAGCTCCTCTGCTTTACACAGGAGGATTGGGAAAGCGCTTTTTGTCATGTCATCCTCAATTTTCATGATCACTCGTGTTGGTATTTAATCAAGTAAACTATCAGAGGAGCACAACTGTGGCTTCAGTTATCACTGTATAGATTATTATGTTGATACATTTCCAATTGCTCAGGTGATTATGATTTCATTGATGTGCTGCTTCGAAGTACACATTTGTTACTTATGGAAACCAAGAAAGCCATAGAGAACTGGCTTAATTAAATTACAGCACAAGTCTGAAGCCACAAGAAGGAAACCCCCAAGCTACACTGCTGTTCAATATCGAAGTAATTCAGATACGCAGGAAAAAAACAAAACAACAGTAGTTTATCTTTGTTTACATCTTCTAGTAGAACGACTTGACTTTTGGGAGCCACTTGTTTCATCCTTTCCTCGTGCTGCCAGATCTTAGCAAAAAAGCTGCTACATTTCTGAAAGAGTAATGCTTTCCAGAAATCCTGTAGAATTTGATCTGTTTGAAAACAAAATGGATTGGAGTTCTTTTGGACTCGGACTTTCAAATTATTTTTTATTTATTCTTTGAGGCACGTCGTGTCCCCACGGGCTTCGTAGTGCAAGATCAGTCGCACCAATGCTCCTATTACATAATCTTGTAGTTTTCTATTTGACACGAATTGACTTTCTAGAGAGAAGGACAGTGGTATGGTTTCAAGAGAGCCATCGTATATGCAGGTCGCTCAGTATGTACTACACAGTTAGTGTAACTACATAAGTCTCAGCTAAGCTTGCCCAGAATTGTTTGTGAAATGTGCACATATTTTATGAGCTTTGGGCATTTCTGTGTTAGTAGGTGTATTGAAGTTCTTGATTTACCCTCTGGAGTCTGATTATATGCTGTCATATAATCTAACACTACTCCAAGGAAGCTAAGCCTCTGTCTCTGTGCTGCTGTTTGTTTGTGACTCATGAGCTGTAGACAGGTAGGAAAATAAGGAATCAAATTTAAAATACACTACCACATTCCACAAGGCCGCTTGAATGAGTATGGTTGGTGTGAAAACACTTCGAGAGCTCAGGCTTAGGGAAAGCCTTTAATGAAGGACACATCTCATAAGGTGATAGAGATCTCCCAAATTCTGTTTTTTTTTTTTTTTTTTTTTTTTTTTTTGTTTGTTTGTTTGTTTGTTTGCTTATTTTGTTTTGTTTTTGTGTTAACATAGACTTTTCTCATGCATGTAAGCTTTAACAAATATTGCCACCACAATACCATTCTGAGATCCAAGAAGGAAGTAAGCAGAGGCAGCATCTTGTTCATCTTCTATGTTTTGAAGTATGGGGAGAAAAGAAGGGTGCCTCACAGCCCATGTATGGCAGTCTGAACTATTTCAAAAGCACTTTGACAGACTCGCATCTTAGCTGTGTGCATTTCTCAGTGGATGGGTGCATCTTTAGTAAGAACAGGGTGTGATGAAATTGAGTTAGAAATGAGTTAGCTGGATACCACGGTGCTTGAATGAACACTAACTCTTCACAGATCACCTCAGGCTTCTCTAGATTGTTTTTATGTTGGTTTGCAAATACTGAAGCATTGTTCAAGTGGTCCGTACCACGAATCCTTTGGGTTCACGATCAAAGAGAGCAGCCTAACATCAGATTTAATGACAAGAAATTCTGATTGGAGGTTTTTTTTTTTCCTTTACTCGTCCAAAATTAGCATATCTCCAGTTTTGTAAAGTAACCACAATTTGTTTTTTTGAAGTAACATGTTTCTGCCAGAATAGTTCTTGAAATCTTGATTAGAAAATGTGGCCTCTGTGTTTAACAGTTAAAAATCACCCCAAGTGTGAAAGCTGCAAAATAAGTATTTTCAGTATTTTTCTTCCTATGATAATCTTTCTACTCATCCTTGTGTGCTTTACCAAGGAAGGCTTTTACATGGTTAGTTAACAGTGTTTTCTGCATTCTGTTTTTCTGCTATCTTCCTCTTATTTCAGCGTTTGTTTTTATTTTTCATACCGTCTTTAACAGTTTTGACTATTTGTCTTCATAAATTCATCAGGGCTTCCCATTTCCTTTCATTTTCTGTAAACTGGTTGCCTTTTTCCAGCAAACCTTGCAGAAATACTAAATATATTGCAGGAATGTCCTCTTTCTCTGAAACATTTTTTAACGTGTATTTAACTAACCCACTTGATTTATTTAGCTGCCTGTATGCTGACATAGCATGATTTTTGTTTCCAGTAAATGAAAGAAAAACACATCCATCCATATGGTATTAGACTGAAAAACAGCCTAGGTCTACAATGGTTCTGGACATTTAGTAGTTTTAAGTACTTAATTGGGCATTTTTATTATATTTCATCACTTGGGAAATGAATACAGGCTTTTTATCCATTCAGTAGTTCTTTTCACTTGGGTTATTTGTTCAGGTGGGATTTTTGCTGATTTCTTTTTCTTAGCGTAATGTTGGGTTTTCTATTAGAGGCTTTGGCTGAAATGTTGAACTGGTGTTTTTGCTGTGAATTGCTGCGTAGTCCTTGAAAAATGACTGTAATACAATCCAGTGAACTGCTAGGATTGGTTTTAAAAAAAAATATAAATAAAAAAGTAAAAACTGCTTACCAGTAAATGTGAAGGGATACTTCTGCGCTTACTGTATGTTGATGTTTTTTTTTTTTTTTTTTTTTTTTTTAGATGAAGTAAGTTTTGGAAGTCCCATGTAAAGCCTGTGGGATGAGGTTTTGAGGTCATCAGAGGTCTTTGCAAGGTCAGAAGCAGTAAATTAATGGCTTTCAACCTGAGGTCTGTGGGCTGCTTCTGGGGAGTCCAGATGTAATTTAATAGGCAGGTCTACTGTCAGTAGGTTTGTATTTGATACTGTAGTCTTGTCTTTCCATTGGAAAATTTTATTGTGTCTTAAACAAACATCCGAGAGTTACTGAACTAAAAAGTACTGGTTTAGGTATGACATTATGGGCCAATGGGAATGAGTTTATCAAAGGAATGGATTTTTCTTGTCTTTCTCTTGTCCCTTGCATTGGGCTGCTGAGCCTTGAACCTTTGCATTATACCAATGTATGAATCTCTGCCTCTTCTTGTAAGCACACAACTTCGTATCTCCCTGTGAGGGCAGGTGCATTCTCATCAATTCTAGCTTTGAAAATGGAAATGTGAGGAGAGCACAAGGAATGAAAAACAAAAACACTTGAGCATGAAGTGTAAGTTCTGGGAGAGAAATGTGTGGTGTGGGGTATAATCAAAATGCAAGGGGCCTTCCCTGTCACCATTCCTCTAGCCAACTAAAATTTTATGTCTTTTTTTTTTTTTTTTTGTCCCCTGGCACTACATAGCTCTTTTTGTAAGTGTACCTTTTCTTTCCCATGTTTTTTCCCCAAGCTTTTCAGAGTGCACACACAATTAGAAATAATTTATATGTACAAATGTGCCATTCTTTAAATTGTCTACAGGGCTCCTCATCTGTGTTCCTGTATATTTCATTGCTTCTTCCTTTTCTTCTGCACATGTAGAAGCCAGATTTATACTCTGACTACCTGCATGCTTAATTCATAACTGTTTACCAATCAAACACCAATTAAGGTTATTTGCAAACACAGATCTCACACTGAAGCAATTTTACAAAGATTCTGAGCATGAACAGAACAAGTAACGTTCATGATGCGTGAATACCAATGCTATTTATGATGGGGATGGTAGGATCTCGTGTTGAAATACAAATAAACCCAACCGCTTCCAAGTGAGGACATTACCAACTCAAAAGGAAACTGCATTTATCACCCTGAGAAGCTGAAGAAATAGTTTCTAATATGAACACAGTTGCTGGCTTCAGCAGCTGGCTCACCATGAGTTAAGTATAGCGTAGGTCAGATCCATATTGATTTAACAAATGGTTTAAGTTTCTTAGAAGTGCTCCCTCTTTTCTTGTAAGCCTCCTGGACAAACCGTCTAAATCAGGTTGTTTGCTCATTCTAATAAAAATCCTGATCAAACAGCACACTTCTGAGGTTTATTTGTCTGCTGCATGAAAATTAGATAGTCTCGAGCACTCTTCCAGGAAACAGGAGACTTGGATACTGGATCTTTAATGAGGATTTGTCTGATCTTATACATCCTGTAGCAAGTCTTGTGTAGTTCCCATGTGCTCTTCCCCTGCATTACATAATGAAGGACACTCCAGCTGCTGCTCCCTGTGCCTCGTGGTGATGGGAATCCCACTGACCCTGCCTGTAGGGTTCCTGCCTGCCATGGTGCCTCTGGGCCCTTTGGCAGGGTGCTGGGATGGGAGTGGGCAGGGGATTATTTGGGCTGTCCCCATTGCCATTCTGTGCTCCTCTGTGGGTGTGCGGGTGAGCTTTTGCCACATAACCTAACATAACCTAAGTTTTGGTCCTTACAGCACAATTTCTATCATAAAAATATCACAATATATTGACATAATGAAAATGTAAGTATAATCACTGATACTCTGGCAATAGACAAAGCCAAAGGTTACTGAATGGAAATTTCTAGGTTGGAGAAAGAGACACAAGTGCCTTCTCCCTTTGGTAAGCATGCATTGTTCCTATTAACTGTGAGGGAAATTGTTTGCATTTAAAAAGATCAAAAAGAAAAATAAGGTAGTTGGAAAGCATTGCATTCACCCCTGCTGTAAAACGTGATGCTAACACAGCAGTATTCAATTTCAAACTGCTACTGAATAGTAAATTTCACAACGCTTTGTAGGGTTGGCTGGTATTGCCTTCACCCTATACAACTGCAAAAACTGAAGCAAAGAGCTGAATTGTTCAGGACCATGGTGAAGACTTCTAAGTCTGCAATGGCATGTCTGCATCTCCACATCTTCAGCTAAAATAACTCTTTTTTTGGCTGAATGGTTGCAGTACCTGTGCATTTTGACAACTGATGTAGCCAGAGATACAAAGGTTGGATGATCACACCTGCCATTTGGTGCTGCCTTCTTACTGATGACCATAAGACATGGCACCTGCAGTGGTTGTGTCTGTCATGTTCCTGATTTTGATTTTACATTCCTCAATGTTACGTTTTTTTATATCCTTTGCTACATCAAATAGCTCTTATGATTTGATGTCTCTTGGTTACTACCTTTTAACTGCATTTGGATCCTTCTGTTACTGTTTATAGATGCAACTTCATAATAAAACTTCTAATTTATTTTTTTAAGTGTATGACTTGACCAAGATGTAATACATAATGTATATTGTCTCAAATAACTTATGAGATTCAGTCTGGTTCTTCTGTATATTGATCATTGCCATTTTTTATGACAGAAAAGTTCAAACCACCATTGTTAACTATGCTGTATTGCAGACAATTTGTATTTATTGTGACCTTCTTATTGTATTGTTTTACTTACCTTATTTATTTATTTTAGCCTTTGTGAATTGTCTGTGTGTTAATGCCTTGTTGACATGTCACTAAATCAGCATAAGTAAGATTTTTCTCTTCAGAAACTCATTGGATTGACCCATCATGGTCTGCATTTGTAAACTCACATGTTCTCATTTCAAACTCTTATTTTTTGTTTGTAATTATTCATAGATAAAAATGAGATGAACTCAAAGAACTGTTTTTCTTAGGCCTCAATGACTTTCTTTTATCAAAATGTCACGTAAAACAGAATTAAAAACTTTTCTGTTCACAAGAATTGGCTGCAGCTCTTGCTGTTATAACTCACTGTCTTTGGAAGCCCAAGCTCATTTCACCCTGAGATTACCAGTGGTTTAAAGTACAGCTACTGTCTTGATCTTTTATTTCAGAACCTATTTGACAGTGATAAGCTTAACCAACTCAAACCCAGCAATGTTATGTGCTCTATTTGTTTGGAAAACAGACTGCTGAAATTTCTGGTGTCTTCCTAGGCTAGTTGCTTTGGCCAACTTTTCTAAAGTAAGAGTCAAAACTTGACGTTTATCCTCTCTAAACACGAACAACCCCAAGACAAAATACTGCTTTCTCTACCATATACAGGAAAATCCACATTGAATGATGCATGAACAAATACACTACTTTCACCATGGTAATCAAAGCTCTTTATCTACCAGTTAAGTAAATATAATTAAAGGTTATTAGTCCAGCAGCAAAACAGTAAACACCATTGCTGGTTTCTGTCTCTTATCACCAAATCACGAAAAGCAATCACGAAATCAGACCAGTCTTGCAAAATCAAAAAACAGCTCAGAATGAGTATACACAAAAGGCTGCTTGAGACAGTTTTATGCACAGCAACTGTTTTCTGCAACCTAAATTATTGAAAGATCAGTGACAGCCCTTCCCCAGCCCCCAAATGGAAAGACTTTTCCCTGCACCACCTTATGCAGAAGGCTACTTTGCTCCAACATGTTGATACACGTTATTCAGACCACTAGAGTTAAAACAAACAACCAAAAGCTGCTAGGGAAAATAGTGGATTTGCTGCTCAGTCCCACTGATTAGGTAATGTTACTCAGCCATAGTAAGGCTTGGATGTTCAGCATTCACTTCTGTCATGCTACATTGATGGTACAGCAAGAGCCATAAGATCAGATAAAAATCAATACACTTTTTCAGCAAAGGCAGAGAAGAGAATGAACAACCCAGAAAGACCAACTGAATTGAAAAACAATTAAATCTGCCTCTGAGAAGGAAGAAGCCTATGCTACCTGCTTTCAAAATGCTTATTGGAAAGTAATAGAGAAGAAATGTGCAGCCCTTGATTTAAATTGTTTTCCTTATTATGGAGTTGTTAAGCCATCTATTATATCCATAGGCATTAGGGAGTATCTGTTCACTAGACAGCTTTAATAGTAACAGATTATGCTGATAAAAACTATTTGAAAAATCACTTGTCCTGCAGTTTGCATTAAAAAGAAAGATGAGATCCCTTCATTAAGGGTGAAAATAATGTAGGAAATTGATTTAAACAAGAACAACAACAAAAAACAAGCAAACAAAACACTGCCTACCGTCATGTAGTTTTGCTCTAAAGAAAGCTGTTGTTTTTCTGAGTGATTGTGTAACAGAGCTTTAATTTTCAATGATCAAATGTCTGTGCTGCAAATGCCAGCTTTTTAATATGTTTGTATGGATAGTCTGCTAGAATAGATTACAATCCATATCTCTTAGGTTTGTTTATCCCACAGAGCACTGTGAATTTATACCAGTCAGTCTCAGTAAAAATGTGCTTCCTCCTGTGTTGTGGGCCAGGTGTGTTATTGGTGCGTGGTGCCATTAGACACCAAAGATTTCAGAAACAGGTTTCAGCTCATATATTTCATAATGCAGAAGGTACTGAGATGTAAAAAACTATAGCATAAATGTACATGCACTTTAAGAAAAACTTTATACCATCTGATTTTAAAATAAAATGTTTCATATCCTGAACATGTTCCATGAGTAATCTGTTGATATTTGGTTGATACAGGGGACTTGTAAGTTGCACAACCTGCAAAGACCGTAATCCTTGTTCTACTTCTTTCAGATTGTTCTTGCTATTTTCAATTGCCTTCCACTCTCTGGATCAAATTCTGTTACTTGCTCTCCAGACAGAAGTCAAACCTTCACCTGTGTATCAGCGCTGTCCTGTCTACCACTGGCCTATCTGCAACGCCCACCCACCCACCTACCTACCTACCTTCCCTCCCCACCCTTTCTAGGTGGTAGGTTTACGGAGTTTTAGTTAAACTAGTAGAGTCTTGAGATATTATTTCTATGTTAGAAACGTTTACTTAAATCATAGTCTGGAAGATATAAATAGGAGGATTTACTTTGGTGCCTTCACCAAATATATTAATTTATATTTTAAAGAAGACATTCCTGAATAGAGAATTTTATTTTTTATTTTTTCAAAGTGCAAGATTGAAGAGAACAAACAAAAACCTGCAAAAGGAGATTGTATCTTCCAGAGACAAAGTTAGAAAGACCTCTCAATGCCTACTGGAATGAATACTGCAAATACAGTCCAGGCTGCAGATGCTGGTTGCCTCAACTAAAGAATGGGGAGGAGGAAAGGGGGGGAAAGTAGAGTCTGAAAAATGAGAAGATGGGTATCCTGACTGTTACTAAACCAGATGTCCATCAGAAATATGCAGAAAAGAAGGAAATGTTCAATATACAAGCTTCAGTGAATGCTATTCATGTTAGCACTGCTTTTTCTTACTGTCTTGCTCTCCTGAGTATGTAGATTGAATAGGAGCCATCTGCCAAAGTTCTGGCAAGGTGGAGTTTGTCCCTTTGCCAGAGGTCTGAGCTGTACCTGTGTGTTGGCAGAGCCCCAGCTGGAACAGCTGAAAGCCTCAGTTCAATGCACATCTGGCAAGTGAGGAGAACCTGGAGGCTCACCCAGGGGAGTTTTCATGTGGGCTTCTGTCTCTACTGGAAGGATCAGGTTCTTTTAATTGCTGTCTCCTGGTATTTTCTGGAACAAACTGGGTAAGTGCATGCCAGCAGGCCAAATCCCAATGTGAGAGCTAGTTACAAGGGTTGAAATATTACTAGGCATGAAGAGAAGGTGTATCCTCTGAAGTGAATGCTGCAGAGGCTGCTAACAATGACACATAAAAGAAAAGTGAGATAATTTTCTTGCTGTTGGCAAGACATTAATAGCTGGTAGTGCTCTTGTGACTTACAAAGGAGAATTAACTTTCTATCTCCTAAAAAAAAGTCTAGATGGAGTGAGTAAAGATATTAATTAGCCTTTGCTAGCGATAAATCTCTCTGAAGTGTAATTGGTCTGCACCTACTACACTTTTATACTTGCTGGCTCTTGGCTGATTGAATGGTTCCTTGGCCTTTGGCCTATGGAAAATGAAGCTGATTGCAGTGCCAAGGCTGCAGACAGCTTCTGCAGGTGGAGATTTATATGATCATAGACAATTATGCTGAATCCTACACTTGGAATGTCTCAAATTACTCTTGCAGAATTTGATGAAACTGTAGCAAAAACAAGACCTAAATTACAAAACAAAACCCTGGTCAATATTTTGTCTACTGTTTACATGCATTTAGATAATTCAGAATCTTCATTCTGTTTGTCTGGTTCCTGAGTTTGATGTTATTCACACATTCTCCTTTATTAGTATTCATTCAGTATGGATAATATAAAAATAAAAGAGTAAATACCTTTTTCAACAGGTTGCAGCCCTCATTTTGTACATGAATGTTAGCGGAGGTCACTAAGAAATCGTACCATTTGAAGCTGTTGGAAAGAAAATTGAAACTGTAACTGAGATGCAGACTTCTAAATCAATATTAAGCCTTGTATCTAGAACACTGTTTTTTTACTCCTGTTCAATTAAACAGCATCAATGTAGTCCTCAGCCTTTTGCTGGTTGGTATTGCATGTCACAATATTTGTAGTGCAACATATGTTTGAAGTACAGGATAATCCTTCTGGAGCGTGTTCAGTTTGCTGCATCTAAGCCTTTCTGGATGTAGTTCAATCTCTCTTCCTATGCCAATTGTTAATGGTAAGGTATCCAAACAACTATTTTCTTGTAGCGCACAATTCTGTCTCATTAAACAGAGAACTCCCACAGAGCTGCTGAATGTTAACTTTATTCTGTCATTGTACTAAATCTGCCTGACCCCCATACTGAAACGATAATAGCATAAAAGGTTAGATGGGGAAAATGGCTAAAAATAAATACTTGTGTATGATAAATCCTCACGATCTCAACAGTGAAGGGACAACATTATTTTATTGTTTGTATTTACTGCTTGATGAGCTAACCTTTCATTTTCCAGAGAAAGCTTTTATGCTGAGATCACAAGACAATATGATGTGGTAGTTTTTGTTTAAAAGAGGCAACCTCAGCATTCAATCCTGTTTGCCCACTTCCTGGCACTAGCTCGCTCTATAGGCAAAGAAAAAAAAAATAAAAATGCCTGAGATATTGAAAGAAATGGAATACAAGGCAGATGTAAGATTTATTCTATCACAGATTTCTCTAGATAAATGCCCTTACTTTTATAACTTGCATTCAGGAACAATTGTAAGCCTGAAATGTGACTGAATCCTGTTGTACTTTGCCCCAAACCACATGTGAAAAGACTTTGTTGGCATAATTAATTTGGATGTAACTGTTTGCCAGTGGTAGGAAGCACAGAGGACCTCAGTGCCCTTTGGAAACTTATTTTCAGTGAAAAGTCATGATTTGCTCAGTGAACTTCCCCGCATAATCTTTTGTGCTATAGTAGGCTTCTAATCATGTCCCAAAATGTTTGAAGGCAAATTCAGAGTCCTCCTTAACCAACCAGTACTGACAAGGGGACAGAGATTCAGCAGCCACAGGTTTGTCAGCTGTTTCTCATCCTGACCCACACCAGAAAGCCTGAGTGTAGCAGGCTGGAAATGGGGCTGTGGGCCTGCTTGGTGCTTTTATTTCAGTCGTTCTGTAAGTGAGAGGTTTCTTGATTATGGATGCACTCCATGGTTGTTCCCAGGTCTGCTTCCCATGACCTGGCTCCTGATGTTGCCTAGTGTAGGGCCTGGTTCTTAGCCCAGTATCTGTTTATTACCAGCCTGCCTGAGTTTGCTCCTCTCCTAGCCTGACCTCTGACAGCACTGGGTGGTTAATGAGAAGTCAAAAGTTTATTCTGCTTACTGACACTTGGTCTTTTGGCCTTCTTTGTTTTTACAAGCTATCAATTTCTCAGGTGTAGCAAGAGTTAATGATGAGGCGCACAGCGCTATATGGCTCTGAGCAAGATTGTACACATTTCATTAGTTTGAACCATCGAACCATCTAAGGCATTATTCTCTTTGGAAAGAAAATAAAAAAAAAAAAAAAAAAGCATGCAAATTTAGTGTGTTCTGCAAAAGATTTAAATGCCAGAACTCTGTTTTGTTTAGATACTATTTCTATGTGTTGGTTTGTCGATATGTTTTCACACATTTGGGTACATTGTCTACTCTGTCCCTCATAGTAATTAGGCAGGTTAAGAATTTTTTTCTTTTGTGCTTGAAACTCGGGCCACAATTTGTCTGTTTAGTATTGCAAAATACCAGTAGTATGTTAACGTATTTAACTCTGAAGCCATTATTCCAGTGCAGTTATCTCTACAAACCCTTGTACAATTATTCCCTTTATATTTTAGATGGGATGCTATGTTCTTTCTGCTTTTGTGATAAACTACTTTCCCTTTTTCCTATTCAATGTGCGGCTTTGTGTTTCATTGTTTTTGATACTCAGAACGTGAAGGATAGTAGCATAACAAGCTTGATGCTGCTATTTTATCAGCTTAATTAAGATTAAACAATGGAGACATCAATGCATATTGTAGCACTGCTCATACACAAGTACAGTGACTAACTTCCTGATATCTTCACAGCCTGCACTTCTGCAGTGTTTGCTCCTTCTACCCCTACCTGGTAGATTTGATATTAGAACTAGTGCTTGTCTTACATTGGCTTCAACTATTTTTCTTGAAATATATTTAATAATTTTTGTTACTTTAGTTATAGCAAGTCTGTGAAAGACAGAATTATTCATGATATATGTGTTCTTCTCATGTTAAGTGTTTAACTCATGCCTCATTTTGTATAGAATTAGTTTTGTTCACAGGGCATGGAAGCTAACACTGACATACTAGGACCTGATCTGGAAGAAATGCTAAAATAAGTGTTTTGCTTCCTGTGAATGTATTTTAATGACATTTAGAGCCATTAAGACAATATGCCTCTGAAATGATTCTTGTTTGCTGAAGACATTTTTAAAGGTGAATTTAGGACACAGGTATTTATTTTGCTCTTTCAGAACGTATGTAAAGGAGAGGAATTATATTGATTCAATGACATCTAAATCTTTGATAAAGGCCAAGTGTAATGAAGGCCATGAAAATGGCAGACCAAAAATCATTGTATATAGCAAAATGAACAGAGTGTAGATATTCAAAGAATAGTTGGTATACTTGGCTTGCCTGTAAACAAAATGTTCTTGGATTTTAACTTTTTGAAGGAAAATGTTGAAGGAAAACATTCTGATTTCTGTATTTATCTATTTTTCTCAGTTAAAGCTATTCACTAAACTGTGACCTAATGTACAAATAGCTTTGACCCTGGAATTGTATTTTCTAAAAGTAAATGAGACTTGATAAATATTGCACAGGTTTCTATGCAACATACCATACAATGCTGTATATAGATAATTCGGCTCTAGCTGCAATCTTTTCATTTTCAAAGTGTGAGTGACAATCCTAGCTTTACAAAAGCTGAGGACAACTCATATATTATAGCCCTTTCCCCCTAGATTATATATTATTTCAGAGAGCACTATTTGATGTAATAGTAGAAGAATGGGAATAAAAATATCTCATCTATATAAATATCAGATCTTTATTATATTGCATTGTTTTCTGATTTTTTGATACAAATGTTTGGTTTTATACTGGATATAACTGAATTGAATGAAACTGGAATATTCTTCCTTACTGAAATTAAGTATTCAGAAGTCTTCTGTTTTTCAATGGAAAATATTACAGTTGCCTGTGTTATAAACCTTTCTCTGCCTGAGAGAATTTAAAGTCTGTGCCCCTATAGTGCCGGGGCACAGAGCTGTTACATTCGCTATGAATAATTAAGCAACTCCTGCTACAGGGGTTGCAAGCTGGAAGTCCCACATCCCAGTAACTGGTGCTGAAGGAGAGCCTTGTCATCGGGATCCTGGCTGCTGACAGAGCAGACCCTTTGCCACCTGAGGAAAACAACAAGCAGCAGCTCTTAAACCTCTCTTAACTCTCGTGTTCACCTTATTTTCAGCAAGTCAATGGTATCTGTGCATTATCATGGTGTGGAAGTGACGTGGAAACTTCCAGCTCTCTCCTAGGGAGGCTTTGCCCCACCTTTTTCCCCTAGAAAGACCTGTTGTCTGCTCTGCTGTCTCCTCCTTCACCCAAAAGAAGAGTCGGGGAGTGCATGAAATGGTTACTGCCACCCTTGGGTGTATTTCTCCTTGCTTCATTGATGCCATTGGTCAGGAGAACAAACCTGCTCATTTTCTATCCATAAACATTTTTTGGCAACACGAATACTCCTCTTTTTATCTTACAGCCCTTTCTTTTCTGTCATCATAAATCTTTTTTAGACTTAAACGACAAACGAGACAGGTACCTGTACTACTATTCAGTCAAATGCCACTCTGGGTCGTGCCCTAAGTCCTCAACTCTGACTAACAATTACATGGTAAGTTTAAACTGAAAAGGCTGTCATGGTTTCCTGATCTTATGATATGCTTAAACCTACTGATGTGAAAACTTGCATATGGAGTATAATTAACACCTTAATGTGCAGGCCTTTATAATACGTTTTATTTTATATTCTCTTGCAATCCATAATTCAGCATAGCATTCCATTGTAGCACAGTCAAAACAGAAATGTACAGTATCATGTTAATAGGGTTATCGTAGTCTGCTGTCTTTTAAAGATGGATTTTTTTCTCTCCCTCCTGAATTACTTTATTTTTTAGCATACTATGTGAAGACAGAAACATAAAACCCAAGCAAAGGTTTTTACTACTGTGTTGCAATGAAAACATTATAATTCATGATAATTAACTATAAAACTTCTGTTTATTTATCTTTATAATGAATTTCATATATTAGCAGATTCTTAAACCAGTCTCTTTAAGACAAGAGCGACATATTTAACTAGAGAACATTTGGTCAGTAGATGGAACTAGGGTTCCTGTTTTGTTATTTACACAATTTAGTGTCTTACATTCATGTTGAGAAGGTAAATAAGGTATTTCGTCGTTCATGTATTTTACTTGGAAAACTTTCATCTGTCAGTCATGAGTTCCCTTCCACAAACTGAATTCCAAATAAAGCAAGAACTGTACATATTTTATTCTCAATGAAAATAGTCTGTGTAGTAGATCTGAGTGGTAGGCTGAAGGAAGGTGTTTGTTTGTTTTGGTATTCTTTATTGTTGTTGTTCTGTTGTATTGACTTAAATTTTGACAATTTGCCTATGAATGCTGAAGTACAAGGCAATGCATAGTAACTTAAAGTCACTATGTACATTACATGCTTAGGTAAGAAAACAGAGCTAACTGTGACACATTTTCATGTTAATAATTACCAGTAAGAACAGATAATGCTTGATATATTTTGTGCAAAAATTTTGCTGAGTATTACCTAAGTATCTGTGGCAAGATCAATAGTGGTAATATTCTATCTGATGCTGGCAACCTGTGATTGAATGACACTCAAACCTAAAATGTTACTTTTTGAAGATGGATGTTATTTGGAAATAAATAGAGACAGATGTTAAAGAGAAGAAGAAGAAAAAAATGAGGTAAAAGATGAAAGAAAAGTAGCCGTGGAAAGTATGTGAAGATTTTAAATGATAGTTCTTGTAGCAATGAAATGACTTTGTAAAGCAAACAGAATTTCAGAGTGTGGTATATCTGGTAGGTAAGATAAATGATAAGGAAACAGGAGTGGAATAACACCAAGTCTGTATCATTTGAAAGTAAATCTTGCAGCTCAGTGCCTATATGCTGTAGTACATGCTTTTTACCATTAAGGGATCCTATATAAATCCATTTGTAGCATATCTATTTTTGTGTCACTGTCTCAACCTGACAAACACTTCCCATTGAAGTATTTGAGTATCATAAAAAGAAATGATGGATTGTTTACAGAGACATAGTTATTCTGTAATTATTGATAATTCTGTAGCTGGAAGGTCTTCAAGCAGTTAATGTTCTTGGATTGCTTTTCTTTAAATGTGAGATCAGTAATTGTGAAGGTGTTTCTAAAATCAGAGGTTTTGATGTAGTATATCACCTCATGCTTTAGTCTTATGGTAAACGGCTTATTGGAGAAATGAGCTGCTTAGGAAACCTTGGCATTAACAACAATGACCTGAGGCTATGCATACACATATTTGCAAAAAATCTATTTCAACCGTGTTCCAAGTTCTTGCCTACTTATCTATGTTTTTAGCAATTGATTTCCCATGAAGAAGTGAAAGCACATTGACATTGAACAAAATCATATTTTACCAACTGTGGTCTAATCTATTATATAACAAAAAGTCTCTGTTTTGATGTCGTTACAGTTAAGCAGAGGATTTTGCTGGCTAGAATTAAGTTGTCATGTAAACACAACAATTGGAAGAAAATTGTTGACTTCCTTGCTGCAGAAAAATCAATGAATATATTTTAAAATGTATTGAAGTTTAAATATCAGGTCTCACACTAGATTTCTTTAAATTTTGTCAAGTTTAAATTTGTACTTTTTCAAAAAGTATGTCAAGCCTTGGGAAAATTGAGTGGGATAGTCTTTGTACAGAATATGGTTCACATTATTATGAAGGTGGGAAAAAAAAGACCCATATTTTTTCCCCCCTAATATGATGGAAACTTTTCACAGTATCTTCTAAATAATGCAAATTCTGCAGTAGTTGTTTTCTTAATGTTTGAAGATTAACTTTGTTGTAACCAGATTTTTTTTTTTCTTTTAGTAGTATTTTGGGACATGAGTTTTTACAGTGAGAAATGGCATCTGTTTTTCAGAAAACTGGATGTCTGAAGACAATCATATCTGCATTAATATTCTGTATTTTCAAGCAATCATCAGAAAGCTGGAAGCATGTTTAATCTTTGCATGGAAAAATGTCTATAGGTAAATAAAGACCTAACTGTATGAGTTTATTGGAAAAGTGAATAGAGGTCATTATCCGAATTCAGTAATCTGCCCATAATGTGTATGAATATTGAATATGTTCAATGTATTTCAAAAGTTTGAGATTAAAGGTTACTTTTTGGTACTTCAGGCAGGTGAATGCAATTCAAAAAAGCCTTTATAAGTATTCAGATGATTACCGAGATATTGCTATGTCTAGTAATTTGTCGTTTGAGAGAAGAGTAATGAGTTCTTAATTTAAAAAATAATTACTATTCATGCATCTTGAATTTAATTGTGTAAGTAGAGAAGATATACTGAAATTCTTATGCTGAAATTTCAAGTATGGGAAGGGAAAATATTTAAATACTTCCATCATTTATTGATTTATTTATTTATTTTCAGAATTTGTCCTAGAAATAGTTCAATAAAAATAACAGTGTTTCTTATGCATTCACAGTTGTTTTTACCTGTCCTTGAGAGTTGGCAGTTCTTTGGGCATTGTAAACTCTAGACGTACTTGCAGAAAAATATCTGAAGAACAGGGAAGTGCCCAAGAAGTGTCTGAAGTGCAGGGAAGTGTTGTCCTTCTGTAGATGTCAGCATCCAAGGAGATTTTACAGTAGCTGTAAATCTTTCATTTTTTTTTCTGACCACTGTAAGAAATCTGAGTAGCATATCCAACACAACTTACATTTATTAGCAGTTATTTCTTTGGCACATATTGGTACATAATGTGTTTGTGGTGCTGGTCCTGTCAGTATTCTCTGTGGAAACCTCTTTGGTCAATTTTAAATCTGCTTGCAGTTTCTGCTGGGTACTCTTTAATATCACCTTGTTACTACCAGATTTGAGAACAGGAGCACTGTGGGATACTGGGCTTATGTGTAGCATTAAATGCTCTCTTGCTTATGTTTAGACAAGCATCTTTCCAAGTTCATTTTGGTATATGTTAAATGTGCTTCACTTAATCTCACATACTCCCTTAAGCTTTATACTTTGTCAAGGGCTTAGAAAAGACAGAATTACTCCTCACCTGAGAATTGTATTTGAACAGCTTTGGGGTGATGAGAATACCCCAGGTCCCACTGATTTCAGCTGAAACAGTAAAAAAAAAAAACAAAAACAAAAACAAAACTCAGGCTTAAATCTGATGTATTATACAAATTTTAAATTCCTATTGGAATCTGGGTCAGGGTTAATTCGAGTAGTAAAGGGAGACCAACTGTCTTAGCAGACAAACCTTCAAGCCTAATAAAAACATTCAGGGGTATCTGAAAAACTTTCATTTATGAAAACAAAACCTGTTCCTTCAATTTAAGACTGTTCCATGAAATGTACAAGAGGCAAACTTTGATCAGTTATGAGCAAGTTGTGATGATGGAAGTCTTTCAGTGGGTTATGTATTTGCAATTTTATTTATTTATTTATTTATTTATTGTTAAGATGGATTTTCTAACCATCATTTCACATGTGTTTTATTAAATTCCAGGTATTTGGAATTCAACTGCAAAGTTTCTGACCTTCCTTTCTTATATGTTTCTTCACTGTTTTACTAGTTGTTTCTCTTATGTTACAGATTTTGCCTTTTATTAAGAGGAATCTATCTTTGCCAGTCAGTAACTGAGAAGCCAGTTGTAGCCAGAGGGCAGTGTCTGTTTGCCAGAACTTGAAGTCACTGATAAGACTCTGCTGTGACCAGCACTGAATTTGAGTGAGTCAGCCCTGAAGATTACCATAAGTCTTTATATATTTTTTCTAGTTTCATTGCTCTTTGGTGTATTGTCTTGTGTTAAGCAAAGTGATTCAGATGTTAGCAGGAGCTCTACCCCAACTCAGCTAGTGCTCTTTCTTCCGAGGATTTTCATGGAGAAGGGAAAGGTTCTTGAAATGCTTTGCAGTTGAAAGTTTGCTGTTGAAATACTGCTAGGCTTTCGTTTTAAACTTAAAGTGCTCTTGTTGTGTTGTCTTTGTTAAAGGTCTGCAGAAGTATTTACCAGTGATTGTTGCCATGAGACAAATCAGATACACTCAGCTCTCTGAACTACAGTTAACTGTTTAGGATTGGAGAGTGACAGGATCCTTGCTGGCATCACTGAATCTCTGAGCTTATCTGTTTCATGGTAATTAATACAACACTTTCCATTTAGTTTCCTGTCAGTGCAGTTCCATTGCCTCAGGCTTCTTTGCCTTGCTGCTCGGTGTCGAAAGCAGTTGCAGCCCAGCCCACAGCTTTCTCCCTGGACTTTTCTGATCACTATGAGTTTGTAGGAGAGGAAGGGGACTGCAGAAAATTCAGTATTCCTGAACTGGTGAAAAGAGGTTAAATTTGTACCTGGGGTGGAAGCTCATTTGTTTCATTTACCTTCTGTATTTCCCATATTCTCATTTTGCTTACAACCAGCATTTTTTTGAAGGAACAGGGCCTCGTTCCTTTCTTCATACATTGCCCTTCCTAGTGCCCTTTTAATCCTACCGATTCTTTATAGCATATGGCTGTGTCCCAGTGATTTCTGTTCCTACCTATTTTTGTACTCTTTACTTTGGTTCTAAATCTTGGACTTTCAAAATTCCGTATTGGTTTCTGCAAAGCATTTATATTTTCATCTAAAAATCTCCCTCAAATATTTTCCACACCTACTACTGTGTCTGTGGAGACCATTAAATGGTTCCCTCAGGTGTCTGTAGAGCTCACATTTCTTGGTCATGTTTCCTTCAAGGGAGATTATGAAACAGATAGGAATTTGTTTCTCAAGTCCCTGTATATTTCAAAATCATACCATCAGATATACTACTCTGACATCCACTCTTGCAAGCTACATCAGGAGCTGCCATTGTCACTGACACCATGAACTAGATTCTGAGAAACATGTTAACATACTGGGGCTGCAGGTATAAACTATAAGGTTACATGAAGAGAATGTAACTTAAAATCTTCTAAATTTCTCTAGAGGTTATGTCTGTTCTGACATTTATCATATGTGGTTTCAGACTGGTATTATGTTTCTTCTAAAGTTTCACAAAAGGTTTTTCATCTTTCTTTTCCCAAAATAGCCCTGTGAATATGGAGATATGGGAAGACCTAGACAAGGTAAGACATTCCTGAAGTTTTTACTCTTAGAGAATTTAAAAGCAGAGAATCACTGAATGGTTTGGGTTGGAAGGGGCCTTAAAGATCATTCAGTTCCACCTCCCTGCCATAGGCAGGGACACCTCCCACCAGACCAGGTTGTCCAAAACCCCATCCAGCCTGGCCTTGAACACCTCCAGGGATGGGACAGCCTGTGCCAGTGCCTCACCACCCTCTGAGTGAAGAATTTCCTCCTTATATCTAAAATAAATCTCCCTTCTTTTAGTTAACACCATTCCCCCTTGTCCTGTCACTACACTCCCTGACACAAGAGTCCTTCCCCAGCTTTCCTGTAGCCCCCTATAAGATCTCCCCAGGGCCTTCTCTTCTCCAGGCTGAACAACCCCAACTCTCTCAGCCTGTCTTTGCAGGAAAGGTGCTCCAGCCCCTTGATCAACCTTGTGACCCTCCTCTGGACTAGTTCTAATACGTCCATGTCCTTCTTGTGCTGTGTGCCCCAGAGCTGAATGCAGTGCTCCAGGCAGGGTCTCACAAGTGCAGACCAGAGGGGGAGAATCACCTCCCTTGCCCTTCTGGCCACACTTTTTATGTAGCCCAGGATATGGTTGGCTTTCTGGGCTGCGAGCACACATTGCTGGCTCACATTGAGCTTCTCATCAAACAACACCCTTACGCTTCTCCTCAGGGCTGCTCTCAATCCACCCGTCCTCTATTTGTCCTTGGGATTGCCCCGACCCAGATGTGGGACTTTGCTCTTGGATTTGTTTGAAAAGATAAGCTTTTGACTTGAGCAGTGAAAGATTGGATCATTGTACCACCACATTGCACACTGTGAAAACAATGTCTTTCAGTAAGTGCTAATAGCTCTTACGCAATAATTTACTAGTGGCATAATATAAAGGCAGCATGCATAGCTTTTCACTTAAATTAACAAATAGAATCCTTTTTTTTTTTTTTTT
The DNA here is from genome assembly GCF_965140915.1 of Aythya marila. Taxonomy (NCBI): domain Eukaryota; kingdom Metazoa; phylum Chordata; class Aves; order Anseriformes; family Anatidae; genus Aythya; species Aythya marila. Next base: position 84,475,605 of record NC_139043.1, read on the forward strand.
ATCATATTTTTGCATTATTTAAAAAATGTCCATTATTTAAACCTTGTACTACGTTCCAGATTTCCTATAGTTCTTCCATTTCTGAAGAGACAGTGCTAAGCTAGGTTATATAAGTATATGAATTTGATTGTATGCTGTATAATTACTCTGCCTACTTGAATATGATTCTTATCTGAGTTCAGTGTTATCTTTCTGTTGTTTGTCTCTGTATTGGTTTGAACTTAGTGTGTATTAGGTCAAGCTAGATAAATGGATATGTGAAAGGCATACAATTAATTGTTTTCCACAACAGTCTTGACGTGGAACATGGCCTCTGTATTGAGCAGCACGTTCTGCCAGCTAATAGATCAGAGGAATTGCTATCAGCCATCATGCAGGTATCAGAATACAAACCACTACCTTCGACGAATGTGTTTTCTGGTATCTGCTGGTTATTTTGGCTTGTTTATAGTAGATTTGATTGGCTTATGCTTCACAACAGTAGTTAACTTTATAAAAAGAAAGTTCTTGTATAATACAGTCTGACAGTTCTGAGGACTGAAGAAAATTAAATTTTTGAAACAACAACAAAAACTTTCCCAAATCACAGTTAACCCCCATGGGCAAATATTGAGTTTCTGTTACTGTCCCTGTGGTGACAATGTGATCACAACCTGCAGTATTTCACCTTAGTTTCTTTAGAAACCCCTGTTAGCTCTGCCAGGATATCCTCAAACAGCCCTGAAATTATGAAAGTGCTTTCTCTAACACCAGGCACAGTGCACTCTCCAGGAAGTTTGTACACACGCAGACCGACTGCCTGCTCAAAACTGTGGCAGTTCAGGTCTCTGGGTGCAGGGAGTGCCTGAGCCTGTTGCTACCACCTGTGGGGGCCAGAGAGACTGCGTGCGTGAGGGGCGAGCAGGTGGACAACCTGGTCTGCCTGGTGGCAGAACTCAAGAAGGAGGTCAAGACCTTGAGGGATATCAGGGAGTGTGAGCGAGAGATAGACTTGTGGCGTGACTCCCTGTGTGGCCTGAAGGACAAGCACCGGGGTGAGACACCCCAAATGGGGGTGGACCCCCTGCCCTGTTGCTGTCGGGCAGAGGCAGGGGACCTAGGAGTTGAGGAGGAATGGAGACAGGTCCCTGCTTGACATCACAGGCGATGCCGCCCGCCTTTCCAGGTGTCCTTACACAACAGGTTTGAGGCCCTGGAGCTTGAGAGACCGGTAGCTGAGGAAGAGGTAGAAAGTCTGCCCAGGAGGATGCCTAGGGCGAGGAAGTCGACTCCACGCCTCAGGACTACCTCCACCAGGACAGAAAGAAGGGTGATTGTTGTAGGCGACTCCCTTCTCAGGGGAACAGAGGGACATATTTGTCGGCCTGACCCTACCCGTAGGGAAGTCTGCTGCCTCCCTGGGGCCAGGGTCAGGGACATTGCCAGAAAGCTTCCCAACCTAGTTCGCCCCTCTGACTATTATCCTCTTCTGATAGTCCAGGCAGGTAGTGATGATATTGAAGAGAGAAGCCTGAAGGCTATCAAACGAGACTTTAGGGGACTGGGACGGTTAGTGGATGGAGCAGGGGTGCAGGTGGTGTTTGCGTCCATCCCTACAGTGGCAGGGAGGGGTACAGAGAGGACACGGAAAGCCCACCTGTTAAACACGTGGCTCAGGGGCTGGTGCCAACACAGAAATCTTGTTTTTTTCGACCATGAGGCACTTTACTCGGCACCCGGCCTGATGGCCGCAGATGGGTCCCTATCTCTAAGGGGAAAACAGATCCTGGGCCAGGAGCTGGCGGGGCTCATTGAGAGGGCTTTAAACTAGGTAAGAAGGGGGATGGGGCTGAAGCAAGGATTGTTGGAGCTGTGCCAGGGGGAACAATGGCAAGGTCGGGAGAGAAGGCAATGGCCCAGCTGAAGTGCATCTACACTAATGCACGCAGCATGGGTAACAAACAGGAGGAGCTGGAAGCCATCGTGCAGCAGGCAGGCTACAACTTGGTTGCCATCACGGAGACGTGGTGGGACCAGTCTCATGACTGGAGTGCTGCAATGCCTGGCTATAGGCTCTTCAGAAGGGACAGGCAGCACAGAAGGGGTGGTGGTGTGGCTCTCTATATTAGAGAGTTGTGATGTCATGGAACTTGAGGCTTGGAATGACAAGGTTGAGTCCCTGTGGGTTAGGATCGGCGGGAAGGCCAACAAGGCAAGCATCCTGGTGGGGGTATGTTATAGACCGCAGAACCAGGATGAGGAGACAGATGAAGAGTTCTACAGGCAGCTGACAAAAGTTGCAAAATCATCAGCACTTGTTCTTGTGGGGGACTTCAACTTCCCAGATATATCCTGGAAGCACAACACAGCCCAGAGAAAGCAGTCTAGGAGGTTTCTGGAGAGCGTGGAAGATAGCTTCCTGACGCAGCTGGTTAGTGAAACTACCAGGGGTGGTGCCCCGCTAGACCTTCTCTTCACAAACAGAGAAGAAGGTGGGAGATGTGGTGGTTGGAAACTGTCTTGGGCAGAGTGACCATGAAATGGTAGAGTTCTCCATTCTTGGAGAAGCCAAGAAGGGGACCAGTAAAACTGCTGTATTGGACTTCCAGAGGGCCAACTTTGAACTGTTCAGGACACTGGTTGGTAGAGTCCCTTGGGAAGCAGTTCTGAAGGGCAGAGGGATCCAGGAAGGCTCTTCAAAAAGGAAATCTTAATGATGCAGGAACGGTCTGTCCCCACGTGCCCAAAGACGAACTGGCGGGGAAGAAGACCGGCCTGGCTGAACAGAGAATTGTGGCTTGATCTTAGGAGGAAAAAGAGGGTTTATAAGCTTTGCAAAAGAGGGCGGGCCACTTGGGGGGACTATAAGGATGTTGTGAGGCAGTGCAGGGACAAAATCAGAAAGGCCAAAGCTCATCTGGAGCTCAATCTGGCTACTGCCGTTAAAGACAACAAAAAATGTTTTTACAAATACATTAATGCAAAACGGAGGACTAAGGAGAATCTCCAGCCTTTACTGGATGCGGGGAGGAACTTAGTTACAAAAGATGAGGAAAAGGTGGAGGTGCTTAATGCCTTCTTTGTCTCAGTCTTCAGCGGCAAAACCGGTTGCTCTCTGGATACCCAGTACCCTGAGCTGGCGGAAGGGGATGGGGTGCAGAATGTGGCCCTCACTATACATGAGGAAATGGTTGGTGACCTGCTACGGCACTTGGATGTACGCAAGTCGATGGGGCCAGATGGGATCTACCCGAGGATACTGAGAGAACTGGCAGAGGAGCTGGCCAAGCCACTGTCCATCATTTATCTGCAGTCCTGGCTATCGGGGGAGGTCCCAATCGACTGGCGGCTAGCAAATGTGACGCCCATCTACAAGAAGGGCCGGAGGGCAGACCCGGGAAACTACAGGCCTGTCAGTTTGACCTCAGTGTCAGGGAAACTCATGGAGCAGATTGTCTTGAGTGTCCTCACGCAGCACTTGCAGGGCAAGCAGGCGAGCAGGCCCAGTCAGCATGGCTTTATGAAAGGCAGGTCCTGCTTGACGAACCTGATCTCCTTCTATGACAGAGTGACGCGCTGGGTGGACGAGGGAAAGGCTGTGGATGTGGTCTACCTTGACTTCAGCAAGGCTTTTGACACCGTTTCCCACAGCATTCTCCTCAAGAAACTGGCTGCTCTTGGCTTGGACTGGCGCACGCTTCGTTGGGTTAGAAACTGGCTGGATAGCCGGGCCCAAAGAGTCGTGGTGAATGGAGCCAAGTCCAGTTGGAGGCCAGTCACTAGTGGCGTCCCCCAGGGCTCGGTGCTGGGGCCGGTCCTCTTTAATATCTTCATCAATGATCTGGATGAGGGCATTGAGTGCACCCTCAGTAAGTTCACAGATGACACCAAGTTAGGTGCGTGTGTCAATCTGCTTGAGGGTAGGAAAGCTCTGCAGGAGGATCTGGATAGGCTGCACCGATGGGCTGAGGTCAACTGCATGAAGTTCAACAAGGCCAAGTGCTGGGTCCTGCACCTGGGGCGCAATAACCCCAAGCAGAGCTACAGGTGAGTGGTTGGAGAGCTGCCAGGCAGAGAAGGACCTGGGAGTGATGGTGGATAGTCGGCTGAATATGAGCCAGCAGTGTGCTCAGGTGGCCAAGAAGGCCAACGGCATCCTGGCTTGTATCAGAAACAGTGTGACCAGCAGGGCTAGGGAGGTGATCGTCCCCCTGTACTCGGCTCTGGTGAGGCCGCACCTCGAGTACTGTGTTCAGTTTTGGGCCCCTCGCTACAAGGACATGGAGGTGCTTGAGCAGGTGCAGAGAAGGGCGACGAAGCTGGTGAGGGGCCTGGAGAACAAGTCCTACGAGGAGCGGCTGAGGGAGCTGGGCTTGTTCAGCCTGGAGAAGAGGAGGCTCAGGGGCGACCTTATTACACTCTACGGGTACACAAAAAGGAAGCTGTAGCGAGGTGGGGGTTGGTCTATTTTCCCATGTGCCTGGTGACAGGACGAGGAGGAACGGGCTAAAGTTGCGCCAGGTTTTAGGTTGGATGTTAGGAAGAACTTCTTTACCGAAAGGGTTGTTAGGCATTGGAACGGGCTGCCCAGGATAGTGGTGGAGTCACCATCCCTGGAAGTCTTTAAAAGACGTTTAGATGTTGAACTTAGTGATATGGTTTAGTGGAGGACTTGTTAGTGTTAGGTCAGAGGTTGGATTCGATGATCTTGAGGTCTCTTCCAACACAGACAATTCTGTGATTCTGTGATTATAGACTTATATTATGATTTTGGTTTTATGGTGCTTTTTTTTTTTTTTTTTTTTTTTTTTTTTTTTTTTTTTTCTCTAAAAGGCTTAGTTTTTAACTTATCAAAGATATTTGGGCTTACAGCCCATAACTGCTTTATAGGAGCAAGTGGGGGAAAAAAGCTGTACGTGTCTGTAATTGTGTAGGGAACAGTAAGCATGATCACTGGGACCAGTTTGGTGTCTTGCATTCTCAAGGTCAGTTAGGGCTTTTGGCATATGCAATGCCCTTTTACATTTTTCTTGGGAATTAACATTGAGGTGTTTTATGACATCAGGTGGCTCTGAACTCAGTTTTATATTCTCTATGTTTCTAAGTGCATCTGCTTGCCTGTTCTGCTATTGGGTAACAAAACAAGTGTCTGTGTTAGTTGTTTGTGCTGAATTATCAACTATAAATTTGATAGCACTAAATAACACCATTGGTGCTGTAAAATTAGCACTAGAATATAGAATTAATGCCAAATTCTTTGTTGAGAACGTGGCTATTTAAATCATATGTTGTCCACATTCTCCCATGTATTTGCAAGCTCCCATTCTTTTATGTTCTGTGCTACATTTGCAAGGTTATATATGCAATAATTTAGCTGAAACCTTTAGTTTAGCATCCTTTATAGATTGCCACTTATAATGGCACAAACAATGACCAGTGACCAGACTAATACTAGTTGTGATTGTGCTATGTGACTGTAGTGATTCTGTATGATTACTGCTTTACTTTCAGAAAGTTGTCATGTATTTCATATAGATCAATATTATTTTATTGTGGATTACTACTCAAGTGTGTCAATTTTTTAAAAAACTCTGATACAAGGATAAATACTCTCACAGCTCAAATAGTATTCCAATCCAATTACTGTCCTGAATACAAATATCAGAAAGAAATCGTGCTTTATGCAGCAAAGGGAACAGAAAACCTGGTATGTTAGATGTGAAACATAATGTGGCACAATGATACCTGTAAAGTGGAGATCTTTGCCACTGTTAGTTTATTCAATGAAATGTTTCCTCCACTTCTGAGCTATCTCAAGAGATCATAAAACTAATGAGCAATCCAGGGCACTTATTAACATGCTGACATGAAAGATGGAGAATATGGTGGAAAGGGAAGATCAAGGTCTATGTAGAACCTCATAAGCTTTCAGGAGATTTTATTTAGTCTGTTGCTACAGAACTTGCTGTGTAGTAGTCCAAAGAAACAGCGTGTATCTGGAAATCTTTAATGGCAGCATTAGCTTTACCTTCCAGCTATGGAGAAAAAATGTATTCATAATTATTACAAGATGATAATGCATTTTGACCTTTCTTAGTGTATTCACTCTCCAGCAGAAGACATCAGATTCATTTTGATGAAAATAATTTCTTCAAAATAGATAGGACATATAAATAATAGCAAAAAGCAAAAAAAAAAAAAAAAAAAAAAGGCAAAAAAAAAAAGCAGTAAAGAGAATTTATTTATATACATTCACTTCTTGCTTGTCTCTATTTACCTGTAATGACGTGTTTTCAAATACCAGACATGCTGTTGGCAGTGAATAAGTTAAAAGGTGTTTGTCCATCTATCTGTAGTTAAGAGGTTCTAGAAATAGCGCAAAGGATTTTTTTTTTTTTTTTTTTTTGTGCTATTCCAGGAGAGAAAACAGGACATATGTTCTTTCAGAGGTTTGACTGACTCAAAGGACTGATGATTCTTTTTATATAGAGAAAACCAGGAAATGGCATGGATTTGTTGATCCATAGCTGAAACCTCCACTCCTCAAATAGGAAAAGCATTGATTTTCTGTTACTCTAGTATTAAGGTCTCTTTATTTTCTGAGTGTAAAAACCTTAACCAAATCACATCCATGTAATTGTGAGAATGGATGTGTTTTATTCAATTAATTTATTTGCTTGATGTATGCTACCAATCATTTTCATGTTACCAGGAACACAGAAATGCCATTTGGTTTTGAGAAAGGAAGACAAGTGAAGAGGAACTACCTTATCTCCAAACTCAACATATAAGTCTTGAAGAAACTTCTTATGGGAAAAGGATTTAGGGTGTTACTTTATTTTTGTTTGATCACTGAACTGAGTGAGAGAAGAAAACTCACCCTGTAGGATTTTTCTTTGGATGTCTCAGTCCCACCTTGGGATCTGAATTCTAGCTACAATATCTAATTACAGTATTACCCCCCACTTTCCTTTGACTCCCTATTTCTCATTTGTTCAAAAATGTTACAGTTCTGTTAATTTGTAAATTGCAGCTGAAATGGAAGTTCGGTTTGAGATGTATTGATCAAACTGCATAGGGGAAATACTCATTTTTTTTCCTCTGCACCCTGCTGTTTTTGCATGCAGTGGTTAAACACTGACTAAATTCCTCTGAGGCTGCAGGAATCCCAAATGCTTATCTTCTCTGAACGGAGATTCAAGACAAGCCTACATCCTTTCTATCAAGCTGCTCAGTCCAACTTTTAAAAGCTTTGGGTATCTGAATAAAGTACAAGAAACAGCTGGAGACTGCAGAATAAAAAGAGGTGTCTGGTATGGAGCAAGATATTTAGATCTAATCTATACAGTTTTTACCAGCAAAGTCTACTGGCTGTAGACACAGCTCACATTTGCCAAAAGATACTTTTTCCATATCGTTCAAGTGACTAAGTTGCTTGCCTAAATAGACCATAAAGAAGTGGCTGGCTATACCGAAAAGCAGGGGAACTTTGAAGTGCTCCTCTTCCTTGCCAATTTCTTTGGATCCATGTGATTTATTTCCTTCCCTTAAATCTTTCAGCGGAGAAGGAAGGGCCAGATATGTATATTCAGGTCTTACCCTGACATGGAATTAAGGACTATATAAATAAATATACAGAGAAACACACATGCACACATATATGTGTTTTACATGGGTACCTATGTGTCAGTATGTATTGGATTTACATGGCAAAGGCTTGATAGCAGGGGGGCTGCAGGGGTGGCCTCTGGGAGCAGAGCCCAGCAGCTGCCCCATGTCAGATCAGAGCCAGCTCCCGCCGGCTCCAAAAGGGAGCTGCTGCTGGCTGGAGCTGAGACAGGGAGAGATCCCATTGGGCCTCTGGAAGAGCAGATTTAAGAGATGGGGAAAAAAAAACGTTGTGTGACAACAGCTGGGAGAGAGAAGAGTGAGAAGCAGCCCTGCAGCCCCCAAGGTCACTGCAGCAGGAGGGCAGGAGGTGCTGCAGGCAGGCAGCAGCAGTTCCCCTGCGGGCTGTGCAGGGAGAGGCCCCCGGTGGAGCAGGCTGTCCCCCTGCAGCCCATGGGTCCCACACGGAGCAGATCTCCACGCTGCAGCCCCCCCGTGGGTGGAGGAGCCCCCGGTGGAGCAGGTGGATGTGGCCTGGAGGAGGCTGCGGCCCATGGAGAGCCCCCGCAGGAGCAGGCCCCGGGCCGGAGCTGCAGCCCGTGGAGAGGAACCCCCGCAGGAGCAGGGGGTCTGGGGGGAGCTGCCGCCCAGCCGTGGGGGACCCGTGCTGGAGCAGTTTGCTCCTGGGGGATGGATGGATGGACCCCGTGGGACGGAGCCGTGTGGGAGCAGTTCATGAAGAGCTGCTGCCTGTGGGCAGCCCCTGCAGACTCAGTTTGGGAAGGATGGCATCACAGAATCACAGAATGTGAGGGATTGGAAGGGGCCTTGAAAGACCATCTAGTCCAGTTTCCCTACCAGAGCAGGAACACCTAAAATCATGTCACATAGGAACACATCCAGGTGGGTTTTGAATGTCTCCAGAGAAGGAGACTCCACAGCTGCCCTGGGCAGCCTGTTCCAGTGCTCTGTCACCCTCACCATAAAAAAGTTTTGTGTCATGGTTAAGCAGAACCTCCTATGTTCCAGCTTGCACTCATTGCCCCTTGTCCTGTCACTGGATGTCACCAAGAAGAGCCTGGCTTCATCCTCCTGACACTCAGCCTTTACATATTTATAAACATTAATAAGGTCACCCCTCAGTCTCCTCCAAGCTAGAGACCCAGATCCCTCAGCCTTTCCTCGTAAGGGAGATGCTCCACTCCCTTAATCAGCCTCGTGGCTCTGCACTGGACTCTCTCAAGCAGTTCCCTGTCTTCTTGAACTGAGGGGCCCAGAACTGGACGCAATATTCTAGATGTAGTCTCACCAGGGCAGAGCAGAGGGGGAGGAGAACCTCTCTCAGCCTACTAAGCACACGCCTTCTGATACACCCCAGGATGCCATTGGCCTTCTTGGCCACAAGGGCACCCTGCTGGCTCACGGACATCCGACTGTCCACCAGGACCCCCAGGTCCCTCTCCCCTTCACTGCTCTTCAGCAGGACAGTCCCCAACTTTTACTGGTGTCTGGGGTTGTTCTTGCCTAGATGCAGGACTCTACTCTTGCCCTTGTTATATTTCATTAAGTTTCTCCCTGCCCAATTCTCCAACCTGTCGAGGTCCCGCTGGATGGCAGCACAGCCTTCGGGCATGTCAGCCACTCCTCCCAGCTGAGTGTCATCAGCAAACTTGCTGATGGTGCACTCCATTCCCTCATCCAAGTTATCTATGAATATAGTGAACAACACTGGTCCCAGTACCGACCCTTGAGGGACTCCACTAGATAAAGGACTCCAACTCCACTTCATCCCATTGACCACAACCCTCTGGCTTCTTCCCTTCAGACAGCTAACAGTCCATCTCACTACCTGATTGTCCAGACCACACTGCCCCAGTTTAGCTGTGAGGATGCTGTGGGAGATGGTGTCAAAGGCTTTACTGAAATCAAGATACACCACGTCCACTGCCTTTGCATCATCTATCCACCTGGTTACATGCTCATAAAAGGCTATCAGGTTGGTGTCAAGCATGACTTTCCCTTGGTGAAGCCATGCTGACTGCCCTTAATGACCCTCTCATCCTTGATATGACTAGAGACAACACCAAGGAGAAATTGTTCCATCACCTTACCAGGGATGGAGGTGAGGCTAACCAGTATGTAGTTAACCGGGTCCTCCTTCTTGCCCTCTTTGAAGACCAGAATGACATTTGCTTTCCTCCAGTCCTCAGGCACCTCTCCCATTCCCCACGACTTACCAAAGACGATGGAGAGTGGCCTAGCAATGACTTCTGCCAGCTCCCTCAGAACCTGTGGATGCATCCCATCAAGACCCATGGACTTATGGATGTCCAGCTTGCTTTATCAGTCCTTAACCCAGCCCTCATCAACCAAGGCAAACTCCTCCTTTATTCTGACTTCCTCTGGGGCCACAGGGGCACAAGTCTCTTCAGGACAGCCTCTGGCATTACAGACAGGGACAAAGAAGGCATTCAGTAACTCTGCCTTCTCTTTATCTTCTGTCACCAGGGCACCCACCTTATTCATTAGTGGGCCTACATTGCCTCTACTGTTAGTTTTATCTGCCGTGTATTTCATAGAATCATAGAATCATAGAATATCCTGAGTTGGAAGGGACCCTTAAGGATCATCAAGTCCAACTCTCGACACCGCACAGGTCTACCCAAAAGTTCAGACCATGTGCCTAAGTTCACAGTCCAATCTCTTCTTAAATTCAGACAGGCTCGGTGCAGTGACCACTTCCCTGGGGAGCCTGTTCCAGTGTGCAACCACCCTCTCTGTGAAGAACCCCCTCCTGACGTCCAGCCTATTTGAAGAAGCCCTTCCTGTTGTCCTTGACCCTTCTAAGGAGGCCTTAGTTTTCCTAGTTGCCTCCCTACATCCTCTGACAACAGCCTTATATGATGTGTAGCCTCTCCTTTTCCACTTGAGTTTGCCCAGTAGTTCCCTGTTTAACCACCCAGGTCTCCTGGCTCTCTTTCCTGACTTCCTACCTGTTGGGATGCTCTGTTTTTAGGCTCAGAAGAAGCAGTCCTTGAACGCTAACCAGCTATCTTGGGCCCCTTTTCCTTCCTTTGTCCCATTGGATTTCCCATAGCAAATAGCTTGAAAAGGCCAAAGTCAGCCCTACTGAAGTCCAGGGTTGCAGATCTGCTTGGTACTCTGTTCCTGCCACATGAGAGCCTAAAGTCCACCATCTTGTGGGCGCTGCAACCAAGGCTGCCCTCAACCTTCACCGCTTCAGCCAGCCCCTCCTTGTTAGTGAGGACAAGATCCAGCAGCACTCCTCTCCTAGTTGGCACATCCACCAGTTGCATCAGGAAGTTATCATGAATACACTGAAGGAACCTCCTGGACTGCGAATGGCTGGCTGAGTAGGCCTTCCAGAAAATGTCAGGGTAGTTGAAATCCCCACAACAACCAGGGCCTGTGATCGCGAGGCTGCTGTCAGCTGCCTGTAAAAGGCCTCGTCAACTTCCTCGTCTGGATCTGGCGGCCTGTAATAGACACCCACAACAGTATTCCCCATGCCAGCCTGCTCCTTAATCCTCACCCACAGACTCTCAACTCGCTCCTCATCCACCCCAGACAGTACTCAATACAAAGTAGTCGCTCTTTCATGTAAAGAGCAACTCTGCCACCTCGCCCTGCTGGCCTCTCTTTCCTGAGAAGGACATACCCATCCACGACCACATTCCAGTCGTGAGGTGTCCCACCATGTCTCTGTAATTGCCACTGGATCGTAGTCTCCCGACTGAACATGGATTTCTAACTCCTCCTGCTTATTCCCCATGCTCCCTGCATTGGTGTACAGGCACTTCAGGGAGCAAGCTGATGTCACCCTAGGGGGTGGGAGGTCTCCCAGTCTTCATCACTGCTAGGGCAGTGATGCAGTGATGTAGTGGTGCAAGCCCAGCTACAATCATGTCCCCCTTTGGATCTAGTTGAAAGCTTTCTTAATGAGCCCTGCTAGTTCCTGTCCCAGAATCTTTTTGCTTCTGTGAGATAAACCTCTCCTGCATCTTACTGTCAGGCCTGGTGTCTTATAAAATCAGCCATTTCCCAAGAACCCAAAGCCCTGCCTGTAGCACCAGTCACAGAGCCATTTATGGACTGGATCCTTCTATTCCATCTCACGTCATCACCCCATAATGGAAAGAGCAAAGAGAAAATGATTTGTGCCCCAGACTCTCATCAACTGTCCCAAGGCCTTGAAATCTTTCTTCATTCCCCTCAGACTACGGGAAGCAGCGTCCTCCCCATCTATCTGGAAGATCAGTAGAGAGCATCCTGTGGGAGGGACCTCACGTGGAGCAGGGGCAGGTTTCTGAGCACTAGAAAGAGGCAAGCATTGGGACCATCTTCAGGAAAGGTAAATCAGAGGGTCCAAGAAGCAACAAGCTGACCAGCCTCCCCTCCTTATCTGGGAAGCCTAGGGGCTACATCTGCCTGAAGATCCCTGAGTGGCACACCAAGGGCAAGGTGACCTCTGGGAACATCCAACCTTGTTCATTCAAGTTCAGGTGTCCTCCAGGACAGAGACTGTGCTGCCTATCTGGACACCTCTTCTATCTGAGCACCCTTGTGGGGACAATCTTTTCCTTTTATCCATGGGGATGTCTCCATCGGCAAGTGTGGCCTTGGGGGTGTTTGCCTTTCCACTGAGAAGTCTCAGGCTTCATCTTCTCTACACTCTCCCAGTAGGCAGCTGTAGGCAGCAGTCGGGTCCACCCCTGAGCCTTCTCTCCTTAATGCTGACCCAAGGAGCTCCCTCAGCCTGCCCTTGTACGCCGTGTGCCCCGGGCCCAGGCTGTCTTGAATGCCCTGGGCTGGGCACACTACACTACACACACTGCACACACATCAGTATCTTTCCTCTACTGGGAACACCAGAAGGGGATGTGGGAGTCCAGACACAGTCACTAAATTGTCCCCAAAGAAGAGAGGAAACTGGTTTTCTGTTATTTTTATTACTATATATATATATTTTTATTGCTATTTATTGCCTGGTCTTGGAAGACCTACTAATGAAGCTCTTATTCATTCTTCTCTGAGTGAACAGTGACGCTGCGCTCCAGCACTTCTTCCCGGCAGATATGAAGTCTTCTGCTTCTTCAGAGGAGCAGCTGTCTCCCTAACAGCTTTGATCTGCAGCTCTTCTTTGTGCTTTGCCATGGAAGGTGCAGCTTCCTCTTCAAGCAGCCATGGGGCAGCCTTCTTGTCCTCAGACAGAGACATCGCCGGGCTCCAGGTCCCAAGGTCCACCGTGGCTCTCTGAGGGGTTCCTTCTGCCGCCCTGGTGCAGCATCCCAGAGGAAGCCAAGTCCCCTCTCGTCCACTCCTTGAGACTCCGTGCAGAAGAGATGACACCTCTGGACGAGGTGGGGGTGGGGGATGGAGGATGGGGGACAGGAAAGGGAAGGGAAGGATGGCCGTGCTATGAGGCACGGCGGCCGGGCCGTGCATATGGAGCTGGTCGGCTGCTCCTGCGGTGCCGCCGATGGATCTTGGCGGCAGGGAGCCCAGGCACGTCGATCTCCATTGCCTCATCTGGAGGTGGATCTACCTCCATCAGGTCTTCATCCGGAGGCAGATCCACCTCCATGGGCTCCGCAGCATTAGCTGTAGCGCAGGGCACCGCTCCTTTGCCACGAGCGCCGGTTCTCCTCCACTTCCTCATTGCAGGCAGTGGCCTTCTTCTCTTTGCTTTGAGGACCAAATCCTCTCCTGACCCACGCAAGCGTGGGCAGCTTTCGCTCCAGGCCCTCTTTCTCCCATCCATGATGGCTGTAAGAGGGTCTGGAAGCTCCGCGAGTGGCGGGCCCTGCGCAGGGGCCTTTTATAGGGCCGGGAACAATCCGGGGGGCAGATGCCACTGTGACATCAGGAAGCCTCTGTGACGGTGGCCAAGGCATGGCCAGACGTGGCTGTGTTGGGAGAGGTGTCGGTGGTCTGGAAGACGTCCTCACGAGGCAGGAGGAGGAGGGTCGGGGGGCAGAGGGCCCCTCTCCTGGGGATGGCTCTCCCTGGCCATTTTGCCTGCCAGAGAGACAGGCTGCCCCTCGGGCACAGGGCCTGCCCTCCAGCTCCCCTCCTGTGCCCTGGCCTCCAGCCCCCTCCTCATCCTGTGCTTGGGCTCCCTGTGCCACAAGACGGTGGCAGCAGTGTTTCTGGAGGGGCAGGGCCTGCACTACCCCCCTGCCACTGACTGGGCTCCCTGCAAGTGGTGCAGCCCCCCGTGCTGACAGCATCTGAGAGGGGGCAAAGCACCCAGACATCTTGCAGATGGGCAAGGGAGGCACGACCAGGTGGCGCCAGGTCAATAAAAGCTCTGCTGATGCTCAAGTCCTGCGGGAGCCCTTCTCAGGGGCCATCTCCCACACCTACCCCTGCCCCCAGAGCATGAAGAGGTGCTATTGCTTGTGCCCCAAGGCATGGGGGAGGAGAGCGCCTGGTCTCTGCGCTGCTGTGCTGCCACAACACGGGCAGTCTGTGGGAGGGCTGCCGAGGTCCTCGGGGCCTGGAGGTGGAGGGGTGGGGGGGGTCAGTCTGAGGTTCACCCTTGCTCTCTTCGCTAGTGTTCAGGTGAAACCTTCTCAACGTTTTTGTGGCTTCTCTGCTTTCTCGTTCAGAGGAAGAGCTCTCCTGTCTGGCTGGAAGAATCACAAGTAGCTCCCGACTGGGAGCCTTCAGGCACATTTCCAGGGGGAAGCTCCTGCCTGCCTAAGACACCCAGTGCACCCCTTCCTGCTCAAGCAGGGTCACCTACTGCACCTAGCCCAGGACTATGTTCAGGCAGGTTTTAAGTATCTCCACAGAAGGAGACTCCACAGCCTTTCTGGTCAACTTATTCCAGGGCTCTGTCCCCCTCACAGTAAAGCTTTTCCTCATGTTCAGATGGAACTTCCCTTGTTTCGCTTTGTGCCTGCTGCTTCTCATCCTGTATCTGGGCTCTACTGAAAAGAGTGTGGACCCCATGCTCTGGACACCTTCTCCTAACATATCTATATACACTGATAAAATCCCCTCTCAGCCTTCTCCAGGTTCTACAGACCTAGCCTGTTATGCCTAGGCACCTTTGCAAAACTCTACTGAGAAATTAATTAAATTCCATTCCTATTTGTAAACCCCTGAAGGATGTTTGCTAAGGGTATCATTCGCTATAGTTTTTGTTATTGTGTTGAAGCGTCACCCATTAAAAGGACAGCTATGTTGTGACCCAAAATGTTGTTTTCATGTAATTGCAAGGATCTGCAGGGTGTTCAGAGGCAAGGTCCTTGGCATGTACCTGAATTAGGTTTATGTGGCAAAGGCTTGGTAGCAGGGGGGCTGCAGGGGTGGCCTCTGGAAGCAGAGCCCAGCAGCTGCCCCATGTCAGATCAGAGCCAGCTCCCACTGGCTCCAAAAGGGAGCTGATGCTGGCTGGAGCTGAGCCAAGGAGCGAGGCTGGTTGGGCCTCTGGAAGAGCAGATTTAAGAGATGGGGAAAAAAGTCTGCTGTGTGACAACAGCTACTGGGAGAATGAGGAGTGAGAAGCTGCCCTGCAGCCCCCACAGGTGAGTGCAGCAGGAGGGCAGGAGACAGCAGCAGTTCCCCTGCAGGCTGTGCAGGGAGAGGCCCCTGGTGGAGCAGGCTGTACCCCTGCAGCCCATGGGTCCCATACGGAGCAGATCTCCACACTGCAGCCCCCCCGTGGGTGGAGGAGCCCCCGGTGGAGCAGGTGGATGTGGCCTGGAGCAGGCTGTGGCCCATGGAGAGCCCCTGCAGGAGCAGGCCCCGGGCCGGAGCTGCAGCCCGTGGAGAGGAGCCCCCGCAGGAGCGGGGGGTCTGGGGGGAGCTGCCGCCCAGCTGTGGGGGACCCGTGCTGGAGCAGTTTGCTCCTGGGGGATGGATGGATGGACCCCGTGGGACGGAGCTGTGTGGGAGCAGTGCTTGAGGAGCTGCTGCCTGTGGGCAGCCCGTGTGGGATCAGCTGGGGAAGGACGGCATCCCGTGGGAGGGACCCCACGGGGAGCAGGGGCAGGGAGGGACCAAGAAGGAGCAGTGGAGACGAAGTGTCATGGATTGACCACAGCCCCTATTCCTCGTTCCCTTGTGCCATTTGGGGAAAATTGCTAGAAGAGGGTGAATGGGGAAGGTATTAGTTTTGCTCATCAGGTCTGCTATTGATAGGCAATAAATTTTATTACTCTCCCTACGCTTCGTCTGTTTTGCCCTTGATGTTAATTTGTGAACGATCTCCCTGTCCTTATCTCAATCCTTGAGCCCTTTTTCACTGTATTCTTTCCCCCTTTTCCTTTGAGGAGGGGAAATGACTGATTGGTTGTGGTAGATTTCAATTGCCCATTAGGGTGAAAACCCTGGAGTAGGTGGGTAAAATTTGAGTATTTTTGCTATATCAAAACATTCACTAGCACGTTAAATGTATTTTTAAAAGTCCTGAGAATGCAGGTGGGTAACTGATACTTTATGGGTATGTGAGGAAACAGCAAGAGTGGAAAAGTCTAGTTGGACCAATTGCTGTGTTTTTTCAGAGTCTGTTATGGAGCCAGGGTCATGCAGTAATGTCAATATAGTAATGCAAGGTGGTAGCAAAGAACAACTGCCAAATTCAGTATTTTCCTAACTCTTAAAATTTAACTTTTGGAGAAAAAATATACTCAGAAAAGTATATACTCATACTATTATATGTGTATGCCTTTATTATTCTAATTTCAGTGGTGCCTCCTTTAAACTATGATCACGAGCTGATTACTAAAATTTCACGAGCATCATCAAAATAGCCTGGAATTTTAAAGTGAATGCATTTGAGCTGTCCTCTATAGGTATTACTGCCACTTAACTTTCCTGGTGTACTCTTTCCACATGCACCTTATGAAGGTAGACTCTATACTGAAACCATGAGCAGCTTTGCTGAGTAAGTAAACCGAGGGTGTAGGTCAGAAAATTCCTATTTGAATAATAAGATAAAAACATGCCTGAGGTGCACTTTCTTGGGTGAGTGTATTTTATTCTCTTCTGGTACCTCTATAGTGAAAAAACACAACAAAGCATTGTTTATCCAGGACATTCATTTCTAAATGTTTAAAGAGTGGTTTTCCTGAAGAGGTTACATGAATACTTCTAATCTTCTAGGGCTTCATTTTATCCTGGAGACTCTCCTGGAGAGTCAGATTTAATCCTTTGATTTCTCCTCTTTGCTTAAGTGTTCCAGTCATTATTATAATTTGAGTTTTGCCAAAGTGGATGAAAGGTTTATATTTCAGATGTACTATACAGCTAGCTGCTTAAGATCTGACTGACTTAACCTAAAAAACCCTCACCAAAAAAAAAAAAAAAAAAAAAAAAAAAAAAAAATACCCTGCAGCAAAACAGTTTGGAATCAGTAAGAGATGGATTTCAAATCTTTCAAATTGTTTAGTATTGCAAATAAGACGGAAAAAATGTTCACTGCTGAGCACTGGATCCTCTATGGGAAGCAAACAGATTCAAGTGAATTTATCAGTATGATCACAGGAATTGCTATCCTTGTAGTATTCCCTTCTATTTCCCTTTACACATTAATTCCTTGTTCCCTGCCATGGCTTTTGGTGATGAGTTTTCATACTTAGTTTTGTTGTTAATGAATTTTTTAGAAAACTTTAAACAAACTGAATATTCTTTAAGGTTTTCAGCTACTGGAATATATAAGATTTTTCAGGTGAACACACAATTTTCTATTTATCTTTCCTTAACTCACACAATTTGTATTTAGCAGGCCGTGTTTTTCATAGCCTCTGTTTTATCAGAGCAAGTACATCTGTCTTGTTGGAACATACTTTCATCTTTAGATTTAAAAACTTTGCTATATTTCAACACAGTATTTTCATGGCATTGGATCCAATCCTTTCTCTTCAGTCAAAAGTGCTTTTATCGTAGTTGTCACTAGCAACAGAAACCAGGGTCTTTAATCAATCCTTCCAACACTGCTGTGTGGTAAGTAGCTGGAACCAGCATATGATTTAGAGATGAGTAACTCAAGCAAACATGATAAATGAACTGCTGATCTCTTAATCTTTATTGGCAAACGTACAAATTTTAATTGGGGAAGGATGAGCTGGAGCACATCAAATGTGAATTACTGAGAAAGTTTGATCTGAACTTGAAACCACACTCAGTAATTTTTAATATTCCACAAATATTCCTTGTTTCTATGCCCTTTAATATATATTTCTTCTTGTGATATAAAGCTTGGTGATCTTTCGGACAGCAGAGCAGCAGCATAAGCAGAGTACCTAGAAACTGGGAAATATTGAAATGAAGATTAGTTCAGCATTAGGATAGTGCTTAAATACAAATCACAGAGTTCAGCAAACAGAATAGCAAAGCAATTTGTAGTAAATGAATCCCCTCCATACTTACCCCAATACCTTATTTAATGAATGATTTAAATTTTCTCCTGAAAATTGAAAACACTTTTTTTAATATAAATTTTCTACTGAGGATGATAGTTTTACAAGTATCACAGAGGTGCTGTGAAAGGAATATGCTAAGAAAGCAATAATTTGTCTTCATTTTACAGAGAAAATAATGAGGTACAAAGAGTCTTAAAGCTGAAATTGTCACACGTTCTTGAGTTTTATATGCACTTTTAAAAGACCAGGCATGGCATTATATATATATATATATATATATATATATATATATATATAAATGAAAATAGACTTCCCAGGGTCTTCAGATGTATCTTTTCACATGATCAGCATTTTCAGCATTTCATCTGGAGCCTCAGCAGATAGACACGCAGAACATTTGGTGATCAGCTGTGAGAAGTTTAGTTTGCTTAAGACTGAGAGCTTCAAGTCTGAGAAGGTGAAGATCAAATCAGGCCTCCCAGGAAGGTATTAAATTGCCTTAATCATATGACCATCCTTCTATCTCCTGCAGTCCCATGACTCATTTGGTGCAGACCTTTCCAGGTCCCGTAACAAAGGATGCAAGTGTCCGACAGATTGAAGACTGCAGTGAGTGACTCCCAGGAGAGGCATCTTCTCCCCTTGTACAGGCAAAAAGTCAGGCTTTGTTTGGCATGACAGGGGGTGCAGAAACATCAAATGATACTAAATTAGAGTTGCATGCAAGAGTGGAGAAAGGAGAAGTTGCAAGAGGTTGAAGCAGAGATGCAGCATGGAAGTAGATTGTTTAAAGTCTGGCAACGTTTTTATTAAAGTGAAAGGGGGTGTTTCAGCTAGTAAAGTATAGCAACCTTAACTATAAGCAATCCTGCCAGCTGTATTTATCATAATTCTTGCTGTTTATCTTATCTTCTAATCTTAGCTCTCAGAAGCAGACAAGTAATTTTGGTTTTGCTCTACAGAAATCTGAAATGATTCTTCAAAGTTCGTGTGGTGAATTTAGGTGTCCTGAATCAGTGCAGAGCTCTGTCTGGTGGATCACAGCTGGGATCCCAGATCCCTAGAGTGGTTGCCTGTCTACTAAACAGTCTTTGGGCAGGTTGCTGAATTGTCTCATGAGGTTTAGTTGTAAAAGCCATACTGCAGCCCAGTAATATTGTGCTGTTATTCCAGGCTTAATTATCAATTTGATATCATGCTAGTAAGTGACTGTAAACTTTAAAAAAAGTTACAGTTTTTACTACATAGTACATTCTGCTTTCTCTGTAAGCTAATTAAGAGCAAATTATAAAACAGACAGTTATCTGGTGTACATGGACAGTTCTAGATCACAATTAATGTACAGTCTCACATATGCTTTTTGAGTAGCAATTAAGCTGAGATCCTGAAATGAGTAAGGAGGCATTTTCTTTTCAAAACTCAGATGAAGAGAGAGATTAGCACTGTCATTTGCTTCATTAGTGCTGTCATTTTTTTGACTTTCAACATCAAAATGTAATAGTGTGTTGCAAAGGAAATAGTGCAATGTAGTCACTCTCTTTGCTGTGCCTAACTTTATGCAGTCATACATATGTTAGCTAAGGAGTTCTGCAGTGTAATTCAATCATTATAAATTGGTATGAATTCATTGTTTCCTTTTATTGCCAGCCCTTTCAAAATTGATGCTAAAACATTTTGGCAAGAGTTTCCACAGTAATTGGTGTATTGTGTTTCTGTTAAAGTACATTCTAGTAAAGTATTCCTCTGAAGAAAACATCTTCAATCTGGTCTGATGTGTGCATGAATTTATTTGAGTGCACATTAAGAAATATTCCTGTCAGCCTGCTGTATGTGAGTGTCATGATGTGCTTTGAGTTCACAATGTCTGTGTTGAAAAAATCCTGCTTTGTTTTGCATTTTCATTGTACTTGATTCCACATGTAGCACCTATACAAATAGCCTGAACTCCCCTTTACCAAGTCATTGGGTGCATAACCTTATGGCACTACGCTTATTTAAATGAAGAAACATTTGCTAGAACAACCCATCCCCATGAATTTCTTGAGTTTTCTGATTGGAAACACTACACCTAGTTTTGGTGCCACAATGAAACTTTGCTTCATTCCTATGTAAGACTGAAATGCTACTACCAAAGAATTATCTTGAATTTATTCTGAACATTCCTGTATAATTCTATGTTCCTTATTTCTGAATTACTGGAATAAACACCAGCCAATTTAAAAGTGAAATGCAGCATGTACTTTTGAAAATGGGCAGAACAGTGGTATTTTTTAGCAAGAGATCACACTACAGAAGTGCAGCTTTATGACTAAAATGTAAATCTAACAATAACATGATGTTATTTCAGCAGAAAAACATTATTGAAATTGCAAGGATCTACCATCTTTTACAGATAGCTTTTCTCTCGCTGTTTCATCAGCAAGACCTCCTGTTTTTATTTCTGTGAGGGATTCTGCTCATCTTCCCAATATTCTGCAGTCCTTAATATTACTCCTAAATCTGCAAGGCTGATGGAAGATTTATTCCATATCAGGATATGGAATTCCATATCAGTCCCAGTTGTTCTAGCCTGGATCTGTTGTCTTGATGGGAGCTCTTCTTACATAGTGGCTTAGTGGAACATTGTAACAGATTGTTTGGTTCCTTCTGCTTTTTGTTTCTTCCTCAGCAGTTTCTTGTATCTACTATTGGTTAGCAGATACTATTGTTTAGTTTGCAGTCTGGACAACTGTCCCTCTCCTCATTCTTTACTAGTAAGAAGGGCTATTTTAAAAGGGGGATGCAAAACATGCAGAAATAATTGCCTGTGATTTGTAGTTTAAACAGATTTTGTTCCGTTCCTCTATTTCATCTATTAATGGGTCTGAATAGCATCACAGAGCCATCATGCATGTGTAATTGAAGTATAACTCAGTCAGAGTGCTATTAAGCTTTGCATTCCACTCAAATTTTGGAAAGAACATAGCAATAGTAAAATCATAGTTTAAAAGTCTGAATGGAGTACTCTAATAATCCATTTTGTATATTGCAACATAGAGACAGAGTAAGCATCCGTGGTTACAGTTCTGCTTTCATTTTCATTAGCTGTCATATGAGATCGCTTTCATGTTGACCAAATGTTTGTCTATTCTCTCCTATTTGGAACAGCTCTTGGAATTCTTCTGTATTGGGGGGAGAGATTATTTCTTACCACTCTAATTCACATCTTCTTAAAGACCCTGTCTGCAGCAGATGCTATATTGTTATCACTACAGGTAGTGTTATAAAATGAACTGTATGACTAAAATAGTCACATATCCATTTGTGCTGTTTCCCAGGCATTTTAAAAGTCCAGTTTATTCTGAATTGTCTGTTCATCGATCCTAAGCATTCATCTCTCAGTCCTCCATTTGCACACTCGTCCGGTAGCCAGACAGGTTAAAAAAATTAAATGTTCCTATCATAATGTGAAATTATTCTGCTATTATCATTTTTGTTACAGGTATATTGTGGTTTCACTCCTTCCTGAACTTATTTTTCCAGAATGACTTAATGTACTACTTAGTATAAAGGCAAGAGGGCCATTCAGTTAACAAATGTGATCTTTCTGACTGTGGGTTTAGAAAATGAATAAGGTTTGAAATGAATAGGACACTCAAATGTCCAATCCAAAAGTCAGTCTCCTGTTAAAGGCTGTCTGTATTTTCTTAACAAGTAGTATTGGAATGATACAGTATTTAGCTCCAGTGTTTTAGTCCCAGAACAATTTCTGTATGTACACACAGTGATTAAGTCTTTAAGAGAGGAACTGCAGAGCATATTGAACACCATAACCACTTAAGCTTCAGTAGCAGTTGTATTTTAGGGAAAAAAAAACCCTCATACTTAATTCAGAATGATGTTGAGAGCTAATTTTTACAACAGTTGATTAAGAATTTCATCCTGGATGAATATCCTGCAGTCATGACTCAGATTTCAGATCCTTAATGCCCGTGAGTTAGAAATAAAATATGGAGGTTCTTTTTGTTTTTAGAAGCTGTTATTTGTATTCCTCTATGTGTTTCTACCAAGAAATTATCTTGAATTTATTCTGAACGCTCCTGTGTAATTCTATGTTCTTTACTTCTGAATTACTGGAATAAACACCAGTAAATTTAAAAGTGAAATGTAGCATGTACTTTTGAAAATGGGCAGAGCAGTAGTATTTTTTAGCAAGAGATCACACTACAGAAGTGCAGCTTTGTGACTAAAATGTAAATCTACCAATTATGGTTTTATCTCAAATGAATGTTTACTTCACATTTCATCCACCCGACTTTCTGATTGACTGACGGGAATGAATGATGTATCTAGCATATTGATGAGCGTTATGTTTTAGAAAAGTGAGGTTACTCTGGTTACATGGCTGAAGTTTGATTAAAATGCTAGAACAGTATTTTAGAAATTGCAAAATAAGTTTTTTAAAGATTTCCACTAGGGAAAAGTTACAGGTTATAGATATTTATTCAAAGATGGCTTAGAAAGTTTCAATGGCATATTGTGTACTTAATGAGGTACTAAGCGGTGAAAATTTTGCAGGGAAAATTGAATATTTTCCTGTGTGTTTTCTTGCTGTAAATTCTGCACCAGTTGCCCTGTTAGATTGATTTATTGGACATCATTGTTGCTATCATTAACAAAAGACTTTGTTTTCTACACAAGCACTAGGAAGATCAATTTTTATACAAAAAATTAACCCTTTTGTTCTTTGTCCTTTTTAGATTCCTCTTTCCTCAGACGTTTCTTCCCTACAGCTTTCATATGCCATATTGCAATTTAATATATTTATTATCTTCATAAACTTAACGAGGCAGAAGGATTTAATATGATGGAGCTCCACTGTCCTTCCCCTTCCCCTTTTTTTAGTGCTACAACTGGCCTGCCTTACTATTGAAAAGTGCTACCCGCAGCAATCTTTAGACACATGGTGCTGAAGATGCCAGATAGCTGCCTTTCACCGCAAGGTGGATAAAGCTGTCTTAATCAGTGCACAGGACTTAGCCTCTACAGAATTCTTCAGCAGCAATTTCAGTTTTGCACTGTTAAGCATTTTTGTTGTTGTTGCTGTTGTTTGTCATACTGAATGATGGTGGTGTTTCTTTTCTTTTGAAAATGGGTGGAACAGTAGTAGGGGAAAAAAAAAGTGCCTTGTGCTACCTTGTTTGCTCACTTTCAGAGGCAGAGGCATCCAGTTAAGTCTGCCATGGAGATATGCTGAACTCATTCTTCTTTCCTGCTGCATCTGGAGCACAAAAGAAAATGGCAGAAAGAACTGAGCAGTCTGCAGAATCCTTGTAGCTAGTGAGTAGCACAGTTTCTCTACTCTTTCCTTCTTTTAATTTTAGTGTAGGCAGGGGACTTGGGGTACTGCTAAGGCCTGTCATGACCTGGGACATCAGGGTGAACAGTACTTGGAGAAGAAATGAGGCTGAGGTTCAGTCAGAACTGAATACCTGAAGTCTGGGATGAAAAACATCAGAGAAGTTGGGGTAGACACCAGGCAGGTGTGCAGATTAGAGCTTAGAAAGGATTTATATCATGATTACATCAGAGAATGCCTATGTGAATGATATCTGGAAGTTGTTATCCAAGAGGAATTAGATGCTAGTTTATGTTTTTTCCCTATTCTTAAAAAAGTTTGGATTTACCGAACAACTTCAACACCATTCTCTGGTCCCATCTCAGCATTCAGAAGGCTTTTTCTTCAAGTTAAGTGAAGGCAAAAGGAGCCAAGAGAGAAGGATTCTCCCCAGTGTCTCCTCAACATGGTTTTCACCGTTCATATACCTGTATATTCCAGGTGAAGAAGATTAATGAATGGTTTGAAAGGCCCGGCAATGGCACCTGGGGACTCCTTTGCTTCTGGTTTTATGTTGTACTGGTACTTTTACATCAGTGAGATGTTCCAGCAACCGATACCATTGTACTCCTTTGTGAGGCTGAGAAAAAGTGGAATGCAAAGGTCTAGGTAAAACAAAGTAGTTTTCCATTTTGTATCCCCATGGGAAAAATCCTGTTCTCAACACTTCCATTTGCAGCGGACTGACTGAACATGGTGACTGAATTCTCTTTTCACCTGGTGAACTATTTTTTACTGTTTCTTGGACTGTGGAGACAATGTAGCTGAATCTGTTATCTAGCTTTGTGGTGGTTTGATTTTTGGTTGCTTATTGCCAATAAGCATGCCACCCTCAGAAATGGTGCTCTGCCCACAGACAAGTCTCTCTTCAATGTCCTCTGCTATGAATTTCAGGCGGCGTGGAACCTGCAAAACATGGTGTAGCCTAGCAACTAGAATGCTGCTATTTAGCAGCCGGCTGGTGAACTTCAGAGAGATCAGAAATGCCTTTTCTTCTTGTTTCTTGAATGCATCCAATGGGTAAAAAAAATAAAAAGTTTGAGATGAGATGAAGATTCAAACTCTCATTTTGGCATTCTTAGTGTATTGCCACTTTCTTTCCAAACCTTAATAACACAATTTGAATTATTTTTATAAATATTCATATATGAGAAGAACAAATATGATCTTGATGTCATGAAAATGTCATGTTTTTCTAGGTCTTTTTAATGTGCTTGATGCTCGCAATATATTTCTGCCTCTTTTCAATACATACAGGTTACATACATAATAGAAATTCTAAAATCTAGAAAGAAGTTTCTTAAAGCACAGCAAAAGCACTCAGCTGAATTCAGTTTTAATGGACATCACTGGAATTCCTTTATACTTCTTATTCCTTTATACATTATCTTATAATGCCACCTGGTTTACATGTCTTTTGTCTATTACAAAAACAAGAGCAAAATAACAGAACGCTTCCTGTAGAGTCACCTAAAAATTGTAGTAGTTTTGGAGTTCTCATCTCATGACCACCGCCATGGTTCTCACAACATCCTGCAGATGTTAGCTGGATTCTCCCTCTGAACTGTGGTAGTTCCTAAAAGGAAAGAAAGGGATGTTACAGTTCTGAAGGAGTGAGTCTGTTTCTAAGAATAGCAGAAGGGAAACCTTGAGAGGTTTTTTATTCTCGTAGCTCTTTCATTTTGCTGATCTTTTTAAAACAATTTTTTTGGGGGGGAACAAGTACTGGTCTGCTTACAAAGAGAGGAAGCAATTGGGAAGAAGAGGATCAATTGGGAAGGAGAGGATCAGGCTAAGTATTTTTGGACCATTTGAATACTGAAAATTTATGTTAGGTGGTCATTTAATTAAAAGCCCGATCCATAGCCCACTGAAGTGAAGACATCCTCTATAGGAGGTCAGGAGATAGAAGGGGAAAAAAAAGAAGATTTGGAAACTCCATATTTAGTATATGCTTCCATGTTTGGAGTGGAAATATTCTTTAAGATTGTTAGGAAGTGGTGCCCAAATAAATTAAGTCTTGATTACATTTCAGGCATATAGTGTTCTCTACCCTGCGAGAGGATAATGCTCAATTTCGTTTTTCCCCTGATCTTTCTTAGAGCTAACAGGCCTTTTGGCATGTACATGCTGGAAGACTCATATAATAATTATTTTTAGATGCATCTAGGGCTTTAATTTATTGCAAGCACATCTTTCTTTGTGTTTTTACTCTTTGTGCAGGGGCACTATTACAGGGTAAAATAAAATACTGTTTTTTTTCTGTAAATATGTCTCTTTTACTCTTTGTGCAGGGGCACAAAGAGTGTGCCCCTTTTTTTAAAAAGAGACACATTTACAGAAAAAAAACAGTATTTTATTTTACCCTGTAATAGTGATACCTATTTAATAATATTTATGTTCATACAGAGTATTGTTCATGTACATGCGGCTCTTAGGGATTGCAATGCACTATCTCACTGATGAAGGATTTGAACTTTTGAAATGGATTTAGTTTATCTTACACGAATTTCTTCCTTTAATAGTTCTGAATCATATTCATTTTTAATTACTTGGGTGCTACAGATAGTCTTGAATTTAAAAAAAAGACTTTTACTCAGGGCCTATCATAAGTTTTTTTTTTTTTTTTTTTTTTTTTTTGTGGTTAAATTCATATTCCAAATCTTCATATGATTTATTCTTGTGAAGTACATAATTCTATATCTTGTTAGGTATAATTTTGATGAAACACCATAAAATATAATAATTTTTATGCTTTAGATATTACTCCTGTTTCTTTCCATTTTTATTCAAGTCTTAGTGTAAGATATTTCATAATAATTAAATTGCAGCTATAAGAAGTGCGTTATTCTAGATATAATTCCTGTGCTTTTGTCATACCACATTACCTTTCTTTTTATAGTTAGGGTTTTCTTAAATTGCATTTTCTCTTTATTTCTTTTAACAACAAATCTTATCCCGTAGTGCTGAGTAATCTTCCATTGCTTTTCTGTGGTGTAAATTTTCAAATCAAGCTCTTCTTCGAGAAGGTTATTAAAAGCTTAGGCCTGGTTTTACTGATTCCAAGTCTCTTTCTGAGGAGAAAGAGTAAAAGTCTGATTCTGATGTCAGTCACATTGGTCTGAATGAGGAGCCCTTTCTGCCCATTCCACCACAAAATGTAAAGAGAGATCTGCTTTCATAAATGAAAATACCATCAAGCCATAGGCTTACTCTTGTCATGGGGCAAGAGTCCCCATGGTTAGTTTATGAGTAGATAGCTGTGGTTTGTATAAGAGATGCAATTAAAGAAAACTAGAATTAATGAGGTGAAATGAAAAACTATATTTTCAGTTTCTCTAAAGAAGATAGAATTCCTTGCTAAAATTTAGGTAGCATACTGCCAGAGATTACTGTTGACTTGTGGTGATTTTGGACAAGTGAGATATGGGATAGAATTCATGTGGATTTGGGGCAGTGCTTTCCTTAAGCTACAGGATTCCTGCACAGGGTTCTGGTTAGACTGTCTGAGGATTTGACTTGGTACTGCCCAGCCAGGGCACTGGCTTGTTCTTTGATCTCAGTGCTCCTTGTCACTATTCAGTGTTCTCTGCACTGCATGATCTGTAACCATCACAGTTACTCTTCTCTAAGCTTTAAGTTGGAGTGAAGATTTCTGTGATGCCCGTGCTCATCTTCTTTATTGATGCTTATGTGAAAGTAGTTGATTAACTGTATTTGATAATTGTGAATAGTAATATTACTGTAGCTAGTGAATGTATTGAACACTGCTGTCAATGCTGAACCCTAATGTAGACATGTAGATTCACTTTGTTGTTCATTAAAATGCACAATAACCTTAGATGGAGTTGCAGAATTCTGCAGCACCTGTTAATGAACAATGTTAGGTGTTGTTTCTTTCCATCATTGAGAAACCAATACTTGAAGCTCTACATTGAAAAAAGAATTGATTGTCAATAATTTTATAGATGAAGTTGCTACTGAAGTAAATTAGCAGAGAGAGTACCTTTTTAGAAGGTGTTTGTACATTTCTTAGTAGTGGCTTCCCGTCCGTGCTCTAGCTATAGTTATGGTAAGTGGTGTTTAAGAAGATCGACACACTCAGATGACTGTAAGACATATTTGTTGCATTAAGCAAGAGAAATCATTCTTGTAAGCAAGAAAACACTGAGATCACTCAAAAGACAATGTATAGACTCAGAGGTAAATCTTGGAAGATGCTTAAGACCATTTGCTGACATCCATTCTTTACTGTTAAGACTGCATAGTTTGATCTTTGGCTGTGCTTTAAACATAGCCAAAGTAAGTCTTAAACTTGGTATAAGGATTGCTTCCTGCAATGGAAAACATTTGGGTAACACAGTTACTGTAGTAATTCTTGTGCCCTTTCTTCTAGATACTGTCCAGATAAAGGGTGTCCAGTGGGAGCACTGATGTATGAACATTATGCCAGCCACTTAGGTGATGATGAATTACATTGTGTGAAAGTAATTTCCTCACAGTCACAACATCTATTTTAAAATTTAATTTAAAATGGTGGCTTCCTATGTTTTCTTGCACCCAGATTGCTATATGTGTAGTCAGTGCACGCCTTCTAAGTAATAAATGCAGAGCAGGAAACCCTGCCTTTTGTGCTTTTGTTTTTGTACATTGTTCTTTTCTTTATCAGAGGCAATCTCAGTGGTTGTTTTCATGGCTGCTACTGTCATAATGCAAATCTGTGTTGTATTTTCTGGCTAGTTATAGTCACCTCAGAGCCCATCATTCTGTATGTGAAACTCTTTTTCCATATGCATTGCTTTACATTTATCAGCTGTGTATTTCATCTGCCACATAACTATCTGATCTTGTAAGACACTTGCGTGAAAATAAAAAATACACAATGCTGAAATGCTTGCCCTTTACAGGGATTGTTGGGGGGGGGGGGCAATTTCACAAACATTATATTGTAGAATACCCCTTCCCCTAAGGCTTAAATGCTATTTTTTAGGAAACCACCCTCTTGAGGCTCACTCTCCAATTTTCTAACTTCAGTTCTAGATAATTAGTTTTGGAAGGCTGAGCAGAAAATAAAAGTAAATTAATAGATGCATTTGAATAGTAGCTTTGTGCAATTTCTCTTCTGCAATTAGAAAATTGTCTGAAGTGCTGGTCTTCCAAAGGTGATTATAAGCAAAAGGTTCAGTTCTCTTTTTTTTTTTTTTTTTTTTTTTAATGAGTTCAGCCTGATGCTGAGAAGAAAATCAAGTCTGGTGCAGAATATTTTCAGTAGTGCTAATTAAACAGTTCCTCCTGCTTATTCTTAGTCAAATTAGTTTGATCCAATTGAGAAACTAATGTTTTACTAGGGCAACTGTTCAAGCATTAACAAAATAGTTTAATGTCAGCTCAAGTAAGATGTTTTTTTCACTGAGTGAAATGTAGCTTCATATATACATACGCACTGAGTTGTGTACAGCTTACTGAATTCTATCTGTTTGATGGGACTATACAGCACGAAGTACTTTCCTGTTGTTTTTAGGGAAACACTAATTTGTTCCACTGACACTAGAGCGGAACATTTACATCCATATTCTGGGCAACATTTGCCATGACCATGTTGCTACTACTGGGATCTGTCCAGACGCTGTCCAGATTCAGGAATGGGTACAACAATGCTTTTTAAGGAACACCATCCTGTTTTGGAAGACCTCTCTGTGAAGTAGCTGAGGAAAGCCATGCACATCAGAATAGAAATACTCAAAACTGTAGCTGAGTACACAGCCCATTAAGCTAGAGAGTGCGAAATGCTAAGGAAGTGCTGAACTCGTGGCCAGAGAGTGGCATTTGTCTCCACTCGGGATTGTCAGTCAGGAACCTCTCAACCTGTCAACACTTAGGAAGGAGCGGAGAAAAAGCTGTCTCCTAGAGAGTTCATCCAGGAGCTGGAGTACGACTGCCAAACACACACACAAGCACCTAGAAAGGGTGGAGGCTGGTGATGTGCTTTGGGGTGGCATTCAGTGCCTTTCTTGCTGAGGCTGTGCAACTGCATGTGTACACATTTAAAACTAGTTTACCTCTGCCCGATGTCACTAAACCCTCTGGTTTGGTAGAGGGGGGATCTTACCCTTATCTGCTTGTGGGGCTGCCCCCTGGGGCGTGCTCGGTGTCTGGGTACAGGCCGGGCCCAGGGGTGGCAGTGGGGCTCTCTGACAGTCCCGCTGGGGCCTGCGCTTCACCTCAGTCTCTGTTCTCTGCCTGCTCCTGGGAGCTCCAACCAGCACCGGGCTGGTCAGCAGGTGAGGGATGCTTCTGGAGATGGCTATGGCTGCCGAGTGCCGGACTTGTGGTATGGCTGTGTTGCAGCAGCTGCGGTTCGGGTGAGCCAGTTTGAGCAAGCTAGAAGCTGCTTAGCTCAGGTACTGTCAGCATTACAGCTGCAGCGGGAAGCTGGTTAAAAAATACCCACTGGCCTGGGCATGCGTCTTGCTGTGGCTGCATCGTCAGCAGTATCCAGCCTCTGTGCTTTGGGTTTATCATGAATGTCTACGTGAGCTGTGGTTACAGTAGTGAATGCCAGACATACCCTTTGCTCCTTGAAAGAGCAGTTAAGTGCTGTAGTGGATATATGCTGAAGTATAAAGAGCAGTGGAGAACTGATTTTGGAGTCAGACAGTGTGCATTGATACCAACTGATACTGCCTGGGATTTTGCTGTC
Source organism: Aythya marila (assembly GCF_965140915.1). Classification (NCBI taxonomy): domain Eukaryota; kingdom Metazoa; phylum Chordata; class Aves; order Anseriformes; family Anatidae; genus Aythya; species Aythya marila. Next base: position 84,505,663 of record NC_139043.1, read on the forward strand.
AGTTCTGATCCTGGGGTACAGGAGAATGTGGTCCTGTGCTAATGCTTTTTTTTTTTTTTTTTGTGGAGGTATGATGTGGATACTACCAATTAATGCAGTTTACAAATACAATTCTACTTTTCAATTATTTGGAATCACTAGTCAATAATCAGCATAGACCATTTATGCATTTGGCATAACACTAGAATATGTATGTATTAATATGTGTGTATATTAATATGTATGTATTAAATAATGTGCATAGTAGGAGGCAGGATTTTTAAAAGACAACTTGGCAGGGTAGGCATCATATCTAGGGGTTTCCTTCATAGTCAGGAAGAAGCCAAATTCAGTGGTATATGTTTATTACTTGTCAGTGGGAATGCAACACTGTGCCATACTTACACTGAAAAACATGAATGAAATTCATTATGTCATTACTTTCTTGCAGATTTAAATTCACTTTTTAAATTTATAGTTTATTAGTTTCAAGTCTGTGTGTGTGTGTAGCTATTTCCAGTCCTGTTTAAAAGAAGCAAAACAATATTTGTATGGGAGAGCTGCCAAGAAGTTGAGATATAATGTTTATGATTCTGTTCCCTAAGCAAATACTAGAAGCTTTTGGCACTTTTGTGATGAAGGTGCCATGTTTATTTAAAAAAAAAAAAAAAAAAGTTTGATACATTTAAGTATGTAGAAAAGGGAGTGACATTTGAAGCTGTTTTCTAGAAGCAAGTCTAAACTACATTCGGCCTATGAAATTGCCTTTCAGTGTTAATTAGTAATTCAGTAAATACGTCCAGTTCCTAAGTAGGTGAAGTACTGTCCTAAACCATTATCATTGTTTATTTTTATAGGTAGCGTAAAGGGAGATCCATCTGTTTTGGATTAGTCCTTTTGCAAATATGGTTGCGTTTATGCAGGATGCTTCATGAACAAGAGGCATATACCATAATCCTTCTAAGCATTACTGTGAAAAGCAAGTTACATTGGCCAATGTCATTTTTCTCACACATTTTCACAGAATCATAAAAATGTTTGGAAGTTACCTCTGAAGGCCATCTAGTCCATTTTCCTGCTTGAAGCAGGACTGTTATATATTCCAAATCAAGTCAGCTGTATTTTTTTCTAGCCAGTCTTGAAAACCTCTAAGGATGGATTCCACCTATGTGAATAACATATTTCAGTGCTAAACTATCTTTCTAGTGAAGATTTTTTTCCTGATGTCCATAAGTCTTCCAAAGTGCAACTACTCCCTGTTGCTCTTGGTTTGCCAAGTATGATCTACTGTAAGAGTTTGGCTCCATTGTCACTGTAACTACCTTTCAAGTAGCTGTAGTAGTCTGTTATTAGACCTACCTTTGTATAACCCTCTTTGCCAGACTAAACAAGCCCAATTCCCTCAACCTCTCCTCATGGGTCAAGTGCTGACCATCTACTGGAGAGTCTTCTCTCCAGTAGACTGTCTTCCGCTTCTCAGCATCCTTCATGGGTTGCAGAGCCTCAAACTGCACACAGCTTACCAGCTGTGGCCTCTTCAATGTGATAGCTCCCTTGACCTGATATTCACTGCTCTCCCATTGTCTGTACAGATAGTTGCTTCATCATAGAAAGCAATCAGGTTGGTCAAACACAACTTGGCCTGGGTAAATCCCTGCTAACTATTCCTGATAAACTTGTCACTTCGTGTTCTTAAATATTGATTCCCTTTTGTCTTAACATGAGTTGTAGAGAAAAGATATATTCTCATTGAGACAAGGCCACATAAATGCAATGCACTACTGGCAGCAGCAGAGGCATTTCATCTCTGGAGGGGAGAAGCAGGAATAACCTGCTTTACTGGTATAGATAACTTCCATCCTGATGAAGAAGGAAAGAAACTCTGCATAAAGCTAAAGGTTTGCCTTTGGCTAAGGTATGATTTTTCCAGGAATATGGTGACATTTTAGGAAACACAGCTACCTGGGAAGAGGGTCCTAGAAGTGTTATATTTGTAAATCACTTACAAAACTTTATATTGCACAGTAGAATTCACTGATGTATTAATTATATATTTTTTTGCCCGTGTTATGAAAATGAACTAATAAACCTTCAGATATTAAAAAAAAAAGTGATACTTTTCTCTATTTTGGATGAAATATCGACTAGTAATTGTGAAATTAAAAGTTAATCGGTTCATAAATAAATTATTGTGCACTCGAGGTGAGAAAGTGTAACTTCTTGTGGGGAAGAAATAACTCTTGGTTGAATAATTTCATTCTCTAATATATTTAAAATTCACCTTCCCAGATGAGTTTGGGAAAGCTCGTTAGCCCTGCCCTCGTATTGTTCAATTCATTACTTTCTTATTTTCTCCTATGCCTATGTTAAGATGAACAAAAAATATAATTCAGTCCTAGGTAATATTTCAGTTTGAACAAAGGCATGACCTGCTTTGCTACTCTAGCATTTGACAATTCTTAATTAGGGATCCATAGCACTACTTTTGGTTGATCTGTGAAGGATTTGGCTCTTAACTGTAGTTGTGTGTCCAGGTTTCAATGAGTTGAAAGAAAGTAACCCCCCAAAAGTTTGTTTGGACATTTAAAATCAGATCTTTGAGAGACCATAACCATTCTGTTTTCCTAAGAATTATCTGTCTTTGTTTCACTCATCTTCTGCCAGATTTGCACAGCTCTAGTACTTCACCAACTTTATGCTAGCAGTGCTTAATATATTCTTGTTACTGTTTAGAGGAGAGAAGACAGATTGGCTTGCTCACATCCAGATGAGGAGGTGCCATGTTGTTTTTCTTCTTTAAACAAAGGTTTCCAGAAAGGCAGGAACTTTTCTTTAATAGGAGAGTGAATAAAAAATTCCTCTGCATATGTTGTTTTTCCTTGGTGGCCTCATCTAGCTGATCAAACTTGGGCAGGGGCAGGTGGCTTGGATTAGGCATCGTGAGAGGACCCTTCCAATATCAACAGTTCTGTGATTTTGTGATTCAGCTGTGATTTCCTTTTTTTACTTGTCTGTCAAAGGGTTATATAATTTAGAATGTTCTGGAAAAGAACAGTATTACTGTCATGACAGCACTTGCAAAAAGTCCACACCTTGATCTAGAGAAATTTTGAGACCTTCTATACTATAAGACATTATAATTACAACAAGTGCTCCAGACTCCTGACCTCTTGGTAGCACTCCACTGAACTCTGCTGGGCTTGGTTCAGTTCATCAATGTCTTCTTTGTATGGAAGGGAGCAAAACTGGATGCAATATGTGAGATGTGTTCTAATAAGGGCTTTTATCTGCAAGCTATGCTCCTGATAACACAACCCAGGAGTCCATGACTTTGAGTCCATGACTTTTTTTTTTTTTTTTTTACTGTCAGGGTGTACTGCTGGCTGTCTGCCTTTTTAGTAGAGCTGTTCACCAGCCTTCCTAGGTGCAGGACTTCGAATTTATCCGTGTTAAATTTCATAAGGCTCCTGCTGGCCTATTCAGTCCCTTTCGACAACAGTCCTGCTCTTAAGCATCTCAGCTGTTTCTCCTGATTTGGTGTCATCTGCAAAGTTGCTGAGAATGCATGCCATCACTTTTCTCAAGGTCACTGAGTGTGATGGGCTAATTGCTGTCTTCTGAGCCTGATCATCCAAGTAGCTTTTTACCCATCTATCTGCCTACCAACCCAGTTCTTAACATCCTAATTTGGATGCAAGAATAGTGTGGGAGACAGTCAACCATATTTCTAAAGCTGAACGTAGATAATATCCACTGTTCTTTCTTCATCTATGAATGTAATCCTTTATCCTAGAAGACAATATGTGATCGGTAAATCTGTACTGACTGTTCGCAGTCACCTTCAACTACTTCATGTGCCCAGAAACATGCTTGAAGAGGACTTGCTCTGTGATTTTTCCAGCAAAGCGGGGCTTGGAGTTCCCTCAGTTTACTTCCTGGCTTTTTCTGAAGATGGATACAATATTCGCCCTTCTCCAGTTGTCAAGTACCACCTGATATCCATGAGCTTTCTAAGAAAATACAGAGTAACCTTGCAAGGACATCGTCCAGCTCTTTCCGTACTCTTGGATGCTGCCTGTTGGATCCCATGGACTAGCATGAGTTGAATTATCTGAAGTAATCCCTAGCTGAGTCCACACAGGTTGCTGGTAGATCTTCATGACTCCTTTCACTAATCACAGGGGTGTGGGATACCATGGTGAAGACTGAGGCAAAGTAGACATTAGATACCTTGGCCTTATCTGTGTTTGGTGTTGCTAAATCACCTGCCTCATTCAGCAGCAGGCCCATATATTCCTTGCTCAGCTTTACAGGTGTTTTTCTACTTTTAGTCTCCAATGAGACATTCTCTTTCTGTGAAGCCACTGTAAATCCATGCACTTCTTATACTGGAAAACAAATAAATGTGAAGACCTTTAACTGGATGTTGTGGGGTTTACAAGCAGCAGGTAAAATTTTATTAGGTGACTGTGAAACTTTTATGATTTTAGACAAAACTTTCATGTGCTCTGCTTTCCAGCTCTTGCTGATGGTGTTGTGCAAGTTGTCGTGGCTCTGGGGGCACAGTTAGCCTTGACTGTGCATGACCACCCCCTAGAGCTGCCTGTCCCATAGATGCTGCACAAGGCTGGCCTCCAGCATGCCTGGCCATGGGCCTGGCCTTGGCCCATCCCTAGGATACCCTAGGATGGGGCCTGGCTGCCAGGCCCTGCTGGCTTCCCATCCCAAAGGGAGGCACTCGCCCTTGCTGCTCCCTGACCCACGTTGTCTTTCCAGCAGGGCCTTTTGGAGATCTGCTCTTTTTTTCCTGTAAAAGCAACCAATATCAGCATTTTTGTAAGAAGCTCTCTTCAGTCATGGAATGAGGGCTAATTTAAATATTCAATATTAAACTGTAATTGATTAGGCATTTCACATAAGATATTAATACATTGCTTCAGAATACTCTCATGTGTACTTCTAAATGCATTTGTTCTGCATAATAATCTTATCTATAAAGTCTGACGTGGGAAAATATGAGACATTGCTGAAGTTAATCAGGGACAAAGGACTGGTATGACAAGGACACTGATGCAGAAGAGTGGTAATGAGCCACTGGGTTTAACTATCTGGGATTTTTTTGTTTGTTTGTTCTAAGAGGCTCTTGAGAAAAAATGAAATAGCAGGAATGGATGGACAAAGGGAAATTGGATGTCAAGAAACAAAAGATGAAAGTAGATAGCGTTCAAGTTCTAATGTGTTAAAATTCAAAGCTACAAAGATTTCAAATGCACTGTCCTCTGCATATATCCTAATACACTGGAATGTGGAGTAGTATTTTGCACATCAGGGCCTACTGATTTAAAATATAGGAGGAAAAAGTAACTTTTTAGAAGCAGTAAGCTGAAACTTTGTGTATATTCTGGATATTTCATGTCAAATAGTGTTCCTTATCCGCATTGGTATTGTAGGTTTATTGGACTACTCTTGTATGATTTGTTGAATATTTTCATAAACATTGAATATGTTTATTTCCTATCTTCCGTTGTGTGCAGTATGCATAAGGTAGGTGGAGTGTTGTGCCATTTCAACTACTCTTTATTTCCTCCTGAGACACTATTTGCAGATAATGCAAATTAACTTTCAATTAACTATCCCATGGCTGCCTATATCTTCAGGACTTCTTGAACTTATTGCCAGGTTCTGCATCTTCTGTCTCAGCAGAGTATCTCTTTGGTTTTGTTTGACAGCCACATCCCACTGCCTGAGCCAGGGAGTTGCTCGTGTTGTCCACTGAATTTTGTGTTGCTACTTCTCACTTAAGCCCCATGCCAGGAAAAGGATGGAATCCAAACCCAGGAGAACTTGCTGAAAGATCAGGGTAATCTCTTTATATTTTACACCTCCCTCTTGATGCATTCATGTTCTTTGATGTAATGTTTTGCAGTGCTATCTGCAATTCTTGTACTCTAAAACAAAGGCCTTTCCTTAAAGAATTGCCTATAGCTGCACAGCTTGGCCTTTTGACCCCTGTGCTATGACCACTATGAACCACTCAACTCCTTCTGATAGCAATGCTTTACAAGAGAGTGAATAAAGACAAGCTTTAAAATTCCCTTGATAGGACATCTTCATTACATCAACTTTGAATGCCAAATGCTCCACACTTAACTTAGCTAGGCAAATGCGTGCAACACACAAACATAGATAAAAGAAGGATTTTTCTCATGGGCACCCCAGCTGGGCCTGTTCATTTGCAATGTTCAGTTATGTGTTGCTCTTAGAATACATTGTTGATTGTGGACCTGTTGCCCTTGTGCACAAAGAGATTCAAGGATACTTCTGAACTCTGCTGACCTTCTTGAAAGGTCTTCTTTTTTCCTTCTGATCATGCCCTGGGACTTAGCCTGTCTGACACAGTGTGCCTGATCTTGTCCTCCAGAAATGAATCTAAACTGAAAAAACTTCACCAGTACTGAAAACTTCGTATGCAGCTCTAGAATCAACCTTTCTATAATTAGGCTCCTGAAGAAGGATAAACTGTTTCTCAAAGTCACAATATCCCTGCAGTTCCTATTGATTTCAGTCACAGTTGTTAGTGCTCAGCAGTTCTGTTCTGCTTGCTGACTGTACGGACAAGGGCTCATTCACACAGCTGCATAATGAGACAAGCTATAGAAAACAAAAACAAAACTCCTTCTCTTACCTTCAGATCCTCTATCAAATGCAGGTGGTGAGAGGCCTGAATTAATTACTGAAGAAGCTGCAGAATACCCAAGAGCACATCTTGATTCATTTGTTTTAGAGCAATTACATGTAGCACAACTCATGGAAAATGACACTCAAGCAAACAACTTTTAGGTAGCTAATACTATTTTTTTTCACTAGGTATTCAAAATTATGCACGTTTGTTTTGTATTTTTCACTGTATCCAGTGCTGTGGAGCAGTTCCACACTTCAATATGAGGGTTGCAAAATCCTCTGTAGTGCCTCTTCCGTTTTTATTCATTAGTGTCTGCCACTCCTAGCAAACAGTGCAATGTTTTTCAAGACTTTTTGTTTTTCTTCTGTGCATGGCATGCCTTCTGGGCTCCTTCCCCACCCCTTATTGATTTAGCTATAGAAATTATGAAGTCCAGAAACCTGATAACTGCCTTATTCCTGGGGCAGAAAAAGCCATTATGAATGTTTCTGCAAAGAACTGTGAGGTGGGGTCTCTGCTCTCACTGTGCTATCATTTTTGTAGCCTGGGCCTGAATAAAGATGTGCTTGAACGTATGATGCACATGCATCAGCTATGCATGAGAACCCCAAACTGTGCATAAGTACAAGCTGTTGAGTGCTTAGCATTTGGTGTTGTTTTTTTATAAGAATAAACTCAACAGAGTGACAAGTTTCTGAGGTTCCGTTCTGATTTCTCCTGGAAGATTCTCATTCTGTGATGTTAATTGTTCCTGCAGTGGAAAAGAAAGTGGTGGCCAAAGTATGAAATATGGTATAGGTGACTAGTAGATTAATCTATTAGGGTGCTCATGGAACAGTTTCCTTCCTGAGGCCCTCTAGCAGTGGCCATAAGTTTCCTCGAAAGAAACTTTCTTCCAGTCCAAAAGTGAAGGGATATTCCTCCATTTTCTTGAGAATATGAAATCATTTACATTTTTTTCTTACATTGTTTCCTCTGATCTTTCTCCTTTTCCCTCTCAGTATGTTAATATTCAGTAAAAGACCTCTCCTTACAGTAGGTGTTTCTAACATTCTCTGCACTTAGTTCTAATTTTCTGTCTGTTGCTAATGAATTTTCTTAATAGTTAGAACTGCCTGGCAGCAACCACTCAGATGTTCTCTCCTTAAGCCTTTATCAAAGTTCATGAATTTGATGCATGACACTGAGAATCTGTTTATTTTTATTTTTATTTTTTTAATTTTTTTTTTCCTGTTATTTTGCACTACCAACTAACTTTATCACTCTAGACTACTCTTCCGAATATAACAGCTGGGAACTAAAATCACATATGTCTGCTTTGGCTCTGTATATGTAGCAGAATCTAATTATTGCATTCATTTTGTTTTATGTGCTAGGTCGAGCCTGACTGGCAGGTAAGCACTCACCCAGTTGCTTCCTCACTACCTCCAGCAGGTAGGCAGAGAGAATCAGAAGGGGAAAAGTGAGAAAAGTCATTGGTCAAGTCAAAGGGACTTTAATAGGTGAAGCAGAGCTGTATACACAAGCAAAGCAAAATAAGGAACTTTATCCTCACTTGCCATTGGCAGGCAGATCTCCAGCCCCTTCCTGGAAAGCAGAGTCTCAGCACGAGTAATGGTTATTTGGGAAGACAAATGTAACCCTACATATTATACTCCCTGCCTTCTCCTAGCTTCTATTGCTGAGCATGACATTGTGTGGTATGGAGCATCCCCTTAGTCAGTTCAGGTCAGCTGTCATGGCTGTGTCCCATCTCAGCTTCTTTCTCACCTACAGCCCACTTCCCTGGAGGGACAGAGTGGGGAGAAAAGAAGTGAGGGAAAAAAAAAAAAAAAAAAAGAAAAAACAACCTTGAAAACTTCCATGCTGTGCAAGCACTGTTCAGCAGTAGCCAAAATGCTGGTGTGTTATCAACACTGTTTTAGTCACAAATTCACAAATCTAAAACTCAACACCCTGTATGGTGCTGTGAAGAAAATTAACTCCATCCCAGTCAGGCACAGCATATGTTATTAAACTCTTGAGTAAAACTCAGTATCTGCAGACTGATTTAATTAAGTTATTCTTTGTCTGACCCATAAACATTGAGAATTTAAATTAAAACCCCACTCTATTTCCTTTTATGAAGTGTATTTTATTTTGCAGTGCTTGGTTGATACATGGTGTTTTTATTGGCTCTGTGTTTCAAAAGTACCAGGAAACAAACATGTATTAGTTTTCCCTGCTTCATTTACTGAGCTGTGTTTAGCTCTGATAGAGGCCTTCTTTTCCTGAGCTGGGACTGAAACTGTTGGCCCTCCTGGCTGCACACTGCTGTCTCCTATTCAACTTGCTGCCACTCAAACCTCCCAGATCCCTTTCCATGGGACTGCTCTCCAGCCCCTCATCCCCCGGTCTGTACATACAGCCAGGGTTACCCCATTGTAGCTGCAGAATCTGGCACATGCTCTTGTTAAACTTCATGCAGCTGGTGATTACCCAGCCCTTTAATTTGTCAAGATCTCTCTGCAAGGCCTCTCCACCCTCAACGGAATCAACAGCTTCACCCAATTTAGTATCATCTGTAAACTTACTCAAAGCAACTTCTAGTCCTACATCTAAGTTATTTATAAAAACATTGAAGAGAACTGGCCCCAGAGTGAAACACTAGGGATCCCCACTAGTGACTGACTGCAAGCCTGTTTGTAACCCCATTTACTAAACTCCTTTGAGCCTAACCCATCTGCCAATTGTTCACCCATCATATTACGTTTTTATCTAGCTGTATGCTGAAACTTTTTTCCAGAAGGATACTGTGAGAAATAGTATCAAAAGCTTTCCTGAAATCCAAAAAGATTGCATCAACTGGCTTCTCTTGGTCAACTAGATGGGTGACCTTGTCATAAGAAGAAATCAAATTTACTGAGCAGGATCTTCCCCATGTGAACTCGTGTTGGCTATGACCAATGACCACATTGTCCTTCAGGTGTTTTTCAGTAACTTCCAGAATAATTTTCTCCACAATTTTACAATTTTTAGGCACTGAAGTGAGACTGACAGGTCTGTAATTACCCGGGTCTTCTATCTTGTCCTTCTTTAAAGTTGGAATGATATTTGTGAGCTTCCCATCAACTGGGACCACTCCACTCCCATGACTGTTGAAAGAAAATTGAAAGAGGTCTCATGATGGCATCAGCCAGCTCTCTGAGTACCCTGGAACGAATCCCAACAGACTTCATAGACTTATATGTGTTCAGGTGGAGCTGCAAATCCCACACAAGTTTAGGATTGGCTGGGAGTTTATAATTCCCCCCACAGTCATGGTCCTCCAACTCAGGGCATCTGGGGTCCCAGAGCCCATTATCAGTGTCGAAGACAAAGGCAAAGAAGGCATTAAACATCTCTGCTTTGTCTATGTCCTCGTTTGTGAGGTGACCATCCTCATCAAGTATTGGACCAATGTTGCTTCTGGTCCTCCTTTTGCTGTTGACATTAAAAAACCAACCAAACAAACAAACAACAACAAAAAAGTGCTTATTGTTCCCCACAGTAGTGGCCAGCTTCAGCTATAATTGAGCTTTGTCCACACAAATTTTTTCCCTACAAAGGCAAACAGCGTCCCTGTATTCCTCCAATTTCACCTGACCTTGCTTCCAGCAGCTATACACTTTCTTTTTCCACCTAAGCTCTAGAAGAAGATCCATATTCCACCACACTTGCCTTCTGCCCTGCCTGATTGACTTTGGACAATCTGGAATTGCCTGTTCCTGTGCTATTAGGAGATGGTCTTAGAAATTTACCAGCACTGATGGACCTTGATATCTTCAAAACCAGTTTCCCAGGAGACCTTACTAACTAGTTCCCTGAGCAGCTTGAATCTGCTTTCCCTATACACAGGATTGAAGTTTTGGTGGCAGTTTTTCTGCCACCAAAGGATTTTCTACCACCGAGGATTTTAAATTTGCCTGCTTCATGGTCACTATGGCTAAAATGGCCACCACTTGCCACTTCACCCACAAGACTTTCTTGGCACAAAATTCCTTTTCACTTATGAGAAGGGTGCATCCCATCAGGTGCCGTTAGACCTGGTGTCATGTAGACCTTCCCATGATCAAGAAACCCCAAATTCTGCCAGTGGCACCACCCTTGGAGTCATGTATAATTAACTTATTCGACCTATTCCTTTCAATATCGTTCCTTGCTATTGTAACGATAGAGGAAAATGATACCTGTGCACCTGATTCTTTAACCAGTTGTCCCAAAGCCCTGAAGTCCCTTTTGATTGTCCTTGGACTTCTCTTTGCTACTTCATCACAGCCAACATGAAAAAAACAATAATAGGTAATAATCAGAGGGCCATATCAGGTGACTTTTATAGTGATTTCACTTACCCTAGCCCCAGAGAGGTGACAGAATTTCCCTGTGGGTTGGGTCTGGCCCTCTGTTCCCCTCAGAAAGGAGTACCCTATGACAATAACCCCATTTTTCTTGATGGTGGTTGTTGTGATACAGTCAGCTTAAGCCAATTGTGAAGGTCTAAGTGATCGTAACTCAGTTTTCATTGTATGAAAGTCTAGTCCACTGTGGGTTTGGTTTTTGCATCTCAGCTAAGTGTTTATTAACTGCTTGGAGAATTAGAAGCCATCTTATAGTACCAGCTTCTAAGGAACATAACCAAGATAGCCTAGTGCTCAGAGGGCAATTTGTAAATATAATGGACTTAATACATGGACATCTACAAGTGGTATTTTCTTTTTTTTTTTTTTCCTTTCAATAAGGAAAGAAAAATAAAATTCATGATTTATGATTTTGTGCTTTGTTATCAGAAGAACCCCAAAGATACAATCTTAGCTTCCTAGTTTGATGATTGGGCTGGCATTTGAATTTGATGATTTTCCTTTCCTATTGTTGCTGTTTTTCAGAACATTTTGTAATGAGATGGATATGGACCTTTTTGCTGCTAGTTCTACATAGTTATTCTTCCTTAAAAAGGAAGTTGCTTACTTTTCATGAGCTGGTAGCACCTTTTTTTTTTTTTTTTTTTTTTACACTGAAGTGTTTTTCTCTTGATGGTTGAATATAAATTTGAATTCCCAGTATCTCCAAGCCTTTACAATTGTTGTGCTTTTATTGCTAGAATTTAAAACACATTCTGAACTTTTCTTAAACCTTGGAAGAGTTGTTGTATACAGTGAGGGAACTCTTTCATGAGAATTCTATAAATTTGCAGCGAAATGTCCAAAATTTTCATTGATAATACACTCACAGTTCCTGGTTACCTGTAAATGAGAACTTTTGAAATCTCCTGACGTTTGCTCTATCTAGTAAAAATCCCAGCATTTCCAGTTCTCCATTTTGAGTGGTCAAGTAACTATTTGTGGAGCGTATTGGAGGAGCTGAAGTATACTATAGAAAAACTATGAAGCAAATGAGAAAATTTAAAATCTTCTACTGCCACAATTAAAAATATAGCTATAAAAAGTCATGCAAATTAAAAAATCTAAAGGTTTCCATAGTAATAATTACTTGGCTGTGGTGAGTGATTTATATTATCTAACATTATTGTTAGTAGCAGCACATGCAATCAATTATATGTAAAGTGTCATCAGTATGGTTAAATAATATTGCTCTGAGAACCATAGCTTTTGATTTTCCTGACCTCTGCATATTTAAATGTTTGCCCTTAATGCTGCATTAATTCAGTTTTAATTTTCTTGGATTTTCAAAAAATAAAAATTAAAATGCCAAGGAGGTGAGGCACAGGAGGAGAGCAGAGAAACACACCTAAGCTAGTGACACAGTGACCCTAACAGAAATAAAAGTAAGCCAGGCTTTAATGCTGTTGGTTGTGTTTTATGTTGGTATTATCACTTTGCACTTTGTGGGTCCTGTCAAGGAACCGTGTTGCACCTAAATGCGTTCTCCAGCAAAAACCATATGCAACTGGTCAACAATAAACTTTTTGAAATGCTTATTTTATAGGTGATGGGTGTAGCATATCTCTTGGAATCCCATCATTTCAAACTGTATTGTTACAAATGTCTGTTTTCATTGATATGTAACCTGAATTACTGAACTGGATAAGTGATCTCTAAGAGTGGAGGGAAACAAATTTTGAATGGATTTGCTTTCAGCTTTCTAGTTGCGATTCACATAGATTTTCATTAAGTTTTACGCTTTTCTGACATAACCAAAATTGTGTCTGTCCTGTTGTATTTCTTTCTGTGTAAGAAAGAAGGAAGTTAAACAGGAAGTAATGATTCTGCATCGAGTGAAAAAAAAAATCAAATAATATAATTTATGCAGATAGCTCCCTATGCATTGCAGTTTTCCTTTCCTAATAGTTAATTTCATAATAGCTAATTCCAGGAAGCTTAAATGTATTGCTTTTATGCACTGAGTATAGTGTCTTACCATTGACCCAAATGGGGCTATTTGTGGAGTAAAGTACTTCTCAACCTGAAAAATAGCACAGAGTGGTGCTCTGAGCTGATGGGTGAACATCGTTCCTTAGTGTCACATTTGTTGGTACAAGTTAAATAATATTTTCCTTTGTATCTCCTAGTACAAGAGCAAGATACAATTAAATACTCTACTGAATTTTTGAAAGAAGAATCTCAGAGTACAGGCATTTAAATATTGATATGAAATAGAGTGGTCCCACTGGGATACGTGCAACTATTTGGTTTGTAGATCAAAAGAAGATTGACAGTGTTAGTGTGTTTTTGAAGCAAAGCCTAAAAATTTGTGGTAGCTCTCTTGTGGTAGTACGGCTTAATAAACAATTTGACTTTATTCATACAGCCTCTGGCAAAGCTGGTCTCTAGTCTGGCTGAGGACTTCAGAAGGTGCTACAAAACAAATAAGAAATTACAAAAAAACTTGAGGGGGCTATCTTCATGGTATTTGTTAACCTGGTTAAATTAACTCACCATCAAAAAATATGCTTTAAGAGGAGACAGACTGAATATGTTTGACTGCTGAATGTTAAAAATTCTGCCATTTATAGCTGAGGGATTTGAAGTGTTCAATAAAGAAGTAACCTATTGTAGTCATAATTGTGGACAGCACGCTGAATAATGGTAGAGTGATAGTTCACCTAAGGCCAAAATTGCCAGTGATACATAACTTGGGGCAGTTCTAGCAGTGGAATAGTTTTTATGGGCTCATTAACATTACCAGGTAAAGGAGTAGCCCCAAAGTACCAACACTGAGGATAGTATGCTCTTCATAAAACATATGAAGGAGCAAAGGGAGGGGGACAGAGGTAGAAAAGGATCATTAGCTGTGCTAGACTGTTGGCAGAAAAGCTATACTGATAGATGCATATGGCTCTCCTTTGCTCCAATGCAGGGAGTAATCAGTAGAATGCACTTTCTGGAAGCGTGCTTCTGTAGTGATAAGTCTGTTAGCTTGAAGAAAAAACAGCCAGAAGAGAGCTATGCTTCAAAATACTTTGCTGTTGATGTCCATTCTCTCCCAGAAGCACCATCTTCAACATCACTGCCTCTTTGTTCATGAAGCTATTAAACAAAGGAAAAATCAATACATAATTTATCTTCTTACATATGGCAGAGTTCAGGAAAGTGAAAGAAAGTGGTAACAGCCAAAGGAGAAATGCAATGCTTTTAGTATTGTGCTGGTAACGAAAATCGTTTTTTAGAGGAGAAGCCTTAATGTGCTTTTGCACATGTTGCTTGCATGGAGCCTTATGTGATAACTCGATTTATGCTTGGTACTACTTTGAGAGGCTTCAGGAAAAAATGCAGAAACAAATACTTGCTACTAGGAATGGGAGGTGATAACAGTAATATTCTTCTAATCGAGAGCACAAGCCTCAGAATATTGATCCAGAATGTGAAAAGTGTAAATTCAGGTCTTTCTCTGTCTGAAGGGGCTTTAAAACTCATGTTTCATTTTCCAAGAGAAAATGAATTAACTAGTCTCCAGAGAGGCAAGACTGTAAAATGTTTTCAAATTCTATTGACATTATTTTAGTACGTGTAAATATTTCCTGGGAATGTAACCAGAGTCCAAGTTCTCTTTTTTTTTTTTTTTTTTAAGTGAGCATTTTGGCTACTAGCTTTAGAAAGTCATTCCTCTTCACTATCTCCTTCTGATACCATTTAAATATTTATACAAAGCAGATCTTCTTCACCAGGAAAAGCTGATGAACAGCCATCTGAAAACAACCAGCAGGTTGGTAAACGAAGCACTCTTTGGGAAGCCATAGCACAAACCATACACAGCTTCTGCTTTTTCCTCTTTTTTTTTTTTTTTTTTTTCTTCTGTGAAGTGTGGTCTGTGCAAGCTGGAATGAACTGCTTGACATTTGTACTGCTGAGTTGTAAGTGGTCACGACTCTTTCTCAGACTCCCCACCTGGCTCTGCAGACTCTGCATTCATACCTTGACCTGTTTGCTAAGGTCTTTCATCTGTGCTCCCTACCCTGAAGTCCACTGATTTATCCGAGTTGCTGTGCAGCAGAGCAGGCTGCATGCAAAGGGCTTGTAACCTGGACTTCTTACCTGAGAGCCAGAACTTCAGCCAGACAGGAAGGACTAGTAATAGATTAATGCTGAAGGAAAAAGAAGATTTCAAAGATAGAACACTCTTTTTTTTTTTTTTTTTTTTTTTTTCCTTTTTTATTTCCCTTGCTTCTTCAGAGTCTTGACACTTTTTTTTTTTTTTTTTTTTTAAATCTTTCAGTGAGAAGCTCTGTGTGTATAACAGTGTGTGCAGGTTTGTTTTTGCACAGCAGTATATATTCATCATGGATTACACTATTATCCTTGCAGGAAGCTATCATGAAAGCATGATGAATTGCATCTGTCTAACATCTACAGTAATGGTTTTAGATATAAAGTAGGGAGCAGAATGAATTCACTGATACAGTACATTGATTTACAGTCATCCCCTGGTATCATTACAACTCTTTGCACTTAGAATCATAGGGTTGGCTTAGATTTGGAAGGAAACCCTGGAGATTATCTCATCCAGCCCCCTGCTCAAAGCAGGTACCTTCAAAGTTAGGGTTTTATACAGGTAAATTTTGAAATCTTCAAGGAATGGAGATTTCACAGCTTTTCCAGACAACCTGTTCAAGCTGTTACCCACACTCATCATAAATTTTCTTTTTCCTTATCTGTAGTCAGAATCTCCCTTACTACAACCTGTGGCCATGACATTTTGTCCTTTTGCTGTGCACTCCTACATGGAGTTTGGCTCCGTCTTCTTTGTCCCCTCTCCTGCTTCCCTCTATAGATGACTAGAGTGATGAAATCAGCCTGAAGCCTTTGTTTCTTGTCTGAATAAACCCGTCCCCTCAGTCTTTTGTCCTGCCCCATGTGCTCTAGTCCCCAGCTGTTTTAGTGGCCTCTGCTTGTCTCCTTCTGGTTTGTCAATGTTTCTCTTACACTGGGGGGCCCCAAACTTGACTTCCTGTCTCGTGGAACACACAAACATTTCCAGATGTCTTTTAGCCTTTGATAGACTCTAACTGCTGGTAAGATCTGTGTGGTCTTTCAGAGTGACTACAGGCTGAATAGTGCAATTCATTTATTTAATGAATAAATACACATTTTTGTACGGTCAGAAAGCTTTCTGCTTTGCAGGGTAGTATTGACTTTGCTGAAAACTCTAATAATAAAGGCTGCTGTTTGTATTTGCTTACTCTTCTGAGAAATACTTTTTTATTCTTTTATAAAGTTTATTTCTTTTCCAAGCTATGGGGGAGTAGCCTAGTTCCAACATTTTCTTTTGTTTTCCTTTCAAGACCCCACCCCCAAAATTCTGATTTGTAATATCAGCTTTCAGTGACCTGGCAGAGCCATAAGAAGCAACACATCACTGCTACACACCACACTGGGATAAGTGGACAGAAGAAGAATGAGAATGAGAAGGGGCTTGGCATTGCCAGACCCAAAGCAGTGATGCCAAAGAACAGTTAGGTGTGAAAGAATATGACTGCTGGGCCTCTATTGAGAAGCGAGGCAGGAAGGCTATAAGTAGTTGCAATTCTGTCTGTCTGTGTGTGCAAATGTGTTAGTTAAAACCATTTGGCCTTTGTATATTCAATGTCTTTAACAAACCATAATTTTCTATTTGTATATCTACTACACTAGTTTTGCAGTGACTGTTGCAAGAAGACGCTTTTTTCTCCCGCTCTTCAGAAAAAGGAAACAAAATCGATGGGGTTCCTTCTGATACTAGCAGATGCTGTTCCACTGATGTGGATTTAATAGTATCATTTTATTTCAACGGGGAATTTTGTTATGGTAATATGAAATTTGGTTAAGATAATATATAACACCTTCAGCTGTCTTGATTCCTACTGTTTGTCATGTTAGTTAATTTGTCTTTCCATTTCCTTTCCTTTTTCCTTTTTTTTTTCTTTCTCTTTTTCTTTTCTTTTCTTTTTTTTTTTTTTTTTTTTTTTTTTTTATTTGCCTTATATCTATACTGTGGCAGATTCACCTCCAGGAGTTTGACATGACAGCTTAAGTGTATGATAAATATCCATGAGAAAATTCTGCATGCAGGAATGATCTTCTAGGAAAGGACAGCCTCAGCTAGGAGGCTTTTTCTTTTTTTGGAGCCAGTTCCAGATTTATGGAGCTTATGGGAGCTTATTTGGAAACAGGTGGGTTGTCAACTCCTCTGTCTTTCAGTTCCTTTTTGTCATTGTTAAAGGAAGGGCATCCTCATAGTTA
Organism: Aythya marila; assembly: GCF_965140915.1. NCBI lineage: Eukaryota > Metazoa > Chordata > Aves > Anseriformes > Anatidae > Aythya > Aythya marila. The sequence goes on from NC_139043.1 coordinate 84,523,015, forward strand.
TTTGCTGTCTGATAAGGACTTTGCCTGATGATCAATTATTCCTGTAACTGAGGCTATTGCAAATAATTGTTTCAGTAACACCTACAAAGGATTTAGAAATATATGGTTTGTGCAAAACGTGCTGTGAGAGTAGTTGGCTAGAGTCAAAATGGGGATGGTTTGTATTTTGCTTTATGCAACAGAAATGTTTATCTGCTGTTACACTACTGAGAAAAATCCGACCATATTTTTTTCATCACTGCACATCTGCAAGGAAGACTCATGTCCAGTGTGTCTTCGAGTTTCTGATAAACTGGGGGAGCTGGCCTCAGGAAAGAGGTGTTCCAGGGATCAGTTTTTCTGGCAGTCAACTGTGATAGGAAATCCTGAAGGGTACAATGACATATATTTAGATATATTCTTAATTGCTCTGTGTGATCTCACTGTAATTGTTACTCTCAAACACAGTGCCTTGACTATGAACGTTCATCATTTTCTTGCAAACACAGTGTAAACTGTGAAGTGTGAGAATTGTTCTTAACTAGTTCCCTTCGCTGGTATATTAAATCAAGATAAACAAATTAATCAGACTGGCAAGCTGATGTTTTCAAACAGGTCAAATGTATGGGATTTCTGCTCTATTTTTCTTTATTCCAGGCCCTTGTTATTACCATATTTAAGTTCTGTGATTGGTCTTTGCTGCTGTGGGTTTTGCAGGTGGTTTGAAAACACCTGAAGGTATTTTAAGGACAAGATATCTAGATCTGGAAATTGCTGGATAGATAATGAATATATCAGTGCCTATACTTGATCGTGCAGCCTTGAACTCTTCCACTGAGAGAAGAGTTTCTTGCATTTCTCATATTTCCATTCAAGGATGTTTTCAGCTTAAAATTCAGAGTGACATTATGCCAGCAGCTGACTCATATTTGTAGTTTTGCTTTAACAATAACAAGATTGCGGTTCAGTGCATGTAGGGTTTTCTATTTGGGATACGCAAATGATTTGCAGTCTCACTACTGAATTAATTTTAACTTTCCAAGTAGGCTTCATTTCCAGAGGTGAGATCTGTATTTACGTAATTTAGGGTTGTTTTGATTGAGTCCACTTAAATAATGTATGATGGAGAGATCTTCCTGTATTCAGTCACGATTAGAAGACTGTAGCACTTCCTTTTGCAATTAGGGAATTTATTGCCATGAACTTATCAAATTGGAGTTAATTGTTTAGGGAGTGCATCATCATGTACCACTCTCAAACATTTATATTGTATTTCCTTTGTTATTAGGTATCAACATTTTGAGTAAACAGTAGCTGAATATTGATCTCAATCTCTGGGGCTGTGTGTACATTAGCAGCCTGGTTTTGAGCAGTAATGCGTTTCTGAAGCAACCCCCCTGAATGTCTCCACTTACTGCATGTGGACTCAGTTTTCAGGGTGGTCGTGCTGTATGTGAACGGGATTTCTTTCAGGGAAAACTAATCCAGAAGAACTCTGGAGCCCATTTGGAACAACTGTAAGGGTCTGAACCAACAACGTGCCACCTCACCATGCAGTACTTAACACACAGAAGGATGTTCTTGAATCATTGAGAACTCCTGTGCTATATTGAAGCATTTCTTGCACTGTATCAAGGACTAAATGTCATATGCATCCTCATTTTGCCATCCTTTGCTGTCTCTCAGTGCTTCATTTTGACTGCTGCTCCTTCCTTATACATCTACAGTTTTCCTGGTATATAACCTCTTTCTTTTTCTCCGTATTTTATCTTTTGTTGCCATAGTCCTTTGCAGGATCTCTCCCCCCCCGCCACACCCCGCATCACCTAGCCAGGTGTTGGTTTATATCTCTGTCTCCTAGAACTGTGTCGTGGTTTAACCCGGCTGGCAGCTAAACACCACGCAGCCGTTCGCTCACCCTCCCCCCTCCTTCTCTGGGACGGGGGAGAGAAATGGAAAGTGAAGCCCGTGAGTTGAGATAAAGACAGTTTAATAAGACAGGAAAATAATAATAATAATAATAATAATACAATGATGATAATAGTACTACTAATAATAATATGTACAAACAAGTGATGCACAATGCAATTGCTCACCACCCGCTGACCGATGCCCAGCCTAACCCCGAGCAGTCCGGCCCCCTCCCCCAGCTAGCCACCTCTATATATTGTTTAGCATGACGTCAGATGCTATGGAATACCCCTTTGGCTAGTTCGGGTCACCTGTCCTGGGTCTGTCCCCTCCCAGCTCTTACTGCACCCCCAGCCTGCCTGTTGGCAGGACAGAGCAAAAGTCTGAGGTGTCCTTGGCTTGGTATAAGCACTGCTCTGCAACAATTAAAACATCGGGGTGTTATCAGCACTCTTCTCATCCTAAGCCAAAACACAGCATTCCACCAGCTACTAGGAAGAAAATTAATTCTGTTCTAACTGAAACCAGGACAAACTGTCATGTAGGAGAGAGTCTGAAAGAGGTGCTTTGGGATTCATGTCTCAAGATCCCTCACAAGCATAACACATCCAGGGATACTTTTCTGATGTGCATTAACAATGACCTCTTGCTTCCAGCACTCCTGTCTTCACCCTGATTGAGTTTTCTGACCCTGTCTGACTGCGAGGGATCCTGTGCCCTATAAAAGCAGCTCCCTGGAGTAAGTGAGCCATGACTGTGAAACACCTATGTCAGAAACTGATTCCCTTGCTGCTGTTCTAGATGAGGTCAATACTGGTGACCAAGTCAGTGGTGCACATAACTGTTCTGACACTGCCATGCTCCTGTCTTTCCATACAGAGACCCTGCCACACAGCACCTTCTGCTCCTCAAACGCACCAGTTAGAGGCTGAGGCCATTGTGGTGGCACTGTACACTACAACATTTTCAACCTCTGTCCTGCCCTGCAGACAGTATGAAGAGGCAGGGAGTCCTGTTTATTTGGCTTGCAAGTTGGTTAGCTGCTGAAGCAGCTGTTGCTTGACACGATGTTTTCCCTGCACCCACATGTACACCCTATGACAAACAGTGACACACAATCATGAGTCCACAGGCAGCCTCTGATGGTTTCCCTTACCATGCATGTGGCTCGGTGCAGAGACACTGAGCTCCCTACACTGCTGTGAGAAGCCGCTTCAGTCTGAGGAACTGGGGCTTCATGGGGAGGGTGCAAGTGATGGAACTGCAGATCTGTGGGAGAAACTCTCCCATGCAGCTTGGCTCTTTAATCTAGAAGAGGAATAGCTGTTTAGCTATGTGTGTGACTGACAGAGCAATTAACAGTTGAGAGTGACGATTTTTATCACCATTGAAAGTCTTTCAGTCCAGACTTACTGTTCTGAAAGATACAGGCCAGACACAATGGCCTTTGTAACACAGGAAGTGAAAGCAGGTTGTGATCTCTTCCAGTGATATGCCCTACCCTGATTCTGACAGATATTTTAATCTGATCTCTCTCTCTCTATTTTTTTCCAACAGAGAAGGAATGTTGCATCAGGGAAGCCTGTTGATTGCTTACCCTGTGTGGACATATGCAATGTGGTTAAATGGACATGTTGGAATCAGGTGTGTATCCATTCTACTTACATGCAAGAGAGCAGCAGGACTAGAGGCCCTTCTGCATTTGTTTTTCTTTTTTATCCTAAAAAAGCCACAGACAGCCTTTTCGTTTGATTAAATCATCAGTGAAACCCCAGTGTTTCATGGTCCTACATAAGACGCAGCAGCGATGTGCTTCATTGTAGTGGAACCTCCCCTCTCCGCCCTTGCCCCCCCTAAAAAAAAAAAAAAAAAAAAAGAAAAAGAAAAAGAACAAAAAAAAAATAAGAAGAAAAACTAAATACAGTCCATAGGTCCCTATCTGCATAGGTCACATTCTTCTGCATTTTGAAACTTCAGGCTTATTAATAAAACCTAAGTAAGAAATGAGTGGTGGTATAACGGTTGATAGCTCGTAGCTGACATGGTTGGAGTAAAAGCTGTAACAAGGGTATTTTCACATGTAGAGGGGAAAATTGGTTTGTAAGGGCTTTGTCTTTCAACAAAATAGTGCATCCTACTTAATTGTTTCTAAAGTTGCATGCTTTTGGATTTTTTGTATGCCATCTTTTTAGCCCTTCAATTTTGTACTTTAACATGTACCACTCACAGAGACACAGACAGACACTGAGAGTGGCTGGGAAGCATCATTGCAGAGGCAAAGTTTAATCAGCTCTGCTAAGCCTGTTAAATGAAGTATTGTCTGTACTCATACAACAGTTTGGTACATGTAAATGAAGTTTGAAGCTTTTGGTGTCTCAGGCATGCCGTTTTAAGGTCTGTTTTTCAAGTTGATGTTCCTATTCCAAGCTGTCATAATGTAGTGTAGAGAAGAATAAATGCAGTTAAGAAGAAAATTTCACAACAGTGAGTTGTAGAGTTGTATTTTCATAAGGCAGCTACACTCATCAGAAAACGTTATGGAGCTTGCCTGTGCTGCTGAAGTGCATCATAGAGTAGCTTACACTGCAATGGGCACAACAGGGGCAGGAATGGGAATTGCTTGTGAATTGTGCTGAGGATGTAATGTGGCTCTGTGGTCTTGGGGTCACAAGCAAGAATGACTCCATCAGCAGTGGGTTCTGGTGTGCCAAGCTCTGACATTACCACCTTGAAAAGCCAATAAACATTTCATTTTATTCCTGTAAGGCAATACTGTAACTGTTGATTATATGACTGTTGTAAGGAAAAAAAAATAAAAATAAAAAAACACCATAGTGAAAGTCTTAAGTACTTGGAGATTGGAAACTAATATAGGTAGTGGTGGTTTTGAAGGCACTTAGAGGTTTTTGAACCTTATCTTTCTGTCAAACTGCAAATTCTTCTAGCACATTCCTGAATTTTCTATTTACCCTTTAAAGTTAAGGCATGTTGTGGGACAAAGTAATAAAAAACAGTACAGTTGTTCCTTCAGGCAACATAAAGAGACAAATGTTCCTGAACAGTGTAGACTGTGGTTGTTATGTACAAGAGAATATCAGCATGCTGCTTCTTTGTCATACCTAAACAGAGACACCAGCATCTATACACACATAGGTAGTATCTGTACTCCAGGTTTGCTCCTGAGAGCACTGTGCTGCAGAGAATTCAAAAGGAACCAGGTTGTCTGCTCAGTGCTGGGAAGTCAGAAGCATCTCCTGTTGCTTCATTCTTGTAAGAAACTCGGCAGCCCCCTTTACTCCCAAAATACAGCTGGAAGAAATCTGAGGTGCTGAACTTTTGCACATCTGCTCTGATAGCTGTCTTACTCTGTACTGACTTTTTGGGGGCCACTTGCTCTCAACTGTTAAAAGTTGTGATATACAAAGTGTTATTAGCACTCAAAGGAACCACTAAGAAAAGCATGTGATGTTACTGTCTGAGTAGGGCATGGTGCTTCTCTTACAACATCATACTTTTCTCCTGTTTTTTTTTTTTTTTTTTTTTTTCTTTTTTTCTTTTTTTTTTTCTTTTTTCTTTTTTCTTTTTCTTTTTTTTTTCCCCCCTTAGGTGTACTAGGGTTCTTTACGTATCAATAAGAAAAATGGTCCAAATGTTTTTTATACATCAACATAAAAAGGGTTTATAAAAGACAGATGAAATAAGAGAATAATGCCATTCTTTAAAAGAATAAACCTTTATTTTGAAAAACAAAATAGAACTGCATTAATCCATTTATAAATGGAAATAATTGACCTTTAAATATGCAACACTCATTTATGTACTTAATCATAATCACTCTGCCACAGGGTAGAGAATTATGTTTTACAGTTCCCTACCTAATTTTATGGATCCATAATATAAAAAGTAAAAAGCACAGAACAGTATAAATGATAAATGCTTATGTAACAGCCTTTCATATTTTGACTGCTTTTAAAATACAGTAATGTTTCGAACTTAAGTTGAATAGTTTGTTTCTGCATTATTTATGCTTTCTTTCCCACTAAATGAAGAAGAGTTTGATGATTGCTGTGAAAGCTGTATTATTCCACTCTGCATCCTATATTGGTGACAAAATATGAACTTTGTTAATATTTAAACAAGTGAAAAACCTCAAACCTATATAAAAATGATGGATCACCTGGTCTTTATTGGGTAGACTAACCTTATCTTTTTTATCCTAATTTTGGGCATCTCTATAATATTCATTTTTATTTTCACATTTTATCTTCTTTTCACTCATTTCTCTAGTTATTTTACATTTTCAGGTCAAATGTTGATCTACTTCTGTGTTTTAAGTGTTTTCCACACCTTTTTGGAATTGTTGACTAAAACTACATACCAGTTTGGGAAGTTCTCAGTAGTAAATTCATTTTATTTTCTTAGTATATTTGATACATTAGTGTTTAGAGGTGGTTTCTACTGCTGGAACTATGTCCCATAAAACTAGTTTTTAAATTAGCATATTGCAAATACTAATGCCAGGTTTTTGCTTTCATTTGGTTGTTTTATCAGTTTCTCAGTACGTCGACTAAGAATTTTAACATGACTATGCCATTCAACCTGATGTAACCTATATATTTTTGTATACTCCAGTGAGTATCATCGGTGTGCTCAAATTAAATCTGAAGAGTGAATGCTTATACAAATCCTGATCATTTATGCATAATCAACATAGACAGTTTTAACATGCAATTTTATTTTGTTTTTAACTCTGCAGCAGGTCCTAGCTCATTCTGTTCACTACTTCTCCCAATGCTTTTTGAAAAAGTATCATTAATGTTGTAGAGTATGTCAACATACATAGGTTGTGACTAGGCCAAGGCATAAATGGGACTTGAACTGGGCGTGGTAGTACTCATCCTTGTGTATACATAGTCTTATATGGGAAATACAAAGGAATTTGCAGTTAGACAGCCAAAGCAAACCAGCTTTGGAGAAATGGATTACCACTGAAAACAGATCAAGTGAGGCTAGGAAGAGTTTTTTGTGATCAAGACATGACATTATCAATGCTGAAAAAAATCAGAAAGAATGAAGACACAGTCTTCAAACAATTCCTCCAACAAAATTTACTATCTTGTCTAACAGGAAAAATAGTGATATTCTAGAAAGTCACACAAACTCACAACAAAATGTAGGTCTAAGGACTTTCTATGTTGATCAGCATCATTTTCCCTTAAGTAGACAGAAGAAAGAACAGATAGAGTGGACATTGCACTACTTGTCTCCATGGGCCATGGCTTAGGCATGTCATGCTGCTTGCTGTATGAGGAAAGAAGATGCCTAAACCTGGGGTTCAACAGAACTTCACCATCAGAATAGGAAACAGAGAGAATGACAGGATGTGGTTTAGACTACGACAGATGTCTCTTCTTCCAGATTAAGGCAGCTGAATTGTTTAAAATACCTCTCTCTGAGTAGGTGTGGGAAATTATCCCTAAATATCTCTTTAGTTCTGGAATGCTTCAACAGAAAAGACTAACATCTAGGTTGCATCCTGTAGTGTACATTGGACAGCAGGGATAGACATACCATGACTTTAGTGCTATTAAATTTGTTGCCAAAGATCTTCTGGTGTTTCCACAACTATACCAGGATTTTCACTGAAATAAGTGTGATGATGCTCTGAATTAATCCTGCATTGTACTTACCCATCTGTCTCTTCAGGGACCAAAATAGTCATCTTTTCTCTTTCAAAACTGTGTAACGTTGGTAATAAATATAGATAATTTGAGTTTAAAAGTATTGTTGAGGACCCCAAGCTGCCCATCAGTTGAGATCAGAATCTGCAGAGACTTAGGTCTAACATATGATCCATTTTGTCTCTTGCAACCTTGTGCCCATGGGAACTGTGTTTGGCAGAAAGGATTGATGCAAAACAGGCTAAGTTAGCAGAGACTAAATAGCAGGTTTAGACCCAGGATGCTTAGGGCAGTCAGATCTCCAAGTAATAGAAAGGAATGTATTTTTGTAAAAACAAGTTGCACTTTTTTTGCTTTACAATGTAAATCATATTAATGTTACTTTATAAAATATATCTATTAATCTTAGAACACTTCATTCTTTATGCCTCAGTGAAGAAACTTATGCCCAGAATGCTGATGATGACTTTAGGGGAGAATATTCTCATATCAGGTTTAAAAAACTGATTATAATGAATGTCAGTTAAAAGTTAGACTTGTAAATACTTATATGGTCAGGGTGATTTTTATTTTTTTTTTTCCTGAGGTACATCTCAGATAGATAGTGATACTTTGTTCATGAGGATGGACAGTTAGTTGGTAAATTATGCATGGTGTCATTAGAGAGGATTTTGTGGCTTAAGAAACAGAGCTGATTAGAATTATTTATTTTAACTACTTGAGTTGTGGAGAATAAAAAGTTACATTTCCTGCTATTTCAGAATTCCCAAAAGACATACAAGGCTTTGGTCACTGTCCAGAGCCACATGAATTATTTAAGAATAGTTTATCACAGGGTTAGATTTTTCCAATTCCTGCTGCAAGTTCTGTGTATGTTTGACAAACACAAATTGTCCCAAGAAGAGGTCTCAAGGGAGCTAAACCAGCTTTTTCTGTGTTGTTCATAGAACCTCACCTCTGAAATCACTACTGCTGGAAAACATACACTATTGAGCTCGGAATTTGTCACAGAAATAAAGCATTCCTAAGATTCATTGTAGCAAGGCTTTCCTTAAGAACTATTTCCTCAATCATGGGGATAAAGATAGGGTGAGAACAGAGATCTGGAGGCCAGCTAATGGATTCCCCCCGTTCAATATTACCCCTGCAAGTAGAGCTCAGCTGTATTTTTGATGTTAACAGATTGTCTGATCTGCTCTTGGGTACTGGAGATTTTATGGCAAGATTCAAGTGCCTGAATATCCTTTCTGTTTTTCTAATGCCCTGCCTAACTCTTCCTTGCTGTAGTTTTATTATTTTAGTGTCTGCCAAGGACATAAGGAACAGTTTATTCAATGTGATGTTAAGACACACACATATATATATGTATAAATGAACACATATGGTTTAGTCTTTCATCTGATTATTTTTGCTTTTCTCCAGGAAGTCTTATTTAGTGGGAATTTTCCTTTATTTTCCTTTATTTATCTTCATGGATGTCCACACTTGGTATGTGACTATATGTGAGTATTGCTGAAGAAGTTTTCCCTGGGAACACCCATGAGACAAATCCCTACCCCATCTCTGAGAGGTGCTATCCATGAATCATCTCAAAGAGGGAAAGAGTAAATAGCCTCTCAGAGTTCACCTCAGCTTTTTCACTGAGTAAGAACAAATTTTTCATCCTCTCAGATCTTGACCTACATCTTACTTCAGTTGTACAGACTTTTTTCCCTGCTAGCTCTTGAGTTTTTAGTTTTAGAAGCCATTAAAAAAAAAAAAAAAAATGTTCCCTTCCCCTTTTTCTTTTCTTAAGTTCATCTTTAAAGATCACCTTAAAAATCATCTAATTCTGACCCCTGTGCCATGGGCAGGGACGCCTCCCACTAGAACAGGTTGCCCAAAGCCCTATCCAACCTGGCTTTAAATGGCTACTGCCTGTCCTGTTAGCTTTGGACATTGTGTTGCCTATGGATTATTGACATGGTTGCAACTCCTCCTGCCTTGGTATGAAGCATATTATGACTACATGACCACTTCAGACATGAGTTAAGACTATTTGTGGTACCTGAGGCATCTTGTATGTAAGCCCACAAAGTCTTCTGCCAGTCTAGGACAGTGAAAACTAGTCCTACATGTACAAGTCATTATTCAAAAGAAGAAGAGATGGTGTCCTATAATCAGATGTATTTATCATCAGTACAACACTCCTGGGAAATCAGTTTCTCCCTCTTTCTACTGTATCAGCAAATTGTCCTTTAGAATTACATTTCAGTAATCACTGGATGTCACTAGTGATACTGTTGCCACTTATGTGGTGTCAGAAGTTTCAGGAGACCTCAAGTTTTTCAGAAGACCTCCACATTTCAGAAGACAGTACTTGATCAGAAAAACGACTTGTTCAGTATTTGCTCTTCTGAGGTGCTGCACTTCATGCACATATACACCTGTTAAGAAGTTTCTTCTGAGATTTTTTGAAATCTTCCGGATAACTTCTCAACAGGAGATTGACCTTTTGGCTCCTATCCATTGCCTTCCAAATTTCAGTATTATTCTGTAACACCATATTCATTTTTATATGAAATATGTACAAAATAACATACTATTCAGGATCCTCAGAGACAGATAATATAGATTTTCTGCAAGGTCACAATGCCAACATAGCTACTTTGCCTGCAGTACCCGATTCAGCTGATTCAAGAGCTATGTTGCCATACTCACACAAAGCACCAGTTTGTGCTTTTTAAACACTAACATATTGCTATAAAACAAGGATGAGATTATAGCTGTCTTGTGTGAGATTACCAAGGTAGGTGATGCCTGTGAGTCCTGATCTCCAGGACTGCATTGCTGTTGTACCTCACATGCATGAACTTCATGAACTCTTTTTTTTTTTTTTTTTCTTTTTTTTTTTTTTTTGTGCAAGTCTAGAAGTCTAGTGGTGGTGGTGAAGATTGGCAGAGGAAGTCATGGTGCTGTACCCCTGGTGCTGATTAACCAGGACATATGGTAGAATGTTCAAACAGGATACTTGTGACACACATTGCATGCTCACTTGTGTCTGGGCTGGCTAATGTGTCTTTAGATTTAAATAAATAAATAAACAAACAAACAAATAAATAAATAAGAAGGTACTGAAAAGAAGGCCACTGAAAAAAAGGAAAAAAAATACGTCGTCTCCCACACTCCTGTATGTGCAGCCTAATCACAAGGCTGGAGATTGTTGCTCACCCTCCTGCCTCCCTCTGTTGTCTCAGTGAATCATTTATTTCTGTATGCAAAATAGGCAACAGTGACAGCGATCTTTTCCCTTGTGACTCTCTAGCTGAGTCTTTCTTGGAATATGCTGATTTTTTTATTTTCCCTCTCCTTCACCACAAGCAAGGCTGAACTTAAATTTCTAATGTTGGAGTGAGATTTAGAGGAGAGGAAGAGTTCTGGCCTCATTGAAATAAAGTAATAATCCTTGTTGTACAACTTGATAAGTTTTTTCTTGCCACCTTTTCTATTCTTAAAGAGTGTGTTCAGGGAGCACATCCCACTGTAAATATCCTCTTTCCCACAATATAGGTGTTTACAAGGATAACTATGGCTACCTTACAGTTGAATGCCTAATATTGTAAATCAAGAGAAAAAATAAATGTGAACAGTTTCAGATGATTTTTTTTTGTGATTAAAACATAGGTCATCTTTTTGCTGGTCCACACTTCACCTGAAGAAAGTATAATAATGCTCTTAAAGGACATACAGTCCAGAGTGCATAGAGAATTTCTGATAAAATTTATATATATTTTTTCATAAAACAGTGTCTTTTAGATATTTTTTCATCTTCTGATTCACCAGAATCTTGTCCTCCTCTTCTTGCAAGCTGTAATGATGGAACCTGTTAAAGGACAGACTGAGTAATCATAAATTTACACCCTTAACCTTATTCTAAATAGATGGTCTTGAATGCAGATGGATACGTACATGTATATATGCAAATACATGTATTTATATGTACATTCAGTCTTCAAACTCTACCAGATAACTTCTGTGCTGCCTGTTAGTTTGAGGTAGTTTCTAGGGAACAAGATGTGGCAATTTTAGAAGAATATTCTTCAGTATGCTAAGTGATGTTGCTTCTGCCTTTGTCTTAGTAAAAATACACTAAATAAAACTTATAAGAGGAAAGATGAGTTTCTCTCCCCCTACTTTCTTCTTATTGGAATTTTTATTTTGAGAATCTGAAAAGATATATATATATATAATTATATAAATTAGTCTGCCTTTTTGGTTATGTTGACTCTTGTTTATCACTTATTCTATATGTTATAATTTAAGTGGAGAAAAGCTTGTTCAAATACATAGGTTTCTCAAAATTTAATTGAAATGCAATGAATGTTCTCAGGCTCACCAGAAAGTCCTTTTAAATGGATAATCATCAAATTTGACATTGCTGATATTTTATTTATAGAAAAAGCACATCTCTCCTAACACATGCACATGACCCTTCTTTGTTTCCTATCTGAAACTTTAAAATAAAAAAGTTGAAATCTATGTTTTATTTTGTATACCTTCTTTCAAATTAGAGGGGAAAGAATCAATAGATTGTCCACTTCCCGAGATCTTCATTCTGCAAGTCCACTTACACTCATCAGGAGCCAATGCTTGTTGCAATCTGAGGATAAATATGCATGCGTGACCAGTGTGAGTGAAGTTTGTATTAGAATATTGACAGCAAATCAATGAATTGTCTAGCCGTTAACAAAGGCAGTCTAGGATTTAAAGGGTAGCATCCAAAAGAGCAGGAGATAAGTCCTGATGTGAAAGTAAAAGGGTAACCTTTTTGCTAAGGACAGAAAGAGGATGGATCTTGGTTGCCTCTATAAGCATGCCTAAAGAGAAAGCCTTCCTGTTTAAATGTATTTGATCAGGACAGCTCCATCTCTTCTCTCATGTTTTCATTCCTTTGGTTCTCAGCTGAATCATTTGAACACTGATTTCATGTTTGTATAAGTAAATGGAGTCCTATTCCACGAACTCAACCAGAAAGAAATTCTCTTTGTTCATACTCACATCATGAGTGAGTATGGATGAAAATCTTGTGTAAATGTGTTTAGGCTTTTTTATACTTGAAGCTGAGCATAAAACATACACAAAAATCAAATTGTGTAAATATTCCACGTGGAAGCATGGAAACTTGCTCAATTTCAAACAAAAAGTTTCACTTTTGCCTGTCTGATTTCCAAACCTACATATTGTTTCCCCAGTGGTTATACTGGTTTTATGGCAATGATATGATGTCAAATACCATAACAACAATCCCTAAGCAATTATAAAATTCCTTCCAAGGTTTCTCCTGTGTTTTGGCCTTAAAAAAATATCCCATTAGTTGTAATTAAGTTACTAAAGATATGTGTAATATTTAGAGCATGCTGCTTTTGCATCATTATCACAGTATGAGAAAATCTTTAGTGTCTGACTGTACTATTGACTTGCTGGCATTACTCTTTTCTTCATCAAAATGGATTTCAGATATCTGTTTACAAATAGTTCTTTTCAACATTAGATACTTATCTTCTGTCTGAATGCTTTCTTCTTTAAAGCCCTTTTTACTTGCTGCCATTATTTTTAAAAGTTCCCTGTTCTTTAAAGCACCCCCACTCCTTCTGTCACAAATGTAACATTGCATGGTTTTGCTTTAAAATCTTTATGCCATTAAGCTATGCTGCATTATTTTTGAGGTCCTACTTTTCAGTATTTCATAAAAAAGGTTAAAGTTACATATTAAATTAGACAATGGGAAGCAACTATTGGTAAAATCTTTCATTTTCTCTCTACCAGACTCCCCACTTTGCCATATTTAATCTTTCTTTTTCTTCTTTTGGAAAAGCTAATCTCAGCAGTCTTGCTGGTTTTCTTTTCGCTTTTCTTCTTTTTTAAAGATTTTTTTTTCTTTTTTTTTCTTTTTTTTTTTTTTTCATCAGAGGCATTCTGCCCAGCAAATTTCGTATATATAAGAGGTGAGGAACATATTCTGTCTATGCTATAGTCACAACGAGAGTAATGATAATACTGAGAATAAATGGAAAAGATATCTCATTTAAACCATAGAGATAAAAAAGAAGAGAGATCTGTTTTCACATTTTTGTGTATTACTACTAGTCATTTTGACCACTTTAAAGAAATTTTACTGCATTTAGATTGCAGAATAAACAGTAAGTAACTTTAATTTGATTTTACTGTTTTACCTGAGAATATTCCCAAATCAACTCTATCAACATGCAAGATATAATCTGTTTTTCCACCCAGATCTAATATATGACATAGTCTGCAGTAGTCTGCAAATTATTCATATTCTTTGGTATGCCTTAGCAAAACCACAAACCTTTTCTTTATCTGCCTCCATCAAAACCCTTATTTTCTTTGATGGCAAGGAAAAGGGCTGCTGCTGCTATTTGGCTTTAGTGCTCACCAGAACTTCGAACACCTGTTTCATCGTGTTCCTGAATTACTCCTTTACATTTGTTGATCTTTATAAACCTTTCACTATCTGAGATAAGGACTCCTTTTTCTTCCATTTGGATCATGTCTGTCAATGCAGGGTCATGTTATGATCAGTTATTATTGATAATGAACAACAGTCATCAAATTAATGGTAAGTTTGGATCCCAGCAGCAGTGGCATGTACCTAGTGGTGGTTTATTGTTGTCACTTCAAGGTGAGTTCATTACTTTTCAGATCCACATGACAACTGTTGGTTTCTCCCACCAATCTCCAGCATGGCAGTGAAGCACTCTGTTCTTTAACACCTCTGCACATATCACCTTTGGGTTTTGTACGTGTTGTGCTAAGAGTAAGATTGTGTAGGACAACATGACAAGTCTTATTTGTTTTTGTTGTTACCTTCTCTTAAAATGTCAAGTAATCTCTTGCTGTTTTTCACCTGTTTAAATATAAGAGATTTTTTTTTTTCCAAATTTCTGCTGAAAATCTTAGGTAGTTCTATTGTGTTAGTCTTTTCCCAAGCAGAAGTTGTCAAACTGAAGTGGCTAAAACCCACTTTTAAGAGAATGCCTCCTGAGAAGCTGAACTCTTCTCGGTGAATGGATGCTATCAGCTAATGCTTTGGCACCAAACAGATAGTCCTGCAGCAGTATGTCAGATATGTTGCACATCTCTGATAACAGCATTTGTCATTGAAATTACTTCTGAATGCATTAGTGTGAAGAGTGCATTTTATATCCTGGTGTAAGTATGGCATTGTAAAAACTGATGCTGAATCAAGGGAAAAGAATGATGTTTGGGGTGTAAATTGAATTCCATTCACAGAACAGACATTAAGTTTTGCAGCAGGTCAGAAATGTTACGGGACTTCCTTGCTGGTTTGGAAGGAAAGGGCAGTAAAAGATCAGACAATAGCTCTAGGCAATGTGGGTGTGTGGATAACCATTTCAGAGGAGTGACCTCCTGACCTGCTGATTTGTGACATAAACCACGGTGTGGCAATCCTCCACACCTGACTGCAGAACAGAGATACGAAGAATTTCTGCCCTGAAAAGTCACTTATGCTTTTGCGATACAAAGAGTAAAAATTTTGGCTGAGCATATCATAGCTGCCAAAAAGAAAACGACAAACTATTGTAAATAAAAAGTACAGTAAACCTATTAAAAATATATGTATGTACTATATACATTATATTCTTGAAGTGGTAAATGTGGCAGTGCAGGGAAAAGATCAGTTCAGATATTGCATATTTGTACTGACTCATAGACTGATGCATTCAAACAACTTTATAAGGACTACATTTGTCAGAGCTGCCTGTAAATCGGTTCTCATTTCCCAGAATTATAATTGCATTTCCAGAGCTGCAATGGATTCCCTTCCTATCACCTCTTTCATATTCTTTCTGTGTTGACTGATGCAACATGATAATCTGCTTTGGCCAAAAAAGGTCATATTGCTTCTTCATTCTCAGTATGTCTCCACTTTTCTTGCTGGAACCTTGATTATTTTGAGTCAGTGATTCTTTTGAGGTTGCTGTCACAGTCTTTCTGCAAAAGAGTTGGCCAAATATTGCAATCAATCCTTAGGTAGTTTGTTTTTTAAAATGGGCTTTTTAGTTCAATTATTCTCCAGGATTAAGTATAACTGATCCATCTGAATTTGTAGATTTGCTGAAAATTATGGAGGTGAATTCATGTAAACGAGGATTGTTATTGTGCCACTATTCACATTCCTGTTTTGCATTTGAATTTATCATTACGTATGAAGTAGTGCTCTGATTTAGTTCATGGGTAACTGTAAGAGTATCAGAGTAAGTGGCCTTTTAGGAACTCAAACTGAGTGTAATGACTACCAGAAAACTGCTTTTGTCACTTAGTGTTCATAGATGAGCAGCCTGAATAAATTCTCTCTCAGGTTTTTCTCTCTGATGTTTAGCTTACCTCTTTCATAATATTTAAAGAATGATAATTCTGAGCTCTAACTTGGGCTTCTTAATTTTAGGCATCTTTTCTTACTTATAGATTTATCATTTCATGTGGGAATAAGCTTCTAGAAGGTCTTGATGTCTGTAAAAGAAAAAAGAAAGGTCTCTAAACTTGTACTGGAAATTTGCTGAGATCAAATAAAGTGTGAATATCTGCTTTGAAAAAATGAGTATTTTCATTATTATTATTTTTTTTTTTTCTGAGACCTCAAAGTTCCATTTATGGTTTCAGAAAGGTCAAGTAGGCAGAAGAGGGATATGAGAGACATTTGAAATATTAATTTGATTTTTCAGGGCAGGTTTTTTTTTTTTTCCTTAAAGCCATTTTCTTTCATAATATTCAGTTTTTTTATTTACTTTATTATTATTATTATTACTATTACTATTACTATTACTATTACTATTATTATTATTATTATTATTATTATTATTATTATTTATCTGTCTTAAAAGAAAGGCAGACTTTATTTGTAACTCTTTCACAATAGCACTGGATTCTAATTATAAGCTATTTGTTCTGTGGACATTTCAGAGGGAAGTCATGCTGATAGAAAGACTTCCAGCGACATGTATGCACTTCTGTCTGGGCTTCAGTGTCCTGAAAGAAAATCTTTCTGCCCTACTGACAGTTTATGATGGCTATCAGTTTACAGTATTTAAGCTGCAGAACTTATTTTGTAAAACAAGAAAAAAAACATTTGGGGCACCATATATATATATATACCATAAATATATGTATACGTCAATGCAAGTAGGTTACTGATTTAGTAGTGCTACTGTAGCATGCTGTAGTAAATGAACAAATTGACGTTCAGGAGTCAAAATTGTCAATAGCCATCTTTTACAGCAAATCTTTTACTGTTTTTTTTTTTTTTTTCTTTTTTTTTTTTTTCCTCCAGTAAAATACTTTAAAAAAGAACCAAAAGGTATAGTAAAATTTTCATTTTCCCAAGCTGTCTTTCTTAAGATGTACTCAATTTTTGTGAATGTATGTATATTCAGTATTTCTGAGAGATTCAGTGTGAAGATAACATGATACAGAATTCTTGTAGGCAATGAGGTAAGAAATAGAGGTTTAGATGTCTCAACCAAGTTCTTAAGGAAATTTGTCACAAAGGGCACTGATTGACAGCAGAGATAACAGGACTTCCTGAATCAAGCCTCTTTTGGACTTGCAAGTCGATTCTTTCTAGGCCATCTGGAAGCAAACCTGAGCAATATGTCACCTTTGTGAGCCATGATATTGTCTGGGCCCTGAGATGGCTGGGTTTGCCACATGGCTGTTGCCAGACAACTGTTAAATAGGCACAGAGACAAAACTGCATTCTTACCCTGCAGCTGTCATTGCTATGTATTTATTTATTTATTTTAAACTTTTGCTCTTGACTGATTCTCACTAAGAACTGCCAGCCTCATGCTAGTGCTCCCAAGAGTACTGGAGATCCATTTCCTGTCCCTCCAAAACATTCACAGTATGAACTGGTAGGTTAGGCGTTGAGTAATGAACAGCAGCCAGTTGTACTCGTCAATGTGAAGGTATTTTCCTTACTAAGCATAATTGGCACAGGTGTCTGAAACGGTCCATTTTTCTCCATCACCTCTTGTTCTCTGGTTACAGAAAATCTCACCTACTGATATCAGGGTTATCAGTGCTACAGATAAGATTTTCTTTGAGCATTTTTGCTGAAGTGGGTTCCTTATACTCAGATTTTGAATGGAGCTATGGTGTGATTATGGAGCAAACGTGGCATAATTTTCACCAAATTGGGAGAGCTATTCCTGATAAACAGACTGTTAGTCTGCTTTAAATTTGTGTCTCATCTGCCTCCATCCCTTGTGGCTCTTAGGAGGAGAAAAGTGACTTTAAAGAAAAAGAAAAAATAGCAGACATTGCCAGGGTTTTGCCCACAGAGATAGACCTGATAAACATTCCTTGCCAAAATCAATAAATTCATGAAGCACCAAGTTTCACAACAATCAGGGGCTGAACACTTCCAATCTGCCCCTGAAACTGGATTTTAGTTCAGCACGCCCTTCTTTGCCAGTTGGGTAGTTATTTGTGAGCATTGTTATGCTGTGCATAAAGCCTGCCGTCTTCAAGTTGTTTTGAGAATTGTGCTGATGACCTACATTGGAAGGCAACGTTTAATTCCAGATTTTCAAATGAGGCTTGCAATTTATAAAATTTCTGAATAATATTACCTTCTGGATCAATGTGAAGAAGGAGATCAGTAAAGCTGCCATTTATCTCTTCCAACACATCCCCCAGAAAAGCGAGAATTAAAGAAGTTCAAAAGCCTGAGATTTATTTTCTGTGCCAATCGAAGGCTGTCTTCGTGTTCTGTGTACAAAAGGCCATTTGGTTGTTACTGAAATTGCTGACTAAAATACCCAGAGCTGACATATTTGTCAGAAGACTGACAAGCAGCTGACTCAATAAAGGTTTTCAGCCTTTTGTTTGACATTTTGGTGGTTGGTTATCATTGTGAAGGGGATTGTTAGTGCATTATTTTCATCTTGTAGCTCATGCAGATATAACATATTTTGTAGCTCTGCAACCCTTAAAACCTGAGGCAACATTTTTCTCCCTTCCATGCACTTAAGAGAACTTTGTTTTTAACAATACCACTGCTGTGAGATAAAATTTATTTATTTATTTATTTTTAAAAAAAGCCAGTGCACTCTCACCATAGCAGAGCACCATCACTGCAGGCAGAGAGCCAAATCTATGGGTCATTTCCTATGATTTCCTTTTTATTGCTTTCAAGCGGCAGGGCAAGTACTTCATCTTCCTGACAGAATACATGTGACAACAAAAAAAGTTTAAGCATCATGTAAATATTCTTCCTTCTGTGGTAGGAAGCTAATCTTTGAGGTCCAAATAGCATGGTCATTTTTAAGTTATTACCTAGATAAACATTTGCTAAATCACATATTTTTAATGTTTGATATAATATAGCAAGTATGCTGGGGATTGTAATGTGGTATATTTGTCTTCTCCTTATAAAAGAACAGGTATGGATTAAGAGCATTATTGCAATGTGTTCTGAACTATGTATTTTGAACTGTTAAATTAATCCAGAAAGAAAAAAAATCTGGCTTCTTAGGTTATTATGTTGCATTATACGATCTACATGTTATTTCTTGACAATTGTTTACTTCATGAAGAATGCAGAAAGGGCAGGGTGGAGAGCATAGGAAACATCTCTCTTGACTTGTACAGCAGCCTGTACTGATAACCTCAATAATACAAACCATTATTCTGCCTCCGAGTGTGGCCCCAGTTTTGATTTTGAACCACAGCCTTCCTTAATTTATGTTAAAGCTCAGTATTTCTGTCTCAGAGGAGAAGATAGAAACAACCATTCATGAATTACCACACACAATGGTCACATTCAGTTTTCTCTGCCGTGTGCTAGAAAATTATGTCTTTCGGAGAGTGAAACTAAATTTCCTAATGGACTAAGATGATACTTGACAAGAATCATCCAGAACCTTCTTGCCTGTAACTGAAGCCATTCTGAAGCTGGCCATGTTCCACATCTTCTTTCCCCTGACCAGAAAGACAAATACGGGAAGAAAAAAAAAAAAAAAAAAAAAAAAAAAAAAGATGCTCTTTATTTCTGCTGCTAAATTTCAAGATAGCAGCTACTTCAGAGAGAAAATAACAAGGAAGATAAATTTATAGATTATTGCTGCAGGTGTTTGGAGACTCTGGGTAACAGTATTAGCTTCGTGTCCCTCTAGTTTGTCTAGGCAACTACCAGGACCATCTTCTGCTTACTGTGAATGTAAGACCCTTGATGGCCTGATGGCCTCTGCTTCTATATTCTGGCAAACAGATCAGCTGGGCTCCAGCTTTCACAGCTTTCACTGAGGAGCCTCTGCTAAATGTACGATGCTTCTTAACTCTATTAGTTTAATTGCATGAGGGATATACATTCCTAAGTTAATGATTTACTCTTTAGAATCACAATGTGAAGATTTATGGTATCTTTTGTTACTTGAAAAGGGCATGGTGATTTTGTGGTGTGCCTTTGTCTCCATATAATTGCCCGTTTTCGTAGGTGCAAAACTCATAGTTTCCAGTGCCAACCTAACCTCAGGAAAGGTGTTTGAGATTCCATCACTCGAGGCTTCTTCTGGCAGTTAATCCTCAGCTGAGCTTTTGTTGCCTTGCCAACATCTAAGAGTTATCACCCATCTCTTCCTTTACTGCTACTGTCACCACCTCCTGGTTGACTTGTTATTTTCCTCTTAATTTGGTGACATATTAGTCCAGGTAGGAAGTGTTGCTCTCCATCCTCTCATAACAGAAAAGAAAGATCATAATCTATCCTTGGCTTAAGGAAGTAAAACTGTCATATCTGTAAATTTAAGAGTGTCAATGTTTTATTCTCTGATAGCTGTTCACGGTGGACTGATCATAGACTTGTTCAGCTTAACCTCTGTTCCCCTGCCTCTGGGTAGGAGTGACACATGGAGAAGTTATGAACTTCAATGAATCAAGGACATTCCATTCAAAGGTTTTATGTTCAGGATCTATTTAACTCTGATTTTTTTTTCAACTTCCTGTCTGTCATAGTAGCATTTTGTTTTGTCTGAAATTAGCTGTTGTTACTATACTTAGACATTTGTTCAAATAATAGGTTCTTTATTGTCTTCAGAACACACTCAGCACCTCAGAATTAAGTCTCCAAGTTCAGACACAGAATCCTACATGTTTTACATTTCAGTGAGATGGTACTGGATATTGTGTCAAAGAAAGCCTTTCTGCCTTAAACTTGTTTCCTTAAATTAGCATTACAAGCTGTTTTATGATTTAGTCATCTCTCTGTCTCCGCGTGCTTTCAAGAAAATACACACATATAAGATATCTAAGTGTCACTCTGCCTCCAGATTCTAGACTATTTGGCTAAGGACCATGCATTCTTCAAGCAAACATCCTGTCTATCCAGAACAGCAGTTCTCCCGGTAATGTACTTTTTGGGTTTTTGGATAGTTCAAGCCAGGGTCTGTAAGCAGGTGCCCTTCCTAGCTTCTCCCACAGCCCAGCTTTGATGTGACAGACCTCATACCTCCTGTTTGTGTGCCCTATTTAGGCAGCCATAAAAAGGACACTGATTCTGAGGAGACTGGAAACCCCATGTGAATATGCAATTTCAGAGCTTGTAAAACATTTTGGATCTGCTTCTGAGCTACTGGTGACAAAACTGTTATGTAGTGTTAACTGTTAAACTGTTTTCTTGAGGTCCAGGAGGACATCTTTTGATGAAATAGTAGTTTAAAATGAGTAACCTAGAAATTGGAACCCCTCTGTGATAAATACCAAGAAAAAGGATTAGGTTTTCAGGTCCTTAATCAGATGGTGTCAAAAGCACACCTGAGATGTGTTTCTGACCAAGTCTGTGCCTTTCTTCCTCATTTGTCTGTTCAGGAGCAACTTCAGAGCCTGCCCCAAGTCTGGATCCACTCAC
This sequence comes from Aythya marila, assembly GCF_965140915.1. Taxonomy (NCBI): domain Eukaryota; kingdom Metazoa; phylum Chordata; class Aves; order Anseriformes; family Anatidae; genus Aythya; species Aythya marila. The sequence goes on from NC_139043.1 coordinate 84,544,516, forward strand.
TCAACTTCCTTGTGCAAGCACCTTTACTTCATGGCATGAATACTGAGTATCCCTCATCACTAGAACACTGCTGCTCTTCCTGGGCAAAGGGAGTTTACTAACAAAATAATCCAGATTTAATGCATTCCTATGTACCCTTGCAAATTTCTTGCAAAGATAACTTCCAAGTTTCACCTCAATACAATTTTCTTGACTAAATTCAGTTCCTCTAAGGCTTAACTCACACCTCAAACCTCTGTTTTTGAAAGAACCCTGTCTTCTTACATTTACAGCCCTCCTTCTGATATTGGAGGGACTATTTGAATTAATAGCTACAGGTCTAAAGGAAAATCCGTTTCCACATAGTTAAAACTTTTTCTGCATAAATAGTATACTCTGTTACAGCTCAAGGTATATCTGGGACCTCACAGAAAAATGTTTTACATCTTAACATTTGCTTAGTAGTCTGAATCCCAGACTTAAGTTTTCCTTTATTGCAGAGGAATTCACTGTGGGCATGTCTTGTTAATACAATCCTTCAGCTAATGCCTGAATGAAGGGCACCAAGACACTGGTAATTGAGCATGGAGTTCATTTGAAGTAACCTTCCCATGGAAATGGATGTGGGCAGTCACTGGAAGAAAGATGTAGGTTATGTTCTACTAACTACATTTTGTGCATAAATCAAATGCACATATATAAATGTTTAGAAGAACATGTTTTTGAAGAAAATGTTTTGAAGGAAACAAAAGTTCTACTTACAGTGTCTTATAAGTTTCAAAAAATTTTCAAAGAAATTTTGAAAATGTCAAAGTTGTTTCAAGGTTAATTTGTAGTGTGAATATCTACATTTTAAAACTGTATTATAAAATTTAAATGAATATTAGACTTATTTTGCTATAAATTGCAAAGAAAGTTCTCTGGTTTCAAGGGCCCAATGATGAGTTTTTCATTCCTAATCAGCATGGTTTAGTATCAAAATGCCTTACAATTTTTACAATTAGCTAGAAATTTTGAAGAGTGTTTAGTGACTAATTTGTGGCAGAGTTAAAGCAGTTATATTGTATGGCAGGTTTACTTTTGTCATTCTGTCACTCACCAGACTACAAAATTAAAGTTGGAACAAGGATTAATTTTGAATTAAATTTTTAAGGTGGCTTTTGAGCCCATCTGACGCAAAGGCAGAGGAAGGTTTCACTGTCTTTTGATCTATGACATCCTTGGGCATGTGTAAAACCTTTCTACCCAGTCAGTTTTCCTCAGGCCTGCAACAGGTCCCCAGAAAACAGGAAATGGTGAGAGAAAATTACAATTCAAATTTTAAGAAAGTGTCCTTAATATGAATCTTTCTTGCTTCAGGAAATATTGGCAGGTATACAGTTGTCTTTAAAACTAAAAAGCTCTGAGCACTGCATATGTATATTTACAGTTCTGCATGTGAGTGTTAAGCCTGTTGTGTTTGATTTTGAATGTATCATAGACTGGTTGCTGTCAAAAGCCCCCTTAAGATAGTACTGAACAGGGTAAGTATAGTTAATGTATGGCTTGCTGAGACTGAAAAATGAAAGAAAATCTACTGGAAGTGCTATATACTAGAAACTCTAGGGGAACTTGCAACAGTGGTCTTGATTTGTGATGGAGTTCATTTTGTAGACTCAGTCCTTGAGGTGTTGCTTAGCTTTTGCACCCTTTATGTGCTGTTATAGTCACCACACACTTTTGCTTATAGCAGGTATGGATGAAAATCCATATACAAAACTTGAAGCAGACACTTAGATTTATGCCCATCTGTTTGGCTGACCAGATACCCTTTGAGAAGTGTGACTTCAACATGCATTTTAAATGGATGTATTTGCTAGTCGAAGTCTGACTTTGAAGTCTGACTGTGTGAAAACAGCACCAGTCTGGGACAATGACACAATTAATTGCATCTGTCAGTGGGATGTGACTGTGCCAAAGACACTGTCTTTTTGATGTGTCGTTTTTATGGTTTTATTTCTGAATTTGGGATGGAGTTCATAATGAGACCAAGATATAGAGAACAACTCTGGCCTCCTATGAAGACACTGGAAGGTTTGCTAATGAATGTTTCTGTTTTTGGAGACCAGAATACTGTCTTGCTGTATGTCCTGTCCTGCTGGAAAATAAAACAGTTTCTCTTTCTGGATCCTCTCTTGCTTGTCCTTGGGAGGAAAAGAGTTGCTTTTGTCTTGGAAAAAGTTAACATCCATCTCAAGAATCTAGGTCCCAAAAAGGTTTCCTCTTCTATCACCTGAGATGGGACTTTAGTGTCTGTTGAAGCGATGGAATTATATTCATCTCAAATCTTTTTTTTTTTTTTTTTTTTTTACTATTTATTTCTAAATGCCTTCTCAGGATGTCTTTGACCTTTGCCTGTGTCAAGCAACTTGGGCTCTTGTGATATCTGACTCCTTCTAGAAGATACTGTGGTCTTTGTTATCTTGAATTAACCTGGATTCTAGCTCCCTATAAATTCCCCACTCAGAACTTGTTGGTCCACTGATTTAGTCTCTTATTTCTTTGTGTTTGTAAGTTAACCACTAAGAAAAGAAGCCTCCAAAGCCTGTAGACTTGAATCCCACATTCATATTACAAGGAATAACCTACAAAGTTTTGGAAGACTTGGCTTTCCAGGAATTCTGAAAGCATTTTTATGATTTTGGGGATTTGGATCTAATATTGACATTTACAGATATTAAACTATTTATAGAAAAGTCTAACCCTGAAGGTGCATTTTTTCTCTCCAGTGAAGAAATGCACCAGAAGTAGAAGCACTGTAAAAATATCGTAGAATGCTTAGTCTTGTCTTTTCACTGCAATTTTGTTCTGCTGACCCAAATGCTAAGCAACCAGCTAAACAATGTCAATCACAATGCTGTCATCCTGGAATGAGACAAAATGAATTTCTTTCATTTGCTCTGATATATGCTGAATGGTTGGCATCAATTATTTGTCTTTCTTTCTCCATCATTTTCTGGCTTTATGTGGTGCTACAAAAGGCAGATTTACATAGCTACTGAACAACAACAGATTTGTGAATCTGCCTGCATCTCAAAATATTAGGAAGAAAGTTAGATTTATACTAATTCTAGAATGTCTTACACAGAAAAAAATGTTTTGTTTGAATCAAATATGAGTGAGTGATAGCTGGGACATACACTTGCTTTGGTTATTTCTCTCTTAGCCCTTTTTTTCTGTTATACTTCTGGTACTAATGCTACTCCTGCTGCTATTGTTAGCTACACAATTCTCACAGAGCTAGGTCTTGCCATGATTTTTAGCTGGGGATAAATAATATTATGTCTTTTGAATACAAGGCACGAGTGACAGGATTCTAACTTAAAAAAATACCTATTTTAAATTGAGTTAGTGTATAGGATTACTGTGTGAGGAGAGTGACATAATTTCCATCTTATTTAAATATACATGATTTAAAAAAAATGTATAAATATTAAAGGAATGTTCATTAATAGACAATCTTGAAAGAGAAGAGATTATACATTAATTTTATTGATATTGTCTTTTTTATAATCAATTTTGTACCATTTAAAAATTTTTCTTTATTAACATTTTGCTAATCAAGAATGTTAGTGTACTTCATTTAGAAACAGTGAGCTTCATACTCTCTGTTTTTCATAGTATAAGCCTGTACCAATACTTTGAGTGAATACATTGAAATCTTGGAGGTTTTGTTGTTAGGTTCTTTGCTCTTCTTTTGCTTTCTTTGTAAAATTAGTGAATCACAGGGATTTTCTATGGAAAACATATAATTTTATATTGTGGTTTCACACACTTTCCTAAAGATATTTGTATCCCATATCCCTGTAAAATCCAGCATTTGTGGTTTGAGATTTCGACTTTTACTGGGCTAAGATATGAAAATATGTAAGAAGCATTCATTCAAGGGTATAAAATTGTTGATATTGACATTATGAGTTTTGTTTGGAAAATAGTCATATTCTCCATTTTTACTACTACTGTTTTGTGGGCAAAATGATTTCAGATGTGATTTTCTGTAATGATATAATCTGAGTACAAAGTTCCTCATTTAGTCATCTGTCTAGATAGGCATATTATGACGTTAAATATCTAAGTGATAATATTGTGTGTGCCTCCACATAATTGTAGGCACCTGTAGTATATGAGTGCCAAAGCAAAGGCAAAGATTTAAAAAATAAATAAATCTGTAGTTCTTTTTATCACTCATTAAAAAGGCTGGAAACCAATGTACTCTCTCATTTTGGAAAATGCATACTGTGCAAGAGAATTTATATTCTTAGTAAGAAATACCTCTCACCACATGAACTTCCAGGCTAATAGCCTCAGCAAAATGCGTATAAATTTTTTTCCTTTAATAGTAATAACATTTGCAGAGATTAAATTGTCAAGATAGCTATTAATACCCCCAAATTAAATCTCACTTATAATCTTCATCATGCTGAAGATAGTTCTTGATATATCCTTCAGGAAATCCATACAAAGGATTTAGCCTTGTTTATGTCTGCCCAATTGCAGCAAAGGTGCACACTTCTTTCTCTGCCTCACCTTAGCTAGTCTTTGGCAGTTGGAAATTTTTGATAACACTATGAAAAAAAAATTGTAATGCACATCTCAAGCTAATGCAATGACATCCTGACTGAGTTTTATTCATATGTGTTAATTAGAAAGGCCCAGTTCAGTACATTTATTTGTGAGTGTCTGCCGAAGAGACATTGCAGCAACTGGTAAGTTTAATGTTGGAAAAAGAGAAATGGATTCAGTGAATTTATGGCTAGACACATATTAGACAGGAAAACCTGAGTTCTGTTTTTTATTTTTTATTCTTTCTTTCTTTATTTTTCCCCTCCAATTAGTATGTGGGTTTTAAAGAATAGCAAACTGAAGCCATCTGTAAGCAAACTCAGTGACACTAATTACTGACTAATAAACGACCTGAATTTTAACTGATACACGTGTCTATTTAGCATGTAGAGGTTTAGATGTCTGCAAAGCTCAACAGTGACTAAAAGGTTCTAAAATATTTTTGGAGTTTAGGAGAGTACTAGGGACCTAGTTCCCCTCCATATATCTAGGTTGAAAATTCCTGTAAAAATTTTCAACACTGACTTTGGTGAGACTTTTCATGCACTGAAGGACTGTGCTAATGCAATGGGGAGGAGGAATTAAACCTCTGTAGCAGTATGTTTCTTGACTGCCTTCTGTCTGATGTAAACAATTAAGCAGCTATAATTTTTGATAACTCTTGTCATCTGTCCATCTCTCTCATGTACTGGAGAGGGTCTGGGTGGTTCTGATAACATAAGAGCTAGTTTAAATCATTATTTGAACCTCAAGACAAATGTTAATCGGTGTTTGAATACTTTTGATTTAATTATTTTGTGTTCCACTTTGAAAGAAAACCTTTCTTTCTTGGAATCACGTCTCTTTGCAAACCTACATTTTATACACTTCTAAAAGAGCATGAAAACTGGGTGGAAGTTCATGAGGTTTTTGGTGTAATATAGAAGAATAAATATTTAATGGTTGGAAGGGAACAATATACATATAATACAACTTAAATGGTGTTGGCATTCAGCATTAGTTTATAGTTTCAATACTGAATCTCATGAATTCTAGAAGTGGGTATGTGTGTGTGCATTTAGTGGTATGCCTGGGCCTAAAAATTTGCAGAAACAGGTCCTTTAACATTACAAGAATCTGAAGACATAAATCAGATAAAATTACACATTTCCAGACTGTGTTAATGAAAATGATAAATAATTCACAGGAATTTCTTTGCATAGAGAATACTTAAAATAGGTTTTGTGAAATTTATTTTCAGTTTTGTAATATGGCTGCTCCCATTTTTGAAAATTGTAATTTAAAATGTATAATTCAGTAATGCTTGTAGGAGTTATTACCCTGGATTAATACTTTGGCATTTTGCAATATTCTGTGTAAAACTTTAATGCCCCTGTTTTTATTAAAGTCATTTCAGCAAAAAATCAGTCCTGTTGTTTGAGAGGTCTTGAAATCTTACTAAACTAAGTCAAAGAGGTAAATGAATATGATGCAAAAAATTGCGGTATTTTACCTTTTCTCATCAAAAAGTAAATGATTATTTAAGTCATTATGTGGCAATGCCTTAACAGTGTGAAAAGTAATAGAAGTTTCAAAAGTCTTACCACTTTTATAACTGGGCATATTGTCAAGGGCTTGGAGGTAGTGAGGGATAACTACCAATATGTACTGCATTTGTTACTGTTAATTTATTTTCTACTTCACAACTGTTAAAACCTAACCCTCATTTACCATAATGTAAGTAACAAGTAATTCTATTGACAGTGGTTTAATTGCTGAAACGCTCTCATGCCAATTTGTGTCCACAGAGCTGGAGGAAAGCTGCGCGAGTTAAATCTGCACATCTCTTGGGTATAAACAAGGCCCCAGGTGTAAGTATGCATACTAACTGAACCAATTCCTGCTGTCTGTGTTTAAACAACTGACAATCCATGTAAATAGTCTTATTTCAGTTTTGAATGGCTTGTATTAATTTCCTGTGAAGTATAGATTCGAGATAGAATTAATTAAAACAAAAAGGCCACCCAGATTAAAGCATCAAAGGCCAACAGCTTCTTGAGTTCTATTAGCAAGAATATAGCCAGCAGCTCCAGGGATGTGCTTGCAGCTTCAGGGAAGTGATCTCTTCTCTCTGGCATTTGTGAGGCCGCATCTGGAGTATGGTGTCCTGTTCTGGGTTCCCCAATACAGGGCACTGATGTATGGGAATGAGCCCATTCCCATTCCCATGAGGCCATCAAGATGATCAGGGGAGTGGAGCACTTGACATACAAGGACAGAACTGGGTTTGTTCAGCCTGAAAAAGAGAAAGCTTAGGGGAAATCTTATTGCTGTCTATGCTGGCTTATTGGAGCATGCAGAGAAGATGGAGCCATATTCCTCTTGGTACAGAGTGGTAGGATGATATGCAAAGGACAGAAGTCGGGACATGGAGAAAAATGATTAAACAAGGAAATAAGTTTTGCCATGATCAAATACAGGAACAGGTTACCTAGGAAGACTGTGGAATTTCCACCTTTGGAGGGGTTTAAGACTTGACTGCTCATGGCCTGAATGACCTCATCTAATAAGCCTATATTATTCTGTGAGTCTGTGAAAACATGCTACTTGGAAAACAAATAAGCCTCCATCCTCTGCTCTGCTTTGGCTTCACAAATCTATCTTAATACCATTGTAAGTGTACTTTATGAGTAGATGGGGTCTTTGTTGAAGCTTTTTTTTTTTTTTTTTAATATATCAAGCTTGGAGATAACAAGAAGGTACTTGCAATTTAGCTTGCACGAACAGAAACTGGGAGGGCTTCCTCAGTCTAGAAAGTCATGCTCAAATACTGTTCTTGATTCAGTAATTGTGAATGCAGGACCTTCCCAAACTGATAAAAGATAACAGAGAGGGAAGTAATTTAGGAAAAAAAAAAAAAAAGAGTATGAAGTTTTATTTAACAGAGCACATGTGGCTTCTATGAAAAACTGAGTAAGGCTGGACACTGTCCTGGTGTCCTGGTACAGTCCTCAATATCCTGTTCATGTTCCTTGAACTTTGGACTTCATTATTCTCCAAACATGAGTAGGAATTTCCAGCTTATATTCTTTTGTTGGATGGCCAACGCTTGTTCCAAGATTTCTTTACAGAGGGGGTCTGGATCACTGTAGATGATCCCTCAGCTTCATCCCGTAGAAGGAAAAAACACATAGAGTATCAATATGTGACCTGGAACTCCTTGCACATCAAGGAGGATATCACTAATCGTGGAACAGAAAGCAAACCCTTCATTTTCTGCAGATCATGTTTCAATTTCCTGGGGTAGACTTGAGTAAGCATCTTCTCATTTGAACTGTACACAGATGTACACGAGATATTATTTCACTGGTCACTTCTGTCGAGGTGCAATGCAATGACTTATTTTTAGCAATAAATATGTGTATACATACGTACATACATTAAAAAGTTTTGGAAGTACTTAAGTTTCTCTTAATTAATTGTTTAAAATATTTTGCCAATAAACCGTATTTTGACTGTATTTTTTTTTCTCTCCAGTCTTTCCCAAAAGTGCTAAAACACACTGAAACTTTGTTTGAGGTAAAATGACATTTAATTAAAATGTTAAGGCTAGGCAGCACCGAACTCAGAGAAGGAAGGCTGAGTCTCCCTGGCTGTTCACATAACAGACAAGAGCCTCAGCTTTTAGCCCTAAGCACTGATTCGTAGTGCCAGGTGGGGAACTAGTTCTTCAGCCAGGGACCGTTTCAGCATCTTTAAAGCTACAGAAAGGCTTGAAGGCTCTGTGGAATCATGTTCCTGGCGCAAAAATCTGGGGACCAGGACTGGGCAAGTGGGGCGCAAGTGTGTTGGGGAGCAAGCTCTCTGGGCTGATTACCAGGGCTTTAAACTAGGTGTGATGGGGGAAGGGAGGGGAGCTAAAGGGGACAGAGAAGGGCTGGGGGAAGTCCTCACTACTGTTATAAATGGCTCCATCTTCAAAATAGGACTATAATCAAAGTTTACAATTTACTAAAGGAATAGAGGTAAGCAAACAGCACTGGGTGCACTGGGAGTCTCTGCTCCACCAAGACACACCCCAGTTACATCAAGCAGCTGATTTTTATGCTCCTAGGCTAATACATATTACTGCTTCTAAAGCAACCAGGGTTATTATAATTAGTTTCCAGAATCCAAACCCTCCTACTGGAGCATGCGTATCAGTCTCTGGTTGTCCCTCTGGGGGTCTCTCGTGCTGAAGGCTCATAGTCTTCCTCCCTTTTGTCCTTCTCCTTTGTCCAACTTGGCTGTACGGCAGAGACTTGTGCAGCGCCCCCTGCAAGCTTTGTCTTTTAGTCGTTCTTCAGCTTTCCCTCTCTCCTTAGTCTCCTGGCCAGATATCAGAGACTTGCATGGTGTCCCATACAATAGTCATACTAGTTAGCAGCTATTCTGACTCCCCCCCCCCCCCAGATATCAGAGACATCAAGGAAAAGCCTACAAATACATCCAGTACCTTCTTCTTGCATGCCCCTGGGGTAACCGTACCTGCTGCTTCCCTAAAGTGCCTGTACACCAGTACACGGAGCATGGGAAATAAACAGGACAAGCTCAAGATCTGTGTTTGGTTGTGGGGCCACGATCTCATTGCGATCACTGAGACGTGGTGGGACAGCTCACATGAGTGGAACGCAGTCATGGAGGGCTACGTCCTCTTCAGGAGAGACAGGCTTGGGAAGTGAGGGGGTGGGGTTGCCCTTTATGTGAGGGAGCAATTAGAGTGTAGCCAGCTCCAGCTGGGCGAGGGTGATGGACAGGTGGAGAGCTTCTGAATAAGAATTAAGGGGTGGACTGGTATGGGAGACACACTGGTGGGGTTCTACTACAAAGCTACTAGATCCATGTGTGCTAAGGGAGCTGTCAGATGTGATCGGTGAAACTTTCTCTATAATCTTGGAAAGGTCCTGGAGAACAGGTGAGGTGCCTGAAGACAGGAGGAAAGCCAGTGCCATTCAGATCTTCAAGAAGGGCAGGAGGAAGAATCTGGGAAACTACAGGTCAGTAAGTCTCACCTCTGTCCCTGGAAAGAAATTGGAGCAGCTTGATTGTGATGCCAAAATGGACCAGGACTGGGGACCAGCTCCCCAACCCAACCCCATTCAAATTAGGAATAAAATTTTTGCCTTATTTTGAATCCTAAGTCAAAGGGTCCCTCTTGCATGCTTTGGACTAGAGCCATTATATGATCACAGCCCAGTTTCTGAACCAGCTAACTGAACCTTTCTCTGAGATGTTGTCAGCTATAAGCTGAACTACCCAAAACTGTGACCAATCCAGAGCCATATACTTGCATTATGTCTAAATTAAGTTTACTATTCTAGTACCTTGTCTTAGAGATGATTGAAACTCTCTCTAACACCTTGCAGAAAATGTTTGGATGAACTAATGAAGTATTCTCACTTTTTTTTTTTTTTTTTTTTTTTTTTTGATAAAAAGGCTGAAATACTTTCACAAGAGTTTCTAAGCAATTCAAGTGAAAACAGGTTTGAGATTAAGCATCCACAAGGTGCTTTGAAGCTGCAATTGCACTTAAAGTTTAGCACCTATTCCTTGCTGAACTCACTGTTTTTCTTTCTTAAAGAACAGCTCCAAGACAATTTTATAAGAGAATTAATGTTTACTTTGTACTTCATTCTCTAACTAAACAGTGAATAAAGTAGAAAAAGTTTGTGAGTTTAGGAATTCCATTAATTAATACAGCTTTCAAAGGTCCACTCAGACCTTTGAAGTAATGGAAAAATGCTTCTCTCCCCATCCTGCAATGAAGATACATTACTGTAGAGGTACAAATGTTTGTATTACAAAGGGAAAATTGGAACAGTATTCTAAAGATGGAATCTGTGTGTGACTATGGCTTTGATTTTCATGTTTCTAGTATTCTCAAAATGCTTCATTTCATGATGAAGAAACCTACTGAGAAGGGGGTGCTGTAAAGGGCCTAAGCTTCACAGGCAAACACTGAATTACTAAGGGTTTGATCTTGCAGATATTAGAGCAGAAGAATAATGTTGCTTGTATGGAGTTCTGCTATCTCTATGAGATGTACTAAACTGACAAAAATTGCATGTATGCATGGATATGTGCAAAGGTGAATCAAATTAGTGCTGAATCATTCTAATAGAAAGTGTGCACATTGACTAGGTTGTCCAGGTATAGTATAACAATTCCAATTCTTTAGATACTTTTTTTCCCCTACTTTCCTTTTAACTACCCAGTCTCAAAGTAGAGCACACTAAGAAAAATGATAGCTTACTAGGCAGCAAAAGGTCTAGTTAGTCCAGCTGTTTTTTATCATAACCATTTTTTTATCATAACAATTTTTTTTTTTTTCATTGAAAGAGTGCACAGATAATGACAAATAGTCTCTTGCTCAGATATATAGGCAAATTTTTCTTCTCTCCTTTCTATGATTTATGTCTGGACAACTGTTGTATGTCCTCCATCTTCCTGGGAAGATTGTTATTTTTATCATTCTTTGGGAAGACTGAATTTTGTGCACAGAGCAATTTCAGCACTACTTTGAATTCCTCTAGTCTTGTATTTGGAAACTAGGTGTGATGATTGATTAACTGTATGGATCAGAAAGCAACAGAATAGTTGGTGTGGAATTTTAAAACTAGACCAATTCTTTGTGCAAATGTTTGTGTAATGTTGTCATTATTATTATTATTGTGGTTGTTGTTGTTGTTATTATTTACAATATTATCAGCACTGCACTACAGACCAAATATATAATCCATGGAAGAGCTCGGAAGAGCTCTTATCATGCTCTTGCATTATATCCTTTTCTCTAAATTGGAGAGACAGATTTGACAGATGAACTGCTCAGTGGGTAAGGAATTGGCTGGATGGTTGCACTCAAATAATTGTGGTCAATGACTCAATGTCCTACTGGAAATCAGTAATGAGTGGTGTTCCTCAGGGGTCTGTATTGGGACAGGCACTGTTTAACATCTTTGTCAGTGAAATGGACAGTGGGATCAATTGCACCCACAGCAAATTTCCAATGACACCAAGCTGTGTAGCGCAGCTGACATGCTGGAGGGAAGGGATGCTATCCAGAGGGACCTGGAGAGGCTTGAGAGAAGGACCTGTGTGAACTTCATGAAGTTCAACAAGGCCAAGTGCAAGGTCCTGCACCTGTGTCCCACCTTGCAATCCCAAGCACACACAGGCATGGTGGAGAATGGATTGAGAGCAGCTCTGAGAAGGGCCTGGGGGTGTTGGTTGATGAAAAGCTCGGCATGAGCCAGCAATGTATGCTTGCATCCCAGAAAGTCAGCTGTATCATGGGCTACATCAAAGGCAGCATGGCCAGCACATTGAGGGAGGTGATTCTCTCCCTCTGCTCTGCTCTTGTAAAACCACACCTGGAGCACAGCATTCAGCTCTGAGGCCTCCAGCGCAAGAAAGTCATGGACCTATTAGAGCAAGTCCAGAGGAGGGCCATGACGAAGATTAGAGAGCACTTCTGCTATGAAGAGAGGCTGAGGAAGTTGGGGTTACTCGGTCTAGTGAAGAGAAGGCTTCAGGGAGACTTTACAAGGGCCTTTCATTACATAAAGGAGGCCTGCAAGAAATCTGGGGAGGGACACTTTATCAGGGTCAAGGTGGTAACAGTTTTCAAACTAAAAAAGATAGATTTAGATTAGATATAAGAAGAAAATCTTTACTTTGAGGGTGGTGAGGCACTGAAAGATGTTGCCCAGAGAACCTGTGGATGCCCCATCCCTGGAAACGCTTAAGGCCAGGCCGGATGGGGCTTGGAGCAACCTGGTCTGGTGGGAGGTGTCCCTGCCCATAGTAGGGGGATTGGACCTGGACAGTCTTTAAGGTCCCTTTCAATCCAAGTCATTCTGGGATTCTATTTCAACCGCTGTGCATCAGAGGTCAAACCTTGGCCAGTTAGGAATCCAGTACATACGCTTTCCAAGGATGATGTCTTGGAAGTATGTCTCTTTGTGTTTATCATCAGAAAAGAGGGGAATAAACCAGTTCTTTTTGAATCATTTTCTCCTCAGTCACTCAAAATTTCCCCTTTCCCCATGTATTCTATCAACATAGACAGGACATTAACAGGACACTGTGAGATAAGTAGATTTTGTCTTTCCCTGAGTGCAACAAGTGCTGACCTTGGGTTTCTATCTGCTTTTCAGAAATTCATGCCTCTGAGAAGAATAGGCCACTCAGAATTATGGTAGGAAAAAAAAATATTAGGCTGAAATGTCCATAAATAAAATATTTTGTTAGAAAAAATGAGGGAAAAAAATTAAATCAGACAGAAGTGGTCTAAAAGTAAAGCCTTCCGGGAAGGTCAACACCTCTACTGTCAGAGAAGAAATATGCAGTAGTCAGAGCTGAAGATATGCTGCCCCCATATTGCACAGCTCCAGCTTGCCATTCTCAGAAACCCACTCCTGGCTGTCTCAAGGGTTATTCTAGTACATCCTCAGCTTATTTCAGTGTGACCTGATGTGAATACGTACTTGCATCTTTGTCATGTCCTGTAGTGAGTTTAGGGGAAGAGAAAATTTGTTAAAAGTCTGTCTTAAAAAAATTAACTGCTCTATGTGGCAGTTGGAATTATTTCACTGAATATTCCATATCACAAGAACAGTAAGGGCTTCTTTATTTCCTCATTTGAAAACTAATACTGCTTTTTGAAACCATGTAATGTAGTATGCTGCTGTATGCATGTTCTGCCAGATAAAGTTCATGATCCTCTACAAAGCTGTTCAGTTTTCCTTTAAAATCAGACAAGATGCTGTGAAGCTTCATTCATAGCACTATATTTCATTGGGCTGTCATTAATTCCTGAATTCTCAGTAATATCAAAGGGTAATATTTTGTGTGTTACATAACTACAGTTGACATCGGTTCTTCAACACATGAAAGAAACAGGAGAAAAGATGGTGTGGTGCGTTTAATTTTCTCTCTGTTACCACTGTTGTGGGTTTTTGGAATTCAATGAGAACTGGAAGTAGCTGTTAGATAAATGGGAGAGATATACGCACAATTAATCCCTGAAATTCTAGAGGACTGTCTTGTCTCATCTGCCTATGAGGAGGGTTGTTTTTTGCAGCCACTGATATTCCCCCAAATTCCCATTTGGCAGAACTAGCCCAGCTTGCCTCTGGGTGTACAGTGTTAAGCTGCATTTGAAAGTGGTTGTTGGTTGTATTATCAGTAGACAATGGGTATGACTCAGGAAGATACCTCTCTGAAGAACAGGTGGCAGCCATTGCATCATTCTGATCACCCTAAGATGCTGTTGAACAATTTGATCATGCATTTTAATTATAAAATATAAATTCTTCCAAGTTGGTAATGAAAATCATGAAGCAATATGTCTCCACTGAAAATGTGAGCTGTACAGGAACAACACAAGGAGAATCGCCCCCTTCCCCCCCTTTCTTTTTTTCTTCACACCCTGTGCTCCAAAACTTGTGTGAGTGAATTTTAGTACCACTGAAATCAAAGGCAAAACCCCTGCTGATGTTTCCGGGCCAGAGTTTGAGCAGTCCTAACCAAGTTACAAAGAGCCACAGGAATGTTCCCTCTTTTTAACCATCTGACAGAAATTGTGAGCCATGGTGGAAAGGGAACACATGGGGAAATCTATCCAAAAGTAGCACGGAAGTTAATGTCTCTAATCGGAGGAACCTCAGAAAGCTTAGAAGGTAGGAGGTCAGCTACTTGCTTTGGAAAAATACAAGCTCAGAGTTATTAAGGCCTGTTTATGACTCTTTATAACCTTCATACATCAACTTCAGCCTACCTGGCAACCGAAATGTAGACTGAAGCATGCAACCTGAGGTTCTCATTGATTTTGTGATAACCTAGTTAGAAAGACAGAACTGTGGCACCATTATGATGTTTTTCTGACAGCACATACAATTCAGAATATCTGCTTAAATACTGAAGACAAGACTGTGCTCCTCTAATTTGAGATGTGTGTGAGTACTTGTGCAATCTCCATTAAGGTCAATGGAGAGAAGGATTCCGAGGTATGATCAACTGTGTATGCTAGGATATGATAGCTGTACCTTGATGTGCCTGCTTCTGTTTACTGACTGCAAAGGAGCTGTAGGCAGATCTATATCTAGGCATCCATCTTAGATGTGGATGTCTGCTAGGTCATCTTGTAAGGATTAATAAGAATGAACAAGATTCTTAAAATTGACTTATATGCATTTCTAAATGCTTACTGTAACTTTTTAGTTCTGTTTTATCCTATTTTTTGCTGATTGTATGTTACAGCAAAGCACGAGTGCCTTCCACACTAACTTTGGAAGCAGGCTGAAGTACAACATAAATCTTCCATATTTTCATAGTACAATAGTTTTCTTTTTCCATTGTCATATGAGTGAAACAGAAACTAATGTGACTTTTATCTTTTCAGTTTCTAATTAGACTGTTGTAATACTCTAAATATGTTTAAGATTAGCATAGTAAGGATGCTTATACTGAGGATTACTGTCCCAGGAACTGCACTGCATGACTGGGTATTAATAACTACCACTCAGTGATATCTTGAGATCCTTCTGAGTTCATTCTTTCTTACTACCCAACTTGCTGACGTCTTTTAATAGTAACAATAGATGTTCTGCTGCATTATTCAGATGATTAATGAAAATATCTAGCAGTACCATGCAGACCAGTGTGAAGACCTGTTAACTACATAGCAGTACTTATAATTATTAGTTTTGCAACTTCTGTAGCTTTTGACCTTGGTTTCCTAGCTTCCTTACAAAAATGGTACATGAGATCATGCCAAAATCTTTATAACTTATTGATTTTACTGCCTTTACATTATTCACAGGACATGCAATTCTGCCAAAGATGCACATTACATTAGCTTAATATGATTTATTCATAAAGAATCAGCCTTAGCTGTTATTTATGTTTCGTGTGTGTTACCTTTGTGCTTACAATTCTGCTTTTACTTTTCTATGAATCGATGTTGATTGAAAACTCCCCTGATTTTTTTCTCCACCTACTTAAAGATATGGCCTATGCTTCTTTTTCTAGTCATTTGATATTTTGTTTTTCTTTGAGGTCCTACAGATAGCAATTTAATTGCTGTGAGGCCAGTTCAGTCTTTAACCATGTTTGCATGAAATTCAGGCAAACTGTGCAGTCTGAGAATATTTAATTTAGCTGAGAATATTTAGTTCCTTCTCCTTTAGGCTGAATTCCTATGCTGTTAATACAATCTTAGAATAAATTGGGTGAATACCATAGTTAGTCTTTTTATTCCTTACACTTTACTGAACCTTTCTGCTTTCCAGCGTTCCATGTCAATAGTTTTCTCTCTGTCTTTAGTAGTGGAACCATGCTATAATTCTTTTTCTTCCCTTACTACTAACAAAGTTTTATCTTGTTACACTTGGTATCCTCTGTTTTGTGTATTAGTCTATTTTTTTTGTTTGTTTGTTTTGTTATTTGTTGTTGTATGGTGGTGTGCTTTTTTTTGGGGGGGGGGGGAGGGGCAGGGAGAGGAAGAGGGTAACACTTCATCTCACCCAGATCCCTTTCTCACTCAGTTTTTCCCTCTTCACAGAGTCACAACATAGTTGAGATTAGATGAGGTCTTCTGGAGTTTGTCTTGTCCAATCCCCCACTTAAGCAGGGACATCTAGGGCAGGTTGCCCAGGACCATGTCCAGATGGCTTTTGAAGATCTCCAAGGAGGAAGACTCCACAACCTCTCTGGGCAACCTGTGCCAGTGCTCAGTCACCTGCGTGGTGAAAAACATTCAGAGGGAACCAGTTGTTCCATTTTATGCCCATTGCCTCTTGTTCTGGCACTGGGCACCACTGAAAAGAGCCAGGCTCCATCCTCTTTGCATCCTCCCTTCAGGTATTTACACACATTTATACACATGGATGAGATCCCCCTGGAGCCTTCTCTTCTGATGCCTAACAGTCCCATCTCTCTCAGCCTCTCCTCAAAGGAGAAATGCTGTAGTCCCTTCATAATTTTCATGTACCTTTGTAGGACTCTGTCCAATATTTCCATGTCTCTTGTACTGGGAAGCCCAGAACTAGGTGCAGTCCTCCACGTGTGGCCTCAGCAGTGCTGAGCAGAGGGGAAGGATCACGTCCCACAACCTGCTGGCTGTACTTGGCCTAATGCAGCCCATGATACCATTAGCCTGCTTTGCAGCAAGGGCACACTGATGGCTTTCTTGACTGGAAGCTAATCTGTAAGGATTTTCTAGTTGTTTTCTTCCTGTTTGTGTATTTAACAAACCTAGAACTTACTAGGTGCTTCGTGCACTGATCTATTCCCTTTCCAACTGATTTTAAAGCTTCCCATTTCCACCAAATACAATATTTTCCTCACAGCACACTTCTGTTGGTTTCCTTCTGTAATTATCACTCAGTTTCTGAGCTTAAAATCCCAGACTTGAATTCAAATGTATATACCTGAAAATGTATTCTCCTTTGTTCTTCTCTACTTTTCCTGAACACACTGGAGGAATAAGGATGAGAAGTAAAAATGCAAGTTTTTTCTCTCAGGCAATAGTAGTAAGATGTACAAATACAGAAGGGGGAAATTATGATAGTTCTGCAGATAATGTTCTGGAGATTTCAGGAGATCAAAGCCTGAACTGATGATGTGCTGTCGTTTGCAAGCGAGGTAAATGCCATACTGAGGTGTGTGAATGGGAACACAGCTCCAAGACATATGAAGAAATCTCTTTTGTTCTAAGCAATGCTTTTGGTTTTACTCCAGGATTTTATTCCATGGCTTTACTGGGGTAATGCACACACATTTGGGAAAGCATCACCTTACTGGGAAAAGTACAAGGAATAAGTGAGAATCAAAGGTCTGGAAAACATATTCTATCATGAGAGGAAATAAACAAGGATGTTTATTGAAAACAAAACTGAAGATATTAGAATCATAATATAATCATAGAATATAGAACATAGAATCACGGAACATGTCAACAGCAATTTACTTAAAATTCAGGTCATTGCATTAATGAAATTTGACCAAGCCTAAGTTATTTGAGAATCACTTTATAATATCTTCTCTGCCTTTAGTGACTGGCATTGTTGAGTTAACAACTATGCCAACACATCTTCTGTTACGAATAAAAAATCTGATATGCTTTTGTCAGCTTCAAAGAGCAGAACTAGATAAGGAAGACTAAAACTGAGAAGGCAAGAACTGGCATATGGGAACCTTATCTCTCGTGTAAAATAAGGAATTGCCATGACAGTACAACTATTTTTGTGTTAGCTTTCATGACTTCTGCTAATCTTCTTCTGCTAATGGAGTATTTTTTCACAGACATTAACACTTCAGAAATTAATGGAATTGCTCTCATAAGAATCTGTCAGTTTTACTAAGTATCACATCATATTTTTTTAATATTAAATCTCTTAAGGGGAATATTTGGGTGAATGAGAGCCTTTGTGTTGATAAAATTTAAATATTAATACATACTATAAAATCTTTAACTAAAACTTGCATGGAGTAGAAAAAGGAAAGCTGAGTTAATATTTGTCAGTTTAAAGTATGTTCTTACAATTTAACATTCACATGTTTCTGAGGTGTCCCCTGATATCAAAATAATAGCTCACTATTTTGTGCTCTCAAGTGTGATGTAATTGTTGCTTAGGCCTTTAAAAAGGGCAGAAGCTCTTCTTGCCTTTGAATAGACATGCATATCTTTATAATTGTTATGGGGAGAAGGACACAAGGAGCAATGAATAATGATTTTGATTATATGCAAGTCATCTGCATTTTTTGGCATGTAAATAAAATCTAGTACTACTGACTTTTTTTAAAAGCTATTTAATCGGTGGATTAATGGTGGCAAGCCATGCCAACCTTTTTGAAAAAAAAAATCAGTGTAGATATTGTCTGTTTTGTTAGTAATGTTAATTAATTAATTTATTCTCAATCACCAGCTATCATCATGACTTTGTATCTCTTTGTTCTGTAGATACACTATAATTTTTTTTCCACAGCAAAAATACGGATACCAATCAACACAATCAACAGAATATCTTAGTATTGTGCAGTTTGCAGCCTAAAGGTATCTCTGAAGAATCTCAGGTCTGATACTGAATTCAGTTTGAGAACCAGCTCAGATTTGTTGTGACTCCTCAGTTCTCCATGAACTCAGTCCAGACCACTCTATCTGTGCAATACGGAATTGTGGAACAGCAGTTATGCAGGAATCTGAAAAACAAAATCCATAAATCAGTAAGTACTTTAGAAGTTGAGGTCTCAAAGTGATATCATTGCTATCTTACAGGCAAGCAGAAAAATACTAAACCATAGTTCATAAACATTAAGTGTTATATAAGAGCTTTCAGGTTAAATTTGGTTAATTCCCTTTACACATGCAATATGTGTCAGGGCTCTGAGGGCACTAATAGGCCTTAATGGCCCCAATCAGGTTCACCTGGCTCTACCTTGCATCCTTTGCCCATCCGCCCAGGAGCTGCATTTTGGCCTCTGTTGTTGGTAAGTCTATGTCTAGGTCAGTCTTCTATTATTCCTAAATTATCATTTGGATTTCCCAGACTGACCTCAGACCTGATATTTTTTTCTGCCTTTGCATCATCTGGTGACCGTGGGCTGCTTGGTGCTCTCACCAACCCAGCTCCATTTGCCTGTGGTGAGACTATGCTGTGGTGAGTGCAAATCCTGCTTGTGCTATGTTCACTCTTAGCTTTCAGCTGGTCCTCCCTCGTGGATTAGCTGCATAACTCCTGCATGACCTCCGGATCTTGCAGGGAGCTATGGTGAGTATACAGAAGTAGCATGTACCCCCTTCAGCCTTTTTGAACATCCTCGGCACCCAGAATAACCCCTGCTCCTTCAGCTGAGCTGGGATGAGAGTGTGGAGATCTATCAGTCACGTGCAGCTGACCTTTAGTGTCTTCCCAGTGCCCAACCTAACAGATATAAGCTGATCAACAGAAACAATTTCCCAGCTCTTAATGGCCCTAGACTTAGTTGTCCTCTGCATGCGGCTGCTCAGTGTCCCCTTGCTCCAGATATCTGATGTCTTGGTCAACATTTTGGAGCAGCTTTTGGGGGACAGTATTCATGCAACTGTGGCTACGGCTATCTTCCTGAGGCTTTATCAAGGGAGTCAGTTGGCTGCTGACTACGCAAGTCAATTAAAGAAGCTGGCTGTGGAAACAGAATTTCTGCAGTTGTTGGAAGCTGCTGATTTCCACCACGTGCACTCATTCTTTGTTTTGGTGCAGACATCTTCATGGCAAGGGGGAGTCATATTTTTGCTAAGGCTGATAGTATCATTGTGCACATAAAGGTCACTTTTTGTTTCCCTAAAACAGTCTGCTCCTTTCTCACTAATGGTGCATCTGATTTAAAAATTCAACTGTAAAGCAGAAGGATAATTATCTTTACTTCTCTTCGTTCATGGTTGATGTTATTCATAAACTTTGTAACTTCTGTTCTTAACATAATGAACTTGTCCCTAGCATAAAATCAAGCTCTCTGTTTGTTTTTGAAATGTCATGGTACAAATAAAGTTGTACAGCCATTAAGTTTTCCCAGATATTGTTAGCTTTAAACACAGCAAGCAAAGTTGCTCGAGCTGTAACTGTGTGATCTTTACTTTTATGATCATTCATTAATTTACGTGAGTAATAAAACATCTCTCCATTGTCAAAAAAAAAAAAAAAAAAACGTTATGATTTGTGTCTTCATTGATCTATGAATCCACTTTGCCAACTGTTTTCCATGTTTCTTTGAACTTTCCATAAACAGATTTGCCAAAATGAGGGAAAAGTAAGCTCTGTATCACACAAAAATTGTAAAGTGGTCAAACTTGAATTTATTCACTTTGGGAGTACAGGGCAGTGTTTTGTAAGCTAAACTTGATATCCTGCATGGAGACTTCATTGGGATTTCCAAGGAAGCAGTATCTCAATGTTATGATCAACTTCTGTTGCCATGTCACATCACAGTTTGCATTTATTTTAGCTGAGTAGGAACATATGGACACTGTTACTTATCCAACAGAGTTTTTAAGGGCTTTCTGTAGTTGGCCACTGGATGTTGATACAGCAGAAAGAAGGGATCCAAAGACACCTGGACAAGATTGAGAGGTGGGCCCATGTGAACCTGATGAAGCGCAACAAGTCCAACTACAAGATGCTGCACCTGGATCAGGGCAATCCCAGACATGAGCACAGACTGGGAGAACACCTCATTGAGAGCAGCCCTGCAGAGAAGGACTTGGGGGTTCTAGTGGACAAAAAGCTCGATGTGAGCCAGCAGTGTATGCTTGCAGTCCAGGGCTGCATCAACAGAGGTGAGGCCAGCAGGTGGAGGGAAGAGATTATACTTTGCTCTGCCTCTTGTGAGGCCTCACCTGGAGTGCTAGGCCCCCCAGCAAAACAAAGATGTGGGGCTGTTAGAGCAGGACCAGAGGAGGTCCATGAAGTTGATCAGAGAGCTGGAGCTCTGGGGTTGTTCAGCCTGGAGAAGAGGGGGCTTTGGGGAGACCTTTTACTACTTAAAGGGGACTTATAAAACCAGGGAGAGTGACTTTTTACACGGGCAGATAGTGATAGGACATGGGGGAATGGTTTTTATATTAAAAGAGGGGAGATTTAGATTAGGTATAAGGAGGAAATTCCTTATTCAGAGGGTGGTGAGACACTGGCACAGGTTGCCCAGAGAGGTTGTGGATGCCCCATCCCTGGAGGTGTTCAAGGCCAGGCTGGATGAGGCTCTGGGCAACCTGGTCTGGTGGGAGGTGTCCCTGCCCATGGCAGGGGGATTGGAACCAGCTGATCTTTAAGGTTCCTTCCAACCCAAACCATTCTATGTGACGTTATGTTGGTCATAAAGCTGATCAGAAATTATGGTTCAAAATGAACTGCTTCAAATCTAAAAGGATACTGGCTCATCATTTTTATACTGCACTTTTGTGTAGTTGTTAAGTTTATTAATGTTCAGAAAAGCTACGTTCAGAGTGGAGTTTTATTCGTATGAAAATCAAAGTTAATATTCTTCTGTAAGTTCACCTTGCCCCAGTGAATATGTATGTTGGAAGATTCCTCATAATGTGAGTGTACAAAACTAATGGGATGTGCTCTTAGATCATAAAGGAATGGTATGAAGGTATAACACTAGCCAAATGTTTGTGATGTATTTTATTAATATTGTTGTGTCTAACTTCAGGCTTCCTTTCCATATTGCAATCCAGTCAGAGATTTTAAAAATGCTAAGTTGTATATTCTTGGACTAATGCTGAATGTTTACATTTTTTTTTTTTTGGTCTGTTTTCTAATGATAACAATAATTTGTTATTTTCTATGTAAGACTTTTCTTTCTCCATGCTTTTCTTTCCTAATGCTGGAAGTTATTTATTGCTTCTGGTCCAGGACACAGGGTGATCGCCTGCAGCAATGAGGAAGGAACCGACTGTAAGTGCATTGCAGTTCTACATAAGTAGCTACATTTCAGCTGTCACTGAAAAAATTATGCCTCTGAAAGTTCTGAAAAGTTGGAATATGTCTGTTTATAGGATACAGTACTAGAATCTTGTTTGGCATGGCAAGCAATGCACTGTGGTTTTCTGGTTTGAAAATAATGGTCCTTAAGTAGCCCTATAGCCATCCTGTTCCATCTCCCCCCTCTTACCCAACTGATCTCCACATTTATTCCCCTTGCTGCAAGACAAACATTATGCACGTGGTATTTTTTGTTTCTTGTCTCAGGCTACGGAACCGAGTGTGTATATATATATGTGTGTGTGTGCGTGCATCTGTATCTGAAATATTCTGCTTTGGAAATAAGGATGCATTGCATTTCTATAAAAACTTTGGATTGAGAAGGGTCAAAAAAGCTTTGTGTTTGCTGCCTGAACTATTTTTCTCTTTCACTAGGATGCATTAAGGGCAATGTATACTGTAGCAAAGGTAATAATCTCCTCAGACTGTTAAATTTGTCCATTAATAGCAGAAGCAAAGGATGGCACAGGTGCTACATGTCTGAATGCTATTCTCTGTATTTCTTGCTAAACCTCCTTCAGAACAAAATTTGGGTATAATTTGGTATTTCTTTTGATAGGATTTTGCATATCAAAGTGAGAGCCAAAGCCATTTTCCTAACTCTACATCTCTAGATTTATTCACATTGGACGAATACGGTGCACTTTGTGACCACTCTGTCTATGAATTCAGGAACAGGATGTCGAGGAGTACTGTTTTGCCTTCAGCCCTAAAATGACCTTGGCTTTTATTAGTCTATTATATATTGTAACATGGGCATATAATTTTCTTTGCCATTCACTAAAATACCGTACATCTCGGTAAGTTTCAAAGCCGAAACAGCTCAGTAATGGGGAAGCATACTCAAGCATATTAATGTTAGATGGGAAGTAATGATGAACGACTGAGTTACCTTTCTGCCTTGAACTGACCTTTCTGCTCTTGGGATGTATGACTTCTCTTTTACCTAGATATTTCCATAAGTATTGTAGGAAGTAGTTGAATATTCTTCAGCTGGAAATATGTCAAGTTAATATTATTATATGGGTGCAGTTGCAATACAGGAAAAAAAAAAAAAAAAAAAAGATGACAGAAAAGACATTATAACTGAATTGTGCAAAGCAGCTTTGTGAGTAAGCTAGGTCCACTAAGTGTTAGGTACCTAAATGGGAGTGCGGTACTAAATATTTTTATATCCTACCTTGAGCCATCCCATAAAAAAGAATGGGAAGACGTAATTGTGTAGAGAGCTACTTCACTCTCAGGCGTGGTCTCTCCTCTTGGGAGTGTGCCTGGGATTTGCAGCCCTGTTGTAGGAGGGAGAGTTGTTATAGAGTCTGTGCTCTATCTAATAATGTAGCTGGGGACAAACCAGACTTCCTTTGGGAGAATGATTGAATGCGTCTAGCACATTTTTCATAACATAGTGGGAATACTTTTTCAGGATGGGGAAAATTCAGTGCTGGCTGCCTTTCTCAGCTGAGAGATCATACTTTTATTTCTCATCTTATAAAGCATGCTTGTTGCCGTACTAGGCTTGGATAAGGATGTTCCCCTTTCCTCTAGTTTTATCTCCACTAGTGCACAACAAGGAAGGTGGACTTTGCTGATACTGAATGCAGTATTAATGCAGGAGCAAGTGATCTATAATAGGATTTATGTTACCTAACCTTAGGTGCCAGCAAGTTAAGCGCTAATTTTATTTAGGCTGGTGTCAAAGCTCTATCATAATCCGTGATGGAGTCAGCTGGTCAGCATTGATTCATCTCACCAATGCATCTGCTGTAGGATGTTAGTTGCTATCTGGTCTCCTCTGGCTGCATTGGTTAGCCCTCTCTTGACTGTAGAGGGAGCTTAGACACCTGCACTAGGAGAAGAATTTCATGCTTGGTGTTCAGCTAGGAACGTACGGTTATCCCGGACCTTGTCCTTTCTTCCAGGTCAGCTTGTGTATTTTATCCAACACCTGCTTAATGCAAAATTCAGTATAAAAATCCCAAAGCCCGGGAGAGAGATACAGCTGCATTTGCAGAATTGTGATTTTGTTAGTGTTCTCAGATGGCTACCACACTAGTGCTTCAGCAAACTTGTGTAGGGGAACTCCCAGTTCCTGAATCCCATTCAGGCTGTGCCTGGAGAGGGTACACGGAGGCACTTCTGAGCATACAGTTACTGTTTGTGGACTTCAGATCAGAGACTGAAGTGTGTGTAGTGTTTGGATGCCTTTAACATTCCTGAGTGTCAACTAGAGAAGGGGATTGCAGTCTGGGGTCTGCTTGCTTTCAGTTTTGCCTTTGTGTCATATAGCACCTAACTCACCTAACATTTATTTATTTTTTTTAATCTGACCTTTAGAAATACAGTGTGAAAGTAGTTTTTGTCAGTAAGCAGATTTGTTTTTAACACTTCAGTTAATTTCAACACCTTTCGGCATTCTTCAGCATTTTCTTTTCTCCTGTGAATAACTTTGCTTTATTTATTTATTTATTTAAAGTAAAGGTTATGTTAAATGGCTGTTTAAGGAAATATCCCTTCTGAGCATATTAAGACAATAGTAAACAAGTAATGTTTATATTGACTTCTTTCATCTCAATTTGATAGAGCCAGGTGCACTTTTACTTTCAATTCTCCTGTTTTCACCTTTATTCTTTTATGTTTTTTGCTTTCCTTGTGATGTTGTCACACTCCGAATACTCTATTTCTTTTTTTATATATTTCTTATTTTTTTGGCTATGACTTTCTTTTTGAAGCTTTTCTTTAATTAAGATTCCACTGTTGTTCTGCTTCTATAATAATAATAATTATTATTTTCTGTGAGGAACTGTTACCAAATTACTGTCAATTTCTTACAGTGTTGTTTTTTTTTTTTTTTTTTTTGAGGTAAGTCTTCTTCAAAAAAACAAATGTATGTGTTTGCATACATTATTATTCACATTATTCATTCTTTTGGGGATTATCACTGTTAGCTATTGATTAAATAATTTTTGTAAGTAATTCATCTGGATATATTCAATAGGATGAGAGACTCCCTAATTACGATGCAGAGTTTGATCCTTAATAGTGCTTGTTCTGTTCAGGGGACTTCAATCATGTTATTTTTAACCAATTAATTAAATCACCATCAGCATGCCATCAGCAAATTTTGCTACTTTGCTGTTAAGTGTCGCTTTTTGTAGATCAATAATATATCTGTAAGCACTAAATCAGCTAGTGAGATGGTAGATGGGCACAAGATCCAAGAAAATCTTCACCCTAGGGGAAACGGATTTCCCCCCCCCCCCCCCCCGGTTTTCTGTTTGTGTGTGTCTGTGGGTATTTTTTGTTTGTGTACTTTCTTTTCCCTAGGGGATGTAACTGGTTATGCAATGGGGATAAGTATTTTGCTCTGGGCCAGTTTTAGTTTTGGTCCAGGAATCGAATTAGTGTGTGTTCCCAGGCAGAAGGGCTTCTGCTTGACAGTAACTGGCAGCCTGGTAATAAATTCTAGCTCCCTTCTGAAGGCTTGCCTTTTTGTGGAGAAGAGGCTGAGAACACGGTAGTTCTGAATGTATGACTTGCGTGATAAACACACATTTAGTTTAGCTTTACAGAAATACATTTGGATATGTAAATGAGGGCTGTCTGGAGCCAAGTCTAAGCTGCTTTCTGGATGTTATGCAAGGTTTACTGCAGTGATTACTGAGCATTTCCACAGTAGGGTAGCAATTTCCACTGCAACCCTTACATTGCAGGGACACATACGCAAATACAGAAATACTGGAAGAGAAAAATAAACCTAGTCTGAACAACCATGGATTATTATTATTATTAAAACTTATCTCCTCAATAAAACATGAGGGAATCAGTGAAAATGAGGTGCTGGATCTTTAACCTAGAGAACTTCCAGTGTCCACTTGATGAGTAGATGAGGGTGGCTGTGGAAAGGAAGAGGTATCTGTAATCCTGTGGTGTAAAATAAAACACATCTCATCTGTTAGGCTGTGCCTGCTGTGTACTGGCTCCTCTGTGCAGTCTGTGTGCCTTCCCTTTCCTTAGGCTCTACGTCTTTAGCAGAGCAGTGCATAGCTCCTGATAAGAGTTACAACTGAAAAATTATGGGGTGAAGGAAAGAGCTGATCACCTGCACCCTTGTTATTCCCTAACGTTCTTAGTCTTAAGAACTGGGAAGGAAGGAAATGGGGAAAACAAGGGTGGAACAGATTTTTTATTTTATTTTTTTTTATATATTTCTTTCTGAGCTGGACTATCTTGATTTTAAGCCCATCTTCTTGATGAATACAAAGGGAACACTTGATCTGTGTATGCCATCAGCCTTTTAAGGAAAGGATAAAGAGAGGTTTAAACTGGAAGCAGGAGGATACTTTGATCCAAGTGAGCAGGAGGAAGAAGGGCTATGTATTTATGGGGCACAAAAGCAATTCTTTTGTGCACAAGCACCTAAGATGAGTTTATTGCACTGTCTTACATAGCAGCTGTACTTTTTTCAATGTACTGCAGAACATGTTTTATTCCTCATAATGGTTATTATTTTGTTATTTTGTCTTGTTCCCAGATATATTCTTGAAGATCACTGCTATGCTTTTTTCACGTTTTTCTATGAACTTCAAAGAAACAATTATTTTCTAGTGATGTTGGGGACAGGAAAATAGAGGAGCATTTGGGCATTTCCAGTTATTTTCCTTTTTTTTTTTTTTTTTTTTTTTTTTTTTTTTTAAAGCTTTAATGACAAATAAGTTTTGGTTTAGGGACTGATGCAGACCTTCTAGATTTCAGTAGCACAGGCTGCAGGAGTGTGTGTATAAGAGAAGAAGAAGGAGAGAGGATAAAAGAGAACCAAAGAGAGGGGGGGTTGGAACTCAGAAGTTGAGAGATGTTGATATAATCAACCAAACACTAAAGATGTCACCACTTCTGATGCTGTTTTTCCTGAGTGTTCGTGCTCCAAAAAGTATAGGGAGACATGGGAAATGCACTGGAACTCTAGAGTCACTGGATTCTATTCAGATTCTAATCTCCCATGCAAAATCTACTTTATTTTAAACTTACAAACTAGCCATTTTATATTTATTTTTTTCAGTTTCTTTATATATGCACTTTCATATTTTATTTTGTGCTATAGCAACCTTTGTTTTTCTTCCCTCTCTATACAAAAAATATTTAATCTTCTGAGAGCTGTAATCTCTCCTATCCAATATAATTTAAGAGAATGGATTTTTTTTTTTTGTCTGGTAAAGTCATCCTATGTTGTTCTGTAAATGTAAAAAGTGAATCTGCATAGTAGATTATCATTGTATGCTTATAATTTTATGTATTATAAAGCAAACAGTTATTATCTTGAGCATACTAGTAACAGTCATATAAAATACTACAGATGGGTTTTGACAGTTCAGCATCACAGATATTTTATGAAGTCAGAGATTAATAATTGTTAGCTAGGACAGAGCGCGACTGACAGGAGAAATATATTCTCACACAGTGCTTGAGGAGAGACTGCACCAACACAGAGTACAGCAGGACAATCCTTCCCCTCAGCTGCCTAGAAATGCCATGCTTGATGCATCCCTAGGTATGGCTGACCTTCCTGGCTGCCAGGGCACACTGCTGACTCATATTCAGCTTGCTGTTGAACAACCCCCCCCCTTCTGTAGGGCTGTTCTCCAGCCTCTTATCCCCAGTCTGTATGTATAGCTAGGGTTGCCCCATCCCTGGTGCAGAATCTGGTGCTTGCTCTTGTTAAACTTTATGTACTTGGTGATTGCTGAGCTCTCTAATTTGTCAGGATCATTCTGCCTTCAAGGGAGTCAACAGCTCCTCCCAGTTTAGTGTCATCTACAAACTTACTATAACTTTGAATTCTTTGTCCAAGTCATTTATGAAAGCATGAAAGAGAACTGGTTTTTAAATGGAGCCCTGGGGAACCCCATTAATGACTGGCTGCCAAATCAAACAAACAAAAAAATCGTTTCTAAATTTCTTCTATTTTTTTCCTAAATCAGGATTCCATATATGACAATTGATTTGTCATCTCTGTTAGCCACTGATTTTCTTTACCTTTTTGAGTTACACTTACAGAAAGCTGGGGAGAAATTCATAACAGAAGATTGGATTTCAGTGGTATGGCCTTCCTTAAGAGGTAAAATGCACTTAGAAATTATATATGATTGAGGCTATAATTTTGTGATGTTAGTAGCCTGGATGCTTAGGCTTCAGCAGTAAGTCTTCTTTTTTCCTTTCAGGAAGAAAACAAACAAAAAAACACCACCAACAACAAAAAAAAAATCAAATTCTGAGCTATTTTTGCTGACTGACATTATTTTTTCAATATAAATTGCATTATTTTATTTTAAGCACTCTTATATAAGACAGCGAAGGCCTTGGATACAAATGTATCAGGTGAGCCAATTAAAATACAAGGATGATCAGAAGGTATGGACAATTAAGCACCCGGACAAGGTAAGCGTTATCAGCTCATCCAAGGCCCATACTCATCTGACCGCAAGATCTTATTCATATTCACTGAGCAAATCAATGTAGCTGCACGTGTAAAGGTACTGCTGTATCAGGTTTGCTATCTCCAAACTTGCCAACCCCTACGCAGATTTGTTAAAACGTGCACAGCCTATATAGGTTTAGCTCATAGCCTGATGAATTCACACAAACCACACCTTCAGCAGTGGTTTAAGTTGATGTACTGCACTGTGAACTGGAGTGACCAACTCATGCATTCCTGTCTGTTGGGATGTGATAGCCTCCAGAGAGGGATGATGTGGAGAGTTAGGGGTGGTAATAGATTAAACCATTCCTGCTAGATTTGTCAAAGTTCATCTGTCAAGAGACTAAATTCATGGGTCTAAAGGATGTGATCTGTCTCCTCTTCATCTGGGTAGTTCTGAAGTAATTGCAACAAAGATCTTGGACTGAAATCTGTGTTGGCTTGGTGTAGCTGAGAGTAGAAGTCAGATTACAATAGGGAGTATCTGCTTTTATAAGATACCTTCAGGCCAGATACCATTGTTTAAAAGAAAAAAGCATTTGTTTACAAATTTGTTACAATTTTGCATCTTGCTGCATGAATCTTTGTGCTGTTGTCTGCTCATACACGTAACACTGGATATATCTGAATCATGATATATTCTCTGATGTACAAGCTGGGCAAGAAAAAAAATATTAAAAAAAAAAAAAGTGTTTTAAATGGAGCTTGTTATATTATGAAAGTGTTTATATTATGTGGTATGCAGAAAAAGCATGGTAGTGGATGTAATGACCCAAAACTGCTTCTGATGTTGGTTTGGAAGAATTGGCGTCACTTTATGGTCAGTTCTGGTTCATTTATACAGTTAAGTTGCCTGCTTACATGTGTAGGTCTTTGGGTCACAAATGTTTATTTTATTTTGATTCTTTTCCCCCTTCAAATGTTATTTTGTTAAGAATTAACACTGCACACAGTTTCTTTCTTTCTTTCTTTTTTTGTAAATAAAATATTTTCCATATGCGTTTTAATATTCCTGAGCTGCTCTCTTTCAATATGCTGTCCCAAATCTTCCTGTTTTCTCAGGTGTAGTCTAGCTTTCCTTTCACATTTCAAAACTCTACAGCAGCTCCTTCTCATTTTCCATTGAAAAATGTAGCCAGAAACATTAGATGGTTCCCAGAGTTTTTTCAACAGAAACATAAATTCCATAGCTGCTGTAGCTCTAGAAAGAATGAATCAAGAAATTCATATTCACAGTGCTGCTTCAGAGAGAGGGAGGGAGAGAGGTTTTTGAAGTGTGCTATGTCAGTAGCCAGGGCTTCCTATCCCCCTCAGCCTGGATGCAGCTGGATCAGCTATTTGTTTTACATTTCTTTAGGATATAGCCCTCCCTCGCTCTTGGAGCTAAGCAGCAGCTTGAACGTTTCATGAGAAATGTGAGCCAAATGCTCACTTAAACTGAAAAAAAGCATCTGAGAAAGTCTGTGGCACCCAAGGAGACTGCCCACCCTCTTTTCCTCTGGCTTCAGTGAAGCTCGCTCGCATGTGCTGAATCACGCAAGCAAGAGCTGCTTAATGCTACTGAGTGAACTTTTCCATTAGAAACAGGAAGATCAGCTGAGTAGAATATGTGCAACAGGCAGGGAAAGAGAATGTAAAGCAAAGACAACAAGGAGGCAGGAGAAACAAAATTCAAGCAGTGTGTCAAGTAGCTCTCTTGAGGTGCTGGCAATTTTGTATTTTTTTTTTTCTGTCTCAGAGAGCATTTGCAGGGACACAAAATGTTTTGTAGCTTATTTCAAGGTAAGAACTGTACTCAATGACCAACTTATTCACTGTGACTCACTTTAACCATGTCTAACCAAGGTTTTCCAGAGATCATTTTTGTATTTTCTTTGAAGTAAGATTTTGACGTTGACATAATCATTTTCAACAATGTCATGATAAGGGTGTCTGGTCATCCTGCCTCGAAATTAAAGGCCATTATTTGCTTTCTCATGTCTGTGAGTTTAATATTTAAAGCACTGCAATTCTTGTAACAGTGGGACACACAGCCTCGAAGAAAAGAAAAATGACCCTAAATCTCATTTTCTTGTTAAGTAGTTATATTTTTCTTCAAAAACTTCTGCCAACAAAAGCTAAAACCTGATATCTACACAGATTTTCCCTTTTCTTCGGGTTAGGGACCATAACCTCTACTTTGTTAAAGTAGTGATTAATTCATGAGTACTGAGTTGTTTGAAGCATGGGTGTCATGGGTTAAAAAGACTGGAAACCATTCTTTATTGTGTGATACTCTAAAAGAGCCTGCATTAATTAAATTCATTGTAGATATCAAAGTACCTTGGCTGTAAAAACCTTTACGGCTGTGTTTAGACAGAGTTAAAATAATATAGGCTGGCTGTGCTGTACCTCATTGTAATTTGACCAGCTAGTAAAACTGGAAGTATGTTATTAGAAATGTGCCAGCAGTACTGCATAACTTCTCTAGACATGCCCAAGAAAAATTTTCTTTCATAAGATGCTGCATTAGCTTTTCTTTTTTAAAACAAAAATCCCCTACCTTCTCTTGAGTCTCTATTTTAGGAGAAGATATGTCTTTATCTGGTTGGATATGGATAGTTCTTGCCTCCCTTTTTTATTTTGCTTTTACCCCTCTGTAAATAGGATACTCCTGAAGACATTTAGCCTCCCCAAACACTTTGTAACCTGCCATGTATTGAAAAGTGCAGAATTATGTAAAACAGGTGTCTTATATGGTACAACTCCTGTAGAAACCTATTGTAGCTCTATAGGCTGGTCTGTGCTTGTCAGCTGCTCCATTCTGAGGACAGAGAAACTATTGTGCTGTTGTGATTCAACCATTTTCACAAAGATTTACTAGTTGAGATTTATGAAAGATAAGCAGTTTAAGTCTGAAAACGTATGGATGATAATTATGTATGCATGCAACTCTTAGGTGCATTTCTTTTTTGTTCCCCATTTGCCTCCCATCAATTTGGCCTTGTGGCTAGTTCATTCATCTGCAGAATCAGAAAGCAAGTCATTTTCAGGAAGTGCAGTTTCCATTTCATGGCAAGTAAAGTCTAATGAAATTGAAAAATACAAATTAATATTAATTAAAGAAACATTTATATGTGTTTCCTTTGTGGCAGCCTGTAGATTAAGGACAGCTTGTTGAGTTTGTATTTGTTATTGAAATAAATAAATTCATTATACAATTTGTTGTTGTAAGGGCAACAACAAAAAAGGTAGACTTTGATAGCTGAAGCAAAATACTCCCAAGTAAGAGAAATGTAATTGGGAAAAAGTTATTTGTTTCTGAAGCTGTTTATACAAATGAAAGGTTTTTACAGTACTCCTAATGTGAAGATTTTCCAGGTTGTGTTGCTGTGAAACTAAACAATGCACAGCCATAGGCAAATAAATAAAGTGAACATTTTAAACAGGTATGGACTGTATATTCATACTGATATATAAAACTATAGAAGGCAAAAAAAAAAACGTGCTTCTGAGTTCTTTGACTAAGGCAGAAGTTTATCTAGAATCACAGCGTGTGAAAATATTGAGGGTCAGCACTGATCAGCTTTTCTTATATGAGATTTCTTAATTAATAACTTCTATTTAAACTAGAGATTGAAATAGATCCACTGGGTATTCTTGTTAATAAAACTTAGAAGCAAGCCCCTCGAGACTAAGAACTAGGAACACACTGCCATATTGGACATCAGAGAAAAGATGATGTTTGAGACATACTTGTTGACAGACTACTTTTTTTTTTTTTTTTTTTTTTTTAAGAGTTGCCTAGAATTTCACAAAAGCAATAACAGCAAGTAGTGACATTTTAAAGTTTAAATGCAGTTGTCTGCTGTGGCTGGTGACTCATAACCTATCACACTCTTATTTTAAACTTAAATACAGTTGTTCTTACAACTGTTGTAACTTATTGTAATGCTATTTTATCTAACCAGATAAGAAGGTATAACTTCATGATCTCAAAGATGTGTCCTTATCAGCTTGTCCCTTTGTTTTAGCAATTTCTTATCTTTCTGCAAAAGCTTTGTTTTTTTCTCCATTTGTCACTTCCAGATTTTCTTGGAAAAGGTTTTCTGTGACAGGGTAAAGACCATTTCTGATCATATATTATGAAATGACAAGATAAAGGTAAAATGCAGAGAGATTTGAGAAATTATATTACAAAGAACATACAAATGTCACAGGCCATAACAATGAAATTTTCCCTGAATGGTACTAATTCTATTCCACTCCCCCAGAGGCATCTTTCCTATAGCACAATGAGAAAAAATGTTACATTTCTATTGCTTTCCTAAGAAAGGTGGAAAGAACTGCTCCGTTCTTAGCTCAACATTAGAGAGTGAAGATATTAATCCATGTTTTGCTCCATGGGTTGGATTCATATTAATTTATAGTTCTGGAATGGGCTCATATGAGAGTAAGCTCTTGAACTGATCCAGCAGTGCAATCGTGCAAGAATCAGGACGACAATACAAGATTATCCTTCTGGTCTCCTTTTTTTTTTTTGTATATATATGTAGTTTGTACTTCAAAATAACATATGTTCCATTACTACACCCTGTGTAAGATTTGTAGCAAGCACAGTATGGAGCTGGCAGATTGCAGTACCCTGCCTATGCTATTGCTTGTGTGTTTCTTACCCTCAGACGTTTCCAAGAGAGACTGAGGTTGGTATGACTGCAAGGAAAGTTTTTCCAGTAGTGGGGTTATTCCTAAGTATTCTGATGGTTTTCTGTAATCCATCTGCAGTGAAATGTGCCCTCTGTGCCCCCGAGCTGCTCTTTTGTATTTGGTGAATTCACCCAAGGAAACTGATAAATTTTAATGGGATTGTTGCTTTTAACAAGCGTTCAGCAGCATGAGTAAGGATTGCATTTTCGAGACTTAAAATTTATGCTGCTTCCATTAGTAAAGATGCACCTTAAAATTCCTCCTCCCAGTACAATATTAATCATTTGTAAAGGGAAGAGATGTAAAACTTTCCAGATTATTACCAGGAAATATGTCCTGGGCAGAAGGAAAACAAACAAACAAACCAAATAGAACAACAAAACATTGCCACTAGCTCTAATTACTAGTAAAATATTGTTGCTGGTAAAGCCTAATTTGAAATTCTGGGTACAGTAGAATTGTCTTGTTTTAGTGAAAAAGAAACAAAGTATGTCTATAAAATCCAACTGCAAATGTTTTCCTGTGCTGCCTCATTGATTCACAATGTCTTGCTGTGCATCCTTTATGATTAGAGGTTTACGAACCATGCAGGTCACAGCATTATTTCCAGTTTTGGTTAATTCCTCTCTGCTGAGGGACCTGGGTGTGCTTGGTAGCAAAATCCTTGGGCCCTTCAACAGTGACAGATTTCTACAGCAGCTTTGTGTGTTCATTTTATCATCTTAAACTGAAACGTAACTGGCATATTTGCTGGGGAATTTGTTTTTACTTTTCAGTGTGCTTCCATTATATTTTGAAAAGTTCAACCTCACCACAGGAAAAAAAAAAAAAAAAAAAGCTAGATGAAGGGTAGCCGAAGACATTAACAGTTGTTTAGATTTCTCTTCAATCTTTCTACCAATAAGGGTGTTGGAGGTAGTAGGATGTTACTAGTAAAATCATCAGCAATAAAGAGGCCAAATTCACAACAAAGGTACAGTTAACAGATCATTAAAGTCAATAGAAGCCATATTTATTCCTCTTGGATCTGCTGTTTCAGGCTGTTTACAAAATCCAAATGAATGACACCCTGAGATGATTGAGGCTGTTGTTGTAGAGAACTAATTTAAATTGTAGCCTCTCACTTTCCAGATCCTTTCCTCTTCCCCTTTCTTCCTTCCTCCACTCCCCAGCATATAGACCATTACTGTCACCATGTGATGCAGTTGCTCTGTGAGTTCCGCTATTATTAATATTATTTTATTTTATTTTTTGGTGACTTCTCTCTCCGAACTGTTCTGGAATTAAATTATTTTTAAAATCATAAAGCAAGCAGCCAAACTTCAATCTCCCTTTTTGGGGGACAGACTGGTTATTCTGTTCTGTTTACTGCTGAATCCATGCTAACCATTTCTTCCTTTTCTGTGTGTCTGAATGGAAGAGATTCCTTCTAAGAAGTAGTGCAGATCCAGACAATAGCATGCTATTTCTTCTGTTATATGTAATACAAGTCTTCCGTCAGGGGATGCATGCAGACTGAAGGTCCATACTGTCCTCCATCAGGGATTTTTATGTAATACTGAACATGATCTTTGTGGATGCTGCAGTATTCTAGCTCCTTTTTTTTTTTTTTTTTTTTTTCTAAATGCTGAAGTTAAGCATCTGTATATCATTTAGTTTGAAATATCAGATCATGTTGGTATAGTGTTAGTACAGTGGCACTAATACAGATCATTCCAGGTATCAGTTTCTCTAAAAGAAGAGGAAAGCTATTGTATTTTGATAAGTTGTCTGTTTTCCCATTTGCATTGCATCATCCGGTGCAGGTTGTTTCTCCTCGTATGAGGCTGCTGCCTACATACATAAAGCTCTAATTTAGGATCTTTATTGAAATTATCAGGGGAAAACTTTGAATTTGAAAAATATAGTCCTAAGTGAACTAAGAGCTTTGATGGCAAGTGTACAGAAAAAGGAGTTTCTTTGAAGAGGGGGATATCTGATTTTGATTAAAAATGTAGAAGGTTACTAAACTTTATAGTGTGTCAAGTTGTTAGAACTGTAATGTGTTTTGAGCAGATAGAAAAAAAAGAAGAAATTATGCTTAGAACTGATAATATATTTCAAAAGCCAACTATAGGGGGTTTCAAAATGTGCTTTCCATTTGCTAAGGTTATGTTAGGACAATGTAATTTTATGTCTTTATCACAAGATATGTTTAAATTTATTCATGGCTTGGTTTTAGTTTATGTGTAGTACATAGATCTCTATAAAAATATGCATTTTATACAGTTAATACATAGTACTATCTGTTAATCAATGTGTTAATTAGCAGAGAATGGCTCTTCCCAAGGAAAAACTCCAGCACTTGTTTGTGTTTGAGAATATCAAAGCTGCAACTACAAGAAAGTTTTGGGTTTTAGAACTGTATTTGATTTTAGCAGTAGAGAGAACTGGTTTTCCTTGTTTTTCTGTGCAAAAGTCAGATTCCTACAATAATTTGGTAGCTCTCACCCATGTTCCCCCAACAAATTTAATAAACATTGCATTTAACAAATGAATTAGAACTTAACTAAATTGATTCTAGCTAACAGTAGCCATGCAAGTGCACACATGCACAAAAATCTGTATTTTTTTGTTCACTTTTTTCAATTTTTGGCATACTAACTTTCATTTCTAGCTATACTTGGGGAAAAATATTTTGAATGGGAATTCCAGAAGGAAGAGAATAGAAATTCTTGCTCAAAAGATAACTCTTACCACATTTGCTCCAACTCAGGATATTCTGTGATTTTATGATCTTGTTTGTCACTGTTATTTGATGCTTTACCAGTTATGGTCTATTCTCAAATAACTTTTGGTCTGTACCTGGTGGTGGTGTGTTTTGGCTGTTTGCTTTTTATTTTATTATCTATTTATTTATTGACAGAGTTTTGCTGTTCAGCTCAAAGTGTGATTTTGTGATCTTTTAAAAGTTGATGAAAGGGAAGAAGGGAGACCACCAGCTGTATTCAGAATGGCAAATTAGAAGTCTTGCTTACTGGTTGAAAAAGTTGTAAAGAAAGCTGGAGAAGGGCAATCTGTTGAGAGGTTGATGGCAGCTTTCAAAGGGAATTTAAAGTGGGGACGAGACAAAGAATTGACTCTTCTTGTGAACCACAAGTTTTAGAGCTCCTAGGCAGTATCAGTCCACACTCTTGGAGAGCTAAGTAACTTGCTTATGCTGAGATGTCACTGGGTTTCTGTTTAAGCCTATAGCAGACACAGGACTGAGCACACACAGACATGGCCAGTGATGAGCAAAGGGCCTAATCTGGGAGACTAGTCAAAAGGAGGAAAAGGTGGTGAGAGACAGGACACGAGGTGAGCTACAGCATGTCTGTAGGGTCCATACAGGAGAAAAGACACCTGCAGCATAGGTCTGACTAGGAGACATGGCCAAAGACTTGTCCAAATGCAGCACACCTGAAGGCAGGATTGCAGGGAAGGCCTAGGTGAGGCTGGTCAGGGCCATTTAGGTCTCTTGATATCCTGAGTCCTTAGCACTGAGGCAGGAGATTTTGGAGTGTGGTTGGGCCTACAGTGACTTCCAGATAAAGCTGGCGAGACACTGGATAACTAATTATTTAACTGGTTTTATGTATTGTCATCTCTCTGTTAAGTTCGATTCCCTGTCTCTGGGGAGACACAATATGGTGTGGCAAGGAAGAGACACTGGCTCCCATGGGGCACAGCAGTCCCTGCCTCTCCTAGAAGTCCTACAGCAAAGCCAAATCATTCACCATGGACCAGGGGCTGCTTCCTCAGCCACTGGCAGGGGTTTGCTCTTACAGGAGATGAGCTGTCACCTCCTTGCTGCTAAAGTTCCCAGCTAAAGCCTGGTCATTGCATGGGACAATCCCCCCGCTCTTGATCTTGTCCACCAAAACTGACTGCCAGCCTCTGTTCTGCGGTTAGTTGTGATTGTGTTCTACAAGTGTGGGTTTTGGTGCAGTAATAAGAAGTTGCTATTTTACACTTTTCTTCATTTTCTTCCTCTGTACTGGTCTGTGGGATGCTAGTCACACTGCTAATTAGAAAATTTTATCCAGGAGTATCTTCAAGCCAGAACAGAGGGACTGTTGGCAACTCCAGCTGAGGCTGCAGCTGGCCCAGGTTCCCCTCCTGCTATGAAACTGTTTAAGTGGTTTCCTGTGAGTCATTACCTGAAGAAAATCAATATGTACTACTATGAGTGTTAGAATTAATGAAGACTGGTCTCTGATGGATTAGTATCTTATGATTACATTCTCTGATGTCTACTGAAGTACAAACTCCAAATTAAACTTTTTGTACAATTGAGGAATCGAAAATTTCTTTCTGTGCAGGTTTTCTGTTAAGGATGACTGCATGTTATATCTGTTTCTTCAGCACAGGCACTGACTGGGATCTCTTTTCTTGCCAGTTTCCTGTTTCAGTTAAATTTCCTCTATTGAATGTGTTTGAAATTGGCTGACAAGTTCAAAGGTAACTGGGGAAATAGAATGGCAAATTATCACATGTAGACATAGTGCAATTGCATGAGATATGCTTCTTCAAGAAGCCAGGTTAAAAAGAGGTGGGAACAAGTCCCCTGCAGAAAAGTGGTCTATAATGTGGGACTAGAGGGGTGGAGAACAAGACTGCAATCTATATTCTATTTGTAAATGGAAGTTAAGCTTAAATAAGCAAGTATGCTATAACATTGCATAACCCAAATTTTGTTTGCAGAGTAGATTTGGAAAGGCAGTGACTTATTCCTAAAGCTTTATTCACTAGATAAGAACACTCTGAATGTAGTATTTAATATATTCCTAACTGGCAGTTACAACTCAAGAAAGAGATCTTGGAGTTGTCATAAATGTTGCCCTGACGGTTCTCTGAAATCCATTAGCTCAGTTTGCAGAAGCCGACAGAAAAATGTTAGAAGTCAAAAGTCAAAAAATAAATAAATCTTGATCACTATCAGGAAGGATTTTAAAGACAAAATGGAGTGCATTATTTTACTGTTCTGTAAAATCCTTGTGCACTTACATCTTGTGCAGCATGTAGTTTTGTCCTCCTGACTTGAAAGAGGATGTAATATCATTGAGGAAGGGATATACAGAGTGGCAGTGCTAAAATAATAAAGTGGGTGAAGCAGCCTTTGAAGAGGGTCTTAAAAGATTTAAGTTTCTTCAGTTTGGAGAAAAGGCCGAATGGTGACATGACTGAAGTTTGCAAAGTCATGAAGGGAACAGGTAGGGGTTGTTAGAACTGCTGTTCATCAGTTCCAAAATGTAAGAATGGAGGGGCATTATGGAAAAATTACAGCAGAGAAATTTAAAGCAGTCAAAAGCGAGAACGTTATGTTGCAGGTTGTGAGCTTTTGGCATTTGCTGCTGCAGGAAGCTGTGGAGACATAGTATCAGCAGGTTCAAAAGTTAGCACTCGGCTTGATGGACCATTGATCTGATCCACTGGGACATTCCTTAGCTTCTTGTGTGCCTTATAGTATCCTGAGTCCACATGTAAGGTGAAAACAAGAGTGTGGACTGGAAGTAATGATGCATAAAGACACCAGATAGCTTCCCTAGTTTCATCTGGTTGGGGACAAAGCAATAAGCAGTTGCTCCCAAATATTATTTGGGTACAATTATAAAACCAAGAGGCAATGGATGGAAACAGTTTAAGTTTACTGCTTGGAGAATACATTATAGATTTTCTTAGTCTACCTTCAGGCAGAATTCTGATCCACATGTTTAACCATGGCTAGTGATGGAAGTAAGTGCAGGAGATAAATGTAAGTGACAATTTATAGTAAAACTTGTGAATTTGCTTAAAGGTACGCTGTTAACCAGATTTTCTTCTTCAACAACAAAACGCCTCCTACTTTAGCAATGTGCTATACGTCTATTCACTTAAATGATGAAACATAGAATAAAGGGACTGATTTGAGAAAAACTAGAATTCTGTTCATATGCTGGCAACCAGAAGTAGCATAATACATTTTGTGTGTGATCACAACACCCTAACTTCAAAGTGAAGATATTTGATAGTCTGAGGGTTGTAAGCACTTTCTGAAGCAATTATTGAAGTATTTTATAAATGATTTTGCAAGAGGTAACATCAAATTAAGAGCTCATTTCTAAGTCAGGTACTAATTTTTTTTTTTGAAAGATTGGCCTTATACTGTGGTGGCTCTTCAGGTGGTATTCTTTTCTTAAAGATAAGAATAATAACAGATTTATATATCTATAAACGTTATACATTATAAGGGTATTTCTTTGACTCTGTCTTACACATTGTGCATAATCTTCTTTTTTTTTTTTTTTTTTTTTTTTCCCCATTAAATTCAATCACAATCATAAGCTAAAATAACATAAGAACATAAATGGCTTTGGGAAGTCCAGTAAGTAAGTTTGTAAATATTTGTTTAATATTTTCAAAGTGGTTTAGGCACAAGAGAAACCTTTAGTCTTTTTATAGAACTAGATAACTTATAAGAAAGCCTCTTATATTTGTTCTAATCAGTGAAACTTTTCATGGATAAATTAAGCCTTGGAGAAACATATTCTTTCAAAACTAGCTATGCTTTCTGAAAATGTTAGTCCTTCAACTGTTCCTTGCTAACAGCCCATTTTAGGGCTACGGTAAACTAGCTTCATGCTCAGTGGTTCTTAACACCATGAATTCTTCATTATAATGGGGTTGTTGCTGATGTAAATAAAGATACAGATCAGAAAGGAAGCATATGGTCTTTTTTTTTTTTTTTTTTTTTTTTTTTTTGTGTGTGTGTGTGTCTCCTGGAAGAAGTAAGGTAAAGAATATGAATGAGAAGAGTTTTAGATATGGAAATAAGAGAGAGACTTTAATAAAAATGCCTAGGAAAATAACTGGGGGGTGGGGTGGAAGAGAAAAATAACTGAATAATGAGAAGGGATTTTTGAACATTTCTTGTTAAAGAACCTGCAAACTTAGAGACATCTTGGAGAGCAAAAAATAAGTGATTAATCTTGCCTCTGAGATGACATAAAACAGCATAGGACATAAAGACAAGAGAAAAGGAGAGGGCCAAGAAGATTAAGGAGTGGACTGTGACTGAGAAGGCTTCAGCTACAGCAGAGAGAGTGCCAAGCACTAGTTATTATTTCTAGCCCAGCCAGAAAGTCTGCAAGGAGCTCTGTCCTTTCCTTGAGATGCCAGGGCCATGCCAGATCCTATTATACCTGTTACCTTGATTTCCCTTCAATCTGTGTGTTTTTCATCAGATAAAGCCTACAGATCTTCTCCAAAGTGAGCAGAGATGGCCAGTGTGGCCAGAGGAGGCAGAGACTGACCTTGATCCAGCTGTGAGAGTTGTGATGAGAGGTAAAGTTGAAGCGCTGCCCCAAAGCAGCAAGTCAGGACAGAACGGTTAGTTAACCACCGCATTATTTCTGCCAAGAGAAATATGTTTACTGTCTAGGCAGCTCTTTTGCTCCCCATGTGCACATTGATAGTGTGAATAAATCTGCTCTATTGACAGTCTTGTGTGACTACTACAAGGGCTGTCTCCCTGTCCCTCTCCTGTTGCAGTGTAGATGGCCACATAGAGCTGAGGGCCTCCGTGGCCTGTTCTAAACATGCCGTAAGGTTTTGAGGAGCCTGTCCTTATGTTGAGGGGCCGAGGAAGCTGCAGCCACTCATGAAGTGCTGGTTTGTGAGAGAAATGTGGGTTGGCTGGGCCTATTTCTGACAGGTGGATGTTGGATTGCCAAGCAGTCTGTGAAGACCCAGGACAGGGTGCTGCATGGACAACTTTGTCTTAAGGTTTGCCTGCCCTTAGTGCCCTGACTGGATATTCCCAAATGTGATTTGGTTTTGTCACACTGGGAAACTAATGCAGAGGACAGGATACAATGGGTGAAGAGGGGTGGCAGCAGGGAAAGGAAATCATGTTCTCTGACTATAGCTGACTCTAGAAAGAGTTGATATCACTGATACTCATGCTGGTAGGCACCAAGCAGAACTTTAGCTTGGGTCCCCTAGGAGGTGATGAGTGGGGGGAAAGAGACTACAGAAGCAGCAGGCAGTAAGGCAAATGAAGAGCCATACTGGGACACTGCCCTAACTGTTTATGGGGATTAGTAGGAAAATACATACAGTCAGTTGCCACAGAAAGATGTGAAATGGGTGGGAACTGAGCAGAGACAAGGAGGCTAGGAAACACTAAGGCCAATTTTGGCTGAATGGTTTTACTGCATACCATTTTAGAGTGCTTAACTGGTGATAAGAAGCAGAACAAACAGATTCTGAAATTTTAAAAGCTCTGCCTTTCCAGTTCTGCAAGGAAGCAGGGAGACAGATGCAGATAGAGACATGGGTAGTGCTCATAGGGGGCTGAATTAAGAACGGTAGAGCATGCTTCTAAAATGACTAAAGGAAAAGAATGGGAGCATTAGACAGTAACAGTGAGAACAGGGAGATGAGGATAATAGAGCAGCTTGACTACTGTGGTGGGCTGACCTTGCCTGGCTGCCAGGCACCCACCCAGCCACTCTTTCAATCCCTCTTCTCAGCAAGACAGGATAAAATAAAATGAAAGAACTCGTGTTGTGATAAGGATGGAGATTGTTCATAAGTTACTGTAATGGGCAAAACAGACTCAGCTTGGGGAAAATTACCTTATTTTACTGACAGTAAAAGAACAGGATAGTGAGAAATTAAAATAAAACTAAAAATACCTTCCTCCCGCATCGTCTTTCCAGGCTCAAATTCTCTCCTGACCCTTCTACATCCTCCCAACCCAAGCAGCACAGGGTGGTAGGGAATGGGGTTGTGCTGTGCTTCAGCAGTGCTGTTCCTTCTTCCTCACACTATTCCCCTGCTCCACATGGGGTCCCTCCCATGGGATGGAGTCCATGGGCTGCTCCAGTGTGGGTCCTTCCCATGGGCTGCAGTTCAGGAACTGTTCCCACACGGCTCTATACCATGGGGTCCATCTCCCAGGAGCAAACTGCCCCAGCACGGGTCCCCCACGGGTGGCAGCTCCCTCCAGATCCCCTGTTCCTGCATAGGCTTCTCTCCTGCATAGGCTGTAGCTCCGGCCTGAGGCCTGCTCCTGCAGGGGCTCTCCATGGGCTGCAGACTCCTCCAGGCCACATCCACCTGCTCCACCGGGCTGCAGCGTGGAGATCTGCTCCATGTGGGACCCATGGGCTGCAGGGGGACAGCCTGCTCCACCAGGGGCCTCTCCGCAGGCCACAGGGGAACTTCTGTGCTGTGCCTGGAGCACCTCCTGCCCTCCTGCTGCACTCACCTTGGAGCAGGGCTGCTTCTCACTCCTCATTCTCCCAGCAGCTGTTGTCACACAGCAGTTTCTGAAGTTATCATAGAGGCACTACCAGCACTGATGATGGGCTCAGCTTTGGCCAGCAGTGTGTCTATTTTGGGGCTAGCTGGAACTGGCGCTGTCTGACATGGCGCAGCTGTTGGGCTCTGTTCACAGAGGCCACCCTGGCAGCCTCCTCCTTTCTACCAAAACCTTACAATGTTAACCTAATACAACTGTGCAAAGCGGTTGGAATAGATGAGTTGGATTAGAAATGACAATGTTATAATTGAGGAA
Organism: Aythya marila; assembly: GCF_965140915.1. Lineage (NCBI taxonomy): Eukaryota > Metazoa > Chordata > Aves > Anseriformes > Anatidae > Aythya > Aythya marila. The sequence continues at coordinate 84,587,378 of NC_139043.1, forward strand.
GACTCGTGCAGTCACTAATGTTTCTCATTCAAATTTCTGATAGATTTAATTATTATGCTCTTTACCAATACCTAGTATTTGTAAGTATTTAGTTTGCCTTTGATGCTGCACTAACATATGTCAAGTGGCAGAAAAAGTGAAAATGGTATCTGTCTGAAAGTTAAAATTCCATTTCATTTATATGTTTTTCCTGTGATTGCTGTTCATTTTCTGTCTCCAGTCTTAGCAGTCTTAAAACAATGAGATTTCTATTCAGACGTTCCTTCATCACTTCACTGTGAAGTTCTGCAAACTGCCATGTATGTTTCTGTTACAGAGAACAGTCTTCTGTTTGTATATGTGCTTAGGTTCCTGCCAAACCGGAAATCTCAGATATGCAAAGTATGACTTCAGAGTTTCTCACTACGGTCCTAGTAATTCTCTAGGCAAGATTTTTATCACAGAAATAATATAGATTACTACGTAGGTATTTTTACAATGTAAAACTTTTTGTTGTTGTTTTGTTTTTATTTAAACCAATCAAATTAAAAGTCAAGATGATGCATTCCCTTTTGCAGATAGAAATATGAAACAATTTCACTGTGAATCAGTACATCTAGGCAGCCAGAAGAACTAAAGGTCTAATCCAAACTCCATTGAATCTGCAGGCTCTTCAATGCTATTGAATTTAGTTGGCTATACATCAAAGTCTAAAAAAAAAAAACCAAAACCAAACAAACAAACAAACAAAAAAAAAAACAAAAAACACAAAGATTAAAATCAGTCCTCATCATGATCAATTTTCTGTTGAATATTAATCATGGTGTTGCTTTGTTCAGCATTGCATTGACTTTGTGGGGCAGACACGAAGAAGTATTATTTTTGTTTAGATTCATCTTATGGCTACAACCAAAGTTTTTCCAAATGTTCCAGTCTTTTGGCATCAATTTTCAAGGCTTTGGAGCCAACCTGAATACTGATGTTTTAGTATAGTAACAATCCGCATTTTGCAGAAGTCTGGTATGTCTGATGTGTATTTATCACAGATGCATTCATTTGGGCATAGTCATAAGATGAAGGTTTCACGAATATGAAAATGCATAGAGATTAATTTTTCATTCCAAAGATCAATGACAGGTTTTAGGCAGGCAAGTGAGCAAGAACTGTTACAGGAACCTATTCCCCTGTGAGTCTTTGAGCATCCATGGCACTGATACGGACAACATTTATCATTGTGTCCTGTATAGCATGAGCACATTGGTGATATTTATCAAAGATGCATCTGAAGAATCATAATTTCTACATCCATTATTGGATGAAATCCAAAAACAGAACATTAAAATGATGAAATCATAGCTGTTATCATGATTCTTTCAAAGTTTGAAAAATGTTTAGTTTATTAGAGGTTTGAGATAGCAGAAATTGTACCCGAGTTATTCTCTCTGCTCACAAAATCAGCTCAGCACGGGAGGCAGGGAAAAGAAAAAAGCTGGAAAGGCTACAGAAGTAAAACATGATGTGAATGTCAGAGTTAATACTGACCATTGAAATGCTCTTTATTTTTGGCAATCTTTTCTTTTGGGGCTTGGACTTTAAAACTTAAAGTATAATCAGCATACATTTTAGTCTTAATATTTGCAGAGAGTGTGGGAAGTTAAGTACAGAAAGAAGGCCATGAGCTGTATACCTTTTTCTGTAGAAGAAATCAAATAAGGAGATAAACCAGATAGAGAATAGGACAGACAAACAGTAACCCTAACCTAGTGCATTGCATGTACCTCCTCAGTTTGCCTGTCAAGCAGCCAGATAGATGCATTTCCTTTCATGGTGGCAGGGAAAAACAAGACTACATAAGCTCTGCTGCCATCACTGTTCAGCTGAAGGCATCAGGAGCAGGACTGTCATCTACATGGCCACAGCAGGAACTGCTGGATGTATTTCTTCCTTTTCTCTTTCTCTGATCTTTGCTCAACCAAAAGAATTTTCAAATCACTGTAATTGAGTTCAATTTACAAGTCACTGAGTGTGTTGCTAAATGGAGCTTCTGGAAAGAGTATTGTTTCTCACAGCTGACAGTAGATGTGATCACTATGAAGGATACAAGACAGAATCCAGGAAGGGCAATGGTAGCATATTTCTAGAGTCAACTGTAAAATAAATATTACATTTATCCAACTATGAGATACATTTAATGGGTACTATTTTAGGGGCTGACTAAGGAAGCACGTAATGCAGGAGGAAGTATTGTGGAACTCTTGTCACAGTAGTGCTATGATGTAGTATTGGCTTTCTCTAAGTGGCCATAAAACCCAGGAGAAAATATCCACTGTCAAAGAAGTGCTTTGCACTGAGTCTCACCACTTTTGAAGTCATAGTGGTAAGCTTAAGACAGTTATTTGTACAAACAGATTTAATTAGAAGGGTACCCAAGTAAACTTTCAGAACTGAGCCTACATATTTGAATACAATTTCTTAAGAGTCTACAAGAATCATAGTTCATAGTTTGTATTTCTTAAAGTTGCTTTACTGAGAACATTTTCAGCAATTTTGTGACTGAGAGAGAAAGCACATAGTATGCCTTAAGAAGAATTGCTTTTGTTAGGATGTCTTGCCTCGGCTTATTTCCAGCAGGAAGAAAACATGCTATGATATAATTACATTACTGTTTTTGAATTTCTCTTCTCTGAATCCTCTAGGCCAGAAGCAGGATATTTTATGTGGCTCTGGATTATTATTTTAATAATCCTTTATTCCCCAGAAACATGGCTTTATTCAACCAAAAATACTTCAATTTCAATCTGAATTTAACAATTACATCAGTGGAAACTTTTCTGAAAGCCTTCTAGATAATGAAACCTGAAAGGAAAGAGCATATTTCTCTATGCTCCTTTTATTCAGCGGTTAGGTTATTCACCTGGGGTGTGGAAGGACTGCCTGAAGTGATCTGCAGTAATGTTGGAGTGCACCAGTTAGTGTTTTCAGCAGTCTGCCTTGGTTAAACAATCTAAAATCAGTGCTTTATATGGGTCTGTCAAGCAAGTGGAAATATGGTTTGGAGCTGAGCAGAGATTCGGAACCCAGGTTTCTAGCAGGTTATCAAGGTGCATCAAGGCATTCTGAAATTGGTTCTTTGTAAAGACTAGGAACCAGCAATCCTGTCTCTCAGCATGCAGTTTTTGGTTAGAGGCAATGGCACCAACCTGGTAGTGCCAGTGACTTTAGAGCTCAGCAGGCTTTCCTCCACAGGTTTTAGAGGTAAGACAGTTTTGACAGGCAGTCTGAGGCTGAGTGCATGTGAAGCAAAACAATTCGCTGTTGTTTTCAGGATTTGTCAAGGATGTCATCCAGTTTTTCAGTTTGAAATTAACTGTACTGAGGTTTATAAGAGTTCTTTGCAGGTTAGTTCTTGTTGACGCATTGCATCAGTTTAATCAGATCAACTTTAGCCTCTCACCTAATCTCACGGATGAGTGTTGTGCCACAGACTCCAAGCTGGTACTTGCTGCTTGCTGATGAGTCACCCAGTGCAGACCTTTACTGCCAGGTTTAGAGCCCAGATATGTTTGTCCTTGACTTTACAGCCCATTTTCCCGTACCTTTTGGAAGTGAGCTGGCTCACGTAGAGCTGACTTGAGTGTAGTCATTTTCCTTTTCAAGGTGAATTCTTGTAATGCAGAAGTGTCTTTAAGGTGTGGGAGACTTTTGTTTGTTTTGTCTTGCCTTTTATTTTCTCCTCCTCCCCCCATTTTTTTCCCCTAAAAAAGGCTTTGCATTCTTTTGTAGGTCTAGGTCCTAAATTAGGTGGTACTATGAAACTATTTATAAACAAAGAACTTTTTAGACCTAGTCACTTCTTTGGTAATTTCTGCTTTACAATATTATTTATCTGTACACTTACCCTTGGTGAATATTTAGAATAAAAAAGTGTTCATGGTTTTGTAGCCAGGTTCATTTCTTCTTACTGTATTTCAGAAAGAATGTAAACAAAGCCCAGCCTTACACTTATGACTCCTCTGTTTGGGTGTGAGTGAGAGGAATCCTGCAAAAATTGTTAATGCCATGAATGTCTTCATTTAGAGGTACAAAGCCTGCACGATATGAAAATAGATACATTTTTGCTCTATGATGAATTTTTGGCTCATATGGGTCAATTTTCCCATTAAAACTCCATAAATAACTAACTCGAGTTATAAATACTAATATCAAGTGAGTACATTTCCGTATGATGTTAGTTGCTTTTTGTCATTAAGCAGCTGTGCGGATTAAAAAATAAGTGCTTGTACTATGCTTTTCTCTGATTTTTCTCGCCAAGTTTTCATGTGTTTTTTAAGCGAAACCAGCAAACTAATAATTTTGCTTTAAGCATGTGTGCTTCGCGAAGGGATTTAAAAAAACAAAATGTCTCTGTTTTGCAGCAGTAGTATGTAAAATGATTGAAAGCCCACTGCAGTTGAAGGAAAGACTTTCACAGGCTTCAGCAGGCTTTTGGCAAAGCCCTTGTTGTTGATGGTTAAGGTGTGCAAGAATGCAAAGGATAAAATGATTATTTCCTGAATATACACAAAATGAGAAGTGAACATTAAAATGCATGGTATTATACCAGTAAGTCTGTACCCAGGGGTCACATGCACTTCTTTCTCAATAAACAAATGTGACACATGATGTGACATTGAAATGGTGCCATGCAACCTTAAACAGTACCCAGGACTGTATTTCCTGTTCCTCATTATATTTTAATTAAATATTGAGGGACAGTTTGTTTACATCAGGCTTTTATTCTGTTAAAATTTATGCTGGCTTATTATTATTGTTAGTGAAATAGTTGGAGCAGCAAGTTGGTGATTAGTGTCAATTTCTCTTGTGACCCAAGAAAGTTAATATAAATAACACTATTAATTTACAATTGTCAGATGAACAGTTTTGCTGACCTGGAATATACTTAATTTTCTTAAGCAAGATCCAGATGAATAAACCGAAAGCATTTTAATATATGCACCTTATGTTCTTATGGACCTTATGTGTGCTGTAATGGGATATGTGAACTGTGCTATATAGACAGTGCATAATACTAATAAAAATCTGCAAACATTATACAACACTTATTTTTATGTATAAGTCTGGGGCCAGGAACAGTGCTTTTTATGTTGCCTTAATTGCCCTCCTTTCTCCTTGTTATGCTGCATGTTTTCTTCTTCTCTGACCAGCTAACACATTTCTAACTTTCAAGAACTTTTGTATCTCATTTATTAAATTACTGAAAGGACAGATTGAAAAATAAATAAATAAGTTCCAGAAAGTACAGTTGTACTAGCAATTGGAACTGCCTGTCTTATATTTTTGTCATACCTCTCTCTCCTCATTATCTTTCAGGAAATAAATCCTGATCTCAATATAATGATTTAAGTGTTAGCACTGAGTAACATGAAATGTGTGAAAAACACAAACCCCAAATCAAACCAGAAGAAACTCTAAAACCATATCATTATTTAATGTAAGAAGCATTTGTATTAGGCAGATGGAAGCAGTGTTAGAGCTGAGGATGAGTACTTTATAATACAAAGTATCTTTCAAATCCTTTGGATGACATTGTAGACATAGGTATATTTGAAAGTATATGTATTGACCATGTGCTAGGCTAATTAAACTTCTTTTTCAGTGTTACAAAATGCACAGTTGGCAATGAGGAAAGGAAGATGAATTTTGAGAGAGAAACACCACTTTCAGCTCTGATGAAAAATTATTTTCCCAGCTAGGAAAAGAAATTGTGCCTCATGCCATAAATCTCATAGTCATCAGTAAAGTTACTTAAAAAAGAAACGGTTGCCTCTCCTTCTGAGAAGCTAAGTCACCTTTACAGTTTAGTTTTATCTCTCAAGTAACGACCTAATTCCTAGGGAGCTGCCAGAGATATGTTGTTAGCAAGTATGCTAGGGAACAGGGCATTTCTAGCCACCTGTTCTGAAGAAAAAGAAAAATTCTTTGATATAGAAAGGTGTTTTGAGGCTTCTTGAAAGAAGGAAAGGAAAAATAAGAATATGGGACAGTTTTATTCAGTTTGGTTCTGGAAGGTAAAAAAAAAAAAAAAAAAAAAAAAGTAAATGGAAGAAGAGTTAAGCATTTCTTAAAAAGAAAGGGTGTGTTTTGGAGAAATGGAAAGGAAGATATCAAGAACTTGGTATCGTTTTGTAGAATCATAGGCTGATGTTAACCGGAAGGGAGCTGTGAGGATCACATGGTCCAACCCTCACTCAAAGAAGCAAAATCGAAGGTGAGGTTGCTCACAGCAGCCTTGTCTAGTCAAGGTTTGAGGGATGGATATTCCACAGCTTCTGGGCAACTTTGCTCATGTGTCTTCACCATAAGGTTAGTTACATTTCCTACCATCTGATCAATTCTTTCAAGCTCTCTTCAAAGAGTCCATCTATTGGACTTGATTCAGTATTTCAGTGTATTTCTTTCCCTGGGGAAGCAAAAACTGCCCATGGTGCTCCAAGTATGGTCTCACATGTGTTGAACAGAAGGGAGCAGCCCCTTCCCTTTACCTGTTGGCTGCTCAGCTGCAAACACAGCTCGGTCTCTTTGCCTCTGTTCACCACAAGGGCAAACTGCTAACGCATGTGAACTGCTAACTTGTGAACGTCACTTTTCTGCAGAGCTTTTCCCTCACCAGTGGATGTCCAGCTGAGGTTATTTTCTCCCATATATAGGATTTTTTTTGTCTTGCTGTTGATTTATTGCCACTAAACTTCTTGAGGTTCCTGTCAGGCATCTTCTCTAGCCTCAAGGTCTGCCTGAGCAGCAGCCCTGCCCTCCAGGCTATTTATCACTCCTCTAAGCTTAGGATCATTGATGAATAAATCCATTGATAAATACAGTTGATGCCTTGTGCTTACCTGGATGCTCAGTTGCTTCTCCTGCCTTAGCCCTTTGGCCTTGGGCCATGCATATTAGAAATGTTTCATTGTTCTGCTCTGAGTGATGAGCTCAAAATAATAATAATAAAATCTTTGTTCTTAGTGTTCTGCATTCAGCTTCATCATTGGAAACCTGCTATTCATTCCTCCAGGTGTCTTTTTTCTTGCCCTTAGCTGCTCATCAAAGTAGGGATGTTGGACCTAGAAGAAATGATGGTTAGTAGTTAGGAAACTGGCTGTTGTATAAAGGATTACAAGACTAGCATGATAATGTTGTGAATTTTAAATTAAAAACAAGAAATAAAATCCCAGAACTTTTCACCTTGGGATTCACTGTGTCCCTGTCCACAACATCCTAGCTAAGGGGTCAGAGCTGAGAAACAAGCTGGTAGATATCCTGAGCCCTGCCTACAACATGAAGTTTGTGCACATGAGACATCATTTGAAAAAAAAATGTTCAAAAAAAAACTTCATGCATGTTTTATTTATCAGTGAGCATTCTCAATAAATTCCTAGGACTGTCTGCACGCCTTCCAGTCATACTCTTCTTCAGAAGTCTTGTTTGCTTTGGTTGGCTTATGCCCTTTGGGGACTGTCATCAGGACTCTGTGCTGGCCTCTTCCAGGTTCTTTGGTTTGTTTAGGAGAGAAGGAACGGGATCATTTATTTTCAGTGAAATGTAAAGATCTTGACCATCTGATACTGCTTTTCCTTCTCTGTCCTGAGAGCCATTTGCTTCAAGTGAATTAAACTGGGTTACCTCCCACCACTTTTTCAAACAGCACATGCTAATCTGCCTGACTGCCTGCAGCTGGTTAGAGGGTGCCCACAGGAGCTGCGCTGCTGCCAGCGGTGTGGTCTGGCTGACACTGGTCTCGATGTCATGAAAAAAATGGGTCCCTGCTGCCCAGACACAAACAGGTGCTCACTTCTCTTTTAGGGCCGTGCCTGCAGTGCTCATGTGCTGCTTATGTGGTCGGCAACTATGCCTCTCTTGCTGCAGCCATTAGTATATGAACTAGTAAAATTAAATTAGGTGTAGCAGCATATATTCGGCAGTCACCATTCTTTCTGCAGTACAGATACTCCTTCCAGGTGGGATACAATATCCACACAGGGAGTCCATATGCAAAAACTGGAGTGTATTACTCTACTCATAGTTTATTTTCAACAGCCTTCTGATTTGGGTAAAATGAAGGACTCTGCACATGTGGGCATATTTAGCAACATCAATTACAACTGGGTTATCTGCAGCTAGCACAGCAGCCAAAATAGCACAAAGCTTTGGCCTTGTTTGCAAAGAGTTAGTGCAGATTGGGAATGGGTGTTGCATTAAATTTGGTACCCCTGACTTAGCTCCTGCTGTGGCATACGCCTCTTCCACAGTAAGAGTGCCTTATTTCAAATTACTCTAATACGTTTTTGAAGAAAGGTCAGCTACTTCTGAAAAGGCGTGATTAATTTGCAATAGATGAGTCCTACTGGGAATTGGTCAAATGCACAGCAATTCCAAAATAAACCTCTGTGGAAAGGGTCCTGTCTTTATTTCAAATACTGCACTCAAGTGAATTGGTGAGGTGTCTGTGCTGTGCACCTTCTGAACTGAGCCCCAAACAACCTGATTTGTAAATGTTCATTTTTCTCCCAGCTTCACGGGAAGAGGTAACTTTTCAGCCAGCCTTCTCCTTGTCCCATTTGAATCATGTTCTAGCAAGACAGCTGGATATTTGTGTTGCATTGAATATTGTTTAAGTGGTGCACAAGAGGTGACATGGTAATCATCATGCATGAGGAAGAAGCTAGTGCCGGAGCATTTGTACTTGAGTAATCCTGCACTGGTAAATCTGATTTATGTTAATGTGGAGACCAGTGAGCTTTAAGGTTGAGAGTTTTTTCCCCTTGCAGTTTGAAGTACAGCTAAGAAAGGACTGAGCCCTTCTAAAGTGCATGAACTGATGAGGGATGTGAAGGATGCTCAAAACTACGTACACAGTAATGTGTTACACTAGGACTTATCTCCACTTGTTCATTTATGCTTCCGTTTGTGTTGACATGTCTTGCTGTGGAACTAATGATGCCTATATGTTATCATACTGTTGTCTTTGTAAGGGTTATGGTTAGGAGTGAAACACAAACACATAAAAAATAAATCTATTGCATCCTCACCTAGTAAACATAATAATACCTGAGTCAAGAGGGAGTTGAATAGATGTGTGTTTCCTGTTCCACCCAATAAGACAGATGTGATATCAGTTAGCAGGGAGTCAGGATTATAGGAAAAGATGATCTCCTTCACCATTTAATGTGCCTGAGCACAGACGTCTCCCCAAACTGATTTGAGATACTCACATCTTACTCAGATTTCCTATTTTTCTTAAAGGGTATGGAAAGTCAAAATGTAATTTGAATCTAGCTGTAATTTATAATCCAATCCTCTCCATTCAGGTGAGTTATGCCTTGGATTCCTAATGATCACAGCAGGCAGAGTCCCTTCAGTGTGTCTATTTCAAAACTTGTGGTCTCAGTCCTGAAATTTATTTTTATTGCAACTAGTGCTAATCATCACTAGCTTACAAAATACAACGTTAACTGGGAAAAAAAAATACTTTAAAATATTTTTCTTCACAGAATTTATACCTAAAAAGAGCTAAAATCCCTCCACCCCCAAATCCCTCCTTGTGAATTTAGTTCTACTTATTGGTTTATTTGTGTTGTAATTTCTTTTGCTTGAGTTGTGGATTGACTACTTTACTGGATGTGGCTTCACAGAGAATAGTGCTGCATGTATGAAAAAAAATGGCAAATGGCACAGAATGGATGTGATTCATAAACATTTTAACAGCCAAATGTAATACTTGATAAGATACTAGAAATTATATGGTATAGATTTTCAGAATCAAAGAATGCCCATGCCCTTTCTAGCTTGCAGGAGTTCTATTTTTAGAGAGAGTCCAAGCACAATTACAGTCACACTTCAGAAAACATTATTTTAAGTGCAGTGTAACTGAGCCAGCCAAAGCTTTGAAGTGCATCTGCCTACATGTTCTCTTATTAACTGGCTCCCCAAAGACAATGACCAAAATGGCTTTTAAACCCAAAGGAGCTGACTTTTATTCAAGTATAGCTTAGGAAAAATTAGTTTTTAAATAGAGAGGAAAAATAAAAGTGACTAGGTAAAACAGCTTAGATTAAGAAGAATTCATAATTAACTCTCCCCATGCCTTTAAGTGGAGGAGGAATCCTTACTTTCAGGCTCTCCTGTTGGCTTGGTGGTGGGGTGGATTACAGAATATCCTGTGGCATATCCATGGTACCTGAGGACACTTTTTTTTTGTTGTTGTTCTACATTCAAAAGCCTCTTACACTTCACAGCTCTTCTCTTACGGTTCACACTTGCTAACTGTGTACTGTACCTGCTTTCTTTTTGTCTCTAAACCAGCCCTTGAAACCGGGGGACCACTTTCCTGGATAAGGGCAATCATATCAAAAAAATGAGCCATTCCCCATTTTCCTTCAGGATTACCCTGTGACCAGTCATCTCTTTTTAAAATAATGTGTATGAAGTCTGGAAGAAAACAATTAAACAACTAAATAAATTGTGTCCATCACAGTGAAATTATAAGAATTTGAAATTACAAGAATTTGCAGTATTCAGGTGTAATTCTGGCTTTATTCTCTTGAATTTACAGGTCTAACATTAAAGCATAGTATCAGCAGGATTTAAGCAGTTGCATTTTGGAAATAAATGGCTGTAGTATTTGTTGTCTCATAAATACTCAACACTAGATTTTCAAATCTGAGTATTTTTCAGTGAATTTAAGTGAGTTGAGATTTATTTCTTTTTCTTAAGCACCTGTGTTTTGGTTCTGAGTTGCACTGACAGACCCTGGTAACCAGCCAGACAAGTTTACACATACTGATTTCCAGGGAAACAAATTTACATATGTTAGCTATCCAAGCATATTATACCCAGCCTTCCAGGTGGTTTTTGTTCCAATAAAAATTGATTCTTTTACGTTTTCTTGGTGTGCGTCATTCCTTGTTGCACTGAAAGTAGTATGTTCATCTAGATTATGGACAGTGCTTCTTAGCCAATACAAGTCTAGTGAATTTGGCTCTTTGTCATGGAGAAGGTAACTTTTTCACTGAAACCAATGCCAGTCCTGAAAATGAAGCAAACTCTCATCCACAGTCTTCTACTTTTTCTTATGGGTATTGCTTGCTTGCATCTCTAGATTATTTTGATATTGCCCTTACTGCCCTTGTTACTGTTTTAACATGTTCTGAGTGTTTAAATCCATTGACTTTTATGTGGGATGCATTTGTTGCCAGCATTGTTACTTACCATGCAATGTTACTTACGTGCATCTTACACAAACTTGTACATCTGCAGTCAATGTCATGCCAGATTCAGTTACTTCTGCTTCTTTACATTTTGTATGCCTTTTTTTTTTAACGAACAGCACATTTGTAAAAATAATCTGGAGGACTATTAGGAGAGACAAAGAACGTGATAATGAGAATTCTAAAATAAGTTTCTTCTAAGCAAACATTATTAAAATCTAGGATAAGTCAATGAATTATGATAGTTAACAATAAAGTTTTGCTTTTAGAATAATATAAATTTCAATCACAAATCTCAAGATGAATTCTCAAAGATCATCCTCAAAGTCAATGTTTGGTGAGGATGATCAAACGTTTCTGTGTAAATTCCCTAATCTCTAAAAATATGAAGCAACTGTGGTCAGCCAGGATTAAAAAATAAATCATGTTTAAATTAACACAGCTTTAACATGCTAACAATTGAAAAGCAGACGGTAAGTTAGCCATAACATGATCTCTTTCTTTATGCTTCTGTTCATATGACTTGCTTACCAAGGCATACATATATAACCTAACGAGCAATGGCAAAGCGGGTTAGGAAAGCAGTGTTTACCTTCCATCATCCTTCTATTCAGGCCAGCTTAATAAAATCATTGCAAGCTGAGTCACAGCAATGTGCACTTTTATCATGATTTAAGAAAGCTCCACACTGAAAACTGAAGTGGACAGAACAAGCAATAATTTTTTTTTTTTTTTGAAAACAATTACTGCATCTTCAATATCAGGGAAATCTCAATGTCAATAAGTTTGATTTGAAGGTCTGTCTTAGATTCAGGCAACAGAACCTATCCACAGAAGCTTTGAGGGGTTGTTTGCTCTCTGCTGTAAAGTTTTCCTTCCTTCATTTCACTTTTTTTTTTCCTCCTTTTTGTTACTGTCCAAATTTCTTGCACCGGTTTCAAAAGAGCTATTGTCATGTGGGGCTGAACTCTTATAAGAATACCTCATATGAGACTAACCACAGGGAAAGTTGAATTCAGTCTTTGGCGTTCATTGCATGATTCCTTGAAAAGTAAATGTGTTTCAAGTTGCAGGCAATCTGGAATGTTTATATAGTTTCTGAGGTGTATCATCAATTTGAATCTACTGCTGAAATTGACTGTGATATATGTTTTCATTTATCAGTGAAAGCAAGCTACATTCAAGCACATAAATTCAGTAGCATTGTTGGCTGTACACAAGTATTGTCCTGACATAGCATATTAACAGTTTATATTTTCTACTTTTGAGACAAATGAAGAATGATACAGCTCGTGAAATATAAGCACACTTGTTTTAATCATATTTGCATGATGACAGGTTGACTGCTTTATACTGGTGTATTTCTGTATCTGAAAAGTGGTAATCTTGATAGATCTGTATATCTGGACTTTAAATTATATTTTTTTTTTATTTTTTGTACTATTATTTCTAAGGATACATAAAACATTCTCAGGTACACACTATTTATAAAGCTACAATTCTTCTACTGTTTTTATATTTTTATGAAAGTGCAAGCAAAGTGCCTCTATGTGATATCTGGCCATAATCTGATTCAGTTTTATAATTTGTTTGTTTTGTTGTAACATGATTCTCCCAGTGTCCTGCGGGCTAAAAGTACACGCATCACATGGGATCTGTGGGTAAACAAATATTCAAGAATTGAATAATGTGAACTGAAAGCACCCTGTAACAGGCCCCAACACATTTAGGTTGCATGACCTGGATGATTGTATTTATCAGAGAACAGGCGAAAGCATGAGTTATCTCTTAGAAAGTTAAGTCATACTGTATGGGGTTATGTAAAGGCAATGTTAACCTTGTGATTTACGTGTACAAGGAACAGACAAATGGAAAAATATAGAGACCTGTTGTAACGTCACCCCAGTATCAGGAAGGCCACCTTCTCTACCAGTAGTCTCAGAGTATTTAACTAAAGTTGGAGCAGTATTAATATGATATTGGTTGATAGGAATGCAAACTTCTCTACAAAAAGCAAGAACTATCAAGACTGTATTGTTGTCTACAAAATGAATGTTAAAAGTATTGCATCTAACAGCTAACAAAATTCTGCTTGGATTGGTTATTGCCTTGTGCGAGAAAAAAAAAAAAAAAAAGTACAAAAAAAGTTACTAATAGAAATTTAGACCTTGACACTAATGCATTATCAATATCTTATTTGAATAAACAAGTCATTGTTTGTGTAGTACTTGAGTACCCAATACTGAAAAACTACTTCAGTCAAATTGCCATCATCCCAAGAAAGTGCAGGCAACAAGATACCTGCTGGAAATGAGGTGCAGGTGCGACCATTCCCCCACCAGGAATTGTCCTGACAGTCTCCTCCATCACCTTCCCATTTTCCTGGGGAAGAGCAAGTATCTGTGGAGCTAATCTTCAGGAAAAGCTCCGAAAAAAGTCTTGTGGAAATCCTGATAAAAGGGATAAGCAGTGAAATGAACTAAGATGTTGGCAATGCACAGAGACTTCTCTAAAAGACATCTTTTAGAATCAGTCTAATGAGGAACTGTTCTTTCTGAGTTAATCTCTGCCAGATTACTCAAATTAGTGCACCTTTGTCTCTGAACAGGGCTGCTCTGTCAGGTTCATTTTGTAGGTTGTTGATCAGTAAATGAGAATTTAATTCATAGATCTCAATAAAGTGGCTGTTTTTTTTTGTGTGAAATGTTTTACAATCTCTGATTTGTAGGTGAGATAATTAAAGCACAAAAGAAGTGAGGCAGTTAGTAAATCAGCAGCAGAGGTAAGAAGGTGAGGACAAAGTTCTCTTGATTCTTGAAATAGCGTGCTAGCTACAGGGATCTGAATTAACTTTTACAGAAACTGTGTCATATACAAAATTTATATGAACCATAAAGGGAAAGGATTTTATAATAATCCAGCATTTGCATCTGACTCCTCTCCAAATTGTCTCACCTTCACTCTGCAGGAATCGTAGTGTTGATGACGTTTTTAAATCTCCTGCTGTTTATTTCACTTGTGGAGCAAAAGCAATGTGATTTTAATTATGAGACCATTTGTGCATTTCAGATTTCAAATCAAGAATATCACATACTTCCAGACATTATCCTGGTGGATTGCTGCAAGTTTAAACAGAGAAGTTGTTTGCAGTAAATTTGACTACTCCACAATTAATCCAGCATGTAGTTTCCAGCAAATTGTACCATAAGGGCTTCCTTCCCAAGCCAGTGTTCACATCTGCATTTTTGTCTTTCAATGTTCATAATGGAGTTTTCTTCCATTAGTTTGCCTAATCCTTTTTTTGAACTCATTTGTAATGTTCTAGAAAATTCGAAGTTAACCCAGCTGTTTGATCACACTGTGTTAGAAGAATACTTCGTTCTGTTTGCTTTAAGCCTGATATTTTTCAACTCCTGACCCTTAGCACTCCTGTTATCAGGAGCAGAGAACAGACACTCCCTGTTCACCTACTGCATGCTGCTTTTCATTTTGCAGACCTCTGTTGCACCCCTTCCATCATTCCTTTTCCTGTCTGCAGTGTCTAATTGTGTTCCTTCAGTTTGCACAAAAGGGTTATTGTTCTCATTGTTTGATTTTCTTTTTCTAGTAATAATGTATTTTTTGAAATGCAAAAAGGAGCAGGTAACTCTGAATTCGAGCACATTACAGATATATGCTGTGACATAATGAACTCCTCTTTGTTCTCTCTTTATTTTCTGATGTTCTGTTCTTTCTGGTCACAAATGAGCATTTTGCTCTTTGTTTCCACAGAACTATTAGCAGTGAGGATAAGACCTCTTTTTGATCAGAGTTAGCTCATTCATTACAGCGTGTGCAGTCAGGGTTGCTCATTCCAGGTGTTTACTGGCACTGAACTCTGCTGTTTTGTTGCATCGTTGCAACGTGAGGTCCTTCTGCAACTGCCTACAAGCTCGTGAATATTTAGAGAGGAAGGGAAATGTTAGAAGTGAGTGAAATCTGTTTAATCCCTTAAATACAAAGATTACTGTCACAGCACATAATGTCACTAATGTGCCTCCTTTTATGCTTGGTTTCCTACAGAGTTCACTGGACATGGGCAGAAGTCTTCTATTAGCTCCTACTACTGCTGCACAAAGTATTCATTTTTATTTATCTTTCCTGTAAGAATGGCTTTTTCTGGACCTCCCTACTGGTCATCATTGTGAGGTTTGAGACTCTGGTGGGAGAACATTGACACATATAGTTTATGTTTTAGCCAGCAGGCAGGCTATTTTGTAGCCTCTGAGGAGTTTGGGAAAGTATTAGATCCATGAACAAGTTGGTGTAATCAAGGCTGTGGACCTAGCTGGCTCCCAGCTGCCTTGTTATTAAGAGAAGCAATAATGTATCAGGCACTGGAACTGAAGGTGGAATGCATCATGATGACAAGAAAAAAGAAAAAAGTGGTAGTATGAAATAAACTTCAGTAAATTGAAGGGTGATGTGGCCATCACTGTTGCTTTGGAAAACTTGAATGGTTTGATAATGCCAAACAAGTGCCATGATATTGCCACTGAATACACTATCATTCTGTTTTATTGGATAGGGGTGAGAGATGTTCTCAAGATCATTCTGTGTTTTATCTCTGTTCACGGAGACTGTGTATGTGCACTTCTTACTTGTGACTGGTATTTGGGGATTGCATGGTGTGCCTAGATAAAGGCAACTTGTGAAATTTCAGGTATCTTGTTTGCATAGACCCCAGCTGCTAGACCAGAAGGATTCCCATAGATCCTCTCTTGTGTTTGGCTCGGCCATCTAGGAACTGTGGGTGCCTAAGGCAGTGCTCCCTAACGGTCTGGGAAGGTCAGTGGAGACTGGATGCTTATAAGAGGGCACTTGTCAAAAACTAACTGAAAACTGGTTGGTTGCAGAGGAAACTTTTAAAGGAAGAAAGCTTGATGATGACTCCACAGTAACAGTGAATCATAATTCAGGGAAAATAATTAAAACAGGGAATTATGTCTGTGGTAAAATAAAGTAAAAGCTTATACGAAGCAGCATATATTTGGCAAGAATGATTTGATTTAATGTCATTACTTCCTCATCTTCTCCAAAAGACTTTTTATATTGTTGTACTATGACATTTTTCCTATTTTTTTTATTTTTTTTTAATATCTCAGAATTACACAAAAAGTCTTCAGATCTAGTGAGTAGTTTTTCCACCTTACTCAAGCAGGAAGTAGTGCTAATGGGCAGGAACTGACACGCACTTGGCTGGAAGTTCATGTGCAATTCTTCTTAATTTTCATAGTGACCTTTCTCCTTAAAGCATGATGCAACATTTTCCCACAATTGCCGTAACAAAAGAGTCCCTTCAGATTTATTTCTATCTTTGTCTGAGTACATAAAATATGCAGCTTTGAAGATTGCTACCCAGAATAGCTAAAAAAAACAAAACCAAACAACAACACACTTTATGACAGTTGAGCTTCATTTTCAGTCATTGAGGGCTACCATAAATGAGATTTCAGAGACCAGGGTTGTAGGATATTTTTTTTTTATGTGTGTGTATTTTCTTCAGCTTTTTCGAAAGGTGATGATTTTGATCAATACATTGCAGAAGTTGGTCAGAAGGCTTTATTTCTAAACTTTTAAGCTAAACCAGACAAAAAAGGAATAAACTGTATAACAGTTTATTGGATTCAGTGTGTTCCATGAGTTACTGTTAATGGGCAAAACGTTTATTATATTTTCATTAGAAAAAGTAATGTAAATGAAGTTACTTTAACAAAGTTGAAAGAGGTTGATACAGTTGTAGGGTTGGTAGCAGGGTTCAATTTTAAGGCTTCTCTTTGTCCAATGTTTATGGAAAACTCCTCAATACAAAGTTTGCAATTTTATAGAGCCTTCCTTTTAAGGAAATTGTGATTCTCAGTAAAAGAATAGTGTCTTTTTGAATGTAATTGTTGAAAGTTAAGTTTGAAATCAGATTTTTTCTTCCCTCTGAGATTTCGGGTAGTCTTGAAAACTAGGCATGAACTACTAGATCCATTTTACAGAAGACAAAGCCAGAGTACTGAGAGATTCAAGATCCCAGCAAATCAGTCACAAAGTTATAATTAGAGTCCAGATATCTGTTATTCCAAATTTTTGTGTTTGTGCTGTTTATGAAGTTTTGAGATTGCTATTAACAACAAAAAAGAATAACAATTACTCCCGTTTTTTTTTGTTGTTGTTGTGTTTTTTTTTTATTGCTGTTGTTGTTGCTGATAAATACCTTCTAAGTCATATTCTAGGATGTTCCCTCATTCCATCTTTATGCCTTTGTAACTGAAGTTGCTCAGTGTGGAGGAGGAGGAGGAGAAATGTTTGTTTGTTTGTTTTCTGCTGCTGTCTCAGGAATCAAATTCTGACAGGTGTCTGTGTCTGTTTTTATATCAGTAACTTACTACTAGAAGCACAACTGAAGGCAAGAGCCATTCTGAAATAAAAGTGACAACCATTGGAATTTTATGTCAGCAATGAAAATAATGTGTATGTTTTCCTTTCATAACACAGTTTTTATGTATGAATGCTTGCTTTTTCAACTAACAACAAAATCTGACAGGAAAGATTGTAATAGAATCACATCAAATGTCCTTCAAGAACATCTGATGTTTTCTGAAAAGTTTTTTTTTTTTTAAAGCATCCTTGTAAATGACCGATTAACTTCTCAAACAGTAGAAAATACTCATAAAGATCATGATCTATGCCACAAAGTTTAAAAATATGAATATAGAATGATTAAAACAAGAGAAATCTTAGTGAGCAAATGATCTGATTGGTATGATATATAAAACTGTTTAACGGGCTTTGAAAAAAGGGAGGTTATGGTGTTATTTTTCACAAGATGCAAACAAGCAGAGCTAAGCTAATTAAACTAAAGCCAAGATACAGTGTTAAGGATAATCCCTTTTTTCCAGTTCCAAAATTACCCTGTGTACAGCAAAATAGTAAAAATACAAAGAGAAACAGATACAGTCCATTTTGTTCTTAATTGTTGCTTGATATATGGTGTTGTGGTTTAACCCGGTGGTCAGCTCAGCACCACCCAGCTGCTTTCTCCCTCTCCCCAGGTGGGGTGAGACAGAGAATCAGAAAGGTAAAAGTGCGAGAGCTCATGGGCTGAGATAAGGACAGTTCACTGGGTAAAGCAAAAGCCATGCACACTACCAAAGCAAACCAAGGAATTTGATCTCTGCTTCCCAGTGGCAGGCAGGTGTTCATTCACTTCCAGAACAGCAGGGCTCATCATGTGTAATGGTTCCTTGGGAAAACACCATCACTCTGAACGTCCCCCTCTTTCTCCTCCTTTCCCTCATCTGTTATTGCTGAGCATGGCCGCACATTGTAGGGCATCCCTTGGGCCGGCCTGGGCCAGCTGTCCTGGCTGTGTCCCCTCCCAGTTCCCGGGGCACCCCTCGCCTCCTAGCTGGCAGGGCAGAACCAGGAGCTGGAAAGGCCTTGGCTCTGTGTAAGCACCGCTAAAATATCAGTGTCTGAGCACCACTATTTTCATCAGAAATGCAAAACACAGAATTGTGTGAGCCTCTAAAAGAAAATTAACTCTACCTTAGCCAAAACAACAATGCATGGATTCTTTAATGGAAATTAAAGATTGCTAATGGGAAAGATTATAAATATGTTTAAATACCTAAAAATAAACCTTAGAGTTGAGTAATCTTTTGAGTAATCTAACAACTCAGTGACTTCTCTGCATATGTTCTATGAAAAATATTAGAAATCATTATATTTGTTAAATAACTTAATAAGCTTATATTAGAGCCCATTTTGAAAGAACGTTTGGTTTGGTAGGTCAAATAAAAACATTTTATTTTATTTTTTTTCACCAGTAGAGCCATTTTAAAAGTAAGTATTAAGTCTGAACAGTTTTTAAAACAGCTTAAATTAGTTCTAAATAAATATGTTTGCCTATACTTCTGAGAGCTTGTCTCAGAGTTCTGCCTTAATTTAAAGCTTCTTTCTTCTCAAGTACTTAGCGTGTTTGAGGATTAGAGAGTAAATATTCTTAATCAGAGTGAGAGGACAATGTTCAAAATTGGATGAAATGCCCAATGTCTGGGTGGAAAGTGGTATCCAAGAACTGTCTTCTCTGCAAAGGAGACATCTAAACTGATGCCCAGATGTAGTCTTTTGATTCTGAAGTGTGTCCTGCTCTGAAGCCTTACAGATACCTGGAGGTAGCTCATTAACAACTCAGTCACTAGAAAAAAGAATTTTAACATTACTTCAAAATGCACCAATGCTGACAGGTCGGGTTCTTCAAATCATTATTGTGAAAGATGCTGCACCATGTATAATCTCTTCCAAGTGCATTGAAGACAACGTACCAAGTCACAACTCTTTTTTTTTTTTTTTTTTTTTTTTTTTTTTGATAACTTCTAAATGTCATTTCCCTTTACTTTGATACTTTTGCTTTGATTTTGCACTTTTGAGATGGTCCTTTCTTGATAGAAGCTTAATAGCTGTGTTTTGTTGGGGTGTGCTATTCAATTTCAAAGTGGAGGCTAATGTATGATTCTCAAATTCCTTCTCCTTGGAGAAAGTGCTCTCAGGCTTCTTGCTGACAGTAGGAAATGGGACCAGACTTCTTTGTACTTCACGTATCAACACTGAGACAAAGTTTTTCATACTGCAACGGACCATTCTGATCAAACCATTTACTTCACTCTCCCCATCTTCCACCAAGCATGATAGGCCATAATTTCAGAAAAATTGAACCTGGAAAGAGTCTGCTTGTAGTACTTGCAGCCCTCAAGCCACCCATCCTATGCAGTGCTCTTTGACAAGAGTCATACATCTGACTTGCCAGTGCCATGGAGCAGGTCCTTATTCACCTCTGAAGAAAGGAGTTTAGAACTACTTTTTTTTACTGTTATCAGAAAAGAAAAGTGGCTAGAGTCTGACACCAGTCTTGAGGTGAATGACCTGATGACTTTCTTTAGAGATAAAAAATGGGAATATTATCAGTAGCACCAGGATTCATAGCAGAGGAAGGAAATGAGTCCTGTGTAACAATAAGGTCTTTGCACTGGGAGTGTTTTTGCTCTCTTGTAGGCTGACACAGTTCTTGATAAAAGTTTCTACCATTCTGTCTCCACATGGCCCCGTGGATTTTCTCAGCTCCTGGCAGCAGATAATACGTTAAAAGAAAAAGCATTATTTTGTCCATGTAGGTATTTGGTTCTTAAGAGGCTATCTCTCACACTGAACTGTAAAGTCCATTTTTTAGCACTTAAGAGCTAAAGTAAGCACGTAAAAGTTCTACCTGTCCAGTTCAATATACTGTTCATATTCTGTTTACTGTTCAATTATTGGTCTGAACCATGAATACTCTTCTGTGTTTCACAGGTGCCCTGCCTCTCAAAAGATAGCTTCATAATCTGAATGTGGATTTTTAACACTCAGTTTCTGCCCTACTACTCAAATAAGGTCATGTGTGCCCACTCTCAGAGACATGACCACTTGCTGTTTGCCTGATATGAAAAGATAGACTGCATATGCAGGGTATCTCCACTTGACGTTCAGCATCTGCGTCAGCAGTGATAAATACTTCTGTCTTTGCCTAGGAAGTTCAGTGAACCCAAATTCAGAGGCTGTGATCCCTGGCTGAGCACAAGTGAAAGTTAATGTGCTGGTTTCTTTCCTCTTTTCCACTTTGCTGGGAGCTGTCTATGAGGCTTGGTGATCTCTCTGGCAAGGGCCTATAGGGCTGTCAGTAATCTGTCCAAGGACTATGTTCCTTTTCTCAATAGGCTTATTTCAGACTTGTCACTCAAATTATCCTATGCTTGATGGTGCTGATATTAGAGAGCTCTTGAGCTCTGTTCATCCCCTGTAACGTATCTTGCTATTCCCACTAGGGCACAAAACATTTTACTTCTATAAACCAACAACTTTTTATAAAGGCAATTATTAAAATAATGTTTCACATTAAAAATTGGATGATCTGGATGTATGATTGTTTGTAGGAAATGTTTATTATGTAATGTTTATGGATGATCTAATCCAAAGGCCCAAAAGGTTGGGAACTGGTCTCTCAGTCTGTGTTGAAGGTATGAAGACATGGTTTCTCTCAAACTGGGTAGTACTCTGATAGCAACAAGGCAGTTATTACCCTGGACATTAGAATTCAGAACTGCTACTGGGACAATGATTTTTATAATACAACATCCATTTGATTTTATTAATACATTTTTACATTAATTTCTGGAAGGTTCAGTAAATTAAGCACAAGCATATTTTCTTTATAATGTTATCTCTCCAATATTTGTTGAACTTGTTAAATAGAATAAGAGAAGAGTTCCAAAGCACAGTACTGAGCTGTCTTCTGTACTCTAAGAGATTGTCAGACAACAGGTAATGTCTGCCATTAAAAAAAAAAAAAAAAAAAAAAAGAAAAAAAAAAAGTACTGTATATTGTGCTCTTAAAGTTGTTATAAATTATTTGAATATGTATTTATATCTGATTAATTATGATAGAGATATCCTACTTTTCCTAGTAAACAGAGAATAAAGAACGAGTATACTTAAATTAGCATATTAAAAGAGCATATTATCAGTAACATACAGCATGATTTAAAAGATGAATTTAAAAATACATATTCAAGTAATTTATAACAACTTTAAGAGCACAACGTATAGTACTGTTTTTTTTTGTTTGTTTGTTTGTTTGTTTTTTAACTTTTAACTTTTTAAATCAGAGTTAACTGATTTTTGATGGAGAATATGATCTTATTTCACTTCATCAGTCTCCAATTTTCACCTAGTGTTGAGTAGCTCCTACACAGGCTTATATCCTTAGTATTCATTGGATCTCTATTTTGAGTCACTAAGCTGCAAAGTAGTTTTCTGAAGCTTTCTTGGGAAATGTTGACTGTTATCAAAAATAGTTTTTTACTGACTGAAGAAATTTCAAGCCCATAGAATGCAGGTGAGGAGTGTGGCAAAATAGATTTAATCTTTTTTCATTTATGAGTTCTGTTAATAAACCACAAATTTTCAAAATGCTTGTTGGGAGCAAATATGGAAGAGGTTTATATTTTTCTGGTGCAGTCACCTCTTTCCACTGAGGTACACTACTAGTTACTGGCCTACAGACTTCATTCTACCAGTCACCATGCTCTGGGCCTGGCCATTCAGCCTGTTTGGTTTTGATGCTGGGATTCCTTTATTTTTTGAAAAGCTGAAAGCCACCTTTATTTTTAGAATTTGGACAGTCTCCCTTGACAATTTCAAATATGACATGGAATTCTGATTTCAAATGTAGATGACAATAATAAAACAATTTTATGTATTATAAATACATATATACATATATATATATACATATAAATACATAAAATTTGAGGTACAAATATGGGTACAAATGCTATCTATTTCCTGTGAATACTCACCATATAGGATGCAGTCATAGTCCAAAATTGTACATGTTGTCAAGTCCTGCTTATTGCCAGGCTGATAAATATCAAGGCCTACCCTTACAAAATTCAGCAAGAAATTGCATACCTGTCTTAACTTATCCGTGCTCACTGAAGATAAGAGTAGGGTCTGCAAAGAGATTTAAAATAAAATCTCTGGTAGAAATTCTTCAGAAAGGACATTCATGTCTGGAACTCTATTATTGACTCCTTGTATTGATAATTTAGGGAATTTAGTCTCAACCGTAGACCAGATATTCAAGTAAGCTGTTGAGACAAGGGTGAGGATTTAGCTGCTAGCTACAAAATGGTTTTGGTTAGACTTTATCAATAAATAAATAAATAAATATATCCAGCTGGAAGTGTGTAGGATCCTGTATTATCATTTGATGTTGACTCTGACCTTTTAGTTGCTTCCACAAAAAAAAACAGAGCACTGTCATGTTTGCAGTCTTTGCAATGGAATTGAAGAGAATTCAGTGTTTTGCAGACTTGGGAATTAATATCAGACAACATTAATTTGTTGTTTTAATTAACTACATGTTAAGATACTCAGTTTTAAACCACAGACAAGTGTTCTGTTGGATCAACTTAAACGTTACAGTGATTAAATCCCTTGCTACAGTGTTGGTAACTGTAAGACTATAAGACATTTAGCATCCTCTTGCTTTGTGGTTTATTAATGATACCATACTGTGACATCCCAAAGCATTTCCTGGGCATCAGTGGAGTGCTATCTCTTTCTTTCACTTTTTTTCTCTAGGAATTCATGTTGTTCTATCATTATTGCTATTACAGCATTTTTTTTTCTCATGAATAAAACCAAAAAAAAAAGCCTTTTTTTTTTTTTTTTTTTTTTTTTTTTTCCCCTTAAGGCAATTATTTCACCTGTGTATTGCTCTGTTGAACATATTCCTGGTAATTTTGGTACCACTTTACTATGCCTAAATATATGCCTAAATCTTGCATGTAGGTGATTCCCTTAGCTTCAGTATTGTGATTTACAAAGATAAAGTTAGGTATTTGCCTCTGTATGATTTTATTCCTTTTTTTTTTTTTTTAATTTGCTTTATAACAAAAAGGAAATAAATTAAATAATTACAACAATAATGTTGTTATGTTGTTAAATAAGAACCATGGGTTAAGAGCTTATAAAAATATATGTTTTTTTTTTTCTGGAAGATATATTTTGAAATCAATTTTAATTTATATATATACAATTATATAGTAATATAATTTTATTATTTTCTATTAAGGAATTTAGAAGTAACTCCATTTATATAGCAGATAAAATAATTATATAATAAATATGAATAGTTGCAGTAATGCCATAAAATCAAAAAATGATAGCAGAAGATTTTTTCTTAGTGAAATTAACTGTTTTTGCAAGACACTCATTTTTAATCTTATTAAAATTGTAATTAATGAATTTAAGTACATATAAATACTAAGCTAAATTCTGTTTTCAGCTCTATTTGCTTTAGTTTGAGAATAATCTCATTTATATTGGTAACATGCATGCAATCATGTTTAAAAAGCAAAACAAAAACAAACAAACAAATAAAACACCTTGTCTACCTTCTAGCAAACTGGGACATCCTAGAAATAGATGTTTGTCTTTGTAAGAGTATAAACAGTTATTAACAGATTAAATGGCACTACTGATGCCATGTGAATATTATGAGAAAAAATTCCTGTAAAATTATAAAGTCATAGGTAGATAAGATATTAATGAAATAAAATATCCCTTAATGGAATTCATATGTTTTTTAAACCACCAAAGCTGAATTCCAGATATTCATCCCCAGAATTCTGATATAGTATTTATTGTTCCTTATTCTTTATTCTTTAAGTTCCATTTTATTAGGATAGTCAACTAACAATGAAGTGCTGAGTGGTTATAATAGCAGAAGTGTGTACAGGCTCAGCTAAAGAGTGTCCTCATCTGAACTAAAGCACGCAGAAATAAACTGGCGATCTTTACCACTGAAACATAACTGCCATGCCATTACAGCATCCATAGCACAATATTATCTTTAATATGGAAGAACCCTATATATTGGTCAAATGACTATTTGTTAATTAATATCAGGATATACAGGGCAATAGACACAAGATGGTTTTGCAAACAGTGAAAGAATAGTTTCTGAGTAAGGGACTCTTTCAGCTTTTCTTATTCACATCTCCTAGTAATGTTATTCCATTTATTTAAGCATATATACATATATATACATACATATATATATATATATTATTTTTTTTCCTTACAGAAAACACTGAATTACCATTCCCTGGGAAAAAAAAAAAAAATTACAGAAAAATTATGAAACATCAAACAAAGCCTTTGTTGTTGTTGTTCTTGTTCCAGATTTTTTATTTAGGGAAAAAAAAAAATAATAAATTACTGCTCTTGTTAAAACTACTGGCAGAGAGCCCTAGTCCTGGTCAAGTCACCTCTTGAGCTCTGTGTGCAGCTCTGCTCACTCTCTCTCAGCAGGAACACTGTATAAACAGGGCCAGGCTTTCTTTCCACGGCACACTGCTTTCCAATTCACGTAAGGGATGCTCCTGCCTTTCTGCTGTCATCTGCCTTACACACTGTGCAGCCTGCCTCCCCCGCCTTTTCAGTAATTTGCACTCTGCTTTGCCTGAAGCCAGCTCTGATCTGGAAGTGCTGTGCTGAGGTTAATATAATAAGCCCATCTGAGAAACAGAACTTTTTGAACTGCTGCTGCTTCTGTCCACTTTGGCAAGTTTGCCTGAAAGGCTTGCTGGCAGCCTAGCTCTTTGTTAGATGGTGTACAAAGCCTCAGTGTAAACTTTGTTTAGATATTTCAAGACCTTGTTGGAGGGGATAAGAATACAAAATTGTGTGGTGATTGTTATTCAGGTTGTTTTATGTCATGTTAACATTGCTCTTTCCATAACTCATCTCAATTTTTTGCAGTGAGTTTGGTCAGGAGCAGGGCATGTGTTCTGAACAAGGTGAAACTTCACACCTTTTAGCTCAGAAGGGCAGGGTATCACAGAGATCTATAAAATCAGGACAGCATGATGAATGTGAGCAAGAAATAATTTAGTCACTATTTCTCAAGATATGGGAACTTGAGTCAACCAATGGAATTATTGGCTCTAAAACTGAATTAAGTACTTTTTCACACAGTGTACCATTGTGCTGTGAATTCACTGCCCATGCAATGTTGGGAGGGCTATAAGTATTACATGGGTTTTGAAAGTGACTCTGTATGTATTCATAAAGAATAGGTCAATTGGTGACTAAAAACTCCTCTGGTCTGGATACAGACTCAGAAGGCCTATCCCTGACTATAAGGAAGATATACACAGAATTGTTTATTTTTATTTTTTAAAGAAATCCCCTAGCATCTTCAGCTGGCCACTTTTGGAGGGAGGCTTTAGGCTCAGCAGACCAGTGTGGTGCTTGCTACTGTAGTTCTTGTACTCAAGGGTCTCGCTGCTGTTCTGGTCCCTGGGGTGGGTAGCACAGTGCCTGTGTGGGCCTCTCTGGCTGCTGCTGGTGAGCACTGGGTGAATGAATGCCCCACAGCAGAGAGTACGCTGTACAGCTAGACCTGCTTGCCTGTTCTTGGAAGGTGCAATGAAAATGGAGCCTGGCTGGCCTCTCTGGTTGTCAGGCTTTTAAGCTGAACCTTTAGAGACAGTCTTTGGTGAGGGCTTAAGAGAGCTCAACGATGTAGAGGACAGCATTTGGTTTGACCCTCAAACACTGGGCCTTTCGTTTATGTGATGTTGACCTCACACCATAGTTGTGCACTGCTATGTTGAGGAATTAATGTGTGTCACTTTTCATGTGCTTGGAAGTATGGAAAACAATGTAATCACTACAGATTTCAAACTCACTGGCCATAAGTAACACATAACTGGATAGATAAATTCAGTGTGCATAATGTATATCCCAGCTGCCTTTATTCCTCTAAACTGATAGCATTGACAGATCTGCAACAGTAGTGTTTATGGAATAAAACTTGGAAAAAGAAAAGGTAAAAAATGATAACAAGGTTTATGGCTATATTACAAGACATGTGGACTCAGAATTGTAGACTTTAAGGTTGATGGGGAGGGAAGCTCAAAGTGGACTGTGATTACTCTTTTATGCATAAATGTAAAAACATAATGAGAAAAGGCCATGATATGTCACTAGCTTTCTCTCAGCTTTTCCTGCTGAGTAGGGAATGGGTTAAAAAATTTGCTGTGCTGAATGACTTATCGATAACAGTTATAATTTGTGTATTTGAAGTGTACATTTATTCAGCAACAGAATGTTCAAGATATTCATCCCCTTGATTTCAGGGCACATTTTGGTGCTTTTTTCCTCAGTAGACTTTTTTATTCGTAGACACCTTGGAAAAATTGGGTCATGACACATCTGTGAACAAAGATTTTGTGGAATTTTATTGTCTTTACAGCACATTATTTCTGGGATTGTATTATTAAGTCTCTAGAAATATGCTATGTATCAACTATGTATCAAACAGACAGTCAATATTAGCCCTGAGAGCTTATTTTTAGATTAATAGTTGAGACTAAAAAGAGGATTTAGGTGAACTAGGGGCATTGGAGTCTAACACTGAGTCTAACACTGGCCTCTGTCTGATAGTAGGATGATCCCAGAAAAAATCCCAGGTTCACTGAACCTGTCTCTGCAAGCAGCAAGATTCCTGCTGCCCTTGCCCTGCTGGGACTGGATTGCTGAGCAGAGTGATGTCTGTCCTGCTGTGACTTCTGAACTTGCCAAATTGCCAAATGCATGGGCAGCACAGAGCCTCTCACAAGCTTTGTCTGGAAGGTGGGATTGCATGTGTGTCCACTTACCAGACACCTTAGTGATAACAGGAGGTTGCCAGTGAGTTACCAGTTATAGCACTTAACCATAGAACTGAGGACAGTCTGTGCTGCTCTCTGCAGTGGTGTTCACCCTGTCCTGGCACTTCCCTGCCTGCTGGGCTACCACCCGTGCTGAATTAAAGCATTTTCCTCTTCCCCAGACAAGCTGGACCACTGCAGAGCGAAGATTCAAGAATCCCTCAAATTGTACCAGGAGGCACAGCATGCCACAAGCTGGGGTTTGGGTGGGTTGTTGGGCACTGTGTTTTCTCAGACTCCAGTACCAGTGTACAGGATTCTTTCTGTTCTCATTTCATTCATTTATATACATTTTTCTCTAAGCCAGTAATTGGATAAGGACTTCAAACTTTTGTAGACATTTGATATGAGTGTTGAAGGAAATTTGGAAATATGTCAAAAAAGTGTTATTCTTTATAGCATTCAGCACTTGTAAACTATGTGAAATAAAAATAATAATTTCTCTCACTGTCAAAACCCAAAGAATATTCAAAATTTCAATATTCAAAGAATATTCAAAACCCAAATATTCTTTGCTCCCCAAAGAATATTTGCATTTGCTTTTCTGTTTTACTAATAACCATTAAGTTGTAGAGTATGACATGCAATAAGCAATAGAGTTGTATCTCATTCAGTATGACAACGTGCAGTCCTTGTTTGACTGCAGCGTGTCCTTACTCAGCACTGGATACAGAGACCAAACTAGTTGGAGAGGATGACAGCAGAAATGCACAGAAAGTCCTCTGTATTTATTTATATACTTCTAGTGATGTCTAGGGCAATAAAGCAGTGGCAGGGCCCATGAAATGTGCATACATGCATGACTATGTCTATGATTTCAGGCAAACCTGTCTTATCTTCACTCTGGCCTTGGTCCTTCCAGCTGCTGGCCACCTGAATATAAACTAACACTGCTGTCTCTGATACCAAATACACTCACATATTTGTACAAAGATGTGCTATGCATGTATTAAAGTCCATTAGATCTAGTCTAGTCTATGTCTACTTATCTGACATATTTACTTAGCTTTTCCAGAGAAAGTGAGCGTGATTCAAACATACAAAATGAAGCTTTTAAAGTTTTAAGCTTTTAATAACTGGGGCTTGAACTTCTGGTGGTTGAATAATTCTAAATAAAAGCAGAATGAGAGGTTAGCCTATAAAGGAAAGGTCAGGGACATCAAAAGACACCCTTGTAAGCTATAGAGGTTGCTGTTGAAGGGAAAATGGTATTACATTCAGAAAGATCATGCACCTTTGAGAGAAAGAAATAATACTATGGGAGACAATGTACTGAAATATTAGATGAAAATTAAAGGGAAAAGTGTACTAAAGGTAGAAAAGAAAACACTGAACAGCTCTTTTTTTTTTTTTTCTTCCTTTTTTTTTTGTCCTCCCCAGTTCTATTTAGGCAAATAATAAGAGTTCAGAGACTGAAGCTGAGAGAGATTTTGTGCATTGATTTTTGAAAAAGGAGAATTATTGAAAAGGAGAAAATGAAGCTGCGGTTGAAAACCAAAGAAAATTAAGAGCACTAAAAGAAGTTAACAGAGAAGGGAGCATACATAAAATGCAATAATGATAAAAAAAGATGTTTTTTGTTTTGTTTTGTTTTTTCTTTGAAGTTTCAGAAGAGTATTTAGGATTTAAATAGGCTATCTAGCTAGCAGTGAGAGCAGTAGTTAGCCTCAGTAATTCAGCTTTGCCATTGTTTTGGGAGGACATTAAGAGCAATCCAGTTCATTGGCTCACTACTTCAACACATTGTAAATCTCTACACAGAAATACGCACATGGCCTACAGATGATAACTTGTCTCTAGGACAAGGACAAAAAGACGGTCTTTGATTCAGGCTATGTTAATGGGGAGAAACAATGACTATTTTCAGGGCCTTCTGTGTGTTGCTGTCTTACAGAAAGTTGAAGTGGAGGGACTGGGTATGCTTTTCAGGAGGTTTACTTGAACAGAAACAGGGAAGAGCTGAGCTGGGACTATTCATTGTTTAAAGGTTTCCATTCTTGAGTGAATGTTTCTTTTGAAGTATGCTTAGAATTAAGATCTTCTTAGCGAAAGAAGTTAAAGAGCAGAGCGAGGAACTACTAGGAGAGCAGGCAGAGAACAGAAAAGCAAGGAGAAAGTTACTATCACATGCCACTTCAGGCAGTTTGTCAGAATTGGAGGGTAAATGAAAAACTTAGTGCAGTCCTAAACAAGTTGTCATGAAAACATGAAGGAGGCTGAAAAGACTTTATTCCTTGAATTTTCATTCCTTTGAAAATGACTTCATTTATTTGAAAAGGCATGGTGGACATTTTTGCTAATATCCAGTCTGAACCTCCCCTGGTGCAGCTTTGTGCTGTTCCCACACATCCAGTCATTGGTGACCAGGGAGCAGAGACCAGCACCTCCTTTTATACTTATATACTTATACTTATATACTTATATTCAGTTTCTGACTGAATATAAGGTGTTTTCATTGTTTTTGCATGTTTTGTTTTGTGAGGATTGTCAATATGGGAACAGGTTTCCTGGAGGGGCTGTGGAATCTATGACTCCATGGGGTCTATAAAACCCTGATAAATCTGATCTGAATACAGTGTGAACCCTGTTTTGTGGAGGGTGCTGGATGAAATGACCTCCTGAGGTCCTTTCCTACATGAATAATTCTGTGAGGCTTTTTGCTGTACCTTCTTTGTTCTTTTTATCATCCAGGAGGAGAAGAGGAGATGGGGCCTTGTGCTTGTGTCCACACTGAACATTTTCTCTGGAATTTTAAATGCTACCAAAAACAAACAAATCAAGGGATAAATAGGTACGTTCCTTTTCCCAGTGGTTCTTATTATTGTTGGCTCTCACATAAAAATAAATGAAGAATTCAAGAGTATTTATTAATTGGGGTTGTTTAAAGCCAGGTCTTACACTCCAGAAAAGTTTTCCAGTCCAGAAAACTTATTCTTTGGCTAGCTTCTCTGTACAGGTCTGTTACAGAAGTCTAGCAAAATCAGTTATTGGAAACTTTAACAGCATCTTTGTGTCAGTGCTGGCTGCACATCTGGCTGTCAGCACCACTTTTGTGGAGAGTTGTCCAATCTTCCTCCAGTGATTCTTCTGTCACAGAGAGATGAATGTTGCTGTGCCACAGTACAGAACCCAACAGAAACAGATGTGGTTCAGAAGTTGTTAAGGGTGATAATTGGGTGGATTTTCTTGTCATAGATATCTGATTATGTAGAATATAGAAGATGTGGTGACCCTGATTTAACAGGATACTTTGGTGGTACATATCCTTGATAACCACTGCTGGTGGCATGTCTGTGGAGGAGCAAACGGAAATAATGTTAATTTTTTTCTGTAAAAGCTTAGAAAAAGGATTTCTGGAAAATAATCTGTGTGTTCCTTGCTGTGTCATGTATAAGGTCTAGAATGGATAAGGACTCTGAGACTGTCACATATGAACTGAAATAGTTGTGTCTCAGCTGGCAAAACCTGGAAAAATATTTTCTAAACAACTAAATGATTTACTAAGTGCTTTTCATTTCAATTTGTGGTATAGTGAAATCACATACACTCTGGCATTGTTTCTCAGTGCATAAGAAGTTTCTGTTCTTTATGGCAGGTTAATGTGTAAGAACATCTAGGCTGAGAAAGAAAGGTAAGTGCAGAGGTTTCATAAATTATATTGCAGATAAAGTATCTAGACATTTTACTGATGAGCATTTTGCCCCAGGAATACTGCTTAATCATATGGCAGGTTTTGTCTACAACTGGTTCAGAAAAGCTTCCCAGATTTGTCATGGGACAATTTCAAAAGTTTCTCTTCCCTTCTTCCTGAAAAAGTATCTCCACAGTTTGTAGCTGCCCTTTCATCTGTTTACCTTTCCCTCAACTGTACTTCCCTTACTAAAACCAACACCTTTGCATTTACCATGAAATTATTTTTTGAAATTATTTTTTCAATTGAAACCTAGAAGACTTTTAATCAAAATCCTATTGGTCTTCTAGAAAATGTTTTGATGAAAAATAATTGATCAGCTTCAGTTTTTATGTCCTTTTCTAGAAGCATCCTGTATTGATCACCTACTGGTGCTTGCATCATACTTGGCTCTGTAGAGGAATATCTATAGGAAAAAAACTATGTTTCTTCATAACAGAAAGGTTGTCTAACACCAGTCAAACTTCAGACAAAAAAATTGTGATTCCTTTTTTGAAATAAAAGAACAGTTTGATTATGAGTCAGAGGCAGGAAGTGAGAATGGCAGGTTCAAACTGCAGTCATTTGTCAAGAAAGAACATGAGGTGTCTTCAGTTGTACTAGAACTACAGTTATTTCTCCTTTCCTGACTAAAATATTGCTAGTAAATCAAGGATCACTTTACCAGACATGCAAAATTACAATATTACAATTGATAAGTTTGAGATTGCTTAGAGAGTGAAAAGAATAATTATCAAAAAGGAAATCTGCAATCAATTCAGCATTTCTCTCCATGCTTTTTTTTCTCTTCTTTTCTGAAAAACATAATTGCATTGACAAATTATGATCTAGCTTTTGACACAACTTTTAGTTTGCTGCTAGACAGATTTTTGTGCTTTTTAAAGATAATTTTTTTTACTTTCCAAATTATGTATGGATATTATTATTATTATGGCAAAAGGAAGCGCTTTAACTAGATTGAACTTTGGGATGTGTCAAAATGTAAGCCTTTGGGGCCTTCTGCAAGTTACATTGCTTTTGCAAACGTGCACAGTGCCAGCTGTGCAAAATGTCTCCTTTCTGCCTGAGGCTGGACAGGAAACTGCACCCTGTCTTCCTACGCTCAATGCACCCTGTCTTCCTACGCTCAACTTGGCTGTGCTAATTCATGCTTGTGATTGCCAAGCATGATTACTGCAACACATTGCATTGAAAAATTAAATTGTTAGTCAAGTCAATAGTCCTAAAGGGAGAAATGGAAGTTTCCAGAGAGGTTCCCAGGCTTACTTAAATGCAAACTAAGACTCTTAGGTCCAATGTTAATGACTGACATGTTTATCCGTTAGCAGCTTCTTGGCTTTTGCATGAACTGTCTCCACAAATCTAGACCAAAAAAAAAAAAAGTGTTTGGTATTTTCATGCTCTGTAAAACCCAACAAGGAACTATGGCCTTCACTGTGCTTTCTTTCATTTCTGTTGCTCATACATGCCTGTGAATATTCCGCCATTGCTGATATGGTTGACTGATCCTATCTGCTCTATAAAACCGGGCCATGTTCCTTCTTGGTTGGTACATTCACCAGCTGAATAGTCTAGGTGGAACCTGGAAGTGTTGATGTCCATTTAGTCCCTTACCTTTTCAACAAAATCCAATTTCTTTCCATTTCACCCTGTGCAGTCTTCTGTGGCCCATAGTCAAAGAATCATAGAGTGGCTTTGGTTGGAAGGAACCTTAAAGATCACCCTGTTCCAACCCCCTGACATGGACAAGGAATTCACCTACCACATCAGTCATTCATGTACTCCGTGTTGGGGAACAGTAAAACACATCCTCCTGTGCAGCAGTAAGTTTTTCACTAGTGGCATGGTAAGCTTGATATTTTTAACTATTTGGAGTTTTATTTATTAACTGAATAAAATATATCCTGGATTGTCTTGTCACTTTCAATGAATGGATTAATTACTTTAAATATAACTGTAACTGAACAGAGGATCTGCTTTCTCTACAAGTGTTTGTGTCTGTCAGATAATCTTCCCAGTATAAAATGAAATGACAAGGAAGAACACTAAGTGACAGTCAAAATCTTTTCTTGTCTATTTGAAATTTTGCATGTCACCATTTTATTTGTGATTCTTGCTCTTTTTCTTTTATGTTCTCTTAATGATTTATATTTTTCCCTTGCTGATGCCAAGAACCCAGTTGTTAATGCCAGTTTCTAAACTAAAAAACATTTGCAATTTATTTTCTTTCATATATAAAAGAAGAAACTTCTATTGAATATCCCTGTCTAATTTCTTACTCTAGAAAGTGGTTATAAATAGCTAAACAGGGCATGTGCAGGTAAGGAAGCAGGTTGGGACTGTAGTTAGTTTAAATTGCTACTTTTTCATATTCTAACCTCTCCTTATCCATTGCTTGTCCTCACCTCATGTTTCCTCCTGAATAACTTAATTAAATACATTAAGCTTTCACTTTTTTCACAATAAGCTATGGAAAATGTGCATAGAGGTGTTTCAGATTAGCATGGTATGTTTGTTTGTGTCACATGATATTAAATGTATTGAAGTATGCCATCCACTTAGAAATATCTTGATTTTGTAAAGTCAGTGACTCAGGAACAACTGCTGAATAACATGACACCAGTTGGCTGAGAACCAGGCTGGTATTTTGTAAGAATTAGGCAGTCATTTCTCCTGGAGGTTATTAATTTTGCTTGTGTGTAATACGTCACATAGTTTTTTTCACAGGTTCTTTCACTTGCAACATACTAGAACAAAAATAAAAGGGCACTTACTGTAAAACAAAAGTTGCCCCCATTCGAGTCAAGTATGATGAAGCACGTGGGATAGAAAGAACCAAAATGTAGTCCATTTTCACTTAGATTCCTGTCCAGCAATAGATTTTATTTTTCTTTAGTAGATAACATGAAAGATAATCACTTTGTCTTTCTAGTGAAAATTAGAAGTAATACCTATCAAAAAATCACCATGTAAGTATGTTTCAAGAAATCTTTATTTTCACTGTAAGTGAAAAATGAACTGAATATCAATGTGACACTCTTCCACTTAGAAGTTGTCATTTAATTATTTACTGTCTCTTTTACCATTTTCCACCCATGATTACTCATTGTAGATGACTGGAAATATCTAATCAAAAATAATTTAATCAAAATAACATCATTTGAATGTTCAGTCAAAAGCCTTGTGCCATGTCTACAGTTTACATGTGTGCACAACTTGAGAGTTATTTTATTGAGGCCTGAGGCCTGGTATTGTAGGAAGTTTGACATAGAAAGAAGGCAGAACAGGAACACCAAGATACAAATTCTTTATTTTATTTTCCCCTCTCTTTCTCACTTTTTTTTTTTTCTCCATTCTTAAAATACTGTTTAACTCTTTTAAATCGCATTTCTTTTTAAAACAAAAATATATGGGTTATAAATGTTCTAGTCATCTTGCCTTGACATGCTTGACATGGACCACAAGATCAATACAATTTGTATGAATAATAATTCCCAGTTTCAAGCAAAGACAAAAAATAAATACAAATCCTGAAGTAGTGTGTGAATGCCAATGCTATATTCTAAAGTATCATCAAAAAACCATCACAATTTGAGAAGAGATGTCTCAGCTGTGAACTTGCCAGCTCAGGTACTGACAGCTGTGCTGCTACTGTGGCATGAATTGCAGTGCAAGCTGCTAACTTTCCAAATCCTGGTAAATACTTAAGACTAAATCATACACGTTCCTTGGTGCATGGGTAGCAACATCCAGTGCACATAGTGCAAAGCTAGTTTTCAGATTTCTACATGAGCTGCAGTCATATCCTTTATTACTGCATAGATGTAGTCCAAAATGGTGCAGTGTCTTGGAGGGTTCATTATGTCTGTTGGTCTGGTTTTGCTTTATCTTGTGTCTTAGAAGGTTAAATTGATGTAAAATGAGCTTCTCTGTGGCAGGCTGTCTGTCCCTGCATAAACTCTTGAATATGAAAAAAAAAAAAAAAATTGTTTATTAACAGACTGAATCTAGTTATTTCTATAAAATCTATAGTGTCTTATGCACCATCCCACTCTCTGCTCCCTGTCAGTGCTGAAGGTCAAGGTTGTTGTCCTGGAGATGGATGTACTGTCTCTATAACATACTTTTTTCTTCTACCTTTGATGGCTTAGGTTTTTGCTCAATACCTGTTATTAAAACAAAAATCCAGGGAAGATTGAGATGATTCACTTGAAGAGCTATGCTGCTGAACTTTGCTTGCTGTGGTTGGCTTCTTTTTATTTTTGTTTTCTTTTTATTTATTTATTTATTTTATTTTTATTGGGTTCACTGAAACTTATTTTTCAAATGTCACTGCTAAAATGACCTATTTCTGCCCTGTCAAAAGCTTTATTGTTTTTAAACTTGTTTATTAATTTATTTATTTTTTTCTCTGGCTTTCAGTATATAGGTTGCTGTGAGTGTAAAGGAAAAAGAAAGACCTCTTCTGTGTCCCACTTCTTCCTCTAAGGGAGACCAGGTTGATCTTAATTGTTATGCTTACATTTCTGTGGGCTCTGATAAAGTCTGATATGCAGGCTGTGTTCATTCATGCTCTGCCAAAGAAACTTATTTTTTTTTTTCAGTTGTTCCCTTTATCTGACTATGAGGCACAAAATGAAGTATTTCAGCTTGCAACTACCTAACCATTGCAAGATGCAGAGTATTTAAGATGCATGACCTTTTAGAAATATATTAGTCACCATGTCACCTTGAAATAACACTATAGGCACAGTGTTTTCAAATACTCTCTTTTAAAATATTTGAGGAGTTATGAGGACATTTTTTCTCCACATTTCACGTTTCTAGTGCATCTCCTTCTGTGATGCTCTTTCCCATACCCTCTTTCATGTTAATTTTTTTAGCTCTGTATTTTGTGAACTTTGCATGGTGATTTGGTAGAATCCCGGAATAACGGAATGCTTTAGATATGCTAAGTATACCTAATATTTCCATAGCACTGCCAAAATAATAAGCTGCAATATTTATGAGTTGGTTTATGACAGCAGATTCTCATGCTCTTCTTCTGTTTACATTGGTGTTTGTTTCTCTTGCACTCTGGTGACATCTGTTACGACTTATTAAAGTTTAGTTCTATTGATTCTGTATTACTAACCACTCTCTAACATTGTCTACTGTTGTTTTCCTACCATCGTTTTAATTTCAGGTATTTCAGCTCTTGCTCCCTAACATTTCATAGTGCCTTTCTGTGAACTTTCTTTCTGTCCTCCAGTATTTCAGGTTTTAGCAAAATAGTCATTGAATAGCTTCACTCTACACTTGATAAGGAAACATCTTTTGTTACAATCATATATAGATCTTTCTCTTTGCTAATTGAAGGCTATTCCCTTGGAAAATCTGCCGTGGAAAGACCCTTTTCTAGTTCTAATATTAAGATAGTTAAAATATCTTCAGTCACCAACCACAGTTCTCATTTTAGACCAAAGTGTATGTGTTGGATAAGAAGATGTATATCAGGAGAGTCTGTGTCTCTGCATATAATTAATGAAGAGACTGCATGGTTCAAAAAGTATGACTTCATGAAAACCTCAATGGGAAGAAAAATCAAAATAATATTAATGTAATTTCAACATAAGACGTACTCATGGATTCCTCCTTGCACAACTTTATAGTGACAGTAGGGGAAGATGAACAAAGAAGAAAAGTAGCACCTCCCATACACCAGGCTCAGGCAGTAGCTGGAAAATGAGAGAATAAGAGGCAATTTTACACAAACCTGCTTTACCATGACACCATGCAAATATTTTTTATTTTTTTCCCCTCATCATGTCTGTCTGTGCTGTTCAGTTTGGGCACATTTAAAATCTAGATTACTGGTTCAGAATTGGTGAGAAGCACACCAGTGACCTGTGCCAGCAGAAAAGGTGAATGTACAGAAGAATGCAGTCCAAAGCCAGTTATATCTACCTGCTTGCTCCCAAAGCCATTAGCTAAGGACGAGGTAGCAGCAGCCCACAGGAGCATGAGGAGACAAGCGTATCAATCCCAGGAAGAGAAGGAGAAAGGTGAAATGACAAAAATGACTATAGGAGTCTAAAGAGACTAAAACAGTCTGTAGGCCCTGCTACAGAAGTATAAGATACATTATTCAAGAATTCTTTCAGGGCCAGGTTTTGAATACAGCCTTACTGCAGCAGCTCAATGGCAAGAAATGAGGAGCCATAACAGAACACAAGTAAAAATGACATGAAAATAGCTATTAAGGGCTTATAACTTGAGTAGTTTTAATTCTGACAGAGATTTCTCTGTCATGACAATGGTTCTCTTGCTAGTATGCCCACTCCACCTGTTCTCTGCTGAGTTAAAACTGATGCACACCAATCTATTGCCATGAGGAATTCTGATGAAGGCTGCTCCAGGGCAACCTTTCAGGTTGTGAAGGGAGGGTTTGCCACTGGTTTGGGGAGCAGCCATTCTGCCACCTTCAGACGACTCGAGTTTCTCATTGCCTCTCTGACGTTCTCTGATTCTTCTCATTCATCTAGCACAGGGTGAATGAGGTGCCAGATGGTGTCTCCCTGTCTTTTCTTCATGTTTCTGCTGTGTCATGTCATGTCTCACGATCACTTTGCTAGTCATTGGTCAATCTTGTTTGCTTTCCATTCTTCAGGTTTCCATTTGACTCTCTATGTTGTTACTTCCCATGTGCCTGGCAACACCTCCCCCTTTCCTTTCTACACTGGTTGCTTCAAAGTTTGGGTTGGGTAATGGCACCGCTGCTGCTAAAAATGCATCTGCTAAGATGTTAAGTCACCATGTCTTGTTACACTGACATTTTACTTCTGCAGACACTTACCCACCCCCTTTGAAAAATAAAGTGGTTTGAGAGACTCATCCTAACAGTGCAGTGACCTTTTGCTTGCTCCTAAAATATCCTGTCATTTCAAACAATAACTGTTCTGAACTAAACTCTTCCTCATGCAATTTCTTGAGACATTTTGTCTTCAAGAAGTTCATATGGAAAGGCTGTTCAGGATAGGGCAGGTCATTCTCTTAAAAACTTTTCAGTCCTCCACGTAAGTCAATTCAGCCAGTGCATTGTTACCACCCTGGGTTTCTTTCTCCATTATAGCAACAGTATCCTTCATATTTGCTTCATGCAACATAAATAAGCAAGCTGACAATAGAACAAAAAATACAGTCTTTCCAAATCTCTGAACTTGAAAATGAGGCTAACATTTTCAATTCAATTCTGTTTGTTCTTTTAAAAATATATCTATAAATTATTTCATCACAATACACAAACTGGAATTGCTTGCAAATGCTAGCACATAGTCACAGTACATGCAGGCAGTTATCAGATGTGGTTTGATTTTTAAATCCCAGTGAAATATACTAAAACAGCCTTGAAGAAACTTCATTTAGTGCTTTCACCTTCATTAATCTTGACAGCCTGCTCTAGAAAGTTGGATTTTAAAAGTTAGAAATGTAATCTCTCATGTTTGTTTCTTTGACTATGGTTAGTAGCCTACATTTAAAGAAGCTTTCTATCAACCTTTATGACAGCCAAGAGAATGAGAATGGAGAAGAATCTGAGGAGCAGCCTGGAGGCTGCTGCTGGGTTGGTTCTTCTGACATCTTGTTCACTTTTCAGGAGAGCTCTGTTTTTTCTTCTCAGTGTCTGACTCAATAGTGATTTCTATGAAGTGATTTCTTCCCAATCTGTTCCTCTTTCTCTTTGTTAGTAATGGGAGTACTAACAAAACTCCCATTTACTATAGTGGCAGTAAAACTGATTCCTGAATGATTACAGACTTTTAAATTCTGAGGTTGTTTGGAATAGTTTCCCAAAAACCTTGACTGAAAGTTTTTTCTCTTTCAGCGGGTTACATTGCACCTTTCATCATTGTCACCAGAGTAATATCATTATCTATTTAATCCTTTCATGAGAAAAATTGCTCTTCAGAAAACTGGTCATTCACGTCCATGAACATCAGTGAAATAAATAGACTGAAATGGACTCAGGAATGTAAACTTTCTGTCATTATGTGCTGCTGGTAGTGAAATACATCATGATTTGATGTGTCAAATTAGAAACCCCAAACAGGTAATAATGGCAAACATAATTGTGAACAAACTCATTCATAGAGATTCTTTCTCTTCCCATTCCCTAGTTTTTACATGAAATGAGACAAACAAACAAACAAAAAACAACTTAGGAACCTGGAGATTTTGTGGAATTTGGAAATATAAAAAAGGATATATTTTGATTGAATACATCTCAAATTTTCATGGCAGATATTATATATTCCTAAAAAAACCTATGCACCTGTGCCTTACAACTTAGATTATCCAGACCCACATTGGTGCAACATAACTCTTCTGCCTTTAATTCAGAAGTACATATTTGTCTACTCTTAATAATTTTTGACTGCCCGCATTTATGTACATTAACAGTGCTGAACAGTCAGATATGTAAGACATAACAGCATCTGCAGACAGACATTGTTCTGCTAACTGTTCAAGATACCCAACCCAGTAGCTCATTTGCAAACCATACTTATTGCATCACCATATGAAGAAGGCAAAAAAGAGGATGAAGAAAGTATACTGTGTTTTGAACAGTAATGTGCTATTTGGAGAGCTCATCTGCTCTGTTGGAACCCTGTTTCCTTTACCTCTACATCCTGTAGTGATTTGAACTCACATCTCCTCTAACTGCTCTAGCTACTGAGTTCCAGTGACTGGAGTTGACCATACTGGGCTTTGCAAGGGATTGTGGTACCACCACAGTCCCTCTTGCCTCCTTCCATTCTTTATAGGGAATGGTTAGGCAACTTTCTTCTGAAGTAAGAAATCTTGAGTAGGTTCTTTCTTATTTTAAAAATTAGATACCAAAGACTCTGAAAGTGTGCGTGCCAAGGCATAAGCTTCACGTATTTGATATTTTATGTTACACACATTGCTTTTTGTAGATCTTTTTCTTGCCAGTTCCCCTTTTGTAGCATAGCTGCAGGTTCCTCTGGACAGGTAGGTACCAGGATGCCAGACAGTGTAATGGTCAGTATGAAATTTATTTTCTGTCTAAATTTTAGTCTTCATCATTGAGCAAATACAGCTGATACCTTTGAAAGTGCTTCCCTTCCATAAACTCCTACTGCTTCTCATTTCTTGGATCTATTTTAATGATGGCCCTTGCATGTTATATTCCCCCTTTTAAGAAAGATATATTAAAGGTCTTGCTCTAACATTTAGAAAATCTTCAGGCTTACAAGCATTCACATCTGGCAAACAAGATATTTTTTATATTCTGGCATACAAACTACCATGATACTTTCAGGGTTTAGAACAGTACCTGGCAAAACAATCTAGTGTATTGAACTGAAGAAGATTAGATCACTCCCTCTGACACGAATGTGGGTACTTTGTTGTAACCAACCCCAGCAGGTGGTATTACACTAGTGGCAGGAAACTGAAATGGGTTAAAATATTGTAGAAATAAAAATGTGTTTGAAATGAACATGGAATTTAATATTATAGATACTCTGCACATGAATTATGATAAATTTCTTTCTGATGGGTCATCCATAAGTGTTTAGACACAGCTTTTAATAGA
Source organism: Aythya marila (assembly GCF_965140915.1). NCBI lineage: Eukaryota > Metazoa > Chordata > Aves > Anseriformes > Anatidae > Aythya > Aythya marila. The sequence goes on from NC_139043.1 coordinate 84,628,247, forward strand.
CATTGGCAGGAAGCTAATTTTTGCCATTAACGCCCCTTTCTGCTTCTACAATGTGCCCTTTGTTAGATTTTCTTTCTTATGATTGCAGCCTTAGTGTGTCTGTTCACAGTTCTCTCATTGTAGTTCATGTGTAGAGTCTTTCAGTAATATCAATCAACTTGGAATTTTTCCAGGTGGTTTTTTAAAGTGGCATATAAACAAATACCATAATTTCTCAGTTTCTTCTAACTCTGGTTTCACTCAGATGGTGAGGATGGAAAGGCTCAAAAGGTCTTTCAAAAGATCAAAGGCTCACAGCTTTGTGTGTTTGTAAATCAATATTCTGTTTGTTTCCTAGAACACCATAAAAATCTGAATGTAGGATCCAGTGACAGGGATAAATGATTTCTAACTGTATGGATTTAATGTGAGGAGTCCTTAAAACCAGGCAGAGATTTTATTGATTTTCTGCACAAGAATCTGGGTGTAAGTATAATTGACATTTATCAAAATATTCAAGAGGAACCTGAAATATCCACAAAAATCTAAGTGATATTTTCTATATTTCATGTACAGTGAAAATCTTTCACATGATTTGGTGTCTCATATACTAACAACAGTGCTAATGCCTGAGTTACTCCGAGTAGGTAACACTGTTAGCAGCCTTTGTTACTCATGTCCATTTTCTTTGAGGGGGATCATATTTCTGCACAGAAGAAAACATGAATGAATGATTACTCACCCAAATCAGTCAAGAGAATCTGGAATGAGAAAAGTTAACAGTTCAACCTACAATGCCTGAAAATACTGGAACAAAGAAGGACTAAACGGCATATGCTAGCAAATGAGCAAATTTTATGGCAGTAAATCTTTGGAATGCCGAATACTAACAAAATTGAGAGACTCATCAAAAAAACTGTAGCCCCAAATGAATTGTTTGTGCTTAAAATTTTTGGTAGTGGAGTAAAACCTGAGCAGCATTTCAAATATTTGAGTTTTTACTGTCCTGCTCTAAATAGGTGCATAGATCTCAATTGTGGCAGTAAATATACTCTTTGCCTTTGTCATAGACTCATATAATTTAATGACTATCCTTATGGCATAGTGTGACACTGTGAGTTACTGCTGAGATTTTTGTCTTCTCTCTCATGAGAGTCACCTGATGTCTCTCATTAGCCTGATGACTGAGTGTGAAAATGGATTTTGGTTGATTTCCCACTCAGACAAGTGGGAATGTGATCCAGTTTAGTCTATATGGTTGACCATTCTTTCATTTTGTGTTTACTCAGCTTACATGAACTGTAACAGCTTTCCTAGAAAGCATTGTTGTCATCCAGTCAACACTTGCTACCTCGTTCCTATGACACCTGATTAGTTGAAGCATGGGCAAAGGGAGCTGACATATTAGCAATCATGCATACACCTAAGCTTTAACATTTAAACAAATATTTTGTTGTTTGTCTTTTTGCTGATTTTTGTTTATTCTGAATTTATTACAGCAGTCCAGATTTTTGGTGAAAAGTTTAATAATGTGAGGCAAGATAGTTTTGCAGTGCTTCTCTGGAAATTCCCCTAGAGAAAGAAAGCTCCCTACTGTTCCTAGAGATTTCCAGCATTGTGTTTCTTGTTAGATGTTTCTCAATTAGCTCTTTTTTTGACTGGTAACTTATGTACAAAATGATACTGTGTAGCACTTGTCCTTTGGTTAGTATGCCACACGGCAAGAAATAGAAAGCCTTACAGAATATTAAATTTATGAACTGCTTGGCAGTTGCCTCCACTCCTCAAACTGTTATCTCCTTAAAGTACGAAATGAGACCTGAGAAGGCCTAAATCCCATAAAAACAAAACAAAACATAACATAGGTTCTGTTCTTCAAGACTTCAGCAGTGCTCTAATAGTCCTTTGTAGTGCAGACCATCGTGTCTATCTTTTTTGACCATAACAATGCAAAGGGGAAGTTTATTTTTGCTCTATATACTGTGGAATGATGGAGTTGTTGCCCTTTGCTTTTTTTTTTTTTTTTTTTTTTTTTTTCTGATCCTTTCTTTATTTTGCTGGGAAATTAATAAAAGTGATTCAGGGATAGGAGATAGGACATGAATCATAGCTTACTGACAGCAAGCTTGAAGTCCTGTTGTATGTGTTACCCCAGAGCTGTTGTAGCTAATTGCTCTGTTGAGTACTGCAGCAAGCACCTTAATTCCTTGGAAATATCCCGTGTGAATTTCTGGTTATTTGATGTGCAACAAGTAGCTCTTAGGGGAATCAATGCAGAAGATATTGAGGTGCATGAGAAGGCAGCATTTGTCATATCCTGCTGTGAAATGTTATGATGTAAAATCAATGCAGCTTAGAAAGATCATTCCCATAACAATTATGGGCTGCATAACATCTTATGCTCTGTGTTGTCTGAGACATACATTACTTATGTTAGAGATAAATGTCCATTTTCATATGTAGACAAGTATCTCATCAGAACAAAAGATAACCTGCTTGAAGCAAATGAGTAGATTGTTCATCCAGAAATGCTGGCAGGGACTGGCTTCACTATTTGCAGCTGTCAAGGTTACTAGCAGCAGAATGCTCGAATGAGAAGTCACGTATTGATCTTTACTTCACCAAGATCCTCTGTAGTTTCTGCTACAGAGGTTTTTGTGATGTGGTCTAAATCACCTTTGGATAGTGCATGAAAAGCTGGATGAGTTTGTGGGTTACTATCTTGTCTACTTTTCTAGCCAAGAGAAGCTGAATAGATTTGAATGTAGATATGAACCTTTATAGAAAATCCCCTCTGTGAAGGACAATTTTTTACCAATACCTCTCTTAAAGTTCTCTGTTGGCTAGTTCTTAATTAATAGCACTCACATAAAGTGGGATTTGGCCTTTAAAAAAATTCAATTTGCATTTGAAGTAAATGCAATACATCAAGTATCTTCTTTTGCCACCTTTTCCCACTTGAATCATGTTATTGTATTTTGTCCTGAAGGGAGATTAAACACCTCTTTTGAACACAGGTTGTGAAGGGATCCTTCTGTTGAACTCTAGATTAATATGTGGTCGGTCCTGTTAAAAAGGTATGAGAGCCATACAGCAACTGTGGCAAGATCAGTGAAGAAGAGGATTGAGACAGCTCATTATCCCAGCGTAGTGGCAAATCCCTTCTCCAGCCTTGTTCAGGCAGCATAGAAAGGGAAGGGGGAGTGATGATCCATCTGGAATTTGGCTATTAACACCTGTCTGGACTATATGAACTCCTATAAAGAGAAGAACTTACCTCAGAGGTACTTGTTCCCCTGGAGTGAGATGCCCGTGAAATGCTCTGAATCTTTTTGGGAACTTCTCTTTGTGTAAGGTCTCATTTACACAACAGAAAGAATTTGTAGCTGATTGAAGGTCAGCAACATGCTGGTAAGCCGTGCTGCGTGCTGTCTAGCTGCAGTGGCAGGCACAGGCAAATGCTCATCAGTGCTGCATTGGAAATGACACTTGAAACCGGATACTGAAAGGCACCGACTGGGTGCTGACCATGGTTCGAGCATTTCAGTCCCTGATGCTGATCTCCACCCCGTACACACAGGGATCTACATCCTGTACACATGGAGGAGCCCCTGTTGTTGGAGTCAGTTGACAGCCATGTGTTACACTTGTGTAAGCTTGGTTAAGGGGGGAGATTAAAGGATTATTTTTTTTTTCTTCAAACTGATTCCATTATACATGAACAGGTAAAAAGACACAAATACTTACATGAAGATATAAATGTGTTTTTCTTCTGCAAAGGAAAGGCATGCAGCCTGTTCAGCAGCTTGGGTAGGAGTGAAATATTCAATAAATTCACACCAACATAGAGGTCCTGTGGTCTTGAATACGTGAAGCATAACCCCAAAATTAAATGTCCTAATTTGTAAGTTCATTGTATGATATTTACAGTAACATAACAATTTAGAAAATAAAATGGAAATTTAGAAAACTAACAAAAAATCCCTCTGATATAAAGCATTCATACAGTATGAACTGAGGTTTGAAATTCCTCTATTGTTTGTATAGATTGTTGCTATTGCTTGTTTTGGCAAGTAAGAGAGATGGAGGTGGTCCAAGCACTTGGAGATCTGTTCTGGGTCATCGAATACATTTCAGGAAAGCTTAGCCCTAACTGTATAGTATACTTGTTTTTCTTATTTAGAAAAAAATAAGAGATGTTACTCCCCTGGGAGCAACCTCCTACACTCACTCATACGTAGCTTTGTTAGAAATGTTGGTCTTATGGCTTGGACACAAAATAGGATAACATCTTATAGTCAGTGCCTGTCCAAAGATGGAATAATGGGAAACTGGGGAGTGGGACAAAGAATCAGTGGAGTTTGTGCTCTGGCCATGCCAAACGGCTCTGAGCTGGAGGATGACAGATGAGGAACTTAACAACTTATATCTCAGTTATAGCAGGATCTTGTAGTAATCACACCACTTTCCTTTTCCTAATCTTTACATGGGATGGTAACAATTACAATTATGGTTAAAATTTCCTAATCTAAACAAAGTTTAAAGTTTTATACTTCAGTTGAACAGATGCATCTGCCAATTTATGATATGACTCCGGCATCTGCTTCTTGTTACTACTGCAGCAGAGCCAGTATGGATCATCTGCTTCAATACAAAATTAATCGAGCTGGTGTCTAAGGCAGCCTGGCAGGTTTTACATGTTGTATACAAGCTATGCTGCTAGCAGAGGAGCAGACATAACTATTGTAGGTGGTAGTGGCAAGTCTGGAATACAACCTCTTCCACAGACACCATGGGTTGGAAGAGGATATCTTCTCTCTAAGACTGGGCTTGCACTAGGAAGACTGGGTCATCCATAAGTCATAGACTCATCTTTTCCTATATATTATTCCTTAACCATGCTTCTTTCACCACCTAGAGTATGATGGTGTTTATTTGTTGTTTTTGTGTATTTCCCAATGCGGTAAGTGCAGGTAGGTGTAATCAACTGAAACTATGCTGTACTGAATCATTTGTATACTATGCTTACCTTTTTAAACAGGTAATGAAACTTGAGTTCATCAGAAAGATGATTCTGATTTTTTCTTGTCTACTGAATGCCCTGGATTCCAAAAATCAGATTCTCTTTGCAGTCTTTCTATATAATTCCGTAAAAATCAAAGGCAAGTTTAACTCTTAGATACATTCAGTGAAGACACTTAAACTTTTTCATTTGGAACAGATTTCTCCAGATTAAAAACCAAGAAAATGGGGGAAAAAAAAAAAAAAAAAAAAGGCAACAACAAAATCTTCAAAACTAAAACCAGCAATCTGTACTGTCCAAGTCAATATCAAAAGAAAAACTGTCTCTGTGACTGAGCTGTTAGTGCTGAACTTAGTGATATGGAAAAAGTATCTAAGCTTTAAACCTCCTGCTCTCTGAACAGATGCTATTAACTTTGCAGAAGGACCTTTTTTGACCTTTGTTTTTGTGACACAGAATCTGTGGTTCTTCTTTAAGTGTTCATCTGTAAAGAAACCACTCTATCTACTCATGGCCTGTGTATATCTTTGTGCTGTTGTTTGGCTGAAGTGTATGATCAAAAATAAAAGCTCTTGCAGCCCTTCATCCAGCAAGGAAATAAAAGAAAGAGTGTCAGCAGTTATCTAACTCCCACTTACAGCATATGAACGTCTTCTAACTTGTAGCTCATTCTCTAACTTGTGCTTCTCAAGCCAGTAGGCATGAATTCCTTATAAAATCTACCACTTTTTATTCCAATTTCTTCCCTAATAATGTTAAAAAATAATAATAATAAAAAGTCTTATCAGATTTTGCTTCCTATTGATTTGAAAAGTTGCATTCAAAACACAAGACTTGTGCTCCTCCCAGAAGGACAGAATTTTTATCTGCATTGTTTTAGGAAAAAACATTCAGTTGCTCCATCTGTCAGTAAGACTCTTCCAAGGAGAAGGAAATATCGACACACAACAAAATAAGACTGCTCTTTGAAAGCAAAAAGTAAGAACGTGAATCTTTTCTGTCTCTAAATTCTGTGATCTGTCTCTTGCTGTCAGAAAGGATGTAGTTCCCAAGACAGGTAATAGAAAGTAACTGGAGCAGCTTGGTTCTTAGTGCTGACCATCTTGTGCAAAGGTAGAGAATGTGTAAAGGATTAAGACACCTTTGCTAATACCTTCTTATCTCTCTCTCTATATATATTGCTCGTCCTGTTTGTCTTTGTTTTCTGATTGAGAACAGAGCTCAAAATGACATTTTGGTAAGGACACTAGTGATGTGGCTTTACCAGCCAGCTTAGTTTTTAAGGTTTCTCTTGTTCCTACATATAGTATACTTTATTTATCTCCATATGTTTCAGTGGCAACACTGAAACAGCAGTCATGATTCTAAAAACGATTGTAGTTAATTAATTGTTGGTGAAAATTGTCTTCTCTTCAGTACTATTCACAGTAAATTTACTGCTGAGTTTATTAAGGTGTAGAAGCAAATTATCTTCCCACTTCAGTATACTGCTAATGAAAATGGCCTAATACTCATGTGGTCACAATTTCAAGAACTCTCTAAGAAGTTTTTAGAGACAGAGATGATGAATACCCAATTAACAAAGGAGACACAGATCTTGAGTCACAAGGACTCGCCCTTCAGCTTCTTCCAAAAGCCCTTCATCATTAAGTTATTGTCATGACATCAGTGCAGACTGTTCTGCTTTTACATTGCTCCCAATAGTTTTCAGAGCTTTGCAAGAGGTGCTGTCTATAGTTGATAATGATCCTGAAGACTGAAATACCTTTGATCAGAGATTTCTTATCAATTATTTTTTATCCATTTAGGTCCTGAAGACAAGTTAGTGATGCCTATTAGAGAAGATGTCCTGATGTCACCTAAAAATGACCCCAGCCATTATCATTCTAGTAGCTAAGAAAGCTAAACAGCTTTATTTAATGGCAGCTGTTCCCAGGGCTAAAGAACTCCAAAACCTAGATTAAAAAAGAGTAGAGGAAGTAGTCCACTATTGCAGTCCAACTATGCCTAGCAACGTAACATTGCTGTATAAATATTGCTTATTGACAGGACAAAGCATCTGCCTTTTTTGAACAGATATGAGTGTCAAACTACATGTAAAATGAAAAAAATGGCTAAATTTCCTGAAGGGTAACTAAGTTTCTATGAGTAACACTGTAAGTTTTGTCCTTATAATTACTTATTTTTTCCATATATATTTCTATAATAATTGTAATGAGTAAAGGTTCATGACATATTTTGAAGAGAACTCGCTGGAGGTTTTAATTATTTGCAGGAATAAACATCTTAAGCTACTGAACAGATAACATACAAAGTCCCAGGAATAATATCTGCCCATAGATATCCTGCTCCTTTGGTGGAACCCCTTTAAATACAAGGGTCAGACAGCTGTGAAATACTTACCAATTTAAGGTGATAGGTAACCATTTGCACTTTATGAAATTAATTTTCTTTTCCTTTTAAAAATCTACCATTGTTTGCAAATACAATCAATGTGTGATATAACCAAGATAATGCCAGTTTGATATGCTGAATAACAGTGACATTTCTTCCCAAACTTTGTTTTCAGATAACATCTTTACCTTTTCTTTGAGATTGCGCTAGAATAATCATTGGTCAGGTCCTAGAAGTTATCTCTTTTTCTTAGAAGTTATCTTTTTGGGGTATTGTCATCATATGCATATTCTTTTTGTGGATTTTCTCATAATTTTCATGGATGTCTTTCATGAATAGTATATGAAATTAATACAGTCTTACTTTATTTGATATACATTTGATAGGAAATATCTTTGGAAATCAAGGAAATAAATTCTACTACCAAAAATTTGTTTCTTCAGAAAAAAAAGGAGAAGTATTTTTTCTGTCTTTGAGTTTAGAAAACTGGAGGGTCTTGGACTCAAGATGGTAACATTACTTTCGTTTCTCTCTCACTCACTTTCTTTTTAAACTTTCAAGACATTTTTTTAGCTTCCTTTAAGACACATGCTTCCATACGGTGAGCTATTTCTTTTCCATAAAATATTCATGATTCACAGCCATGTAATATCATTCAGACTTTCCCTAGTTCTAAGGTTGTTTACAAAAAGTGTCCATCAGCTGCTTGTGCATATGGAGTTAATGCAGTTATGTTTGTTCAATAATTACTCAAAGGTATAGCTTTCAGGACAACACTATAGTCCTTGAACTTCAGCTTTTTTTAACAGCTGAACCTGAAAAAAACTGAAGTGAATTGTCACTCACTAGAGCTCAAGTGGTCTGCAAATAGCAATTTCATACCTTCCAGAGGAGAGGCTTCCAGTCCATCTGGACAGTCATCTGTAACCCCAAGATAAATCTGTCAGCCACAGATTTCAGACTGTTTCAGACTGTTACGCCACATGTCAGCTTGCACTTATGCGGTGCCTGAAGCCAGACGTCACCCTTCCTCCGTTACAGAGCTGGCAGAGGTTGGTATATCAAGCTGTATCAAGCTGTGGAATGTCACATAGCTACGTATGTCTCCTATCTCAGCTTAAACTGCGAATGTTCATAAAGATGCATCTTTCTCATAAAATCTCTGTTGCTGGTTCATGTAGCAGACTGCTCACTCGGACCATTGGATGATCCTTGCTATCTGATCCCAGATGCAGATGATACATGAACATTTTTAGAGGCAAAGAAATCAAGGTAATCTGCAAGATGTTCCTTCTTCCTTTAAAGATTTCCACTGATCAGATGTCCTCAGACAATACATCCCTAAGTCCTTATGTGAACAAAAATGTAAGAGCCCATTCATTATTTTTCCAGCCTAAAAGGCAAATAAGTTTAGGTCATAACATCAGCTATGTTGTTAAACCCTAATTACCATTTATCTCCCATAGGTTACCAACCATTTAGGAAAAAAATACATTCAGGAGATGATTTCTGACCCCTTTCATGGGCTGTCCATGGATCAATTATTCAATGGCGAAGTCTAGTTAAAGACCTATTCACCATAAAAAACAACCAAGCAACCACCAACAACAATAAAAAACCTCCAAGTATTTTGTTTGTTTGCTTTTTTGTTGTTGGTTGGTTGGTTCTCCAGAAAGTCTGATCTCAGAATTCTCCTATGAATATAGACTGAAAGAGTTGGGGTTATTTAGCTAGGAGAAGAGAAGGCTCCAGGGAGACCTTATAGCAACTTCTAGTATTTAAAGGGTGCCAACAAGAAAGATGGGGTGAGACTCTATCTGGGAAGGGGTAATGGTTTTAAATTAAAAGAGGGTAGATTTAGATTAGATGTTAGGATGAAATTCTTTACTACAATGGTGGTAAAGCACTGAAGCAGGTTGCCCAGAGAAGCTGTAGATGCACCAGCCCTGGAATTCTTCAAGGTCTGGTTGGACAGGGCTTTGAGCAACCTGATCTAGCAGTTGGAAATGGATAGCTTTAAGATCACTTACAAAACAAACCATTCTGTGATTCTATGACTCTTGCAGATATCAGGAAAGATGTCTCATGCATGGGTTTTCTCTGATCTCCTACTCAGAGAATAAGAAAAATAAGAAGGAATTCAGCTATGCCAATTGTAATACTTACAGTTTGTCTAAGGCAATTGTACCTCATGGCTTTCTTGCAATTCATCTCAGCATCTATAAACAAACAAGGAATATTTTCTATGTAACTTAGATGAAATAGATATAACCCTGAGCCTTCATTGCTTAAGAAAGCCTGGCCAGAGCAGAGGAATATATCTGTATTTACTGGGCAATACAAGCTGCCGCAGGTGTATCAAACTCATGTAGTGGTAGAAAGGAAACTCAAGGTTTCATCCTCACCTTCAAGACATTCATTCTGAAAGGTTGTCTTAACCTCTGATACTAAGGTTGTAGGCAAAGGATTCAGTCCTCTGACACAATTAAACTATCCACAATAAGGAGAAAGCCAGTCTTATAAAATGGTACTTCAGGATCAGTCTATGATTTTGAATCCAATGTGAATCAGGCCATGACAATAACCACTTAATCAGGAAATGCCTATAGTGAAGCAACAGTCATAGAATATCCCGAGTTGGAAGGGACTACAAGAACCATTGAGTCCCACTCCTGGCTCCACATAGGACCACCCAAAAATCAAACCATAAATCTGAGAATGTTGTCCAAACGCTTGAACTCTGGGAGGTTTGGTGCCATGACCCCTTCCCTGGGGAGCCTGTTTCTGTGCCCAACCAACATTTTGTTGTAGAACTATTTCCTAATATCTGGTCTGATCCTCCCCTGCCACAGCTTCATGCCGTTTCCTCGGGTCCTATCACTAGTCACCAGAGATAAGTGCCTGGCTCTCTGCCCCCTCCTTGTGAGGAGGCTGTAGGCCGCCACAAGGTCTCCCCTCAATTTCATCTTCTCTAAACTGAACAACCCAAATGACTTAAGCCAATCCTCATACATCTTGCTCTCTAGATCCTTCACCATCTTCATAGGTCTCCTTTGGACGCTATCTAATCATTTTATGTCCTTTTTATACTGTGGTGCCACAAACTTCACACAGTACTTGAGGTGAGGCCACACTAGCACAGAGTGAGAAAATCTCTTCCCTCAACCAGCTAGCAGTGCTGTGCCTGGTGCACCCCAGGATATGGCTGGCCACTTTGGCTGCCAGGGCACGCTGTTGACTCATATTCAACTTGCTGTCACTCAAAACCTCTAGATTCCTTTCCAGGAGACTTATCTGTAGCTTCACTTCCCCTAGTCTGTATGTATAGACAGCATTTCCCCATTCCCAGTGCAGAACCTGTCACTTTCTCTTGTTGAACTTCATATTGTTGGTGATTGCCCAACCCTGTAATTCACCAAGATCTCTCTGCAAGGCCTCTCCACCCTAGAGGGAGTCAACAGCTTCACCCAATTTAGTGTCATTAGCAAACTTACTTAATGTATCTTCAAGTTCTGTGTCCAAGTCATTTATGAAAACATGAAAAAGAAATGGCCATAAAATGGAGCCCTGGGGAACCCCACTAGTGACTGACCACTAGCCTGATGTAACCCCATTTACTATAACTCTTTGAGACCAACCTATCACCCAACTGTTCACCCATCATATTATGCATTTGTCTAGCCATATGCTAGACATTTTGCCCTGAAGAATACTGTAAGAAACATTGAAAAAAGCTTTACTGAAATCCGAAAAGATTGCATCAACTGGCTTCCCTTGGTCAACTAGGTGGGTAACCTTGTCATAAAAGGAATTTTAGTTTGTTAAACAGGACTTTCCCCTCAAGAACCTGTGTTGGCTTTGACCAATGTCTCCATTGTCTCAGGTTTTTTTTCAATAACTCCTAGAAAATCTTCTCTATATTTTTATCAGGCACTGAAGTGAGACTGACAGGCATGTAATTACAATGGTCTTCTTTCTTACCCTTCTTGAAAATTGGAACGACATTTGCCAGCTTCCAGTTGGCTGTACCCGAATATATATTAATTTGGACTCATATCTCCCTCCTTGTTAAGGAAGAGGGAGTTCTTCCTTAATGCTCAGATAGCAAAGATTCTAGAAATATGTATTTGTTTAAGTGGTAATACTTGAGAATAATCCATGCTTCCTAGCTCCTCAAGAGTTTCTTTTTGCTGTCTTTTTTTTTTTTTTTTCCTAATTACTAGTATTTTTCTTTGAGATACAGCATACCTAATGTACATATGCTTTCAGTAAAGGTTATCTGTATGCTTCTAGGAAATCCTGATCTTGGAGAAATTATTTTGAAGGTTATACCACTGTATGACCAACTGTAGGGGAATCTGTATATATATAGAAATAATTTTTACAGTCTGAGTAAAAAGGCATCGATAATGGAAGTTATATGAGATTGTGAACGGAATCACTGGACTTCATTACAAATATAATGAGTAAGATTTGATGAAACACGTTTTTAAACAAATAAACAGATGGGTAATATGTGGACTAATTAAAGCTTGAACCTCATCCCTTGGTAAATGAAAAATTATTCATAAAATGAGAATAGTTGTCAGTGTCTTTAAAAATGAATTTTTGTTCTCTTTGTTGTTTGATTATTGTGAGGGGAACAGTCAAAAATTCAAAGAACTGCATGAGTGTATCGCAGTGTTGGGCTCTGAAGACAGTCTTGGCAGCAGTGTATAAACAGATATGCCTGTGACAAAAACACCTTTGTCAGGGCCAAGATGCTACAGTAAGTGAGCTGTAAAATAACTATGACCTTAATGAGAATTTTAACAGCATAAATGGATGAAAAAGGCTCCATTTTAGAGAGGGTTCTTCAGGCATAGCTGAAAGTCTAAATTAAAGCTGGCATCCAGGTTATGGGTGCCTGCAACTGGCAGGATGGTGAGAAACCTTTGAGAATTTGGAGTGAAGGCAGGAAAGAGATGGCTGGAATGTCTGGTCTGACCTTCATGGCTATATTGAACTTGAGATGATAGCCACTCGTTCCCGAGGGCATGTCAGCAAGGCATGTTTTGATCTTATGTGATGAAGGTAACGTTTTCAGTAAGGGAGAGGTCTGGAATCAAGTGGTGTCCAAGATCCTTCAGATAAAGCTAATGGTGTAATTTGTAGGTGAGATTAGAGCAAAAGAGAGTCTGGAAGAGAGGAACACAAACTACTGGAAGTGTAGAAAATGTGACCTGAGGAGAAATGATGACAGAATTAGGATTTTTCACCTGAAAAAAACAAACAAACAAACAAAAAAAAAGTATTATTATACCCTATTTAAACATTACATATAACTTCAAAAAGGAGAAAATTAACTGCTCTTCACTGCAATTGGGATAAGAAGAAGTCAGCTGCGGTTGTTACATGGGCTATTTAGATAAATGAGAGGAAAAACCTGCAATAATAGAATAATAGGAGTACTGATGCATGAAGGCTGTGGTGCCCCCTCCACTGGATTTTTTAGGAACAGATATGCATCTGTCATGAAAAGCACGAGGTATAGCCCACCTTGCCTAGGGCCATAAGGATGGTTCTAATGACTTCTTGCAGTCTCCCCACCAGAGAAAAAGTAAGTTTTAGTAAACTTTCTTGAACAATGCTTTTATGGGTATTATTATTAATGAGTGCTTTTTTTTTTTTTTTTTTTTTTTTTTAATATATATATTTTGTGCTGTAAATATCAGTGTTCTTATAACTAGATTACTAATATTTTTTAGTTATGTTTTGTTTAGATGATTAAGATATCAGTCAGGCTCACTGTAACTGCTTTGTTATGTGTACACGGTATATTTCCTTCCTGCCTGTAAGAACATTTTGAGTGTAACATACACTTTATATTCTTTTGTTGCAGCATAATGAATAAACTCTTCATATGAAAGTTTGATGCCTTCCTCTTAAACATGATTATTTAACATATTCAATGCTTTATTGTATTAAAATTGATAGGGTATTTGATGGCTAGTATACAAAGATTTAATGTCCTGTTTCAAAGAGAGGAAACAAAAATTCTTTGAGTATTGCAGAACTATGACCCAGTTACGCTTTTGTATTTTCTGTGGTAGTGACAATTATGTAGAAAATGATAGTGATAGTTATGCATAATGGTTAAAATAATAGTGATAATTATGCATTAGCCTAAAATGGCAACGTTAATAGCCTTTTAAGGGAAGAGTGATGTGTAAATTGGTGGAGCCTTTACAGTAGGAAGAATAATCTTGGTCAGCTAAAACTTTTCTACGGGGCCAGGTAGAATTAAAGTGATAAAGGGAAACAGCTTGTCTTAAAAGTCCAGTCCTGTATGTTGGCTACATGTTAAGTTCTGTCTTAGAGTACAGCGTTCCCTCCGTTCTGTCTCTCAAGTGCTACCTGTTGATTTTTTTTTCCTTAAATATCTGAAAAAAGGAAAAGGAAATGCAGACAGCTATGGGCCCATAATGTGCTGGAAGCAATGACCCAGTCACACTTTCCCTCTCAGCATTAATTGAATCACTGAAAATAGGAATTATCTGAAGAGAATCATGTACCTTGAAATTATATTGAAACTGTTTTTTTTTTTTTTCTTCTTTTCAACAACACATTCTGTTTACTTCTAATTTTTACAACTTGGTTTTTTTTTTTGATCACAGATTTATTCCTTTTTTTTTTTAATGTATTCAGAAGCCAAAGAGACATTACATTAAGAATGTAACTGTTTAACTAAGCTTTTCTGCAGATGAGTTATTTAATCATACTTTTTTTTTTTTTTTTTCATCATAAAACCACTTGTTAGGTTTCCTCATTTATCTGAGATAGTAGTTAGGGTTATTTCTTTTTTTGAAATTGCATATTTATATAAATGCAACTTACTATTTTATTGGTTGAAATGACAAATAAGAAGTATGGGGAAATACCATCCAATATATATATTGGGAGATTTGTGTCTGAAATTTGAATCTCCTTAGTACATGTTGACCAAAAAAAATTAAATCATCTGTTGCTTGTATGTTTTAAACTTGTGGCCAGTCATAACTGTAACTGTAAGTTGAAATGAGTTGCACTGATGCAAACTGTGAACTAGTCTGGCGCTCTGCATTCACAATTGATGGTTTTCGTTGGCACGACTATGGCATTGTATTTCAGTTCCTAAGTAACCACAGCGGAGCTCTAGAAATAACCAGGCTCACTATCTGACCATTGTTTAAAGTACTTGAATGCCAGTTGTAATTTTGACTTTTTTTTTTTTTTTGGTCACAACATCAAGCTCAAAAAATTCTTGTCAGTATTCATCACTGAATCTTAAAGTTACAACTCAAAATAATCATTTTGATCTGAATGTGTAATAATCTCATAGACCATTATGCTGTTCTTCAAGGAAAGAATACGAGCAATAGAAAATTGTTAAGAAATCCCAAACTCTCTGTGTTAAAGTAGTAATCCTGACATTTTTTTTTTTTTTTCCCAATTTAGTCAAAAATCACAATGGAATAGGACCAACATTTTATAGCATTTTGCTGAGGTGTTTGTGAGATGAATATTGGCATTTTTGTTTAATACACTCTGAGGAAAATTCATCTGTCATTCTTCATGTACTGCAAGAGGCAATTGGGCAAACGCTGATGATACTGAGTTATTGTGGATGGCAAAGATGAGAACAACTACAAATTCTGTGGAAAGACCTCAGAATATAGCATGAGTGGATGTTAAGAGGGGGGATGAAATTCCACTTATATAAGTGTAATGGGATGCACACAGAAGGAAACAACCTTAACTTTGCACAAACAGTGGTAGATTCTAAACGTGCTGTCGTTATTCAGGAACAAGATACTGGAGTTGCAAGAGGCAGTTATGTGAAAATATCAGCTTGACTCTCAGAGGTGGTCAAAAATAGAAAATGTTAGGAATTAATAGAAAAGAAATCCATAGCATCCTGAGCCTAAAATGATGTTTACAGTTTTTGGCCAGAAAGAGGAGGCTGAGAAGACAGAAAATTGAGATTCAAAGAATCAGATGAAGTCTGGAGAAGGCACATAGGGAATGACCCTTTACTCTTTCATATGATACACGGACAGGAAAGAGAAGAGAAGAGAATATTTCATTTGGAAAGGACCTTCAAAGATAATTTAGTCCAACTGCCTGACCACTTCAGGGCTAACTGAAAGTTAAAGCATTGAGGGCATTGTCCAAATACCCCTTGAACACTGACAGGCATGGGGCATCAGCGACCTTACCAGGAAGTCTGTGTCAGTGTTTGACCACTCTCAAAGTAAAGACATTTTCCTCATGTCCAGTCTGCACCTCCCTGGCACAGTTTTATGCTGTTCATGCTTGTCATGTCATTGGTGACCAGGGAGCAGAGACCAGTGACTCCCTCTGCTCTTCCCCTCCTCAGGGAGTTGCAGAGAGCCTTGATGTCACCTCTCAGCCTCCTCTTCTCCAGACAAAACAACCCATATGTCCTCAGCCTCTCCTCATAGGACATGCCTTCTAGCTCCTTTACCAGCTCTGTTGCCATCCCATGGACACTTGCAAGTTATCTTAATATTCTTTTTATATTGTCAGGCCTAGAACTGCATGCAGTATTCAAGGTGAGTCTGCACCAATGCTGAAGATAGTGAGAGAATCACCTTTTCTCACCAGCTGGCTATGCTTTGTTTAACGCACCCCAAAATGCAGTTTAACCTCTTGGCTGCCAGTGCACACTGCTGGCATGCTAAGCCTGTTGTCATCAGCACCCGTAGGTCACTTTCAGCTGAGCTGCTCCCCAGCCACTTATCTTCCAGTCTGTACCTGTGTCTGGCAATACTCCATTCCAGGTGCAGAACCTGGCATTTTCCTTTGTTGAACTTTATGCTGCAGATGATTGACCAGTGCTCCAACCTAGATCCCTATCTAGATCTCTATCTAGATTCCTGTGGAAGGCCTCTCATCTCTCCAGGGAATCCACAGCACATCCCAGTTCAATATCATCAGCAAGCATACTGAGGATGCACTCTACTCCCGCATACAGATCACTGATAAAAATGTTAAACAGGACTGGCCCTAGAATTGAGCCCTGGGGAACATCACTGGCCAGATGTAGCCCCATTCGTCACAACCATTTGAGCTCTACCACTGAGTCAGTTCATCACCCAGAGTGGCATGCACCTGTTCACCTCACAGTTGGGCAGTCTGTCCAGAAGGATACTGTGAGGGATGATATCAAAGGCCTTATTAAAATCCAGAAAGATTATGCCTGCTGCCTTCCCTTCACTCACCAAGTGAGTGACCTTATCATAGAAGGAGATCAAATTACTAAGGCAGGAATTTCCCCTGATGAATCCATATTAACCATACCTGATAACAGCTTTGTTCTTTGAATGCCTTTCAGTACGCCCCAGAACAATCTTCCCCATAACTTTTCCAGGGGCTGAGGTTAGACCAATATGTCTGTAGTTTCCTGTGTCTTTTCTTGTGCCCTTTTTGTAAATGGGTGTAACATTGTCTAGCTTCCAGTCACCAGAGACCTCCCCAGACTCCTGTAACCTTTGCTTGTTGAGGGGGAGTCCAGCTGTAACATCTGCTAATTCCTTCAGCACTCTGGGGTGAATTCTACTTGGCCCCATGGACTACTGAACATTGAGCTGATACAGCCATTCCCCTTCAACTCTGGATATCACAGTTGGAAAGTCACTGCTCCTTCAGTCATGACCTTCCAAGTCTGAGGTCCAGGCAGATCAGTAATTACTATTAAATACTGAGGGGAAAAAAAAAAAAAAAAAAAAAAAAAAAAAAAAAAAAAAGTCATTAAATGCCTCTGCTTTTTCATCATCCTGCTTTGTTAGGTGACCATTCACTTCAAATGTTAGTCCATGTTAGTCCAATGTTTTCCTTTGACCTCTTCTTGCCATTGATATGCTTGAATAAGCCTTTTTTGTTGTCTGACATGACAGTGGCCAGTGCCATCTTTTTGCCTTTTTGCTTTCTCCTTACTTTTTCCTTTTTTGTACCTTGATGTTTTTCTTCATCTGTTTGCTTTTAATCTTTGCTTCCCTTTCATTTATTTTTCCTTTGTACCAAGTAGACCTTTGGCCCTAAACACAAAATATAGGTGAGCACCCACACCAATGAATATGCACTGCTAAGAGTTTCTGCTTTTCCTTCTTTGGTCTTGGCTTTCAACTGTGGAGCTGAGCTGAGCTTGGCCTAGAGTCCTCCGTCTTCCAGCTATAGGGCATGATCAGGAGATACCATAGGGGGAGTTTCATGAAGAGTTATGATTCTCTTTCAATGTTGGCCTTTGTTACTACTACTTTGCAGAACTTGCAGACCATTGTACACTTGTTCACCCAGTGTTTAGAGAAAAGTGGTTTAGAGAAAAGTGGAGAAAAATGGTGCAGTCAGAGCTCCTGGTCCAGCATTAGTGGCTGACAGCTTGGTGGGGTCCTGTGGGTATCAGCCTTGTTTGCACTGTGACTGTAGTGCTTCTGCTATGCTTTCAGTGTTATGCTGGCAGTAATAAATGTTTGGAGGAATAAAATTGTTCCTGTTTTGATCCAGGCAATCATGGATTTTTCCAAGATGGAGCTTTTCTAATAAGGTCACCTTAAATTGAATTAACACAAACAAATAGGGCATTGATTAATTTTTAGAAGTGGTGTACTACTTCCTGTTGAGTGGGAAGTTGGCCTATGGAAAGTGTCACTGAAAATCCTGTGTTTAATATTTGTTATGCTCTCATTCTTTTTAGGAAGTGTTTTAAATTATATATACATGTGTATATATATACATATAGCACAACATTTTCCCCCTTCTCTATTCTGTAATAATCCAAAGGACTTTGGTAAAAGACATGGAATGTTTCTGAAATGAGACAGAAGACATTAATTTGGCTTCCACTCCTTGGTCTTGGCATTGAAAAAGTAATTAATTGGCAAGTTAAAATATTCCCTTTTAGTTTCCAATGACCTAAACTGATTTAAGTCCACAAACCATCAGTCTTTCTTCATCTTCCCTTCCTTTCTTGAGGCCATTGGTATTGATTTTATAACAAGCAGGGTCTGGTATCATCAAACCCAGCTGCACACATGCTGAGTGATTGCTGTGACATAACAAATTACATTTTCCACAGGATTTAGTCAAATGTGTTTTCATTTATAATCTTATCCCCCTCCCCCCCCACAAAAAAAAAAAAAAAAAAAAAAAAAAAAAATAGTAGGACTTGTTCATTCCTTCAGCACTTCCTTCAGTTACAGGGAAGAGAGTTATAAGACAAAGGAGAAAATAAGTACCAAGAAAAGACATGTTTGTCAGGTAGCTAATTTCTGAGAAATGAAATGTACCCCTAGGGTCCTTTTAGCTAGATATAGTTAAACACTGCATTCCTAGATCCTGATGGTGGTGTAGAACTCAGATCTCTGTATCTCTCCTTAGTATCTGAACACCTATGGCTTTTTCTTATCACATTTGAAGAGTTTATCTTTAACAGTGTTCCCAGGTATTCACAGCATGCAACTTTCAATCAGACAGTAGGACTGTTATCAATTATTTATTATATATGTAACAGTAACACCCAGTGGTAGATCCAAGCCAAACCAGAGTCCTGTTGTGCTAACAACAATATGAGTGAATACACACAGAGACATCAACTCTTCTGTTGTTTTCCAGGGCATGATATTTATAGATGATGATGCAGTGTCAGCAGCAACCAGTATTGTGGTGCTCTTAAACAGATAAAAGACAAAATGTACTATTGATGTAACACAGTTATCAAACATAGAATGTAGGTTATTTATCTGTATTTTTGACTAAGTAATCTGAATACTAGAACTGAAAGGAAAGGCATCATTTAAAATGAGAACAGAAAATTATGGTTTGCTTTCCTGATGTCAGCTAAGAAATCCAAAGAGTATTTTGCTACCCTTTAAGTCTTTCCTTGCTGATTTCTTTAGTCATATTGCTATATGTAATATGCATTTGAATTTTGTTTTGTCAGTTTATTCATAAAGAATTCCAAGCAGAATATAGTTACTTCAGTCTTAGATGGTACTTTTTCACACTGTGTCACTTTTAAGACTTGCAATGTACTTCAAGATGTCACATAGTGAGAGCTTTGAGCTCTATTTATTTACAGTACCTACAATGTTCCTCTAATTGCAAATCCTATTGGTGTGCAAGAAAAGGTAGGCAGTTTGATTCCTTAAAAGGCTTTTGGTCATATCAACCTAGAAATGATACAATCTGTTCTAACTCCAAGTGAAGTCAGAAAAATCTTTGCCAAGCATTTACACTTGACCAAAACTTTAAAAATGTTTATAGATGTTCTTGTTGCATCTATCAGGGAAGAAAAATCCTGTTGAGTTAGCCACATGAAGGCTCTTCCTGGTACTGTGCTGTAAAGAATGTCCAGACATTCCACATCTCAGCTCCATGCCTGCTGACCCTGGGAATGTCAGCCATTAAACGCTGAATAGAAGTATTTGGAAATTATGTTAATCTTATAATTTCCTCAGATGTTGAGAAATAAAATTATATAAACAGCCGTATTCTATCAGTTCAAATTTATTTTGGTCACAGCAGCAGATTCAAAGCAAATGGTCACAAAAAACTTTTCTAATTCATGTGCATTTGCCTCAAACTGTAGCACATCTCTTCCCTTTTTAACAACAACAATTAAAAAAAAAAGCCACAACACACCACCACCACCAAAAAAAACAAACCCTAGCAATCTGAGTAGTTTAGAAAATCAACAGTTAATACACCTAGACCAAACCTGAGTTACTACTCTGAACTTCCTGAACCATGACCTAAACTGAACCAGCAAAAAGGTGACAAAATTTACCATCTGTGTTTTGGAGCTGCTCTCTGCTTAGTTCCTCTAAGTGAGGTTGTTTACTGAGACCACTTCTCTTTAAAAAGATTGTCTACATGTGGCTATCCTATACAAAAATCTTGGCCTTGTTGCCCCTGCCTTTAACAGTGGTGCCTCATAAATCAGAAGGAGGGAAATCAGGGAGAGCAAAGATGGTGATAGAACATACTTATTTGCTGGTCTTTCATTATACTTTGGGCATACATATTTGCTTTGTTGCTGTAATTTCAGAAAAATAGTATATCTAATAAAAAAGGTGCAGGACATATATTTCTGAGTGTATGGAAAGCAGGAGGATCTGAGGGTTTCACTATTTGGACGTTAAGACACAGTTTAGGGAATGCAGGCTTTGGTAGATCTTCTCACGGAACTGCTTGCTTCCACATACAGCAGTTATGACATTGCATTTGCTTCTGTGTCATGGAGAAATTGCTCCATAAAACTCTTCCCAAACGTGATGCTAATGAATAGATGCTTCATTTATTTATTTATTAATTTTGCTAGATGATGGATCATGCCACAAACAGAAGCTGATAATCACCTACGATGTCCAGTGCCTGCTTTCTTTGGGCTGCAGTTGGATGAAAATGTTATTTTTTGACTTTTTTTTTTTGAGATCATGCAAGTTTTTTTTTTTTTTTTTTTTTTTTTTCCCCCCCACTTGTTGACTGAGTCCTGTTTTTAACACTCTCTTTTTTGTAACAGAAGGAATTGTTTATCAGAATGAAGACAACAGCACTAGCCATGTAGTTCTTATGTATTTTTGGTCTGCTTCATTCTTGTCTTTTTAATTAAATTGTCTGTCCACAGCTGCCAAAACCAATTGAAATCTGTCATTTTAATGCAAATTAATGTTTTTGTTATGCTACAACTACTTTAAAAATGTCAGCCTTTAAAGTCTTTGAATCTTTGTAAACACATGGCTGATGAAAAAATCAACAGCGACAGGCCTTATTTTGTTTATGTAGGTTGGTGAACATGCTTACCCCTTCACAGGCCCCCACTTTCTTCTCCGAATGAAGTCCATTAGAGATGAGGTACTTCAAGGTGTGTAGACATTTTAGTCTTGGTCTCCTTCTTGTGTTTTCTGGTAGTATTTAAAGCATGATGATAGACTTATAAGGTTAACTTAATTTCAGCTTCTTTACTCTAACATGGTCTCTTATATGAACTCCAAATCTCCTTATGTAGAAAAAAACCAAACCTTAGTAATTTCAGTGGAGCCAGGATAACTGAAAAGAAACAATGGTGATTGCTCTCTGATGTTATGGCTGAATATCTCTCCTCCTGCTAAGTTTTTTGGAAGGAGAATTGTTTTCAGAAACTTTGGGTTTGAAGAATCAAATTCTGAGTTCCTGGGGCTAACTCAGGCTTGGTGTTCTGTGCTTCATAACAGTTTCTTTCACCTTTTCATTTGTCCAGCCAAAACTACAAATAATTAACCCACAGAATTTTCAATTGAGTGGTTTTTATTAACCAAAATACAAAGAAAATCAATTAAAACATTTTGAATACAATGTATTTGATTTAAATAATTTTGATAATTACAACTGTTACAGGCTATGGAAAGCAATATTAAATGAATTTAATAATTCAACTCATACCCAACATCTGATGTTAGCGGAATGCTAAGGGCAAGAAGTCAAACACTCAAGTGTTAGGTAGCACTAGAATTAGGATCACCCAGTGCATATTAATTCTACCTTCCTGAGACACAGCTGCTTCCTACTTTCTTTCATTGAGGAATATCATCTTCCTGACAAGGCCACGATGTGGGTTGACTTACGCAGATTTGAATGGAAGAAGAACATATCATAGGAAATGGCTGTATACTGTTAAATGGACTGCCTGCAAAGAACAGATGCACTATACTTTTCTAACAAAGTTCTCAACCACTTAGGAAATGATGGGATGCCTTTGTTCTGAGCATCACTTTGGGACAGAGACTGCATAACGACTAAAGGTATAGCTGCAGAGAGTTTAGTTCAATGCAGATTTCGTACAGTGATGGTGCTGTGTCACTGGCCCTGTGGTCTGTTCTTGGTGCTGCTCATAGATGACCTTATAGATGATCTTTGAAAAACATCAGAAAATGATACTTGTGCACCATATGGGAGGGATTTGGGGCAGGGATCAGATGTAAACAGGGCTATTGACAGCAGTCAATAAATGATGTGAGACCAATACCCGCTATCCGTAATTCACGGCCCGCAGCATCTGCTCTTATAAATGACACTTGGTAGAGGAATGTTCCTCAAATATGGTTGACACTTAGATGCTTGACCTTGAACACAGACACAGACAGACAGAACAGAGCTGCTAAATTCAGAAGTGCAGCAAAAACTTTGCAGATCTGCTTGCTGGGCTTCCTTTCAAATCTGGAATGAAGTGGGCACCTTATTACACTAGTATCACTATGTTCTGCAATGAATTAGTCTAATGATGGCACAGAAGACCAGACTTTGAGGTGGATGTTTTAGTATGAAAGTAAAGTCAACAAAGTAAGCCCAAAAAGCATTTTTTTGTGTGTGTGTTTCTAAGTGATAAACATTAATTAGCTTGAATTTATTTTCTTTTTTGTCTTTGCCTAATAGTACTTCTATAGAAACTTTCAAAGTGTTAGGCATTGTGTTTTAACTGTTCCAGACTAAAAGGACTAGTTGCAAATCATACCATCGAGTTTATTTTTACTTAGTTATTTATTTTTTTTCCTTACAGGCAACTGAACAGAGTGTAGGAGCAAGAGAGGAAAATATCACTAGGATTGGACCTGTAACCTCCATTGTTGCTGTCCCCTTCCACACAGCACTCCTAATTGCCTGTCATTCACTGCTTGCTTGGTGTGCTTTCATGGGGTAAATTAGATTTAGGGCCACTAATGCTATATCAGAGTGCCACAGAAATACTGCCTGAGTATGAGGGCTACACAGCTGGTTAAGATCTCTTCTAAACTTTGTGATGTTCTAATTCTGTGAAGGTAGGAGTTATGCCAAGTATTGTCTCTACCCACATTGCCCCTAAAAGACCATCACAAAAGCCTTTAGTCTAATTAAGCTCTAGATTATGTGCTTTCAGAATCTGTCAGTGATAAATTCATATATATCTACCCTTTGTCCAAATCCCACTCGCACTGTTGGTGATGTAGAAACACAGAGTTCCACTATTACTGATCATGGACCTGTAGACAGAGAGGAACCAACTAATGGATTGCTAAATGCGCACCCTAGCTTGATGTAAGGAGGTGTCTTGGGTTTAACAATGTAGTGGGTTTACGTGGCAAGGTTTTGGTAGCAGGGAGCCATAGGGGTGGTTTCTGTGAGAAAGATCTAGAAGCTGCCCCATGTTTGGGAAGGGCCCCATTGTTTTCCAGATCCGAGCCAATAAGCGATGTTGTTTTGCGCCTCTGTGAGAGCATATTTAAGACAGGGAAAAAACGCTGCGCCACACAGCAGCCGGGAGAGTCAAGGGAGTGGGAGAACAGCCTTGCACCAAGGTCAGTGTAGAAGGAGGGGGAGAGGTGCTCCAGGCGCCGGAGCAGAAGTCCCCTGCGGCCTGTGGTGAGGACCATGGTGAAGCAGGACGTCCCCCTGCAGCCCATGGAGTACCACGGTGGAGCAGGGTTCCACGCTGCAGCCCGTGGAGGAGACCACGGTGGAGCAGGTGGCCCTGCACCGACGGAGGCTGCCGCCTGTGGAAGACCCCTGCCGGAGCAGATTCCGGGCCGGACCTGTAGCCCGTGGAGAGGAGCCCACGCAGGAGCAGGTGACCTGGCAGGAGCTGCTGCCCATAGGGGAGCCAGGTTGGAGCAGTTTTCTCCTGAGGGATGGACCCCGTGGTACGGACCCATATCTGGAGCAGTTCTGGAAGAGCTGCTGCCTGTGGGAAGCCCACGCTGGATCAGTTCATCAAGGACTGCATCCCGTGGGTGGGACCCCACAGCACAGGGGACGAGAGTGACCGAGAAGGAGTGGCAGAGAAGAAGTGCTGTAGACTGACCATAACCCCCATTCCCCGTTCCCCTGCGCCGCTCGGGGGGAGGAGGTGGAAAAGGGTGGATGGGGGGGGAAGGTGCTTTTGGTTTTTTTTTTCCTTTGTTTTCTCACTTCTCTCGCTTGTTAGTTGTAGGCAATAAATCTTACTATCTCCTTATGCCGAGTCTGTTTTGCCCGTTACAATAATTATTGCGTGATTTTCTCGTCCTTATCTCAATCCTTGAGCCCTTTTCACATATTTTCTCCCCATTCCTCTTTGAGGAGGGGGAGTGAGAGAGCGGCTGTGGTGGAGCTCGGCTGCCCACTCGAGCGGAACCACGACAAACAACTAAAAAATTAAGGTGAAATTAAATTAGCCTATATAAGAAATCTGTGCAAAGCTGAAGACAACAGAATGTATTATCATCCAAAGCAGAGGTAAAGATGTACTGATATCTTTATTATGCTTTTAATAAAAAAATCCTGTATCTAGATTCAATTGCAATAGAGCCTGTGTAGGTTTGTAACTTTTCATAAATTCATTCCAGATTCTGGCCTATTCAAGAGACCAGAGTTATAAATATTTCCCATTATTTCTATTCCTCAATTTTTTTGATTTATCCAAGGCATTCTTCGTTCTCACCTTCTCAGGTAAGGACCTTCTCACCTTCGTTCTTGTTCTTCATTTTGAAAACATCAGTTCAGAGAAGTGGCTGAAAGATAGAAAAACACAGACACAAAAAATTGTTTGACTGCAGGTATTCATTGTAAAATATTCCTCTTCTTCTAGAGATGATATGAAGGTGAATCAGGAAATGGATGGCATTTTCAGGTCACATGAGTCAGTACCTCAGAATTCATCATTTTCACCAAATATCCAACTGCTTTTAGGGACTTGAAGTTAGATGGTCCTTATTTAATGCTGATATAACAACTCCTTTAACTGCCTTATCTGTCAGAGACTTTAATGAAAAGAAAGAGGCAATTACCAAAATGAGCTCACAGAACACATTTATAAATGCAAGTGCACATTTGTTTGTTTTATAGTTGCATTGAAAATATCACCTTAAGCATTTGTTATAAAGAGCCTTAATCATACAAATACCATGAGAAATACTGCTTTATTCTCTCTTTTGATCACAAACAGTAAATAAAAACTCATCAGAAGCACACCTAGCTCTCAAAAGTCAAGTAATTTAGAATCTCATCTCACTGTTCCTAACTCAGAGATATTACAGATGCTAGACAGAGTAACCTTTAGATACAGCACATAATCTGACAAAAACAGGAGAGAGTTTGCAACTCTGACATTTATTTCCCTGTGATTTAAAGCAAGTATTGCTATGGTGTCTTTTGCTAAGACAAATAAAATTTTTGCTCAGTCTGAACTTGTCTAATGTCTGCTACTGGGGAACATGCTACTAGGGATGCACAGCTACAGCCTTGCCTGTCCTGCTTTTTAACAGCATGCTTCCCTCCTAGAACTGCCTGAGGATGGCAAATTTAAATTCTCTGGGTCACCTGCTTTCCTGGGGTGGAGAAGCCATTCATAGTTGTACACATAACATCAGAAGCCCCTGACATTTAAATGCAGCAGAGTCACGGTGATCCAGCTGTGAAGGATGACTTTGCCAAATGCAGGTGGGAAAGGTTCACACCACAGAAATGCAGCTGGCCAAGTTCTCTATTGTATCTCAGTGGGAAAGAAGGAAGAGACATTAGTGTAGACCTGATGAAAGGTCTCTCAGCAAGGATGCATAAGTGAGGTGGACTCAAGATACAGGACTGAACAGATGCTGGGTTCTTTAGAACTAGTTTGGGAGAGGGAACTTGTTCACGTGTGCTCCAGCTGCTCTGTTCGGGAGAGTTTGCAGTTATCAGGAGAGTTTCTTCTGAGTAGAAGATGATGTGATTGAAAAAAGAAAACACAACTGGTGTTTCCGATGGAGTGAAAAAAATAATAATAATGCAATGGCAATAAAACCTTTGAACTCTGGTCTTGTGAAGCAAGCTGGGATTTTCACCATGATTGAAGCATAGAGTGCAGTGCAAGGCTCAGTTTGAAGCTAACTCCTCTTTCCCTCTTTTTCTTTTTTTTTGTCCTCCCTCCTTTTAACCTAACTTAACCTTTGTGCTTACAGTGCCTGACTGTGTTTTCCTAAATGACGAAAGACAGCCCTACTATTCAAGGTGCTCTTGATGAGTAGTGTGGAGACAGGCCTTCCTTTACACTGTGGCTTTCCTACCTGAACAGATGGAAATCCACCCCCTTTGCTGCTTTCTATTGCTCCTTATATCCTGGCACCACAGGGAGGAGCTGAAACCTGGCTTCCCACCAAGCTGGACGAAAGCCTGAAGATGCTGTGCAGCCTTTCCTCTTCCAACTGCACTGCCTGACTGCATGCTGCCATGCTGTAACATCTGAGGCTCTGTTTCCTTGTAAGCAAGGATCAAGAATTAGTGTCAGCAAGAAATATAATGACAGGAAAATAGAAGGCAAAGGAGGAGGAGGTCCATGCTGGAAGGAAGGCTGGATGGAACTGGGACTTGGTCCTGTGAAGGTTTTTTTCTTCCTTAGATCATATAGCAGCTGCTTCTTTCTTCCCTGTCCTTAGGGTAATACATCTGGATTACATTAGGGTATCCTTTCTTATTTTGGGTGTAGTAGCACACAGAGGCTTAGCCTAGAACTGAGACACCATGGTACAAGGTACCTGTACTGACACCATCCAAAGAACTAGCTCCTGATCGCATGGGTTTATTATAATTATAGTATGTCTGGGGATTGCTTTGCCTAAAATTGTTTGTCTTGCTCTCTCAACTCATCTGATTTAACTCTGCACTTAGACATAGAGTTTAAATTATATAACATTTGGTAGCTTTAGTTCAAATACAGTTGATCTCATGACCAATTTCATACATCTTAGATCTTTGACCATGAGCTTCTCAAAGCAAAATCAAGTGGCATATCATTAATCATTGACTTTACCGTTGCTCTTGCCTGAGATTGGTAGTTAGTTATAAAGCACATGACTTAAAACCTCTCGAGGTGATATAAAGTATGATTTCAATGTAGTTTTTCTTAGGACACACTGTATATCATTAACCAGGTATCATATAGCTATCATATAGCTATATATTTTATAGCTATAAAAGTCTCCTATTTATTTTGTTATTGTTTTAACATGTATGCCCATTCTTTCATAGCCAAACTGCAGAGGAATTGTTAGGGGCTAAAGTACGCAAGTATGCATCACTCTGGGTGCTAATGATTTATTTTTTTTCTGGCAGTGGGTTTTGCCTACACCATGTCTACCTTTCATTGTTGAAGTACTGATATATATATATATATTTTTCTTTTTCTTTCAACAGTTGGAAGAACAAACATATCTCCTATTTAAAAAGGAAAAGTCTAAAGTTATTGTAATAGATGAAGACATAGACAAAACATGAGACTTTCCAATATGGACAGATACATCTTAAAAACACAGCAAACAACTTAATGGGGTATGTATATGAATCATCCTATATCTGCAGTTACTTTGATAGCACTTTTCAGTTGTTAAATGAATTCTTAGAATTATTTTCTAGAGATGAGGAAATTTCACAGGAACGCGAAGCTCCATAAATACTCATTATATTGCTGTCTTACAAAACAGTATCATTATAACTAAGGAAACATCCTTGACTCTCAGGGCTATATGACTGTGATGGAAAAAAATGTTGGCCTTTGGTATTTTTTGTGCCTTTTTTTCTTTCATACCAACAAACTATTAGTAAGGATGTTCCAAATTCCAAAGCTTCATTTTTGATGGTAATTACAAACTTTCATTAACATTTCTCCTTGAAAAAGTTTCTTTTATCACGTAGCCAAAGTTGCATTCTCCCATGTGCTGGATGTTTCAAGCTCTTTGGCTTTGCAACATTTTGGCGCGCAGATAAGTTTTGACTTTAGCTGTTTTAATTAAGTATATTTTCAAGGGATTACTCCAGCGTGGATCAATTCCACGTTTTTGTTTGTTTTAATAAACTCTCGCTGCTTTTAGCCGTCTAAATGGAGGTCTCGCTGCAAACAGCACAAGCCAGTTTGTGCTGCGGTTCGTAGCAGAAGCATGCAAATACTGCTATGAGAGAGAGAAGGAAATAAATAAATAAATAATAATAATAATAATAATAAAACAGCTTTGATGGCATTCATTAAAACATACGGACGAACGAAAACAACCCTGAGCTTTAACACAGATGTGCGGGCTGCACCAAAAGGCACGCAGCGGGAGCTCGGCCACGTACCTGGGGAAGATGCCTCGGTGCCACGTCTCACTGGCCCGTCCACGCCGCCGGCCCTCTCCGGCACCCTGTGGGGCTGACACGTCGCTCCGTGCTCCAGGGGAAGGGGCGGAGAAAGCATCTAATTCTTCCCCAAAATGCCCCGGAGGGGGCCGGGGCTCCCGCTGCCCGCGGGCTCCGCAACTCCCGGGGTCCGGGGCAGAGCTGGGGGGTCCCGCAATCCCTCCCGCAGCCCCGGCTCCCCTTCACCTCTCCCTGCAGCGCTTCCCCCGGAGCCCCTCGGGGCCGGGAGCCCCCCTGGGGGCCCGACACCCCCGGAGCTGCCCCTGTCGGGGCGAGGCGAATCCCTGCCCTCCCCTGGCCGCCAGCGTTTGCTGCGCTTTGCTCTGGGGCGCCCCTGCTCTGAGAGCCGATCGCAGGGAGCAGCCTCGGGGCATGGTTTTTGAGCTGCGGTAAGTGCAAGGGAAAATAAATAAATAAAGAAACAAAAATAAAAACGCAGAAACCAAACCCCAAGCGCAAACATTTCGCTCAACCGGTTGCAACTTCGCGGCTGGCCCGGAGGGGGGAGCAGGGGGAGGGAGAGTGAGGGGGGGGAAGCGGTGCGGGGGCTCCGTGCCCGGGGCAAGGCGGGGAGCGGGGGGACGAGGGGGCGGCCTCAGCATCATCCCCCCCGGGGCTGCCGCTGCTCCGCCCCGCCGAGGGGCGCTGGGGGGGCGGCGGCCGCGCCTCGAACTTGGTGGGGGCGAGCGGGGAGAGGCTGCGGCCATGGCGCCGTGAAGCGGTGGCGGCGCCGCGCCGGGGAGCGGCGCACGGCGCGGCGGCGGTGGTGGTCGGCACGGTGCTGCCCTACGGTGCCTGCAGGTAAACCCCGTCCCCAGCCGCCCTCCCGGTCCCTTTCGGTCCCTATACCCTCGTGCGGAGCTCGGGGAAGGGGCGCGGGGATGCTTTGGCGCATCCCCTAAAACCTCCGTCCGTCCCCGGGGCCGTCAGCGGGACCCCCGGGGGTGGCTGTCCGGGAGCCCCTCGCTTTGCTGGGGCGCCCCCGGGGGGCAGGAGCCCCGGGTGGGCTCCTGAGAGCCGCAGCGGCCGGTGCCGGCAGGGGGAGCCGGGGGCCAGGCGGAGAGGCGCTGGCGGGGCGCGGAGCCCCCCCCAGCACCCGGCTTTCCCCGGGCACTGCCTGGCGCAGCTCCCCCCAAAGCCCTAGGAGGAGCAGGGTTCCCCCCGAAGGCTGCGCTGGTTTTGTCCCGGAGAAGGAAAACCGTCCTGGTGGGGACGCCCCCGGACTTTTGTCGCCCTGGGGTGTCCCTCGGTACTTGTGGTCGGCTGGCGAGGCTCCGGTCCGGGGCGGACCTGAATTTTGGCACTTTGAGAAGTGCAGGCTCGGAGTTGGCGTTCCCCAACCGCGCAGGAGGCGCCCTGGTGCGCTCTATCCCTCTTTATTTTCTCGAGGATTGCTCCACCGGATTACTCCAGCGGGTAAATGACAGCTGTCAGGCTTTGTCGTGTCTGTCCGGATGGAAGTGTGTGGGGCAGATTGTCGCGGCGATAGACTCCCGGGGGGGGGGGGGGGGGGGGGGGGGGGGGGGCTGTCAGTGGCACCCGGCTCCGTAGCACACCGTGCCCTGCTGCCAGCGCCTGCACGCAAACGCGCCCTGGCAAAGAGAGAATCCGCAAGATTGCAGCCAAGGAAAGCATCCTGAAACTGAAAACTTGTTATAGTATAATAGCGTGCTTGGGCAGCCTTAGGATAATTTAGAAGAGCGTGTTTTCTGAAAGCAAAATACTTCTTTTCTAATTTTCATTTTTATCAAGACTAAAATAGTGCTAGCCCAGCTAGGACTCTGTGAAATTAGAATAACTAGATTTTTCCTAATGGAACTTGCACTCAGGTCTTAAATGTAGCACTTTGGGCACCTTTGGGCTGGTAAGTAAGTAAGGCTCTGACATGATTTAGCAAAGTTTGACTAACTAAGAATTGTTGAACTCAGTGATCTTTGCATGGAGAGACTAATGGTACTGAATCAAAACTGTGTTGCTGTTTGTAAAGGCTAAGATACAGCCTTAAGTGCTCCGTCTGGTGAGAGAGATTTTGGTAGCCTGCTGTATTTTGTGCTGTGTTCCCACCTTCCTGGCCAGCATTTAACTTCATTACGCTTACTAATGGGTTCATCTCAATTCCTCATTTTAATGTTGAACAGCTGTGAGAGGTCCCGCTGAGAGCAAAGGCTTGGCTCCAGAGGGTGGCAGTTTATAAAAACAAAATACTGTTTTGAACTAAGTAGTGTAAATGCTTGCTTTTAAGTTGTATCCTACCTTCCTTAGGATGTTGTAACAGTTTTGTTTTGACTGAGAAAGCTGAAGGCATTGGTATCAGTAGTGTCTTATTGCTTTTAATCTTTAACCAGTGCTGTTTTCTTAAAATATTTGCAGGTAGTAGGAGTGCTTGTGCACTTTGTAATGATCCATAAACTTTGGTTATTGCAGGTTTGTTGTGCTGATTTCCTGTTGGGCAGGCATGCAGAGGGTGGTAACTATTTATTCCTACTGTTTTCAGAAGGAAAAAAACCTTGGTTTTGGTGGTGGTGTTTTTTTCCCACAGGCAGCTCATGGAAACCATGTGGATTTTAACTTGTGTTGATGTAGTCCTATACACGTACAGGATTACCGCTGAATGAAGTTCATTACTTTCCAGTGAGTAAACTATTTATTACAAGCCATAAATCGCAGAAATATGACTGAAGCCTCCTGCAAACTTTATTCTCTGTGTCAGAAGTTGTGTGAAGGAATTCAGCACAGGAACAGCTGAGTTCCTGGGCAAGCAGGGGCAGACCCTATCTGTGCTCCACAATTTGAGGGCTGCCTCGTTGGGTGCTGCCAGGGCTCATTTCTGTGCTGTTGGACAACACGTAAGTGGCTAGCTGATAGTGCTATCAGTTTCTCGGAGGTGTGTACTACCAGTTGCTACTAGGGGTGTGTGTGCAATCTGATTCTGCGTTACTTAGCGTCAGGCAGCACCTCGTAATTAGTTAATATGTTGCGATGACTGAATTCCGAGTAGCAGCGATACGAGATGTAGCTGCAGGTTTAACATCTGGTTTATGAAATTTTGATATCATCTCAATACTTGGTAATGTATGCTCTGAAGTTGCTATAGCTTCTGAGATAAATTATTATTGCTGCTGCCGTAATTATAAGAAGCAGCATTGAGGAAGTTCTAATGTTCTGTGACATTGCTTTATGGAGATCTTTATTGGGAGTTCTTGTCAATGCTAAATTTTCTCCAAATTATTGTTAATCAGTCTGTTTTTCTTCATTATCCTCCTTTTATCCTCTTTTGCATGTGTATGCATTCCTCATTGAAGTTACAAACTAGACATTTGCTGTCACCTAATGTGTGTGGTAAAACTGTAGCTGACTCAAAATAATAGCTTTTCTTTTTATCAAAACATTTCAAACTGACCCTTCTGTGATATGTAGCTTTTGTCAACTGCTTCTGGTAGGCTAGTTTTAATTTGGAGGCTGCAGCACTGCAGCTGTGACCTATAAAAGACAGGTGGCAGTCTGCTCTCTGTAATTCTTCCAGAAACCTGAATTTCACAGTTTAAGTTGTGCAGGTTAGGCATAGTTTGCTGTTAAAGCTGTTGCTGAAAACAGCAAACTGTTTTCACAAAAGACCGGGGATTTTATTTTAGCTCGCTTCATAAGTGTGTCCAATTATTTGTTTAAGAACTTTGCCAGGTTGCATCGAAGTATAGCACATTTGGCTAACATTTGTCAGGAAGGTAGCAAATGTAAACCAAGCTAATGACCACAAAACTGCAGCCTAATTAGTGTCTTGCTCTTGATTTTGCTAGAAATGTGTGTTCCAAAGTATAAGGCATGTAGATCTATTGCTGTTTAGTGGATTTGTTAATGTATTTATTCTCAACTTTGCCTCTTCTCTGAGGTGATTTGGCATAATCCAGCTGTCTGCTGCATAAATCAATTCTGACTCTATACTCATTATTTTTGTATAAATACATTAATAAAATCAGGGACCACTTGGAAAGAAAGCGTTATTTGTTCCCCAAAGTATATTAGG
This sequence comes from Aythya marila, assembly GCF_965140915.1. NCBI lineage: Eukaryota > Metazoa > Chordata > Aves > Anseriformes > Anatidae > Aythya > Aythya marila. Next base: position 84,660,841 of record NC_139043.1, read on the forward strand.
AAATCAGGTAACTTCAGAAAGGAGCTCATGTTTGGTGGTGGTGGTAGCAGGATGCTGGAATTAGCATAAAGTCTGTATTGAGACCTTTGCAGATAAAATTTTTGGGTTTAACTCAAATCTCAGAACCATATTTTTGAATGTTATCTTTTCAAAGAGTTTGATTTATTTTAGCAGACTTTAAGTTCTGTGTATCAAGTCAGCTGCACTGTGACTTCCAAACTTATCTCTGTTTTGCTCATCAGTGTTATTCAATTTCTGTGTAATAGCAAAATGGCACAAATTTTCACTCCTTTTCCCATTTTTGAAATCAGGATATCTCTCTGAGCTCCAGTATACCTTAGAGTTGTTAGATCATCCATTACTGAAAGAACTGGTCAGTATTTTCATGACTGGGGTTTCTACCATCCCAATAACGCAATGGAAATTGTTTCACTTGGAGGACATTGAATAGCTGTGAATCTTTGGCATATAGTTTGCTGATTTTGAATGCATTGCTAGATGAACAGTAACATGCAACCTTTTAGTAGTGTTTGGTTTAGGAGAAGCTTACAGAAATTATAACTTTCAGAAAGCTGAAAGGACAGCAACAGGCTGCATGTGTCTCTGTAATGTTGGGGATGCTTTCTGAGCTTTTACAAAACACACTCCAACCCATTCATTGGGTGTATGTGATGACTGCAGGGTTGGCTTACAATGCAAGTTGGATGTCTTGAAGAGATGAGCCATACTGCAAATTGCGGAGTTTTCCCAGTTTCTTTTCCCTACACTTTCTCTGAATATCACTATTGAGCTCCTTTTTCTGCTGCCCTCCTTGCCTAGGTAGAAGATCACAGCACTATTGAAATGTGTTATCAGATTAGAATTAGCTGTAACTGTGAATAAGGAGCACTCACTAAATTTAACAAAAAGTCTGGTATAGCTGGAGAGAAAGTACTTTAACAATTTTGGACTTGGTTCTTTTTGCCTAAAGTAAGGTTGTTGCTGAATCATTTGGTTCTATTGCTGGGGAACTCTGCAGGCAAAGGTATGTGAATGAACATTTATCCTGTAGTTTTAAAAATGATCAGGCAGTTTTTATGCTTGAAAAAACACACCACAGAACCTCAGAAATTCCTGTGTCTTGTTTTTTGTTCTTCATAATCTGGATCATTTCAGTGATATGTTTTCAATGGAAGTTCACTAGCACTTGCATTGGCCCCAATGATTATGAAGCATACTGTACAACCTCTGCTGAAATGGCCTGGTGTGGCAGTAGGTGTACAGGATAGAGCCCTTTCTGTTGACCTTGTCCAATAAAAGTAAAATTGGACCAGTGTTGAACATTGAGGGAAACTCCTGGTCTTGCCAGTTATGAGAGGATACGTCATGTGTATTGCCTTGTGTGTCTTTCTCTACTAAGTCAGAGTCAAAACTGAAGGCTGTGGGAAGGGATTGCATCTTGTGCACGGTCAATGGCTTCTCTTTTCTGTGATGGGCTTCCTGGCGTGTTCTTCAACAACAGAACCCAGATTAAGGAACACACCAGCCCAGATGAAGTGCTGTTTTTTGATGTTCTCATCTATTATACCTTGTTCTGCTTCCTACACTGACCTCACAGTAGGGTTATGTGGTTATTTTACTGGATTACTATCAAAATCAATGGTGGTGGTGGAATTCTAATTTTTAATATAGCTTCTTTCACTCCAGTCCGTACTTTTTTTTTGCTCACTTTTTCAACCTAAGAAATGACATCAAAATATTTAATAAGAATGTTTAGGAGAAAGTAAGTGTACAAAATAATAGTAAAATCACTATTAGCATCTGATGCTGTATTGACCAGTGCTTCACTGTGGGACCCATAGTGTAGCCAACAGACAGGATTTCAGCATTGGAAAGGAACAGAGAGGGCTGTTTTCCGACAGTGCTCTTCAAGGCTAGCCATCTGAACAGTCAGGCTTATGAGCTAGCTGCAAAGCTGAAGTAGCTCAAGTTGGTGTGGGTAGTGTACCTGTTTCTGATGTTGTAAATCCATATCCTCTCTTGCTTACTAGAATACTTAGAGAGAGAAAACACAAAAAAAAACACCACCACCACCAGCAAACTTTTTGTCTTCTAATAAAAGTTTCTCCTTGTGACCTGGCAGTCCTTGAGTGTTGTGTTCCCCAAGGGCAGGCAGTTATAGGTAGAGAATACACTCAGTAAGAGAGTTCTGCTGTAGTTTGTCATTCTTTGCTATTCTGTGGTTTTTTTTTTTTTTTTTTTTTTTTTTTTTTTTTTTTTTATGTCACTCAGTTGTCTACTGGGTCCTTTTAGTTGTTCCAAAGTAACTCTTTACGTGGATCTGGACTGTGAGCAATATTAGGGAATGGATCCTCTTTAAAATGTTTTATTTTATTTTTTCCTCTTTCAAGTACCCATGGCTGCTGATGTCAGTAAGGCTCCATAGGCTCTGATCTCAGCATGAGTTAGGGTGGGGAATGAATATTGCCATGAGAGAAAGGAGGGGAGAGGAGAACCAGTTACGTGGGTAAAAAAATTATGATTAGTTCCTCAAGTAAAAATGAAATTTAGGACTGGCAGAAGAATTCTGGGAAATTTTGCTTCAGTCATTTAAAGTGTATAGATATAGCCTTGTTTTACCCTATTTTTATAAGATGCTACAGGCTCTCATGTGCAGATTGCAAATGAACTGAGACCCAGACATATGCTGGTCTTCACCAAGAGTCTAAATGCATCTGCTGAGGACTGAGGTATCTGAGATGCAATGCCTCATTGCATTGCCCTTGAATGTGTCAGGAAAAGGAGAAATTCAGGGTAATAACCTGTTAAAAACTGGAGCTCAGTCTTCCAGAGCTTGTCTGTCAGACCTTACTCTGTTGAAAAATGATAATGGATTCTGCTGGAATTGGTAGCATAAAACGACATAACTGTTCTGAAAACCTACTTTGATTTGCCAAAGGCATGAGGTCATGCATACAGATTTAGGGATGTGTGATTGCTGAAGAAGTTAGAGTTTGTGAGGAGAAAAACTTCTTTTGATAGATGTGGGTATGAGTCCCAAAATGCCATTAACGTGAGCCCTGGAGACTTGTCATAAAGATTGGTCAGGGTCTACAGGCTCACCTGAACTGTCCAATAGAATTGCAAAATTTTCCAAATGATCTTCAGTTGCTTTCATGACTGTGTAAGCTTTGACTCCTTACCTGAAGAACTAGATGTGACTTCAAAATTAAACATAAATCAGTGCACCCTGGGCATCATCTTTTGTCTGGCAGTAATTAAAAAAAAAAAAAAAAAAAAAGCTAGCAACAATAGCAAAAAGCGAGACCTAGGCTCTACATCAGAATCACTGTTCTTTTTGTGGTGCTTGTCTGTTGTTTTAAACTAAATTTATGGTCTGGGTGGAGGGGCTCATTTTGTTCCTTCAGTAATCCTCTCTACATGTGAGTTTGCAGCTAGCCTTTGGAATAAAATTCCATTTTTATTCTCATCTATAATTGGCAGGAAAAATTGTTTTGCAAATTTATTGAAACTGAAGGCCAAGGAGATCAGCATCAGGGCTTGAAGAAACACAGTCCTGAACTACAGGTAAACACTTAATTCTGGTATTTGACTTGAGTCTTTGTATTTGTCTCTCAAACCTAAAATCATGAAGTGCTCTTAAAAATAACTTGAGCAATGTATTATTATTCCTTTCAATACCTATATGAACACATTGTCCACAGTGGTCTGTCTGCCTCTCAGGAAACACATATTAATCTTTTTATAGGATGAATGCTGACAAAGCTTGTTCTTTAATTTCAGCTGCAGAGGTGCTGTATTGTGATTTTTTTTTAAGTCTTTTTTTTTTTTTTCTTTTTGAAGTACAAGTTTGTTGTAGGGATATATTACTAACACTTTAATATAAGGAGATGCAGTATTTTCATAACTTCAGACATAGGGAGCTCAGTTTGCAAAGAACTATTCATGAGGTTAACTTACTGTTTTGATGTATTGTGAATTATTTGCTGTAATCAGACTTGGTTCAAAATTGCACATCAAATCATTAAATTTGTAGATTTAACGTTCCCCTTGTAAAAGTATATTATAAGATACTTTTTTTTTTTTCCTGCTACTCTCAGTAATCTTGACTTTAGTGAGCTCTGAATTGCTAGCAATGCTAACACTGACAATTTTGAAATTGGCATTTGAAACAAATTCAACAGTTGATGTTCTGTGCTCTCTGCACATGCTGACACGTGCAAAGATGGATCTGTGGCAATAGATCAGGTCTAGAAAACTTGATTAGAAATGAAACCTGAGGGTCTAGAGATGTTTGGATTTAACCAGCAGGTCTTGTTCACTTTTTGAAATCTTGTCTTTCCTTACCTTCTTTCCTCATTTTGATGGGTGTTGCTCTGTGGCACGTTTGAGTCCCTTGTTTCCTTCTTGCTTATTTGATGACTAAAACTTTCCAAGCCTTATAAGAAATCATGGATAATGTGTTGAACGTTCTTGCTTCCACGTAAGGAAAAAAATTTTCCACAAATCAGTCCTCATATGAAGAACAGTGTTTCTGTGAATGTTTATATTAACCTACAGAGAGATGGTAAGTGATATGAGCGATCTTAGGAAAAATCGTCTGGCTGTTTCTGAACATTGTTAGATGTTAAGTACGTTTAATCCCACCCTGCACCTCAAGACATTAAGAAGAGAAAAAACATTCAACTTCGTGATAGTATCTAGGTCGATTTCCATCACTGTATAACAAATCCTACAACTATTAGGTTTATGTGAGCTGAAATGCTTACGTGAAACTTACATTTATGACTGATTCACAAGGAATTGCGTTAACAAGACTTAGTATTATATTGTTCAAGTTTATGTATCATACTGCGACTGAAAATAATTTGGGAGTGTTATTGTAACAACTGACTGGGAAAGAACTGATGGCCATGCCTGGTTGATAATCTCTTCAGCCTTAGCAATGGTAACTGGTGTGTGAATAAGCCATTTGCATCTTCTGAAATGTCTTGTATAGCTTCTTTTTGCAGCAGTAGTTGCCAAGGTGTACTCACCATTGTAACAGTAGGGTGATTACTGTACTTTTTTTTTCTCTTGGTCCCAAGAGTACTTCACCGGAGAAAGCTATTCCATCAATTTACCATTATCGCTTTTCCTGGTGGTAGGCCTGGCTGTTCAAAAATGAATGGGGATGTTTCATTCCTGCCCCAAGGTGTCTGCGTTTGGACTCGCAGTTCACACAAGGAAGTCTATACTTGCTTGTGTAAAGTGACCACTTCCAGTGAATTCAAGTGCACTTCAGGATGTGAAGTGTGGGCTACACTCCGTGCAGAACTGTCAAAGTAAAAATAACATTTCTGGTGCCTTATGCAGTGTTTTATGAGTTAAGATGGAGACACTAGCTACCTGCCCTTCCTCTAGCATTTCTGTTGACCAGAAGCTGCCTGTGTCTTTCATCTGATGTGTTTGAATTGCTCAAGATTGAAACATCAAAGGAAGATTAAGTATGATGCATCCATATAGCAAAATTAGAGAGTTGTTAGGTACTTTAAAAACATGAAAAATATATTTTAATAAACCTAGGATATAATAGGCAAAGCTCATTTGAGCAATAACTTTTTTTTTTGGTAGGAATTATTGGATGGAGCTTGATGTCCAGAATTATTTTAGTTAGGTGACTGGATTGTAATAGTGCTGTCTCCTGACAGTAAAACCTATCTACGGTTTATAAACTTTATGTTGATTATAAAATGTATCTGTGATATTTGTAGTTTCTTAAAGAAATGTTTGCCAAAAACATTTGTAGATGCTGTCTTACTGTATGCATGGTCAAAATTAACTTTCCTTTCCAGTTCCTATATATATACATTTTGTGTTTCTGTGTTTCTCTACATACACACACATGCACCCTCCTTGTCCAAATTCTTATGGTCTATTCCAATTTGTCACAAAGTAGTCTTGGCTAGACTGTATACCCCCACTGTTTCTTGAGTCAAAATGCTGCTGTAGCATCCCAGACAAAAGCAAATGATAGTGGAAGGACAGACAAGCCTGTCTGCAGGAAAGAACAGGTCAGTTTCAGTCCAGTGGCTAGTGCACAAGACTATGCCAAAAGACAAAGTGAATTGAAATAGAGATCAGAACGCTGCTCTGATAGTTTTAGTCTGAGCTCTGAAGAGCTCATCTCTTTGAAGAGCAAAGAAATGTTGGCATCAAATATTGATTATGTGTGCTATCTAAAATTCATAAACTTAACTTTTCTCTGGTAAGATGGAGTGCAGGGAAGAATGGAGTAGCATTAGCTAGACAGTAAGGGGAAAAAATGAACAAAAGAAATGTAATTTAAATTAATACTTCACAATGGCTACAGTGAGAACCTTTAAAGGCAGAGGTCATGACGTGATTTGGCTGGATTTAGAAGATATTAGTGAACCAGTAGCATTCTGGTAAATTGTGAAGCTGTATTAATGAACAGCTTCAGACCAGGAACATGGCCAACCTAACTGGGCTACAGTAATAAGAATGTACGTAGAGGTTTGAAGTTCTGAAATACTTTTATTCTTTTTCCTGAAAGCTCATGAACACTTTCTAGGTACAAGAAATTCTCCACAGTTTGCTTTTGCATGGCCATGCATTCTTGCTGCAGGCTGTGATTAAGTCCATTTATTGTGTAAGATTTAAGTACACTTATGTTTTTGCTCCTAAAAACATAAGTGTACTTAAACATTTTGCTCCTTCAGATTGTGCCACCTTCTGTTCCCTTAGAACTGCAGCTGTAGTTCCAGAAGTGTGATCAATAGATACTAATTTGTTACTGGAGATAATCTATGGCAGTATGTTGCTTTTCTAAGACTCTCAGTTAAATGCTAGGTGATGAGGTTGCGTAATACTAATGAAGCAGGGTGGAAAATTGAGAGTTAACTTTGACACTGGATCATGGACCAAAGAAATTTGGAAATAGATGCTTTAAAGGGTTTGCTATATAACTTCTAGTATGTACTATATATTTAGCAATATTAATAAAATGAGCTTCTATGCTCTGTAGAGTTCCTTTTGCTCTGTTTATGTATTAAGGCAAAACAATTGGAATATCCCTTGTTTTGTTTAATAATTTGTCTTAATTCTGCTAGATCTGCCATGTATAGGACACTGCCTAATGTAAGGGAGGCCAGGGCACTTCTGTGTTTTGCTAGCAGGTAATACGTTTGTAAATGCATTAATGAACAACTGATTCTCCAGATACTCAAGTGATTCTTTTCTGCATAGTAATAAACTGGTCTGAATGGCAGTGATGGTTTAGTTTGCTGATCTCTCCCTGACTAATACATCATGTATGAAAGCCTGTTGTGAGTTTTACATCTACTTTTTTCTGCTTTTGCTCTCTAGTAAGTCAGCCAAGATGGTGTCCGAGCAGGTGAAACTGTTTCTGAAAGCAAGTTCTTTTCAAGCTCAGCCTTGAATTAGAAATGAGAAGGTGTGCTGAGCATCCTGTTACCTCTGTCACATACAAGACATGGTAGGTCACCTTTCTGGCACTCCCATAGTCCATGCTGAGTGTGATCCAGTTGCTGGACTCTGGACACACAGGAGTGAGAGGAGCCTGTCTGCATCCATGCTGCTGTCTGCTTTTTTCCTGCTGCTCCGTGTCCTGAAGCTCAGTACAAAGTAGGGCAGCTGTTGTTGGGTGGGTGTTTTTTAAATGCCTCATTCAAGGAGTAAAGATAATGAGGTAGGTAGCAGGCAACGTGGGAGGAACAGCTGGTAGAAGTAAGAGGTGGGAGAGAAAGTAGGAGAGAGGATGTGTTGGATGCGTAGGAATGGGAAGTTTCAGAAGAAACCAGAGCCAACACTGTTTTATAAAAACAGTATGGTGGGTGCTAGAAGGCTGGATATGGGCAATTGCAGAATTGTGAAAGTGTTTCTTACTTCTTTCCTCCAAACAAGTATACCCTGCGACCAACTCAATTTCATAGCATTGCCCTGGGCTCGTCTTCAGCTTGCCTTGGCTGCTCACAGGTCCTAACTCCTTTATGAGTAGATCATGAAACCAGGTTGCTGCTAACTGTGTCCACTGCTGCTATACTCCTTAAGTACTTAAAGGTATGCAATTAGCAAGTGTAAGGAACTCTTTGTTAAATATTTCACATATAACTGCATGGAACTCTATGGCAATGTTGATGTAAATAATTGGCATGCAGGAGGAGCTGCTAAATATTAATTACAGAAATTTAACCTTTAATTGGAAAACTGGGTCAGGATAACTGGAGTAATGTCACCAGGTTTGAGAATGAACACTGTTTTCATTTGGACATTGAAGGGCTGTGGATCTACAGGGCTTTCAACTGTCCTCCAGGTATGAACTTGCCATGCTGATTGGTTTTTACTTTGTGTTTCTTCCGTGAATTATTACATGTGTTGCAGTAGAACTCTGTCATTTATGAAGATCATCTGAGGTTATGGACATTACGGAGGTAAACAGATTAATTATTAAAACTGATATAGGGCACTCTCAGTACATGCTTTGATTTATGGGATGGCATTTGTTACCTGTTTTGGGTTCTAGAAGTCAGTGTGAAACGGCAATAACTTTTTAGCTCTTGGAGAGAGATCTTTAGTTCAGCGTAGTTCCTTTGTAACCCAGGGCCAGACTCTAAATATTCTATTCTTGGAGAGAGAGAGAGAGAGAGAGAGAAGGGAAAAAAAAAAAAAAAAGCAATTGTTTGTTGTTTTTACTAAAGTAATTGATTAGCCAGTCCTCAGTCACCTGTGAGCTTACTATCAGCAGAAGACCTATGAAATGTTATGGTTCTGTTTGGTATAGGGTCACAGTTTAAGTAGGCTGAGATAGCATTGTGGACTTCTGCCTGATATTTATTAATTATGGTAAATATAGAACACACAATGTTTGCTTTAATTATCTATAATACAAAGCATAATTGTAGATAATAGTAAAAATTGCAGTATAGCTTTTTTTATTCCACTGTCAGCATGTCCAGACCTTCCCCCTCCCACCCTGTGTCTTTAAATATCATTTAGAAAATCTTTCAAAGGTAGTTTTATTAACTTAACATAGTGCAGATGTCTCTAGCTGTGAAGAATAAGTCACAATGAGTTGTAGTGCTGTGTCAAAAATATCATTAAGAGGCTTAGAACAAAGGGAGCAATTAATGAACAGTCTTTACGGTGAACAAATGTCAGAGACTCCTCCAGGGCTAAGCTGCTTCTCTGCCGTATTCATTAATTGCTCTTTTGAACAAAGTTGGTGTTGATGACTGGGTTTAATTAAGCATACCTGAGAAAATCCACAAAAACAGAGCAGAAGTATTAGAATGGAAAAAGTGGCCTTTAATTTAATAAATAAAGACTTTTTCCTTCTCATGAGCTTTCATGCTTCATGCAACTGTTTCTGGCTGACATTTCTTTGTAACTATTGGGATTGTCTTCACTGGAGATTTTGACAGAAGATACGTCTTATTATTTGCTTCAGGTTGTATGCCAAATACCATACTCGCATTTAAATCGCTGTGATTAAAAATGTATTAATCTATTATAATAGAATACAACTTGCTGTACAGTCTGTCTACCCATTGAAATGTGTCAGGAAAGGGAAAAAGTGCATGCAAGTAGAGGTACAGAAATCTTAAATCTTAATTGATAAAGCTTTTATGCAAACTTGCTGCTCACATACCTTGGTTAGTGTTGTCTTCTTGGGAAAGCAGACAGCAGCTCTGTAGTATAAACTCTTACACAAAACTGTATTGTCCAATGTACTCAGTGATTTATGGGTCTAAATTGCAACGTGACAAATGTTGATGATAACAACATCCATGTTGTTATGTGAAATATAGTGATACATTTATCACCATGTTTCTTTATTGCATTTAAGACTCTCACTCAATAAGGTAGAAGTAGCTGTGTTCTGTATAGTGTATGCTACTGGAATAGTCTCCCTGTAAGGTGGAAGCTATTTCTGTATGTGTGTAGGTTTTTTTTTTTATTATTTATTTATTTATTTTGTGCATTGAACTGAAAGTTGCAACAATACACAGAGATCTTTTCCAACCTTAATGATTCTATGATACTAAATATTGTTATTTTGGGTTTTAGTGAGAAGGACTTCAGTGCAGGGGACAAGAATCACAACTGTCCTGTGCTAATTACACTCCTCTCAGATATTTATTTTGGCTTTATTCATAAGTTCTATTGTGTGTAAATAGAATATGCAGAAGAGTTTTGTGAAAGAGCTTTGTAGTAGTTTGCAGTTTTGAGCCAAGTGGTAACTGGAAACTTTAATAACTTTACAGTGCCACTTTAGAAGTGGAGATGTGCCATGGGATGGACACGTCAAAACTTAGTATAAATAGCACATCCTATGGTGGCGTTCATCCAGCAATCTAAAATTAGCGTTGTATCCTGGATATGATACTGCTGGTGGTCACAAGCACTAAATAGTATTCACACTCTCAATTACTCAATCAGATCTTAATGTATTTATTTTAAGTGTTTTATGGTTTTATGCAAGGCTGACTTACTGTTATTACTGTTGTTCTTCACGTGGCATCAAAACGTGCAGTGTGTTTCAAAGGCCAGTGAGGTTTCGCATGGTGAGTTCCAGTCCTGTGTGAATGGAAGCCAGGGGCAGAATTCCAGCAGGCTGCAGCCAGGAGTAGAAGTAAATCCCAGTGTATTTCTGATAACATATAAACATGAACTCGATCATCAGGGTTGTGAGCCATTTGTTTCACATCATAGTATTTTATTGTTGTAGCATTACAATAGACTTAGGCCAAATAAGCTTGGGGAAAAGTGCTGTTACCTGTATTAGGGGAAAGTAAGGCTTGAGGGAAAAGAGAACTTGGGTGTTTTGTTTTGATTAATTGTTTGAATGTTTGTGCAAGCTACATTAGGTTCAGATTAGTTTTATGGGGAAACTCTGTACTGGCTTTTTGTTTGTTTGTATGTTGTTCCATTGTCTTGCGCTCTACTGCACCTTTCTTGGAAGACACAGGGACAAAGACTTTTTATGGATTCTAGGCAGTAAGTTTCTTTAAAATTTTTTGGAATGACCTGAACAAATAAGATGGGATTTCCTTATGGTTTGTTTATTGAGTACAGGTGTGTGTCTCCTCCTTCACCCCCTCCTTAGAGAGTGCTCCACCCTCTCTCAATATATATACATATGTGTGTGTGGAGGGGGATGCAGGAGAGGCAACAGAACTCTTGATATTCTCTTAGAGAACATCTAGAAAATCAGTGTTTATTTTTCTTTTTTTGTTTTTGTTGTAATATTTTAACTATAAATCACCTACCTTTTGCAATTCAATCAGAATATCTCAATAAATCTTATACTTTTTTTTTTTTTTTTTTTAAATTATAATACCAGGCTTTTAAATAAGGCACGAGATTTCTGTTCTGTGTTTTCAGATTTGTCTGCAGATCTTTATTGCTTTGCTCACACTTTTAAGTGTAGGTTCTTATAGTTCTTTGTTATTTAATAGTTGTAAGAATTTTAACAACTTCTTGAGGGATAAAAAAAATTTTCTACATCCTTAAATTATATAAAAATTTTCATGTAGTTTTACTTCTAAGAGTCTATATAGTGGTGGCATGAAGAGGTTGAATTTTTTAGATGTAACTTTCACTGTTACAGAAAAGAGAAACCTCTTTATTAGTACAGATGTAGTGGTAAAACAGGTTCAGTGGGTAAGGCAGAAGTGTAATTTGTCCAAAGATAGGTGTCAGGGCCTCTTTCTGTTTATTTGCCAAAGTAGGCCATTGGCAGACTTTGAAACAGTGATAGGATGTGATGGGGACTTGTGTTTTGAAAGCAGAGAAAAAATGTGTTTAATAAAGGTGAGTATTCTGGTGATCTCATTTTTCTCTCTCTTGGCATTGTCATATAGTTTTTTAGAATGCAGGGCGTCAGGACAGTGCTCTCTTTTTTCCTTCTTCTGTCTTCATAAAGCATCCCTTGGGGAAGAGGAAGTGATTTGGAAGTATAATGCTAGCCAGCAGGTGTAACTTTCCTTTTCTACCACATAACAAAAGGGTGAGCTGGGAAGAAGAGCTTCTCTGGTTCCTCTTTTTCTATGAAATACTCAGTTTCAAATGCCCTATGAGTTTATGTAAATGGAAGCCCTACAGCTCAGTAAACATAAACCTGATAGTGTAAGCAAGTCTGGATTTATTTATTTATTTATTTTAATTTTCACAGAATCACGGAATTTCTAGGTTGGAAGAGACCTCAAGATCATCGAGTCCAACCTCTGACCTAACACTAACAGTCCTCCACTAAACCATATCCCTAAGCTCTACATCTAAACGTCTTTTAAAGACCTCCAGGGATGGTGACTCCACCACTTCCCTGGGCAGCCCGTTCCAATGTCTAACAACCCTTTTGGTAAAGAAGTTCTTCCTAACATTCAACCTAAAACTCCCCTTGTGTTTTAGAACTCCTCTGGGTGGCAACCTAAACAATTTAAAAACATTTAAAAGCTGACCAGAAAGGCTTTGGTTGCTCTAGTCTTTCTGTTCAAAAATTTCTGATTGTCTTCTAAGGCTTGCAAGAAAAAAAAAAAGTGAAAATGACCAATTTAATGCTTTCTTCAATGGTGGCTTAGATTAAAGGCTGGTGGATAACCTTTTGGAGGCAAAGTTGAATTCTGGGCCCAATCCTTCCCCCTGCCCCTCAGCTCTTGGGCTTCCCAGTAGAGGCATCTTGCAGGAGTGAAGTGTTGCTGTTTTGGGCTCATCTCTGCAAACGAGCCACATCTGTTGCTGGGATGGCTCAGTCCTTTAATCAAGGACTTAAACTTCATAGAAATAAATTATTCCCATACTGCTGTCAGTTCTGACACTGGTTGTAGACAAAGTTGCTTTAGATGTGGAAAAACTCCTTCATGTTACTTGTTTAGGTGACTTCTGCAGCCTTGCATAGGAAGTAGAAAACATGACTAGATCTTTTTGATGTGCCGTTTTAGGACGGTTTGACAAGCAGCATGACAGACATTTGAAAACATGGGATGATGTAAGAAATCGCTGTCTTACCTAAATGTAAACGCTGCTGGGAGAAAAGGTGAGCTTTTGTTTAAAACAAAGCAAATAAACAAACAACCAAAACCACACAGTGGAGAGAAGAGCAAGCTATGATTTAAGATATTTTCTTGTATGATTAACACCTGGATTGTCTTCAGAAAACAGTTTCTCCTTCTGCTTTTTTAATTTCAGGATGGTTATTGAGCAGTAGGGAGCTTTTATTTTTATCTGATGCCTTACTGAGTTCTGTGCAGTTTCCTGGCTTTGTTAGGAAGCTAAAATTCCAATTTTAGTTATCAGACGTAGAAATCATTAACAACATTTATTCATTTTTAAACACTTTTCCGTTATCTTGACACTGTCAGATCACCCTTATCCACTTTCCACAAAACATAATTGAAAACAATGAAATGTATCAACTTTTGTGGATGGGTAACAGACTGGAGAAGATTTTTATCTGACAAACCTTCAGTCTGAATGGCATTTTAAGAAGCTGCATCTGCTAGCAGTAAGAACAGTTTTAACAAAGTTAAAGAAGGCTGTGCTAGAAGTCTGTGTGTCTGATTTACTTTGTCCTTTGCTTTAAACCAAGTGATGTTTTGTAGAGGTCACATAAGAAAATTGTAATGGAAGTTACACACAAATCCATTAATGGCTTCAGATTTTTAGATTTCAGCATCTATTGCTTCAGTTCACAGTGAGGTTCGACTTTTATGGCAACAGTTAATAATGTGAGTTTGATTCTTGAAATTTGATTTATGTACAAAACTCCTTCAAAAGAGTAAGTGCTCAATGGCAAACTGATTCAGACTGAGGAAGTAAGAGGAATTAAATGCAGCTTTAAAGTAGTGGTCCTCTCTATTTATCAAAGAACATTCTCCATAAGGAGTAATAATTTCCTGTCATACTAAGAAGTGAAGAAAGGCTAAAGAGAAGATAATTAAAATGAAGAAGTGAAGAATTCTTTTAATAGACCAGAAAGTAGGACAACTTTTTTTTAGTAAAATTTAAAAGCTAAAAAGGAAGCCTACTAAAAATGTAAATGCTTTTTGTAATACATTAGCAAGTCAATACAATTTTCTCATATTTCACTTTGCTTTTGGAACCAAAGCAACATAAATATACTTCTTGCTGGAAATGTATGGTTATTTTTCCTTAGAAACTTGCAAGTTTCTTTGCATTATACACGTGGCCAGGGAGTTGAATATTGACAGATTAGCATTAAAAGTAAGATAAAAGGAGATTTAGATAGTACAGATATCATGTATTGAATTTTGCAGCCTGAGGATGGTTGGCTCTCCCATGTTCATGTGTATGCCGTGTGCAAGTCATTTTGTCATTTTTGATCTTATAGATCATTCATTTGCTGAGAATTTACCAGATGGTAACATCTTCTACTAAGATGTCCTGTGGTACCAGGAGACTGAAGTGCCAATCAGAACTCTGTATATAGAGAATGTTATTTCTTTGTTAGCATGGAAACTATATTTTTTAGTATGCTTTCTGGATAATGATTGTTTCATGCAGCCAAAGGAAAGTAATTCTCTCTACTATCTTGTGTTGTGTGCATTTAAGTAGGTTTTACAAAGTTTATGTGTTATAGCGCTGTGGATATGTGTAGAATACATGCTAAAAAGTCACGTGTGAGAGAGAAAAAGGGATCGGTATTGAGATAAGTGATCAGGAAGTAGAAGGGTGTTAGGAAATGGATTTGGAGTGAATTAAGAGCGAAGAGGCTGACTGGGATGTGTGGGAAGCATACGTTATTCTCAGTCATAAGATACAGAAGGCTGGTATTAATTTGTCATGAAGAATGTGATGAAAAATGAGACTTGGGTAACTGTCTTGAAGGCCTGAAAGCAACCTTTGATGTATTGTGAAATATGTGGACAATGATATTTTCTAAATTATTTTCTAAAGATGGCATGCTGTCAGCTCCACTTTATATTAAGACACTTAACTTCATTATTATTATTATTATTTTACATTTCTGTACTGTGTGACAGTATTATCGCTGCCTGTTTTTGTCTCTATGGGATAACCCAGGATGGTGGTGCAGGCATGCTGCAAGGCTGCAGAGTGCCTCTGCCAGGGCTGCAGCCAGGTCTGGGTGCCGTGGGACTGCCCAATGCCTTAAACAGATATAAAATATGATGCTGTTGCAGCACTTTAAAAGGAATTCAAGTGGTCAACAGGTCATGGCTGGGGTGATGCTCCCTCCAGTGCTTCTCATGCAGTGGTTTTGCTGTCAGCTTTCCGAAGTTCATCTCTTGGCATGAACAACTGGTCTTCTCTCTGTGCCCCCTGTGGTAGTATTCTCTTTTTGATGAATGTACATAGAACACAAAGATAATGTTGCTATTGTTCACAGGTGTTGTGATTTCATGTTTTGTACTTAAAGTATGCTCAGATCATTATGGGGCACTGGGCATTTAAATAAAGAGGCATAATTCCTGAGCCCTGATAACGTGACTTGCTACATCTGGACTCACCATCTCAATTGTAGAACCAGAGGCAAGTAAAACTTGTCCCTGCATGAAATGCCATGTACAGTCTAACACCAGACTCTGTGGTGTTCTTGAGGACTTCTGTTGTTGAGGCTTGCAGAAATCCTAGCTGAGAGGGGCAGAGAGCTGTAGTGTTTTGAATATAAAATTTGCAAATTCTGGCTGAGACTGTTGCCTTGTGACTGTACTTACTGCTGGCCTCATTGAAACATACAGGAGCATGTTTGCTGTACTGTGGTGATTAGAAAGTATTAATTTCATTGCACATGAAAATCCCTGATGAAAGGTTGAACATTTTCTGCCACTGTTAAGTTTTTATAAATGTAATTGCTGCTACGATTACAGAATGCCAAACTGAATTTGAGGACGTGCAATAATCTTTTACCACTAGTCTAGTCAAATATTTTTTAATGAGACAGAGCTAGCTGAACACCCAAATTGGTTTGTTTACTTCAATAGCTTAACTGAATTAAAATCAAAGAGCTTGCATGGGCAGGGTGTAGTCCATGTCATTGCTGGACTCCATTAATCACCTCCTTGACTGAGGGCAACAGTGTTGAACAGTGACTTATAGATGATTGAATAGCTTTGCTCTCAACAGCAGTAATGGTTCCCAGCAGGCTGCTAGTGTGCAATCACAAACATCTGCACATTTGAAAGCTTCCACTTCCCTGAACAGAGATATATTTATCCCTCTCCTCCCCCCTCCCCCCCCCGCCTCCCGAACAAAACAAAACCCAAAAAACAATTAAAAAAACAACAACAACAACAAACAAACTAAAAAAAAAAAAAAAAAAAAACTTTTGCGTGGAAATAGTTTGACTTTTGTATATGATCATGTCATCTGAGTTTATCTTTAGATCCTTCTGCTCTTGATGACATTAGTAGACTTTGTTTTATTATTAGTTTTCATTGTTTTGGCTCCATGGGATCTCTTTGACATTTGATACCCAGTAGTGAAAGAAAATGTATTCTGTTTGCCAAATAACTCATGGATATTTGTGTTTTAACTGCGTTGAAAGTAAATGTAGTCACTCTCCCATAGATGCGGCATGATGTTCATTATTTGCACAAAGCTGATGGTTCCAGCTCTTTTGCAAACAAGCTTAGCAGAACAGAGAACAAAAATTGTTTCTCCAGGCTATCTTTCTTCTAAAGTGGTCTTTTGGACAAGCATTTGAATACATGGGAAGAGATTATTAAACACCTACTATCCTTCCCCTTTAGTATTTTCCAGTGTCCATTTGGTTGCTTACTGTGACCTGGGTGAGTGTTACTTATTTGTTGTCACTGTTGCAGAATCACCAAATGTAAGGTGGTTAGGACTAGTGAAGATCTTGTAAAATTCTGTTGTTATGTGACCTGAGTGTCTTTCTCAATGTATTTTTCTGAGGCCTAAGTAGCACACTCTGAGGTCAGCCCCATCTGTTCCAATCATATTTGTTTTATTTGGCATCTTGTAGCATGTTTTATGGAGTATCTGAACCGCAGAAACTGTGTGTTCTTCATGACTTCCAGTAGTTGACAGAAATATTCTCTAGAAAATTAACACAAAACGGTAGTTGTGTTTGAAATTTGATATTGATATTTTGATATTCATTATTCGCTTTTCACTATTTTTGTAGTAGAAAGACCTCAGATAAGAGGGCTTGGCAGGTATGAAAAGAAAGGGAGGGGTTGGGGGGGAAGTAAAGGAAAAAAGAATGCCTCCTCCATCAGTCAAAGATAATTGGTTCTGTACTGAACATGCATTTTATGTTATGTAAGGACATGGATATGACAGGCTTAATAAGTTTTGTGAAGTGGTCAGAATTTATTGTATAATTGAAAGGTGAAAGGTTTACATCTGTTAATCAGATCGTATTATTACT
The DNA here is from genome assembly GCF_965140915.1 of Aythya marila. NCBI lineage: Eukaryota > Metazoa > Chordata > Aves > Anseriformes > Anatidae > Aythya > Aythya marila. The sequence goes on from NC_139043.1 coordinate 84,678,236, forward strand.
TGGTAAGACTTTAGACTCAAGGATATCTTTATTTTACCCCAGTAACAAAGGAGAGTATGATGAATTGTATTTGTTCTCTAACGGGTACACAAAATGGTGCTTCTAGGTATATATCTGTTGCTTCAGAATATATTTTAAAAATGCTGGCAAATAGCATGAGAATAGGGCATGTAACACTTCTGTTAAATACCTCTTTGAAGCTAACTGCGATCTTTAGATTGTGTTTCTTTCATTATTATCACTTCATCATTGATACTGGGGGTGGAAAATGATACCCTGGTTCAGAGTTCCTACTTCACTATCATGCAGGGAGAGGGATTTTTCATGCTGTCTAAAATTGTCTAGATACTGAGATGAGACGCCCTTTAATTTGCCACCTAAAATGTCTTATGTCTTTGAAAATCCTCACAATTAGTTCTTTGTGATTTTTCTAATCCGTTTAACTTGTATGGCCCATGGTTCTTGATACAGAACAAACACAGTTTCATGTGTCTTGGCCTGAGCACCCACTGGGATGTTTGAATGTATTCTGGCTTGTGATCTGAGCTGGTCAGTCCTATTGTTGGCAAGGAAATGGTGGAAAATAAGTGTCTGGCAAAGGGGTCATGATGTGCATGCTATCTTTTTTATTTTTTTATTTTTTGCCTGCTAACCTCATACATTTCATCTGTACATCTGTGTTGTATTGCCTATTTCCATTTCTTTAAATACAGAAAAATTATTTTTGTGGTTAAAAACAAATCCACACCAGCTAAGGCATCCTCTTAAACGCCTTCTGCTAACCAAGCTACTTGTATACATATATATTTGTAATAAGCAAGACAGGGCCTTCATGTGTCAAGACCAGGAAAATAAGTTTTCATCCCATCTAGGAAGAATCAATAATGGGAGGACCATTAGCTACTGGCACTTGTCCTGGAACATAACCTGCAGATGCTATTAAAAGAGTGATTTAGCATTAGCATCCAGTAGATCACCATGAGGACACAGCGTAAACCAAGATTAAGTTTCAGAATACTTTTCATCACTTCCTTTGTTTTATAAGGAAACCTTATTTGTACTGTGTGATTTCCTTCAGAGACACGCACAGGTACTTGTAGATATTGTCAGTTTATTCAGAAGCAAAGTGTTTGTTGTGATTTTTTTTTTTTTTTTTTTTCCTGTACTGAAGCTGTCAGTGCTGGTGCCCAGTTCAGCTGATGGATTTAGTGACACAAATTTGGGTTCCAATCATGGGTGTTTTATGTAAGCAATCAAGACGTGGTGATAACCACCAACCATAACTAACTGAGGCTGCATCCACGCAGACACTGATAGGCAGGAGGCTTTGGACACTGTACTCACTATCTGGTTGTGCACATACAGCTGATGTTTTGTCAGCTCTGAGCGTTTCTAGTGAAGGTTTTCAGTGTAGCCTTTGAGCAGCCACACTCTCAGTGGACAGGCAGGGCCCCCCCATGCCTGCCCAACATACGGCCAGCGTAGGCCGTGCCCTGCATGACATGTTCCTGCCACATTGCCATAGCAGTGAGAGCGTTGCTACAGCAATGGGAGTCTATTTGGGAGCTTGTGTCTTTAGAGACTGTAATATTTTTTGACCATAATACATTTATATGTATTTTGTGGCAATATATGTTTATGATGTTCCCAACCCTCTGTGTTAGCTTCTTTTTTGACTTAGGTGTGGCAGCAAAAACTTTGCAATCTTGTGCTGCGGCCTGTAGGATGGAAGTGGCCCAACTTCCAGGAGGCCTTTGCACGTATTCTATGCTACGATGATAAGTTTCAGATGGTAGCTTCGTGTTACTGCATGAGCCTGCTGCTGATAAAGCAGAGAGCTGGGACAAATATTTTACTCTGGAAATAGTTCCCTTGAAGGACTAATTGAGGATTAAAGCACCAGACAGCGACTTGTAAGAATAATGAGTTGACTGCCTTACAATAAAATATGATCCCAACTGTGTGGGATAGAAGTAGTAAGGTCAACTTTGGATCTATTTGAAAATGAAAGGAAAGTTTCTTTTTGAATATTTATGCATTATTCAACCATGTTATATTTTTTTTTAGTATCTTTGGCCTAGTTCTGAAATTCTTGCACGTGCAATTATTTTCATAAACTCTATTGGTGTTATTGTCTATAGTACGTGTACAATGTCACTAGCAGTGTGTAGGTGTTCCTAAATTGTTAAAAAGTTCTTTTATGTTTATTATCTTCATACGTGATTTTTTAGTGCTGAATAATGAATATCAGTATTTGCACTTAGAGCAAAGTGTATAGTTGGACAGTAAGTTAAGGGAGTTTTTTGAATGATCTGAGTTCGTCTTATAAAATTAACATGAAAAAATATGGATAGTTCTGTCTTCTAGAGGAAAAATAATAACTTATAATCAAATCTACAATGGAGTAAGTTACTTAATAAATTTCTCAGACTTATTTTGCTCTCGGTCAATTTTGTAATGAAGCTTCTCAAATAAAAGTACAGCTTTACTAGGTGTATAAGTAGCAAATAGCCTTAGAGATCATAGAATCACAGAATATCCTGAGTTGGAAGGGACCCTTAAGGATCATCAAGTCCAACTCTTGACACCGCACAGGTCTACCCAAAAGTTCAGACCATGTGACTAAGTGCACAGTCCAATCTCTTCTTAAATTCAGACAGGCTCGGTGCAGTGACCACTTCCCTGGGGAGCCTGTTCCAGTGTGCAACCACCCTCTCTGTGAAGAACCCGCTCCTGACGTCCAGCCTAAATTTCCCCTGCCTCAGCTTAACCCCGTTCCCGCGGGTCCTGTCACTAGTGTTAATGGAGAAAAGGTCTCCTGCCTCTCGACACCCCCTTACGAGGAAGTTGTAGACTGTGATGAGGTCTCCCCTCAGCCTCCTCTTCTCCAGGCTGAACAGGCCCAGTGACCTCAGCCGTTCTTTGTACGTCTTCCCCTCCAGGCCTTTCACCATCTTCGTAGCCCTCCTCTGGACACTCTCCAACAGTTTCATGTCCTTTTTATACTGTGGTGCCCAGAACTGCACACAGTACTCGAGGTGAGGCCGCACCAGCGCAGAGTAGAGCGGGACAATCACCTCCCTTGACCTACTAGCGATGCCGTGCTTGATGCACCCCAGGACACGATTGGCCCTCCTGGCTGCCAGGGCACACTGCTGGCTCATATTCAACTTGCTGTCTACCACGACCCCCAGATCCCTCTCTTCTAGGCTGCTCTCCAGCGTCTCATCGCCCAGTCTGTACGTGCAGCCAGGGTTTCCCCGTCCCAGGTGCAGGACCCGGCACTTGCTCTTATTGAACTTCATGCGGTTGGTGATTGCACAGCTCTCCAACCTATCCAGGTCCCTCTGCAAGGCCTTTCCACCCTCATTCGAGTCCACAACTCCTCCAAGTTTGGTGTCATCATCAAACTTGCTCAAAATACCTTCTATTCCTACATCCAGATCGTTTATAAAAATATTGAAAAGTACCGGCCCTAAAATGGAGCCTTGAGGGACCCCACTGGTGACCGCCCGCCAGCCTGACGCAGCCCCATTTACCATAACCCTTTGGGCCCTGCCCGTTAGCCAATTGCTCACCCATCGTATGATGTTTTTATTTAGCTGTATGGTGGACATTTTGTCCAGTAGGATCCTATGGGAAACCGTGTCAAAAGCCTTGCTGAAGTCCAAAAAAATCACATCAGCTGGTTTCCCTTGGTCCACCATACGGGTAATCTTATCATAAAAGGAAATCAGGTTAGTTAGGCAGGACCTACCCTTCACAAACCCATGCTGGCTGGGACCAATGACTGCTTTGTCCCCCAGGTGCGCCTCAATAAGTTCAAGAACCATCTTCTCCATGATTTTACCAGGCACTGACGTGAGACTAACAGGCCTGTAATTGCTAGGGTCTTCTTTCTGACCCTTCTTGAAAATCGGCACAACATTTGCCGATTTTCAAGAAGGGTCAGAAATGAAGAAGGGACAGATGACTCTGTCCCTTCTTTTCAAGAAGGGACGGATGACTCTGTTCACTTCATCCTTCCTGACATGAAAGTCTTATCTGGAAACTATAACAACAATATCATTTGTTGTTGTTGTTTTTGTTTTTCTCTTGGTGGTACAATTGACACAAAGATTTAATAGGGACCAGTAAAATTGTTCTTGGACCCAAGTATTGTGGTATATTTAATTTTATGCTAAACTTATGTTATTGAAGGAGTGTGGGGAGGTCCTTATCAGAGCTTGTAGGGGTGTCTAGGGTAGCCTGACTTGTCTGCAGTAGGAGCTGGGTGTGCTGAGCAATCTGCACTTGTGATGCTGAGTTTTGTGCAGATCAGCACAGCGTTGCAACTGATGTCAGTCAATTGTGTAGGAAAAGGGCTGGTGCTAGGAGCTCCTTTCTATGGGGAGCTCAAGTCCTGGCTTTTAGGCTTATGTGTAGAGACCTCAGTATGAGTTTCCTGACATGAGAGGAGTAACACTTTTTTGGCTATATCTTTAGCATTATTTGCTTTAAGTCACATAAATTATGTGTCAACTGCAGAACAAGATTAGCTGCAGTGTAAAATGGAAAAATTAGAGTAGGATTAAATATTCTCTGCTTCTTTTGTAAAGAACAGGTGGTGAAAATAACATACCTAACTATTTTGTGTTATTCAGAATTGTGCTGTTATCATCTGCTTTGTATTAGAAACAGTGAATGATACTGATAAAAGAAATGAGGAGAAGCTTGCATCAAAGCTAACTACTTTCCCATATTTTAAGATAGAGAGGAAAAGACCACTGACCTTTTTCATGCTTGCAAGCTTAATTACAGATTGAATAGCACCCTTATAGAAAACAGATTTTTAGCCTTGGAATGCTTGGAAATGTGGAAGATAGTATTTTGGAATAAAAACTACATGCTTAAGTATTTTTTCTTTTCTTTTTTCTTTTCTTTTTTTTTTTTTTTTGTGGTTTTGTTTTCCTAAGAATATAGAATAATTAGTTGAAATTATAGAATAACTAATAGAATATAGAATATTTAGTTTTTCAACTCATTACTTTATCTAATTTATTCCAAAGTCCTATAACTCTCTCTACTCTACCCTCAGCAATGGGATGTTGTCTGTTCTTTGTATTCATCTGTATATGAGGGAGGATGTTGATAGAAGCCTTTCTTTTTCTCTAAAGCTTTGTAAGATGCTGTTCTCTATTTCTTAATGGGCTAGAGGAATTGTATTGCTCAGCTTCAAGCCTTGGCTGCTATCTCTTTTGGTGTGTATGGAACTATTCCCCAGCTTCAGTGAAAAGGCATGTGAAATTTTTGAGATGGAGGCTACTTTTTAACAAACATAGTTTTAGCATTGATTTGTGCACTTATAAACTTATATTTTGATAGTAAATTCTCTGTTTGCAAAGTACAGAACCTAATTGGTTGCTAAACAAATTATAAGCTAATGTGGGCTTTTTTTTCAGCAAGGCATATATGTTGCTTTCATTTATTTTTGACATCAAATACCATCTGCTTTCTTCTTATAATGCTGCAGTTTTAGCAGTTTGAGCTACATTGCTAGAGCTGTCCACTGCATATGTTAATAATTTCTTCACTAGTTGGCATTGATCTCTTTTTTCATGCTGTTCTGAAATTTGGTGCTCTGTTGAATGCCCCTAAATTACTCAGCCAAAGAAACATGTTTCAGGTTGCTTTGATGCATTGCATGTGTAAGTTTAAATTATTTTAAACCCAGAATGGCCATGTGTGTTCTTTTGTTACACAGCTTACATGAAACAGTGCAACTTGTTTAAGTATGGAATACATTCACAGTGTCTCCTGAATTACCTTTCTGGGCACTACCCATCTTTGAATAACTAGTGTGGGTCCATAGTGCAATGTCCAGGTGGAGATAAGTAATGAGTGGTGTTCCTCAGGGGTCAGTGTTGGGGCTGCCACTGTTTAACATCTTTGTCGGTAACATGGGCAGTGGGGTCAAATGTGCCCTCATCAAGTTTGCAGATGACACCAAGCTGCATGGTGTGGTCGACACGCAGGAGGGAAAGGATGCCATCCAGACGGACCTGGACAGGCTTGAGAGGTGTGCCTGTGAAAACCTCATAAGGTTCAACACGACCAAGAGCAAAGTCCTGCATCTGGGCCAGGACAATCCCAAGCACAAATACAACTGTGCAGAGAATGGACTGAGAGCAGCCCTGAGAAGGACCTGGGGGTATTGTTTGATGAGATGCTCAACATGAGTCAGCAATGTGTGCTTGCAGCCCAGAAAGCCAACCGTATTCTGGGCTGTATCAAAAGCAGCATGGCCAGCAGGAGAGGGGAGGTGATTGTCTCCTTCTATCCTGCTCTCATGAGACCCCACCTGGAGCCCTGGGTTCAGGACTGGGGCTCCCAGAACAAGAAAGACTATTAGAGTGAGTCCAGAGGAGGGCCATGACAATGAGGGGACAGAAGCACCTCTCCCACAAAGACAGGCTGAGGGAATTGGGGTTGTTCAGCCTGGAGAAGAAAAGGCTCTGGGGAGACCTCATAGTGGCCTTCCAGTACCTAAACAGGGCCTCCAGGAAAGCTGGGGAAGGACTCTGTGTCAGGGAGTGGAGTGACAGGACAAGGAGTAATGGCTTTAAACTAAAAGACAGTAGGTTTAGATTAGATATAAGGAGGAAATTCTTCACTGAGAGGGTGGTGAGGCACTGGCACAGGCTGCCCAGAGAAGCTGTGGATGCCCCATCCCTGGAGGTATTCAAGGCCAGGCTGAATGGGGCTTTGGGCAACCTGGTCTGGTGGGAGATGTCCCTGCTCATGGCAGGGGGCTGGAATTAGATTATGTTTAAGGCCCCTTCCAACCCAAACCATTCTGTGATTCTGTAAATTCACTTAGATTTAATTGTGTTAGCATGATTAAGCCCTCTCAAAAATTCATCTGAAGTGGTTAGACGGTAGAAATATGAGTGCAGAAAAGTATCCAAATTGTTCACTTGAACTACTATAATGTTGAGGTTGAGAGCAGTTTGTTAAGGCTCCCAGAACTACCCTGCCAAATTATTAACACTTACATTTTGTGCATCTGCATTGAACTCACTCTGGTATTTAAAAATATATTTTTGTATGATCAGAAGCACAGCGAAACAACTTCTTCCTTCCTTAGTGTCCTGTTGTACATCTCATTTTATTCTGAATGTGCTCATACAGCTCTCTTAAAGGCAGAAGTAAGCTTGTGTTTGTGGTTGAAACTGGCTGACTGGGAGCTGGCTCCAACCTGAAAGCAATGCAACTTTTTAGTGCAGCGCAGTGCCAGACTTAAGTTAACACCACCTTTTTTTTTTTTCCCCTCCTTCCTTTGGACATGTTGGCCAGCTTGAAGATCATGAGGTATAAGCCATTCTGCAACTGGTGGCACAGATGTGCTCTTTGTCACATATGTCTTTCGTTTCTTTGGCAGGTGGTGAAATGGGCTTCTTGGTTAGAATTTTAGACTGTTCACTTTTTCTGCTCTACCTACATGCCTAAACCCATATGCTGTTTGGAACCTTTAACAGCATTTAAGGCTTTTTGTGCTCAATTACTGTTTTTGTTACTGCAGCACTTCAAAAATGGGGTATGGATGAAAGCCAAAATCAAGAGTATGCAAGTTAGAGAGCTCATAGTTAACTTTAAAGCTGGAAAATCTAATCCACAGTTTTTATATCTGCTTCGTGATAGTTTAATTCACATCCCACTTGTGAGCTGGATACTCAGAAAACATAGGAAGCACTCGTGGGAAGTTAGCCTAAGCGACTTGTTAATCATAGCTGAATGAGGAGATACAGGACTGACCCCAAGCAACCCCATCGTTATCTCCTCTGCAAGCCCCGCTGCTGTCAAAGTCAGCACCTACCTGCAGAGAACCACCCCCCTGCCCCTCCCCCCCCCCCCAGCCCCTCTGGCTGTAGGGGAGTGTGGAGTGGAAGTGGGGAGGTGCTGGAAATGTCAGAGCAGCAGCAACAGGCTGCTGAGCAGAACTGAAGGAGCTTCGAGCCTTGGCTGCTGGGCTGGAGCACAAAACACAACAGCAGCAGGTGACAGACCAGTGGTGGCAGAGTAACTAGGAATGGAAGCAGGAATCTGAAGTACTTGTGGTCAGCTTGAGCTCTGCAAGGGTCACTGCTCCCTACTCAGACGTGCTTTTCTGCCCTGGAACATTTCACTTCTGTTGACTGGCTGCACTCTTAGGTTTATTGCAAAAAGGAACACTTGTTGTGGTAACTTAATCAGTGGCAGGCCACCAAATTCCTTTGACCCTTCAAATGGGATAGTAAAAGAAGCAAAATTGACATTTTTTGTACTTAGTTACCCTCCTCTAGGGCAGTTCTAATATTCTTGAGAATACAAATGGAATTTGTTCTTATCAGCAATGGTATCTTCTCTGCTGGTTTCAGAAGCTTGGAAGCAAACTTTATCAGAAATTAAAGGTCGATCCTTTTGAAAGAAGGGGTGTTGAAGTCATGAGGGTGCAGACGTTAATCAGACCTGCTTGCTGTTAAGCAGGTTCTGTGTTCCCTTGATAATCAGAAACTTTAGCTGCTGCTCTGTCATTTAGAAAATCTAGCATGTATTTGCAACTGTAGAGGAAAGAAGCTATTTTTTAATACATATGCCTCTAAATAGCTTTGGTAATTTCTAAATGTCTGTTAGCTGGGGCTGAAAACCACAGATTAATGGGCAGCATTCTCTGTAGTGAGGAAATCTGATCCCAGTTACAAGATTAAACTGTGACCCAGTCCCTTCTAGCACCAGACCTTTATTTCAATATCCAAAGAAATTTAGTCAAAGGGCTTGACCAGGTCAGCAAATAAAATGCAGTTTCTTAATACTGATTGCAAAAACTGGGTAGCAGTTCCTTCTGCTAGGTGGCATGTTACAGTCCATGCTCCCTTCCCAGCATAGGACTGTGAGGGCCTGTTCCTGCTCCAGCATGTGGGCAGAGGTGATGACAATAGCTGGATGGCATCTTCTGATTCTAGGGGGGTCTCTTTTCTGTCAAATGTGATGCTTGCAGACCATGAGCTTCACAATCAAAAAATCTTTTTTGGTTGGCTGCTGCCTTAATGAATTAAACCTTGGATGTTGAAAGGTATATATTATTATTGTTTTGCTGTTGTTGTCCTTATTTATTTATTACTTGTTATTAAAGGAAAAAAAAAAAAAAAAAAAGAAATCCTTACCTAAGATGAGAGGCTGGTATCTTTTTACCCTTTTTATCAGCTACCTAAATTTAACAGTTCAACAATTTCAAAGTTCATTTTTTTTCCCCTTATTTTTATGTAGTTTTTAAAACTTCTAAATTTCTTTGTTGCTTTTGTTGTGGGAGGAGGAATAGAACCAATATGTGTATGGGGTCAGCCTCTTTTCCTTGATTATCTTTGCTTTGTAGCTGTGCATAAGAACCTGGGGGAGCTTCAGATTTAGAAGTTTGTTCTGCTTGGTTGGAAGTTCTGATGTTGGCAATGATAATTATAACTCCCTCCCGTTCCTCACATGGAGAAAGAGGATGCTCTATGGATTTTGATACTTCAGCTTTAATTGGGGATGGATGTTAGGGCAAGGAAATTGAAGATTTCTTGCACTATTGCTTTCCTCTCGTTCATCTTTTGTAATAATTATTTTTTTTTTGCAGCAGTTTTGATACCAAATTCTCAGTAATCCTGATTTTGTTTCTGCTTTATAACTGAAATTTTACCTTTTTAGATCCAGATTTCTTTAGTCCTAGTGGGTGGGACAGAGTTATCTTTCAGAACTGATCAAATACTATTTCCTTTCTTCCTTCCTTCATTTGGGGGAAGGGGGGGGGGGTGTTTAAATGTAATGAGTGCTGCTATCTGTTGCAGGCCTGTAATCTGAAGAATTTGGTATGCATTTTATGGATGGGGAATAGAAGAAGAAGCAGGGGATTGTGTTTTGCCTGCCACTTCCAGGCTGGAAATATGTGCTCTTCCCCAGTTCAGAGGACTGTGTTTCCCGTTATTTCTCACCTGATATTTTAGTGTACAGTTGACACAGGGCTCTGTTATTGTTCTCCATCCACTTCCTTGATAAATCCAGGGCCAGCTTCCCATTCCAATTGGGAGTTGGCAGTGACAAGAGGGATGCTCCTTCCCATCTGTCTACTGAGTGCATGTGTGCGCAGGCAGCTCTGCCAGTTTTGATATTGGATCGGAATGGGGCGTGCCGTTACAGACCTGGATTTGTTTCGTCTGTTGCATTTCAGATTTGTATATGCTTTTCCAAACCGTGTTGTCAGCATTAGATTTTAACCCAAATCAGTCTGAATTTCAGTTTAAAACATGTAAGTTACTTTTCTGCAGCCTCTAGTCTGCTTTCCAAGCTTTACAAGAACTCTCTAAATTTAGAAATTTCCTTAGGTCATACTGTTTTATGACTTTATTATTTTTGATATTTTGTATGATATTTTGAGCACCACAGTTAGCAAAGACTAATAGAAATACAACAGAAAAATTGTGTGAAATAATCATAGAAACTGTATGCAGTTGATGATTATGTAGCTACTAAATGAAAGATTATATGAAAGAAGAATAGATAATCAAGGATTATCTTAAAGAATACTGAAAGTAAACTAACTTAATAAGATGGAAAATTGTACATAACTCTAGAGACTTTTTAAGGAGGGTTTTTGAAGTATCTGCAGAATGAACGTGAAAACATATTCCATGCCAGAGGAATGTTTTCCTAGTGCCAGGTCATATTGTTCACTGTCACGAATAATTAAAAAAAAAATCTAGATAAGGTTTTAAAAAAAAAAACCAAAAAACTCTTGATTACTTTGTTTTCAATCAGGGTTTTCTGACTCTGTTTGCTTATTGGCATCTCTGTATTATCTTGGTTTTGAAACCCTTATGATTTCTAGTCATGTGATTTCTCTAAGTAACATATTTAGACTTATTACAAGATTTGGGATAAAAGAAAAAAATTAAAATAAAGGACTATTTTCCAATGTCAAAGGTGACTGCAGTAGTCATGAAACTCTCTATTCTTTTTCCTCATATCTTCACATCTTTCTGGAAAAAAAAAAAAAGAATCCTACCTTTATGAAAAACGTATTATTATTTAAGTCCAGCAGGCTTGAAATATCCACTAAAAGAAAGGCATCATGTGTTTGTGTGAAAAGTGTATGATTTGGGTCATTGTTGGTGATTTGACATATAATGCACACCACCCTTGCTTGAGTTGTTAGAGGGCATGCTAGGGAACTGATTTACTGCGGAGTGAACCAGCTTTGGAATAGATCAAAACATGGCCAGAATTTCAGGGGTCTGTGCGAAGGAGGGGAAAGGTGGCGGTTGGAAATGTTGGTTTCCAATGTAGTGTTTATAATGGTTTTGCTATACTGGTCACAGGCTGTATTTTTGTTTGTCAGCTGTAAAGACCAGAAATATGTTCTGCTCCTTCAGCTTCCCCTGGTCTTGCTTGTCCCCCTCCAGTGCTACTTTTTATTGCTCACCTAGCCAGCCCATTTTTTCTTTGCAAAAACATCTGTTCTCTCTGTCATTCAGTCCCAACCTCTTCCTCCTGAAGAATTGCGGGCCAAATTTTCAGTTTCTCTTCTACTCCACCTCCTGTTCATTGACAAGGTTTTTGTCTACATCCTCCACTTCCTTTTATTCCAGGCCTAACAGACCAGAAAATCCTGTTTTTTCTTTCTGTTTTTCCTCCTTAGCCTTATGTGGCTATGCCAGTCTCCTCAACCAGCCCAAAGAATTTGGATTTCAGGTCAAATGACTGCTGTTTTGCAGGCGTGAGTAGTTCTCTGGTCATACCTCTCCCCCTTCCCTCTTCCCCCTCTAACTGAACCATTTCCCTCCCTAACCCTCTCCCTTTCTCACTAAGCAGCTTCCTTTTTGCCTTAGGTGTCTAGGGGGAGTCACTGCTAGTACAACTCTGTCTCTCTTTCAATCCTCTCTTACTGTCCTCCCCAGCACAGCTGGATCTAGGGACTTGTTTCCTCCAGTTAGTCATCTCCAATGGATGTGTGTAACCAGTCTGGCCAATTGCAGGTGTTGAAGAGTGTGATTTATAATATGGCTGTTTTTCCAATAGCATCTGTACTTCAGCCTGAAGAGAGAGGTATGTGGAGAAAGAATAGATCTTAGTTGGAAAAGAGCAGCCTACTCCATTTCAAGCAAAAGGATCTGGAAACTTTCAGAAATAAAATGTGGCATTTAATGGTTATACTACTTATTGCTTTCTGGAGCAGTAGTAAGTTCACACCCTTTCACATGTTGATAGATGAACCAGCTGGGCTTCAGGGAGTTGGAAGGGCTGGTCTGCAAGAGCAAAAGGCATCAATGGGTTTGGACAGGCTGTGTTTGTTCCCAGGGCTGGGCTGTATACCTGGCAAAGAGTAGATCTCCCAAAGTAGCTGGAGTTCGAGGGTGGGGGTAAGATTTCATTGCACTGTGAAATGAAAATGTACTGACATGAGGAAAAAAAAACAGTATAATAGATAGCACTCAATCACTCTAGACATTTTTGTCTTCACTAGCAAATGACGAGCAAATCAGTCCTTAGCCCAAGGGCTGGGTTGTGGCCAGGACTGGAGGTTGCCACACAAGTGACTTGTGTAACTTAAAATGCTTGTCCTGCACCTGCAGTTTTCTTTTTCCCCTCTTAAGCACTAAAAAGCTGAGGTGACGTGCTTGCTATTAATATCGCTGTGTAACAAGGTACATAAAGATAAGCATCTTAAGGGAAGGGAGCGCAAATGTTACTTGTTCAATGCAAGGTGTCAAAATATGTGATTAACAAAGAATGGAAAGTCTCCGTGAAGAATGTTAATAGGTTTTCTGTTTTCTCATTTCCATTTAAAAGTTATTCATAATACTCCACGCAGAAAGCACTGTAAGTGGCAGCAATTCTTCTGTGTTTACTAAAGAGCTGCTTGGTAGTTTAATAAGTTTCAGTCAACATTCAGTCTTAGGTGCTGAGGTTTAACCCTTTAACACTTAGAGTTACCTGGAAGAAAAAGATCTTAGGTCTGTGTTCCAGAATGGAAAGAAACCAAATTGGCAGAATCATGATAATATTGTGTCCGTATCCAACATACTGAAGTCAGACAGTGTTGCAGATGTTAGGCTCTAGGTGGTCTCTTGTGATTTTGTGGAAATGGATTTCACTTCTCCTCCAGCCTGACTCAAGGTGCAGTCTGACATGATGCCCTAGGATTGTTTCCATGCTTGCTGCCACTGGAAGGGCAGTCTTTGGTCTAACTGTGTTTTTGGTTATTCTCTGAGCTGCTTTGCATGGCTGGTGAGCTTACTCACCCCAAAATGAGACCATTCTTCTGTAGCTCATAACTGGCTTGGGAAGCATCACAGTTGACTCTGAGTGGCAGAAAAAGTGAAGGTGAAGGAGGTATGGGTCCCACCATGCCAGCATCAATAAGCTCTTTGTTCAGCTTTGCTGCCTTGGTTGACCATACAGCAAAGCTATGTGGAATTCGGCAAAAGGAAGACTTCTAGTATCCCCTCCACTCCCTGTCACCAAAAGCCATGGAGTAACTCAGAGAATAGTCTTCAAAGTAGTTTGCTGTGAACAAGACCTTGTATTTGCCATAACTTTGGTCCAGACAGCAACTGAAATCTTCAGCTGAAGCTATCCCAAAGTATTTATTCTGCAGTACCCATGAGAGGCTGCAATCCAAGTGGGTGAAAACAGGATCTTGCTGTGTGAGGTGTCAGACAGCCTTGTAAGCAAGCAGTGAAATCCCATGGGCTCCAGCAAAGCACAGGCAGGAGGGGAGGAGAGGGAGAAATAAAGAGGGAAGAGGATAAAGAGGAGCATATGTGGTAGAGGGGGAATAAATAAAATAATGAAAAAGAAGAGAAAATGAGTTCAAATAAGAAACTCTGTCATGCTTTCTATATTCCTTTAGAATTTTATAAAGATGATGTGTAAATAATGAATGATAAGGGAAAAAAAAAATCAAGCTCACAAAAATCTGTTGACTGATTGCACTGTAATGCCTCAGGGATTATCCTTACTTCACCAAGATCCCAAGATCATTTTGTTTTTTCAGCTACGGCAAATTTCTACAACCTGAACTGGACGCTAAGGTGAGTGAGTCCTGTGCCAAATATTGACAGCGTCCTAACAAGCAATGTTAGCCAGTGTTTATACCAGCATTATAGTTTTGATTTCTGTTGTAATAATTATTATTCACTGTTGAGCTAATTGCTGTTGCACCAGATGGCAAAAGTGATCACACACTGACTCTGCTTTGCCTTGTCTGAAAGTTCTCAGTATCCAGCAGTGCCTGCAAAAAAAAAAAAAAATGTAATCCACTTATTACTGAGTACTTCTGGAGATTTGGCTGCTTTATTCAGGTACTTAAACAAGAGAAAAGTTCCAAAAAATCTAATTAGATTTTTCTATTTGCATGTACTGTATTTTATAAGCTTGCAGTACAGCCAAGTTTGATCTGTAGGTGCATTATGGTAACTCATGTTAGCTGTTGTGTGTACACACACATACCACCTGGCCATAGTTTTATTAACATATGATGTATGCACATGCTTCTATTTCATTCTGAATCTAGTATACATGGAGGAAGAGCAAAAGAAATTTTGTTCATAGGTGAAATCTTTGTAATGAAAATAGAGACCGACAGCAAAAAATTAATTTGATTATTGCCCAACCTCCTTGTTCAAATTCTAGCCATTTTATTATACCATGGTTGCCTGCAAGAGGGAGAACAATTTGCAATGCTGCAAACGGTGCTTTAGTATATCAAGAAAAAATAACAAAATATTGAAGCAAACTGGTCAATGTAAAATTCCACTGAGGTTTTCTTCTCTATTTTAAGTAAAATGTGGACTTCTGCTTTCTTTTTAATGGAGTTTTTTACAAAATATTAATCTTTGAGTGCGTATCTACGGGTAAATTCAGGACAGCTGTCTGACACTGAAGCCAAATGACACAAAACAGCCTTCACTGCTAAACTTTCCAGCATTCAGAAAGGGGGCTGGCATGCAGGCTGTCTGCATGTGGTATTTCCCAGTTACTTCTGGCTCCTGGAGCATATGCAGGAGGAGTTGGGATGAATGATAGTCAGCTCTGAAAACTGGGCTGGGGGTCATTCTAACAAACATTACGATAATGAAATTTCCAGTGCCTGGGAATATTTATTGGTGCTATTTAATCAACTTGTGTAATGTTGCCTCCATGGCTTCTAACAGAATGTATACAGCTAGGTAAGAATGTTAGGGGAAAATGATTATGTTCTGATGGCAATAAAATCACAAGTGGTACTGATGGCACTTCCATGTAATGAGGTGCTACTTGTGGATGAATTCATTTGTGTTTCATGTTGACCTTTTCAATGTCTGTTTTAGGTCCATTTTTTAATATATTGGTTTAGCATGTACTCATGTAACATTTGTACTCTGCAAAATTTTCTAATGGAACTGGGTTCGAGGTGTGACTGAATCCTCTGCCAGGTGTTGGTGGTGCCTTTAAATGAAACCAAGCTGTAGCCTGTAGCTAGACCAGCATCACTCTAAATGGCTAGCCAGGAGGTGTACACAGCGTGTTTACACAAGATAATTTTAGAACAAAGCCGATTATGCTTCACAGGACTGTTCTACCTATGTGTTTGAATTAAAATTAAGCTTTTCAAATTCTTTATTGAAGTGTGTGAAAGAGTGTGATTAAATCTGCAGTGTATCTGCTTGGTTATGGTGGAGGGGAACTTGCTGGACAGCATGCTTATCTAGTTGCAGCTCTAACGGGAGCAGGTGGCCTGGAGACACAAGCCTGTATGTGAGGAAGCTCTGCTGGGCTTCCCCTTAGTGAGAAGAAAGTGAGGAAGCTTTGAGTATCTGTGCCTTTTAGGAACAGGGTGCATAGTAGGTCTCAGAGGGAGGGCCTGGGACTCTGCTTAGCTGAAGGGGTGTGATATAAAAGAGAGGGAGGACTGTTGAATTGGCCTTCCTGCATCAGCAGGAGCAGATGTTGGAAGAAAGGTGTAGTTAGATGCTCTGTTTAGAAGTGCTAAGTTTTTACTGAACTGGTGAAGGCCTCTGCTGAATGTGTTGTGTTGTTTTGTTTTGTTTTGTTTTTATAAAATAACTAGTGAGGAAAAAAAAAAAAAAATGGAGGCCAGTGCTCTCAGGTGGGCTTTGAGACTGTGCTTTTCTTTTCAGAGCATCCCCAGAACAGCTTTAGGAAAGTTTCTGCAACAACATTTAAAGATAAAATTGATTAAGACTTTTAGAAACATGTGTACTGTAACAAATTGCTGTGCTTAACAGAGCAAAATTCAAGCAGGTATGCATTTTAACCAGTATATTAATATTGTGACTTTTTATATCTCTTCTGAGTGTGTCTGAATGACAGTCACAAGAGAGTCCTGTCGCTAAACTCTGTCTCCAGGGACTGTGCTTGCACATTTTGGAGCTGTCTCCAGGCCACCCATGCAATCAATATTTACTATAATTACAAATGAAATGAGGGAGTCTTAAAGTGGTGGGTGCATTTAATAACACATTATAATAGCAGAGCAATGAATTGAGGATTAATCAAAACTTTTCAAACTGGTGCTGAATTGATTTAGTGATATGAATTTGGCTTAGTGCTGTGTGCCTGTTGACAATAAGTTACTTAAAAAATTGCACTGCAATTTCCTCTTAATTGCACGTGGTATGCTTCAGGGTGACAGTGAAGATATTAAAATATGAGTAACAGATGTGATGTCTGCTAATGGAGCATCACATCCCATACATTTTCCCTATCCTGTTATTTATTTATCTGCAGATGAAACCTCTGCCTTTTTTTATTTTTTTATTTTTATATTAAAAAAAAAAAAAAATGCTTCCTATGAAGTTTCTGTGTTTTTCCAGAGGGCTGAATAGGTCACCTTTGCCTCATAAATCAGTAAGTGAGGAATAGCCCAGTAAAATCGTTATGTACCATAACATTATTGTTACTGTAGGATTATTAAGCTGCAGTTCAGCCTTCAGAATTTGAGATGTGCAATGCTGCATTTGGGCTCTGACCTAAGGACTGCGGGAGGTAACAAATGCTTTTGTGTCCATGCCTGTGAGCTCAGTAGGGGGAGCCAAGTGTGGCCAAGTAAAATTGCTCCTGTCTTTGGCTAACCCTAGGGAAATCCCGTTTCCACAGGCACAGTTCTTCTTGTATCTAGCAGGAGATACAGCATGCATATACCTACATGTTCTGTACCCTGACTTCTTATGCTGCTGGTGACACCTTTGCCCTGCCTCCTCTTAAATGCTCTGTGCAGGCATTGTCTGTCATGTGCGGGATGGCAGGGCACTTGAAGGAAACCAGAGTTCTTGAGGTTTCTCTAAGAGCAGATACTAATTTTGGAGATGCAGTGATAAGGAGGTACTAAACATGCTTCTCAGCTACTTCTCTCGCAGCCTCTTATCCAAAGAAAGGCTAAGAGTGGTGTCTTCGTTAAAGCCTTTAAAAATACACAGATATTTCCTTAACTCATTGCTAAATCAACTTGAATTAAATTTCTTTTAAGAAAAATTGCATGTCATTGCTCAGGAGTAAGTATGACAAACTTGAAGCTTTCTCCTTTCCCTTCATCCCCAAGTTAGCTTCAGAAAGGAAGCAACAACCAACAACCAAATAATAACATATATATATTAAATTTATATATGTATATTTACCAAGAACTGCTTCATGCTTATTTAATTCTTTCAACATCTGTCAAAAAGTTCAAAGAAAACCACCCCAACCCTGTTTTATTAAACCTTGCTATGAGAGAAAAACTTTGATAAAACCATAGGAAATGTAAGCCCTTTTGATTTCCATTTCCTCTTAGTTTTTTTCTGTAAGTCTGAGAATGGAAAAAGTCATCGAAGCCATATATCTAATCCTTGTTGTGATGTGCTAATATCATTTAAGATCCTTTTCTTATTCTAAATATAACATTCTTTACCACTTCTACTGATGCTTAGAACAGCGGCCCAACAGAAGCTATTGGTGAGAAGTTGCTCTCAGTTTGTGATGAGTATCCTTGGCCTGTCAAGTTCTTCTTGCACCAACTCCGTGGTGCTTGTAACTTCTCATCAATAACACATTTTAATACTTTAATTTAGCCATTCCTTTATGTTTCCAAAGAGGTAGTGTAGCTTTCCGCATAGCTTTTTTGTTTGTTTGTTTTTCTCCCCACAGAGATGTGTTGCAAAATGTTGTCCTTTCTTGTGTTAACCATTCTGTTTAAGTCCTATTAATTTTTAAGACATCATCCTTCTTTTCTGATTTATTTCCTTCAAAATTTACTGCTCAAGTTATCTTACCAGTTTCTTCACCAAACCTTCAGGTGCCCTTGTGACTCCACACGATACAATGCGTACATGTATTGCATGAAATAAGGGTGAACTGAATATATGCCAGCAGGTACTACAAAAGTAGTTGCATATAGGTGAGGTATACTGAGGAATTCTCACTCTGTGTGAGTTTATTTTTACACCCTCAGAAGTATAGTATTTCTTTAAAGATTTTTTTTATATTTGGCAGCTGTGTGACAAGTGTGATTCATGAAGGTGAAAATCAGTATCTTTTTATCATTGATAAAACTGTTCTAAAAACAAGCTTTTTAACTTATGTGAAAAAATAAAACAACAGAAGTATCTGTTTTGATGAATCAAGCAATTTTCACTTCCATTCTTTGAAGTGCTTTTCAGCCTCATGCATAGACTTAGGAGGAAAGCCTTTGCCAAAATGTACTGTTGGAAGTTCTTGCCGTCTGTAATGTCACTGGGATTCTAAGTAAAGCTGGTCCTAAGCTGACGAGACTTTTTTGTTTTGTTTTTGAAACGAACAATGAAAATAAAAGCATGTAGGTAGTAGTTATGATCTGCAAGTAGTAATTATGACCTTAAAATAGAGTTTACGGTAGAAGCAAACTGTCCTTGACAGTCCAGCTGCTTTTCTCGTAAAACTCTGTCGAGTTCTCTGGGTGTGGGGGATGAGAAGCAATTGTGAACGTTGCATGTTTGGGTTCTTGAAGGCTGTCTGGGTGTGATACTGTCTGGAAGAATAACAAGAGGTGTCATTGTGCTTAACCCCAGGCTCTCACCCCCACTTTTGCTTGCTACTGTACAGGCTGCCCACGTCCTCCAGCTGTATTAGTCTGGCAGATGATTTCAGGGGTAAAGGGTAAGGAGGTGCAAGGGATGGACTTGATCATAGGAACTTCCTAGTTGCTTTTTCCTTGACTGAAATGCTTATTGCTTTGTTTCTATAATTGTTTTCTGTTTTGTGCTGCATAAAACATTCACATCTGCTGTTTTATGGAGGGGTCTGTTCAGTGTAATTTTGTGCTGTGTTGGGCCATGGAGCTTGGCGCTGTGTGGCCTTGTGAAAGCTTCATGTGATATATTCACAGAGAGAGACAGGAGCAAAGCAGATTTTAGCTTCTCTTATGACATCCAGGAATTGCTCATCTAGCTAGTTTTAAAGAAAACAGTTTCCTAATGTGAAAATAAAAGTTCAGTTCAAGTAGCCATGGGTTTCTGAGTTACATAGACAAGTTTTTTTTTTTTTTTTTTTTTTCTCCAATTCGAAGTGAAACTGAACTTTCTGTTGCGTCATACATTTCAGTGCTAGTGTGTATAGTACTTATATTAATGTGTATCCAAAGTAAGACACCTAAATTAACTTCTAAAATCTGATTTGGGAGAAGTTTTGGCTATAAAAAACCATGCTAACTACTCACTCTTTTCACTCTCTTTATAAATCAAGAACCAATATTGTTCTTTTTTTTTTTTTTTTTTTCTCAGAATACAACCAGTGCAATCATTTTTCTTCATACTTACATAAATATTTGCTTATTCTTATCGATCAAAAGAAAATCTTAAGTGCTCACTGTGCAACAGGTTAGTTGAAAAGAGGACATTATTCAGACATTTTCTAATAGGAATATACATTCATTTATTTATTTATTTTATAAAGGAAAAGCAAACTGAGGTGATTGTGTCTTTCTTTTTTCCTTTTTTAAAGGGGAAAAGGATTTTTCACGTCCAAAAATCCTCTTATATGCTTGTCTTTCTTGATGGCTCATAATAATCCCATCTGTCAAAAATTACCACTTAACATAAAAGTAGTCTCATTTTGTAGCCTTTATGGAGAAAACTCTTTTTAATAGTAAAATACTTCCAGAAATAAGAAGCATGGGGACTGGGAATGTGACAGTATAATAATTTATTGAAGTAATATTTTGTTGGCGAGAGGAACAAAGAAATACTTGATTGGATATGTCTAGTTAACAAGACTAATCTAGTTTATCTAGGAGAAGTACATGTATGTATGTCCTTGAATCAGAAGGACTTTGAGGTTTTACTCTTTTCTTTTTCATATGTGGTTCATAGAGAAGGCATTTAAACACCCTATATATATATGCAAAATGCCCCCAAATGAAAATTACGTTCATTATAATAAGGTACATTCAAAGTAGTACCTTATCCATTCTGCTTGACTTTATAGGGGCGAAAAAAAAATAGAAAAGGTGGATCTCATGATTGTCATGAAGCATGTTAATGAAAACAGATGGAAAAAAAAATGTTGAAATGTTTAGAGAAGAACTAAATAATCAAACTTGGCTTTGGTTGTGTTACTGATGTCTCAGAACCCATGGCACAGCTTCTTTATGTATAAATTATTCTGTCTAATATGTTTAGTTTTTATGTCATCTCTAATCATAATATTAGAGCACCAGTGGATAAGCACACATTAATAAAATCAAAGTAGTTGTAAAGATGATTCTCAGTAACAGGCTGTTGTTGGTGTTTTAATTTATTTTAAAGTTCAAGTCATGCTGAGGTGCCAAATATTAATTCTATGGGTACTATGTCCTTGTGTAGGACTGCTCCGTAGCTGGGAAGTGTGACTGACATGCACACAGATGTTCCCAGGCTAGTTTTATAGTATATCTATTTCAGGTTGGAAACACTGGGGACTTGAGCTTCACCCCTACTTCAGATTTGTACGTGATCAGGTTCATGCCTGTACTGCTATTGATACCTGTGTTGAGTAGAGCTATACTGGTATCTGCAGCATAGATAAGCTCTGAAAGGAAAATTCAGGGAAATACTGCCCTAACCAAGCTGACTAGTGGTTTCCAATGGCAAATTGTTCGCAGCAGTATACAAAAAGGAGAAAGGAATATTTTTGCAGATCTATTTTTAAGTAAGTTCCACAATAACTGTAGCCCCAGAACTGTGTCTGGGCGTTTCCTTGTGTAAACAGGTCCTACCTTCTGTTTGCAGGGTGTAGGTGCGCAGCCTTTTGCTGTGTTCCTGAGACTTTGGCCGTAAGTAGCATGCTGTAGATAAGGAACTCTGTTTATCCCATGTCTTACATCTATCTTGTAAATTTGAAGCCATTTGCTGGTTAATTTATGGGTATTTAGGGAATGAGGAATGGCAGTATTTGATTTATAATACAAACTGAAGTGATGTCTCTACTGTTTGTTAGTTGTACATGTTTACATAAAGAGACCAGAAGAGCAATATTGCTAATCTCACTATATCCAGCAACAGAAGTGGTAAAGCTACAAATGAGATTGAGACTGAGGCAAAGATTAAAAGAAGGAACTTGTTTTAAAGAATAAGGTTAAACTTTTAGGTTTTCTGCTGGTGATTCTTTGGAGTCTAGACTGGTATTCTGCTTCAGGAAACATAAGTATTTATTCTTTTTCTGGTGCATGGAATATTTGTGTGCCCACTCAGTGGCTCATGAGTAAGATTTTGACCAGAAGCTTGTGGTGTGCTCCATACTTTTCTGTATAAATAAGACCATCTTTCAACATCAGTTGTGTTGAGGAAATTTATCAGGAAAAGTGGGAAACTATTTCTAAAGAAAGTGAATTTGAAGTTATGTGAAAATTTGTTTGGAAAAAAAAAAAAAATCAACCATAAATCTGGCACATTCAGATGTGAATATTTCAAGTTTCTGTTTTGATTCTTCTTAAAGTGTGTCAAAGTATTTTTTGCTTTCCAGTTTCCTTTAAGGGCATGAGCATTCTTTTAATTATGAGCTGGCTGCTCAAGGCATTCCCTAAAACACTTGCTCAGCTGCTTCTTAACTCCAGATCAATAACTTCATAGATAATTAAACTAACTACCTCCTAAACATAGATGTCATCTTCTATATACTTTACACTCCCACCCTCCCACTCATCCTTTTTGACAGCCTCTGGCTTTGCTAATCTGCTGAGTTGAATATTGATACACTGGTGCCAGAATGCCTGGCCTTTGCCAGTGAACGATCTTGTGCAAACAGCTGCACAGCAGGCATTGTAACTTCATAGCCTGAAATGCAGGGGCATATTTATTTATCCTAAATATAACTGACAGCAATAGAAATGTGTTTTTAAAAAAATTTCACTTAAATATCAACCCAGCTGTTGTTGTTCTGAAAGTTTGATTGGATTTATTGTTTCATCAGCTCTGAAATATTGTGAAGACTGTAAAACTAGCATTTGCTGATGATATTTTTTACCTTTAGAGACAATAACCTTAGGTTTATATTGGAACCTGGCTAGATGACTGTTACAAATGCGAAGTCTTGAACAGCTAAACTAATCTGAAATTTGTAAGTTTTGCTATGAAACATGACATTATTCAGCAAAGTATATTAAGATGGTGGAAAAGGTGGAGTCTTCACTTAGAAAAATGTGTATAAATGGTTTAACAGTTTTGATCTCGTTCAGCTCTGTTAGTTAAATATACTCATAATTCTTCCTAAATTGTGTTTTCAGCTTTTCTGGAATAAGTTGTATTTTGTCTATAAACATTTGCAGTGGAAGATAAAGCAGGTATATTCCTTCTTAGAGAATGTGTTGTCCTTCTTAAGGAATGTGTTGTTTTTAAATTCATGAAGTTTAGTTTTGTTGTCTTGTTGCCTCAAACAAAAGTAGTGTCAATTCAGAATTTCCTTTTAAACATTTATACATGTTGAGAACAAGAGACTGGACAAATGTCTAAAAAAGTCATTTATAGAGATCAGATAATTTATTGTTCCATAGATATTTAGGTTACTTTTTGTAAGAGCATATAAGTTAACATCGTTATTTGCAAAAGGTCACAAAAGTATCAGAGTTTGATGTGCAAAATCCAGTAATATAAACTGGTGGGGGGAAAAAAAAACACTTCTGTATGTTTTAGCGTGAAAAATTTGTGCCTCCAGTTACTGGTTGCTAATCGGTGACATTTCATTTTTGTGTAACTTGCTGTGACACCTAAACTTTCTATAAAAAGCATTTTTGCATAAGGCTGAGATAATTCTTAAGATGTATTTATATACTTTAATTTTTTTATCCTCACATAAACAACTCTGCTTCTTCTAAAGTATCCTGAAACATAGTAGACTTTTATCAGTGTAGCTACAAATTTGCATAAAGTATGTGAAGGGTTTGTTTACTGTTTGTAAAAATGGTGTGCCAGTAGTATAATACTTTCAAAGGTCAGTATCTCCCCTATGGGAAATCCTGCTTGTTTTCTCTGGAAGAACTCTGCTTAAAATGAATTGGATTGGTTAATTATGGGCAATGATGAATGACCTGGTAGTTCTTGGTACTCAGAAGGAGAAAACAAACAAACAAAAAAAATATGAGACATAGTCTAACAAGAAACTGTGACTTAGAAAATGGTAGGAGCATATTTTTGGCAAAGTCAGTATGAGTATATGTTAGTGTGTTTATATATCTGTCCCAAACACATTCAGGAACAAAACACCAAAATAAAAGGAAAATATGTTTAAAATGTTCTAAAACCACGCATTCCCATTCCTCTGCTGTCTCTGTTTTAGAAGTAGTGGAACCATTTTTAATATTCCAGAATATTGAAATCAATACAAAACTAATTTGTATATTTTTTCCTGTGAATAAATATTAGAACATTCAAATTTTATACTAATATGTGATAATTGTACGTCTGTAGAGAACTCTTCTATTTATTTTGATAAAAATTAAATCTTAATACATTTATTTGGACATAGGGTGAAAAATGTCAGTTTTGTCTGTAGCAGCTTCCCTGGTTTGCTCATTTCCCCTCCCCAACTCATTTTTCTATCTCTACAGCTTCCTATCAAAACACATATTAGTAAGACCTTAGTTGCATAATAACTTTTTAGACACCTTCTTACTTAAAATACTAAACTTTTAGCACTACATTAATTAATTTAATAAAAACAGTTGAAAAGTTTCTAATGAACAAGTAACTTCAAATGCTGGCAGGATTTAATAATCTTGGAGGTAATATGCAGTAAAAGGTTCCAGTGATTCTCAATATACTACACATAAAAGGAAAACAATATATTAAGTACAAATGGAATGAATTAATGCCTTAATTTTTTTCTCATACACTGTACTAGTAAGAATCAATAAATATCTACACAGAGCTGACTGATGTCATTCCATAACAGCAACTACTCTACCAATGCCTACATGTGGCAGAATATGTGCAGACTAGGAGATTTTATCTTAGACCATTCCATTTTGTTATAGGGAAGGTGTTTGGCCAGGGCAGGGATTCCCAAGCTCATCTCAGGTAGACTGGGCTCTTGATGCTGACAGTGCTCCTGCTTGCTTTGGTTCCACCTTGTCTGTCTTGACTGGTGTAGTGGCCTTGGCCTCCCTTATCCTCGCTGCTCTGCAACACACACCCCAAAATAATTTGCTCAGCAGAGTTTATTGGCATAGTGGTCCACTGCATTCTTTGCCTTGCGTTTAACATAAATGCACTCTTTGTCTCACTGGCAGCTTGGTGAACACCAGAACTGGTACAGAGGCAGTGGGAAAGGTGTGTCATTAGCGGAAAGAGGAGCAGAGAGCATGTGTGTTCACTTGCTGAGGCTTCATGGACTGGACTTGACTGGTAGTGGCCTGCACTGAAGCCAGAAGATATTTTTCCCTAGTGGGTTTCCTGCTTGTCCCCAAAGCTAGGCAACAACAGAAGGAGATTCAGAATAAAGTTTTCAGTGGGATTGGTTAGTCCCTGAGCTCACTGGCCTCATGGCCTTGTGAGCAGGAGGCCTGGGTTGAGAGTCTCCATGCAAGCCAAGGCATGCTGGCAGCTCAGAATTGCAGCAAAGTCAATCTTGCAGCTTTGCCCCAGCTCAAAATTCCTGCAGGCAGCACAGTTACTTTCACAGACCCTGAGCATGGAGAAGCTTACCTTGCAGAAAAGTTGATCCCTTCATCTTAACATGTGAGGTGATGATTCTCCAGTTAGGAAATTTTTCACCTAAAGGCTCTCTGTGGAACAGTTTAGAGGTAGAATAAGAATTTTAAACCTACATTGTTAGAGCTAGCAATAATTGTATTGTGTTCATCTTACACGTCTGTGTAGAGCCACTTCTGAAGGTTTTGCATGAACATGCTCAATGTTTCTCCACTACATTTCAGTTTCTGAAGTTATGTGTTCCGGAAGAACAGAAGACTTCACAGTCATGGTTAGAAGGGCTGATTCTGTTTTTCTTGTAAAGGTAATGCAGTGCACTGATAGGACTTTAAAAGAAACCTTGTCAGTATTATGCTGTACGATTGTGTACATGTA
This sequence comes from Aythya marila, assembly GCF_965140915.1. Classification (NCBI taxonomy): domain Eukaryota; kingdom Metazoa; phylum Chordata; class Aves; order Anseriformes; family Anatidae; genus Aythya; species Aythya marila. Next base: position 84,703,801 of record NC_139043.1, read on the forward strand.
ATCTTCTGTTCATCAGTGTTTGACAGCATCTTCCATTTGCCACTACAGTGTGTTTCTCTAAGCACATAATTATTTTAGAACTGCATTTAAGGTGTAACTCGCATTTTTCTGAAGTGATATGCAAATATTTCCCCATGGTTTTAGTGTGAATTTCTGCACAGGTACCCATATAGGTATGTTTTTATTTCTACAGGTTTTAATCCAGACTGATCTGTTCATATTAATGGCAATAGAATTTTTTTTGGGAAGAGTTTCAGCTCTGGAAGAAGAGAACAATTCTGGAGTGGCAATATTTTCTTTGTCCACTGACTGGATTATTTTTATCTTTCATCAGTGGATCTTATTGTCAGGGCCAAAAAAAAAAAAAAAGCTTGGATCAGTAATGCCTGTTACTATCTTTATTTCAAATGATATAAAGTGTTGGATTTGTAGAGTAGTTTTGGAAAGAATGCTATATGTTGAAATGGTTAGATTTTATTTATGAAAAATTAGAAAAATCACAGAATCACGGAATTTCTAGGTTGGAAGAGACCTCAAGATCATCGAGTCCAACCTCTGACCTAACACTAACAGTCCCCACTAAACCATATCCCTAAGCTCTACATCTAAATGTCTTTTAAAGACTTCCAGGGACGGTGACTCCACCACTTCCCTGGGCAGCCCATTCCAATGTCTAACAACCCTTTTGGTAAAGAAGTTCTTCCTAACATTCAACCTAAAACTCCCCTGGCGCAACTTAAGCCCATTCCCCCTCGTCCTGTCACCAGGCACGTGGGAGAATAGACCAACCCCCACCTCGCTACAGCCTCCTTTAAGGTATCTGTAAAGAGCAATAAGGTCACCCCTGAGCCTCCTTTTCTCCAGGCTGAACAAGCCCAGCTCCCTCAGCCGCTCCTCGTAGGACTTGTTCTCCAGGCCCCTCACCAGCTTTGTCGCCCTTCTCTGCACCCACTCAAGCACCTCCATGTCCTTCTTGTAGCGAGGGGCCCAAAACTGAACACAGTACTCGAGGTGTGGCCTCACCAGAGCTGAGTACAGGGAGACGATCACCTCCCTAGCCCTGCTGGTCACACTGTTTCTTATGCAAGCCAGGATGCCGTTGGCCTTCTTGGCCACCTGAGCACACTGCTGGCTCATATTCAGCCGACTATCCACCATCACTCCCAGGTCCTTCTCTGCCTGGCAGCTCTCCAACCACTCATCTCCCAGCCTGTAGCTCTGCTTGGGGTTATTGCGCCCCAGGTGGAGGACACAGCACTTGGCCTTGTTAAACATCATGCAGTTGACCTCAGCCCATCGGTGCAGCCTATCCAGATCCTCCTGCAGAGCCTTCCTACCCTCAAGCAGATTGACACACGCGCATAGCTTGGTGTCATCTGCGAACTTACTGAGGGTGCACTCAATGCCCTCGTCCAGATCATTGATGAAGATATTAAAGAGGACCGGCCCCAGCACCGAGCCCTGGGGAACTCCACTAGTGACTGGCCTCCAACTGGACTTGACTCCATTTAGCACGACTCTTTGGGCCCGGCTATCCAGCCAGTTTCTAACCCAACAAAGCGTGCGCCAGTCCGAGCCAAGAGCAGCCAGTTTCTTGAGGAGAATGCTGTGGGAGACGGTGTCAAAAGCCTTGCTGAAGTCAAGGTAGACCACATCCACAGCCTTTCCGTCATCCACCCAGCGCGTCACTCTGTCATAGAAGGAGATCAGGTTCGTCAAGCAGGACCTGCCTTTCATAAACCCATGCTGACTGGGCCTGCTCGCCTGCTTGCCCTGCAAGTGCCACGTGATGACTCTCAAGAGGATCTGCTCCATGAGCTTGCTTGGCACTGAGGTCAAACTGACAGGCCTGTAGTTTCCCGGGTCTGCCCTCCAGCCCTTCTTGTAGATGGGCGTCACGTTTGCTAGCCGCCAGTCAACTGGGACCTCCCCCGATAGCCAGGACTGCTGATAAATGATGGATAGTGGCTTGGCCAGCTCCTCTGCCAGTTCCCTCAGTACCCTTGGGTGGATCCCATCCGGCCCCATTGACTTGTGAACATCCAAGTGCCGTACCAGGTCACCAACCAGTTCTTCGTGGATAGTGAGGGCCACATCCTGCTCCCCATCCCCTTCCACCAGCTCAGGAAAAAGTCCTCATTTTTGTTAGAAATAGTATTTGCACTATGACAGAATTCTTTGACAACACTTTTGAAATGTATTGTGGTTTGTTTGAAATGTATTGGTCAGGGTTGAAAACGTATTGTGAAAGTTGTGTTTGTAAAGTTAATTTTTCAGGGGTATGAAGTTCAAACATAGCAAGTTTAAATATTTAGTATCAGGGATGGAAGTTAATGTGCTTTCTATGAAAAATGTTGTAACTCAAATTATAAGCACAGTGAATTATTCCAACATTCTCATCTGAAATTTTTATGCAATTTATGTGATTAATTATCTCTTGTTATGATCCAATGAACTGCAAAATGCTAAAACCAAACCACCATATTTTGTTTATTGATTTAAGTAGATTTTTTAAATACACTAGATTAATTGAAGTAAGAGATTATTTGGATATTCTGCAAGCATCATAATTTAGTTGGTCACATTGTTTTGATCTGTTACTCTTGAGAATATGTATGTTTATTAATTTTTTAATTACTTGTTCAGATGTCTGTGTTCTATAATGTTCTTTAGAATAGTGCATTTGAAGTGGGGAAATGAAGATCCTCCAAAGCTTGTCAAATGCAAGTGCAAAATTAGAAAATGGAGCTGATTAATGGTTTATGCACACACAGTATTGTCAGAAAGTTTTATCAAACATTAGGGAGAAAAAACATCAGGGACACTTGTGGATGATCATTTAAATTGAAAATTTTGAAAATCATTCTGCAACTGTAGAGCTTAGCCTCTGACTGGAACTGGAAGGTGCTACAGTCACTCAGAGTAATTGATGCAATAATACAATGACTTGACTTCATTTCACCAATTGTGAGCTCACTTGCTCAACAATTCTTAGTTCTGTAAAAGTGGAAAAATCAGTGTTGAAGGGCCTGTTGATATACGTAAATCTTCTGATTCATGTGCTTTACCATAACTTTCTTTTGTATTCAAATAACTCTTTTTTCAAAGAGATCTGTTGTGTTTTTTTTTTTTCTTCTAGTTACAGTACTTGAATGTGACCATTGTTTTTTCCAAGCCTTTTCTTTTGTGCATGAAATGTTTTTCATCAAAAAGTTTACACAGTAGCTCAGAGATGCAATTGTGTGGCTGAGAAAATCTGCATAAATATATATAGTTATTGTTATGGTGATAAAAATCACAGTGCAACTACGATGATTTCATTTAAAGTTAATTGATCTGAGAGTGAGTTGACAGTAGGCTAAACATGAGCCCATCTGTGTGACCTGGCAATGCTGAAGGCTAACAATACCCTGGGTTATATCACCAGGAGAATAGCTAGTAGATTGACAGAATTGGTTATCTCCCATTTTTTGTCACTTGTTAAACCACTTGTGGAATGCTGTGTATGTATTTGGTTCCCCTATACAAGGAGAGTATTGATCAACATGAGTGAAGCCAGCAAGGCCAGGGGACTGGAACATATGAAGGAGAAGAGACAGGGATAACTGAACTTGTTTATCCTACAGAAGAAGTAGCTTTAGTGGCACCTAATAACAGGTGCATGGTCAAAGAATGAGAGTTAACAGACATAAATTGAAACACAGAGATTCCAATTCCCAAAGGAAAAAAATAAATCATAAGATAATTAAACACTAGAGTTGGTTGCGTGGAGAGGCTGTGAAGTTTCCATTCTTGGAAGTTGTCTGGATGAAGCCAGGCTGGATGAAACCCAGAGCAGCCTGGTCTAAATTCTCTATTTTCCCTGCTTTGAGCAGAACATAGGACAAGGGGCTTCCTGAAGTCCCTTGTAACTTGAAGGATCATAGAATGGTTTGGGTTGGAAGGGACCTTACAAATCTAATTCCAGGACCCTGTATATCTACAGTACAAGGATTGTAAAATGCTGCGAAGGGTTTGGTGCAGAGCTAAGAGAAGTCATTAAAGCAAATTAGCTAATAGATTTTCTTTTGTTGAGGTTTTAAAGTGAGTGTTGTACAAATCTGAAGGAAATGCTCATATTCAGCAGATAATTTGCGTCCGATACGTAACTATTTATCAAGTAGCTTTACCCTGTTACTGTATGTTTTTATAGAAAATACCTACAGATTCCCCTCGATCTTGAACAGTCTCCCACCTTCTATTCTCTAGGGCATGGAATGCATTTTCCTTTAAATGTCATATGCATGCTTTTTGTTGTTGTTGTTTTGTTTGTTTTTGTTTTTATTTTTGTGTCCTTCCTAAATTTTTGATATGTTTCTGCTTCTGGTTACCAACCAAGTGGCATCTTCAAAGAAAGCAGCTCCCTGTGGGCCTGACTGTCCCATGGGGGAGGCTGCTTAAGGTCTGTGTTCTGGCAGACATCATCTGGATACTGAGACAAATTTATTCATATGTCTGGCATGGTGTGTCAGGGATTGTCATCATATATACTTCTTCCCTTTACTGATATTTCCTGTTGTGTTTAAAGAGGTCCATATCCCTGCTTAGCTTGTTTTCCACTAAGCTATGTTTTTTGTATGTAGTTCTCTCTTAAAATCACAGAATGGTTTGGGTTGGAAGGGACATTAAAGATCACCCAGTTCCAATCCCCCTGCCATGGGAAAGGATACTTCCCAGCAGACCAGGTTGCTCAAAGCCCCATCTAGCCTGGCGTTGACCACCTCCAGGGATGTGGCATCCACAGCTTCTCTGAGCAACCTCTTCCAGTGCCTTACCTCTCAGTGAAGAATTTCTTCTTATTTTCTTTTCTTTAAATTTGTTCTAAACCTTCATATATGTAGTCATAAGGATCTATAGTGGTCTGCATCATTTTTTTCCCTTCCCTCTTTAGACTGATGTTTTTTTTTTTTTTTTTTTTCTTTCAGTTGAAATAGTAATTTTGTTTTTCTTGACAGATTGGTTATTAAACACATTGCTGTTACACCAGTGACTTCATGCCCTAGGTCTTTCACAATTCTGGGGTGAAAATTGTGTTCCCTCAGTTAAAACTAATTTTGCTCTTAAAGGTCTGCTTCCTCTGTAGACAGACTTATTTCCAGGTCTGCATTGGTTGTCAGCTGGGGTTGGCTTGTTTGTTTGTTTTTTTAACCGCTTGTTTCAAGTAATTCCTTTCATGTGGTGGCAATAAAAAGTAATGGCTCCAAATCTAGGGTCACAGACAGATTTATTAACACTGTGTTTGCATTTCACTGTTAGCTTTCTATTTACATAGCTGTTCCACTGCACATGCTTATGACGTGTAGTAATAGGTTCCCTGCAGAACTGGAGGTAGTGGGTGGTGAGAAGCAACTGTGACAAGAAGAGGACAACACCAGGGGAAAAACGAGTAAAAAGGCAGATGAGTTATTTTGAGCTGGGACAGAGGGACCTGGCTGCTGCCTGGTATTGCTGATTATTAATTATTTACAAGAGTTATGCAGTCTTGAATCTGGGCATCACTAAGAAATAGTGGGACGGAATCATCATCTTTTAACAGAACAGATGCTGAAGCTCAATTCTGGAAGCAGCACCATTGCAGTACATCACGGTTATCAGTATGGGTAGAAAGCCAGAGCCGTGCCTTAGTGAGTTGTGTTTTGCTTACTTCCAGCAGTTTGGGTGTCTAGTGTGTGGATTTGCATTCTCGGTAATCCTTGCATATTAGACTAAAGTGAATAATTTAAAACAGAAGTAGTACTTGCAATTTGTTTTGTTGTTGTTATTCTTAATATGTAATATTTGTTGCCAGGAAATGTTACCACTTAAACTTTAGGAAGAAAACAATCTTTGACATATATCTCAAGTTACTTGACCTGACTTTGTTGAACCTTTAGTGAAGTCAGTACATGGTTTGTGTAAATTGGAAAATCCTTCCCCAAATGTTGCTATGGATTCACAGTTTGAATTGAACTTTAGACATATGATAAGAAATATACAAAAGGCCCTACTTTGTGAAATACTGGAAATAAAGGTTGCTTAACGTATCATATTCATTTAATTCCTTAGTATTCATATTCCCTTCTTTGAGTCCTTTGCTGGCATTTCAGGATTGATTGATGTTCAACGATGTTGTGCCCCCAGGAAAGGTTCACTAGTATAAATCTGTTGATGATTGTTTTCAAACTCTGCCACAGATTTCATACTTATACCTTGCAACTTCTAAAATCCATAGTAGAGAAATTTTAGGTGTGGAATATGTATTGATCTCTTGTCTTGAAATACTAGAAAATACTCTGTAGTTTCATATGGGACTTCATATATTTGAGATCTGAAGTATTTCCTTGCTTTTCTGGCTCAGGGAATTTGTTCTTAAAAACAAACAAAACAAAACAACAACTGTTACCAGTTTGACTCAATACCCAAATTTTACATTGAGGACTGACTGAATAGTTAATTAAACAAGTAGATGGACTTTAAAAAGGAAGAAAATTAAAAGTAAATAAATACATCATTAAGTTGGGGAAGCATTCCTCTGACTAAAGCTGCTTGCCTCTGTGCATAGAAGTAAATAGCTAGAAGCTTTTTTTTTTTTTTTTTATGTGTTCATACTAGTTGTCCAAATGATTCCCCTCAGAAAATTGGGGCAAAGCTTCAAATAAATAAGGATCAGGCAGTTAAAAATTAACAACTTGCTACCCCATCCCTCACCCTGCACCAATATCTTACTGTATTAAAATAAAGTGAAATAGCTTTGAAGTGGGATTTTTATTTTACTCTGGAAATTTCCTGAGTAGGGTTTGTTTGTTTTGGTAGTTAAATTCTATTATTTCAGGTGCACATGTAGGATCAATGCTGCTTTTTCATTCATTGATTTCTCTCAAAAATGATTTTGACAGATTATAGTCTATGTAAAGAAGGCAAATTCTTTTTTTTTTTTTTTTTTTAAAGGATCGTTGCGAAGATTTTGTTTCAAAATGTTAGTCATTACTGCTGGAATGACTAAAAATAAAACAAAAAATCACCTTCTGTTTTTCACATAAAATCCCTTTTTAAATATCAGAAGACTTAGTTCTAAAGACCCAGCTTCATTAATAATTGTGGAAATAAAGGCCATGACTGGGCTAGGTTCCCACATTTTTTTTTATATTTCCCTTTCATTCCTGTGAATAGACATATTCTAAGAATAATTCATTTATCAGATAGAAGCAGATCATTTGATTTAAAATGGCTAATTTTGGCTTTTGTCCAAATAAGCAGAACCAGTATGAGTACGTTTTGTGAAAGACATAAGAGAAAATTGAGTATTCAGCTTGTAAGGCCAGTTGTGAGTACACCCCAGAGATTTTAGTCTGGTTCACTGAAGAAGAGACCCAAAGCAGGGAATTTGAGTTTGAGTGTTTTGTAGGGAATTGAGAATTGATGGTGGAGTATTAAGTGGTTTATATGGACTGTGAGACGCGTATCAGCTCCCTGGAGAGACAAAAAACAAGGCTGAGGCATTCCAAAAACTGGAGAAAAAAAATCCAGGACTTTAAGCTGCCAGTGTGGCAAGGGCTTGTCACTGAAGTTTCTGAATAGAATAAAGCTGTTAATAAATGTGCCTGGTGATTTAGTGTAGTATTCTAGTTACACGTTTATACCTTTCTGCTTCTCCCACAGATTAGAGGGGACTGTTAACGTTAATAATAACAAGATGCACCTCATATACACATTAATGGATTATAACTTTTTATAGGTGCAATTTGTACCTGTCTCTCTCAGTGGATTCAGAAAGCAGTGCATGAGGAACAGATCGTTAAGCACCAGTAGCCAAGCTTTGCTAATTAGCACATCTTCAAGTGCCAGCACTCTTTTGTCCACTGAGAGATAATGTAAATTATGCTTATTTTCTCTCTCCATCTTTTGGACTCCTTGTGCCATGTATCTCTTTGACTAGGAAGCAGAGACTGCAGATTTGTAGTTCTAAGTTCTCATGATTAATTGAAGAACATGCATGGTTTATTCAAAAGCAGGAATGCTGCCAAAAACAATCTAATTGGTTAAACAAATAACCCTAGGCTTTTATTACTCAAAGTGTTTTTATTGAATTTTTGATGCTATATCATCCTCCAAATCAGTAGATGTTAATGACTGATTTGCCTGTGGCTATTAATACTTTCCAGTCCATAGGAAATTGCTATGATGACTTCTTTTGCTAACTTGTAGCTCACATTTTTGTTCACTTAGTAAAATGGTGTTGATTAAGAAAGCACTGAAAAGTAGGTCCTGAATACAGTTGAATTTCAGCTGTTTTTAATTTTTGTTTTTTCTTCCTAAAGAGAAGAAATATTTCATTCTATTTGTAAGAGCGATTATGAAGAATATTTCTGGAGAGGGGAATCAAAAAAGAGGAAAGATTTTTTGAGATTTGCTTGGTGTAGATGGGATTAAAAAGCAGATAAACATAATGAAAGTATTTGAAACCTTTGCTGTGAAAAGAAGCAGTATATGATTTCATTGCAATGACAAGTATTTGCCTATCTGAAGAGGCGTGCACAAAGAAATAAGGCAACATAGCATGGAATGGCTATGACTGAATGCCCAGAAGAAAAAAAATGAAATAGGCTCTGATGACTAGTGTGAAGAACTAAAAGGTCTGAAAAAATACACTTGATTCTTGTTTCTTTACACCTATTTAGTGCTGCAAAATAAGTAAACTGCCTCTATCTGCTTTCATGTGCACGAGTAAGACAGGTGACCATCTAGATATCTACATCAAAGGGTTATTACCTCTCATGAATCTGTGGATATACTTCTGACAACTCTGTTACATAAAAATGCTTTTAAATCAGAAAAAAATATTTGATGTTACTGAATATTGGTGGATGATATTACCATGTCTGTATTCAAACCAATATGAGTTGGTTTTTTTTTTTTTTTTTTTGTTTCAAATGTCAACTTTTGTCCAAAAAGTCAGGTAGCTGTGAGGTGTACCTTTTTTTTTTTTTTTTTTTTTTTTCCCTCCTCTCTCCTTTCCAGCTGTTTGAAAACTGAAAACTCTTCTTTTGAAATATTTCCAAGTGGACTATGCTGCAGCAAACAACTGAGACCATTTTCCTGGAGCTGTTTGAGAGTAGGGGTGAATGGTTAATCACCAAGAGATGGATAACTATAGTATGAGGAAGAAATTAAAAGTTCTGGGACTTCTTGTGGTGGTAAGGAACAGGCTGTGCGTGGAGGGGAGATGTGACTGAGTGTTATGAAAAAATGATATGGGAAGTGGGAAGTTGTTGTTTGCTGATTCCCGCACCATGGGAAATTGGGAGAAACGTAGAACTCGAAGAGGCTCCAGTGGCACCACTGCCAGCACTGAACTCCTGGTGCTCAGTGCTACAGGAGGTTGCGGAGGAGGCAGGTGGTGCCAGGCAGAACCAAAAAGGTGCATGTCATACCTGTGGGCAACAGCTCCAGAAACGGGTGCTGAGGATCCCCCCCTCCCCTCCCCCCCAGCATCTCTAATTCAAAGTCTTTAGGTGTTAGAGGAATAGGAGAGAACAGGCTATAGAAATTGGCCAGGCCTGTGTTATTCCCGGGGCACATCTTGTAACATGAGTGTGAGAAGGTGATGGAGGCTGGATAAATACTTTCAAGATTAAAGTAATAACAGTACATTTGTTTGGAGTTCCTATGTCACTTTTTGTGAGTGTATTTGCAGTTTGAATTCAGTCCTTATAGAACTGTTTTTTCTACTCCTTGTTGCTAGGTGAAAGACCCAAGGCAAACAAAATGAGAAGGTGACTGCCTTGCCACTTATTGCTCAGAAGGGGCAGTTATATGTGTGGTGGGAAAACATACACTGCACTCTTTTTTTCTGTATATATAGTTTTAAATACTAATGGTATAAGATACCTTATTACAAGGTAACAATTTGAAATAAATGTATTTTTAATCACTTAATGTATTTAACTCTTTCAACAAAGTGCTGATATAAGAACTCCTTGCTTATATTAAGAATCAGGTCTATTTTCCTCATGGAGATCTAATCAGATTATAAAAAAAAAAATGATAGTGTTTTCTTCAGTGCAATGAAGGGAATCATTTGTTTCCTTGGCTTTCATATGAATAGCTACCTTTTGTACAGACATAAGCAAATCTAACTGGAAGCATACCACATTACAATGATATTACATCAGCTCTTCAGCAATGAAAGGTGAGGTTAGGTAACTATCTTTTCCTTTTTCAATTTTGTTATAAAGTATATCATTATATGATGTACTTCTGTCAGTGGAAGAAATGTCTAAGAATGAAGTCATGTATAGGGAAAAGGGATAAAGGTTAGAATTTAGTGTTTGTTTGTTTGTTTTTTAAAAAAAGTCCACACAATAAACAACTTTGCTATTTCATTTTGGATTCTATGTATAATGAAGGAAGTATTTTTTATGTATAGTGTAAAAGGTAAACAAGTTAGCTGTAAGTCTGCAGTCTTTGCATGTTTAGTTTCTTATATTACGGGATCTTGTCATCTTTATAAAGAAATGTAGTGTGTTAAACCAGTAGTTTTGGATTGAGAGTCCAAAAGACCACCACCATCTCAGCAGCTGAGTTGCTAGACGATCTGGTTTCTGAAATGAGCCAGCCAGAATACACCATTCTACAACTGGTTTAAACTCTTGCAGTGTATATTGATTTAACTGTAAGATTTTGGCAATTGCAAGACTGCATTCACCTGTCAAAGTAAATTCCAGGTCTTTGCAATTAAAAATTTGAGTTTCTTGAAATTACACTCACATAGGTTCTCATCCTCGTATTAAAGATAGGAAGAAATTTATCAAGCAGAAATGTAGTGATACAGTCCTATCTGCATTCTTTTTCTTTAAAAGCCAAATTCTAGTGTTCAGCCATAGAAACTCTGCTGAGCTCCCCCTGCAGAACAAGCTTTATTATCATGAGAAACTGGATCATGGATGAAGACTGTAGAGTAATAGGTGTGTGTACCTACAAGATCGATACTGCTGTGCCTGTACATCCAGGCTATTGCTGAGGAAACATTCTTTCTGAAGAACAACAAAAACCTCAGCATCTGTACTAAGTTCTGGCTACCTGGCACCTAGCATTGGGAGGAAAAAAAAAAAGTTATAACTTGGTCCTTTGAAAGAAGATAGTGGGACCTTTTCCTTCCTTCCTGCCTTCCTTCCTGCCTTCCTTCCTTCCTTCCTTCCATAATAAAATAATTAGTGAAATAGTTGGCCTAATGAATTAGTCATAGCAACAGTACCATTGAGAATTCTGAATCAAAAAACCTCAGATTCAAACAACTAAAAATGGCATGTGCCTGTCCAAATTTGCCCAGTAAACTTCATTGTAATCTGTGATCTTTGTATGTAGATATACTGATAAAAATTTAAATATCCATTTTGTATAACATTTGGGTTTACTTTTTGGGAATCATGTCCAACCTAAAAACATATTTATAGTGAGTCTAAAAGGTAGCTGTATAGGTTTTATTATGTTATGTATGCCTTTACTTCACGGTGTTTATTGCCTACTATTAAATGCGTAGCAGTTTAAAATTTTTTTTGGACTAATAACATTGCAACCAGAAAGTTATAATACTATAAGCATCACTGCAGATGTCCAGTTCTTGCAGAATAGAAAGATCCTAAGTAAATCCGATATATTATTCTGTACTGAAGATTTTCTGTACTTTAAAATTATTTTTTTATAGGTATATCAGAAGCCTAGTATTTTCTGTCCTGGACACTTTACCTAATCTTGTGCAGTACTTCAAGTCAGACTTAGAAGTTAAATAGAAAGTCAGGATTTCCTTACTGTGGCCCCTGACTTGCCAGCCTCATTGGGGCCATCATGCAGTTGGTTTTCCACTGAAATCGATCAGCTGACACTTGGTCATGCCCCGCTAGCTGCTGCTGGGAGGCAGTCTGAGGAGGAGAGAGACATGCATTTTGTTTTGTGATTTTTCTGAAGAAATGGTAAAGAATCTTCCCTACCACTTTTCCTCCTCCCAATATCTGACAAATCACATTTATGCTATTGACCTACCCTTTAAATAGCAATTCTTTAGTGCTTGACTGCTGCAATTGTTTCCACCTGCATAAAATGGCAATAATGCAAAAATCTGCCATGTGTTCATTATTTGTATGAGCTTGTGCGGGTACATGAAACGCTTTTCTATGCACTGTCTTAGTGACTACATCAAAGAGTATGCCACATACATTTTTGATATTTCATTCATTTGGAGGAAATTACAAAGAAAGCTTGTGTCAGAGCCATGCCTCAAGGTTGCCCGCAGCTGCCATCTAAGTCAAAGGCCTTTCTGCTAGCTTATCTGAAAGGTGTGGGTTTTTTCTTCTTTCCTTGATTATACTCACAGCTTGCGCTGTGGACTGAAGACCCACAAAAGATACCATATGGGGTGAATGTACATGATCAGGATAACAGTGCCAATTAGAAGTGCCTGAGATTTTTCTCTCTGATCTTAACAAAAGTAAGCTGTATCTCACTTTAAAACCCCCTGAATGCTTCTGGGCTTTTCAAGTTTTGTTTTGTGCATTAATATACCCAGACCATTCGCTGTTATTCTGTTGGACCCTAACTGCCTGCATGTAGAACCACTTGGTGTGTCAGCACTGTACTACTTAGTGCTCTGGGATTTTGGAGAAATAGATTAGCTCCAGTGCCAGGCCACTGCTGATTTTTTGAAATTTGTTTGTATCTTTGCTGGAACTATCAAGACAGCTGAGAACGTGGGTATTCATTAATGCAGAGAAATGTGAAAGAGGAACCAGAAATTACAGATACCTGCCAGTTCAAGTTAAAATCTGATTTTAAACTTCAAGTACTAACTCAGAACAAGCAATTTTAAAGCAACGCTTTTTCAAACATGGCATATTTTTCCCTTATACTTTTAAAACTTGTTTAGCTGTCAAGTTCTACTTTGCCAACATTGGATGAGGTTGATTGTCCTAACTACTATTTCAGTACTGGCTGAAATTCAGGTGTTGGCATATGTTGTACTGTTCCTGCCTGAAATGTGACCCTACCAAGGCAGTGTTTGTCAGCATGGATTACTTCAAATTTTGTGCATTCCTGTGAATTGCTGGTCTGGCTATTCTATATTTTCTAATATCGAAGTGGAACGTGTGCTTGCAACTCTTCTACTTCTTTTTAGGTAGGAAACAGCAATTTTGAATAAATACAGTCAGTTGTACTCTTATTTTTTCTTCTTCAATGACATTTTCATCTTCAATGACATTTTTTGTCACTGCCTTTTTGCAATGAATAACTGCTTGTGAAAATGCGAGTTCATGGTTGGAAAAGGGAATTTTCTATATTGAATAATTGGCTAATTAACATAGTTCTTATGATTCTTATCATAGTTTTTTATTGTTGACAAATTCTAAATATTGCATAAATTTTCCAAAGTACAGAAAATGTCTTAGAAACAGTAATCTAAACATTCTTATTTTGTGTGAAACAGCCTGTCCCATTGGTAGAAATATACTTTGAACGTATTTTCTGACACTGACTTCAGTCAGGAGCGAGTGCTCAGCTGACTGCACTTAGGCCTAGTATAGGGTATTGTTAGTGCATCCCTAGCACTTTGACACTTTCCCAGATTTATCATCTGGAAATCATGGGACAAATGGAAGTAGTTTATTAATACCCTGTGATAACTGCTTCTTAATTTCTTGCTTCAACAGCATGCATCTTTTGGCTTGCTTGTCCATTCCTGAGTGAGATGCAATGATTTTTTAACTTACTGCATTTTTTTTTTTTTTTTTAATTTCTGTTTGGAAGAGAGGTGTTTGCCCTGATAGAGAGATCAGACAGTAGGGCCCAACTAAATAGTCTTATAACTTTTCTATTTTAGTCATTTTACACAATGACTTCATGGCAGTAAAATGGTCAACTCAGGGGGAATAATAATATTGTGCTGATTATCATAAAAACAATAATTTTAATGAAGAATCATGGAAAGTAAGAATCAGTGGAACTAGTCTTGACCCTTGAACTTTATCTTTTGCTATTCAATACAAAGTTGGAAATGATACATTTTATGTTTACAGTGGATTTCTGAGCAGCTTTAACTGACTGAGCCATATTTTCATATAAGCGTAAGAGCTTGTTCCCTCGTAGATTAAAAAGGGGTAGAAAGCACTGTATATGGACTCAGAAGAGCACCAACTTGTCTGTTGCATGCATCTGAATGTGTAGGAACGTCTGTGCTGGTTGAACTGCAATGATGTCAGTAGATGTGAACACAACGGTGAGCCACATTTGTTTAAAGTCTGCCGTGGTGTTTTAGAAGTTCAAGATGTTGAAGGAGCAGGGAATGTAGGATGATGAAAATCTCATGGCTCTGAAGAGTTATAACTTAATCAAAACAAAATGAAGCCTGTTAAATTTCTAAAGCAGTTGGTGTCTGTTCAACATGTGAAGCTGAAGAGAAGTAAAACTTGTGGAACCACGGTTTTATGAGCTCCAGCCTCATTTAAAAAATAAAAGAGGGGAAATGGTACTAGTAAAAAAGCAGATACTGTGAAAAAGCAAAGTAGTCATGTTGAAATAGCTTAGCTGTGAGTCTAGAAAAATAACTCTAGAAAGTACATGGGTAAAACACATTAAGATAATTTTACATGCATTACAGATCCATTTCAATTGTAAATAAAAGTTTAAGAATATCTGCTCTGAAGTCAAACTTAGATTATCTGAGATCTGTTGTCGTAGTAGTCACGAAACCCTGAAATGTTCTGGTGAATTCCATAATCAAGGAAAAAAACAAACAAACAAACAAAGAACAACAACAACAAAATCTGTTGACCCTTAAAAATTGAAATGTACCTTATTTTGTTGTTATGGGGAATGAGGGAATAAATGTCACTATCAGTAACAGTGCTATATCCATATCATTGGAATGCAGGTGATGTGGGTTTATGAGCAATAACTAATCTTATTTTCCCTATAATTGGTACCTGGGGTCTAGAGGGTGTCATACCTGGGGGCTAGTTCTTTCCATAGAGTTACTCATGACAGAGGGGCCCAGGATTCTAGAAAGTGGAATTTTTTGACTTATTGTGGCCTGGTGTTGCAGACCTGAATGCATTTTCTGAATACACTTGTGTTCTTTCTCAGCTGTTTGCTTTTCTCTACCCCTGTACTCAAGTTCCTGATTGCACGGTTAGGAGAACTGGAACTACTGATAGTTTGGACTGACTAGTAGTAGTAGTAAAAGCATCATGCTGTTGTTATGGACATTTAATGATGGATATAATAGGAATTCATAACACTAAAGATAGTACTTCTTATATTTTATAAGCATAAGTAAATATTCAGAGTTAAATGAGAAGTGAAGAAAAGTGAAGCTTTGTATTGTAAGATAATGCTGGATGAGAAGACTTGGGGGTACCCTTCTTTTTACATGTTGGTAATGAATGCTAAGAACAGTTTCCGACTTGATATCCTTCTGGCACTAATATCAGTTTATTTCAGGACATTTTATATGTATGTATGTATATATATATTACATATACCTATATGTAAAGAATTAAGGGTAAAATATTGTAAATAGTAAATATTGTAAAATAGTAATATATATATATGTGTGTGTATATATATTGTAAAATAGTAAAAAATGTGTACTAGAATACTGTCACAGAATGCTGTTTGTGTTAGGAACCAGGTGAAGATGCCCGTCTCTTTCCATGAAACCAAAAACTGGGTATGTAGCTACTTCTGGTGAGATAGATTTTTAAAAATGGTAACATAAATAAGTTTACTACTTTTATGCATCTCAGCAAGTTCGTGTTTTCTGTAAGGTATTACTCACTTTGGCTTTGTGCCTTATCAAAGCATGCCTGTTGCTCCTGTTTTCCGTAATGCAAGCCAAGATGGGCATTTCAGTAGACAGTCTCTGAGGTGGAAGAATGCCAACTTCATAGAGAAAGATGCTTCACATACATAAATGATGAGGAGAACACTTTTCTCTTTTTATTGAAACTTAGGTAAGTTTATTGCATAGGAAATGCAAGTTTTCTATGTAAAATATCTTCTCCTTTGTAACCTTTAAAGTAGCCATCACACTAGAAACTTTGCTGAGTTAGCATACTCAAAAGCAGTCCTGTTATGGTGTTTGTTTTTATCTGCTGCATAGTTATAGTAGCAAACCATCTGTGACTTTTTGCATTAGATGGTAACACTGTCTTAAAAAAAAAAAAAAGAAAAAAGAGTAGGGAGTTCGTGCAGATATATCTTAAAGGCACAAACATAATAAGTTATGAAGATCGTGTCTTAAAAAGAAAAGTTGAATTGAAACTGGAACTGTCATGAGCTATATAGCATGAGCTCATAAGCATTCTTCTAATAAATATCTAACATTTTATTTTGAGGCATTTAAAGGCAGACAAACCTTTTGTTTTAATATGCTAAAATGGTTTATAAGGTTTCTTGAGTGTTTTATTTGTGTATTTTTTACTTTATAGTTGTCATAATGCTAGGTGTATTGTGTGCATTTTGAATATGCAATACATATATGAATGTTGATATAAAATCATTTTTACAGTGTGAGCAGACATTATTTTATATAGGAAAAAACATTATAGAAACAGATTTAGGGGGAAAGCTACTAAAGACAAACAGTGAGACAGGAAGACTTTTATATCCTTTACTTGGTTCTTAAAGCGAAAGATCTAGGTGAAGGAAATCTCCAATATCTCTACTACTGCCTTCTGCAGCAGCAAGTGCTTGTCCCCTTTCCATTAGTGTGTTCCTGTGCAACACTCCCAGCCATGCAAAGTGTTTATCTTTAATAGTTAAAGTTCTATGGTTGTCACAAGGTCATTCTATTGGGAGTGTTGCTTATTTCTGACTGATTGTACAAGCCTACGTGCTGATCACTGTGACTCCAGTTTCACATTAGGACCTGATATTTTCTTAATGTTACTCAGATCCATTAAATAGAATATTTTTACAGTACTTACTGAAGTCTTTATTCTTTTATCCTGTTCTATTTTACCGAACTATCAAAGGCTTATGAGATGACTGAAATACTAAGAGACAAATACAGAGATAAAATTTTTGTGAAATCTTAAAATGCTTTACACTGGGGACATGGATAAAGTTGTCTCTTCAGTGAGTACTTAATTAATATGGAACTGCTTCATTTTCATTGTTGTTGAGATTATCTTTAATCATTGTGGTGCAATAACAGTAGCATAAATAGGAAATAATAAGTCTTGTTTCTTGCTTAAAGGGATTTTTTTTTATTTATGTTGAAAAGAGAATTATGTTCTTTATATGAAGAACTTTCTTAAATGTCTTCATCTCCTATTGCTTGTTGATATTTTCCCTTTTTAAGGATTTAAACTAACCTGCTGGGGATTTTAATGTAGGAGGACAGGCTCTGGCAAGTGTGCAAAGCCATGATAGTTCTTTTTATCCTGGTAATTTCATTATTGTGTTTTCTTGCCATATGCAAATTAAGATTTAAGCAGTTAATACAGCTTTTTATCCACAATCCAACAGCGTGTTTACAATGTTCTGTTTTTATGAAAAGCTATCCTTTTTAACTTCAACAACTGCATCTCTGTAGTGATAATATACTTTAACACAAACAAAAGTAATAGATTGAATTTGTTCTCCAGCATTTCCTCGGTTTCACACTTTGGCTGGTAGATGAGCTCAGTCTGCCATTTTCTAATGGTTCACACCACTGCATGTCACTTATATTCAGTCACTTACATATATTGGGCTGCTTACCTGGCATTCCATTGCTTTGAAGTAAACACATGTAAATTGTTCACTTTCTGTATGAGTTGGCTCACTCTATGCAGATTTTTATGAAGAGAGTTTTACTAATGAATATTTTATTTTGGAAAGGCAGTTATCACATGAAGTGGTCCCTGACTTTCATATTTGTGCCTTCTTAGTACATGCTGAATGTATCCTTTCTTTCCTCTCTTAAAAACAATTTTGAAGTCCAATACACCAGGCCAATCTTCTTAAATATTTATGTAACCCTTAAAAATATATATTTAAGGTGTGTGTGTGTGTTAAACTGAGGAGAAAAGGGAGATCTTTAATACAGAGGAGCTGTAGTTTAAGAGAACTATCCTGGTAACCACTCAGGAGACCTGGGGCAGGGCAAAGTGTTTCCACCTGAAACCAAGGGATGAGCAATAAATAGTTGCACCAAGGAATAGTGGAGCAAGTTTGTCTTGTATTGTGAACAGCGGTGCTTATGCTGCTTTTTCAAGGCATAGGCAAAGCAGTGTAGGAGGGAGAGGAGAACAGTGAAGGGATTTGCAGATGCTGACAAGCAGCATCTCTGAAGAGTGACTGAGTGAGAGGAAGGCCTGATGGTAAAATAGCAAGTTGCAAAGGCAGGTTGGAGGTGAAGCTGGCAGTTCATTTGGGAATAAGAGAAAACAGTCCATGTAGGCCTTGAAAGATCAGGGCTGATTTTTAAAATTATTCTTTATTTAAGGCACAGCTGAAAACTTAAGGAAGGGTATGGAAGTGGAGTCTTAGCAAGAAAAGATGTGCTAGGCTTGTTCACAGCCACATGTCCAACTGATAAGAGTGGGCCATTGCTTGTGTTTTGTGGTTGGCGAGGGGTATTGCAGTAGTCAGTCACACCTTTGTATTTAATCTCTCAAGCATGTTTTATGTGGACAGATATGAAGGAGTGGCTTTGAAAAAACGTGCATGGAGAGATTATTCAGATATTGGTCTTGAGTTTTGGCTTCTTTACTTGGGCATGAAAGAATGCCCAGAGGTCGTGTTCCTTGCCCTGGTGGCTGTCCAGAGCCTCAAGGTACAAGAACCTCTAGCAAGTTAGACAACAAAGGACTCTGACAACTGCTTTGATTAAAGAAAGAGCGTTACACGTTATTCTCACCTGTTGGGAAAGGTAGTGGAGAAGGTGGGGGAAGGGTGCTTTGGGAAAGTGACTGCTGAGATAGGAAGTTATAACTTGATTCTGAATGAAGAACATCCTTTTCACTTAAAAACAAACAACAATGTACCAAAATAATAATAAAAACATATATAATTCTAGTGCTTTTAGACAATTATGTCTGGAGAAATTACAGACCTCTAGGAATTTTATTTTTATTTTTTATATTTATAATATTTATATATATAATTAATATATATATATATATATTTTTTTTTTTCTTCCAGGAAGTAAAATGCTAATCGTTTCACAAAGCAGCTTGGGGTAAAGTTTTAAAATTTTCAATATGGATTCAACCATGAGATTTTGTACTTTAGGAATAGTAACATTTATGCACCTTGTTCACAATACTTCTAAAAACCTCACCTATTGCTGTATGCAATAATAATAATAAAAAAAAAAAAAAAATAGAAATTCAGTTGATAAAATCTTCATGAAGAGAAAAGTAAACCTCTCTAAACTGTGTTTTCTTTATAATGAAGAGTCATTGTGGGACGAGCTGGTGTGCTTTTATTATTACAGCTGGGGCAGTTGGAGCTTGTTTCTGGGCCTCAGGTTCCCTTCTGCTCTCAGGCCTTGCTGTGTTTCAGAGCTCGCTCAGCCTGCAGGAAGCCTGGCATGGAGGAGAAGGAGGAGGTGGTACTGTCTGGCCACACATTGTGGACATTCCTAAGTGTCCCTGCTGTCCTCCATTGTTCTTGGTGTAGAGGAGCTCTAGTATTTCTTCCTAATATGTTGGTTTCTGCTTTTTTATTTTATTCTTCTTTCTTTCTTTTCTTTTCTTCTCTGTTTTACTTTTCAAGAGGAAGGAAGATTTTGTTTTGGTTCCAGCATCCTTCTGCTGGATCTCCATCTGACAAAGTGCTGGACTGTTTCGAACTGTGGCCAGTGCTCAGGGAAGGTTTTAAACTACCAAGCAGTTGATATTTCCAGCCATTTTGCTGGAGAATTTAGCATTTTCAAAACCCACATCGAAAAGCTTGTGTTTATGTTGGGAAAAGAGCAGCAGTTTCTACAGCTTCTATTACAATACTCTGAGAGCTGCAACTGATTTAAAATGAAGGTTCATAAGGTGCAACTTGGTTTACTGTAAAGAGTGGCTGAGTGTAAGTGGTGTGTTTCAGGCACATCAGAGTTGAAGAAAGCTGTCACATCATCAAGTAGGTAGCTGGGTGGTATAATGTGTGCTAAGTCCTGTAAAGAGAGTACAAGAGAGCCATTGCTGGCACTTTCTCCTGTACCTAGGAAACTGTCCTTGCAGTGTGTGGATAGCCCGAGGACAACGAGCTGGGGAAGTTATGTAGATCAAACAAAGAGCACTGGGTGGCCCTTGTCATTAGGCCATTGTTTTTCACATATTTGGTGCAACAGCTGCTTTTTTTAATCGGATCTCAGTAAACTGTAATTTGTGACCAGCACAGTGAGAAAGGATTAGTTTAAACATCCTGATGGTGATGTGATTAATCCCATGAGCTGATTCCTAATTCTTTATCTTTCCTGAAGGTTCAATTTATTTGTATTTATTTTTTATTTTTTATTATTATTTTTTTAATTATTTTTGTTTTGTACAGGGATCGTGGCTCTCTCTGTGCCTCTCTGCAATATCTGCTTCTTCCAATTCACAGAAAGTGTAATCTGTTTTGGTTAACACCTTGAACACTGCCCCTTTTTGTTGTTGCTGTTTCTGTTGTCCCTCTGTTCTTATCTTCAGTTTCCAGATTGTTGTGAGTCATGGTTGCTGCTTTTATGTTTTTCCACTCTTGTATGAAGATAGGCTGTTTAGCAATGGTAGTGTTAATAGTAGGTTGCATAGTATTCAGTCCTGCACAGGTAACAGGCTTTGATTTGCCCAGTCAAGGAACACGAGCTTATGAGAATGTCCTGCAAGATGGCTTTGTGTCTTGGTATTGAAAGCTTCTGAGGTTCTGAAGGATCTTGCCTTGAGAGTGGTGCTGTCATTTGTTATTCAGATGCATGTTACAACCTTCTTATTCTTAAAAGAAATGCATTTGTCGGTGTGAGTTCTGAACTAATCATATATGGTGCTCATAACCAGAGATGAGACAGTGTCACTGAATATCATATCACAATTTTCTACTGACTGATTTTACTGGTTTATTTTTTAATTTTTATATATTTATTTTATGAGGGATTGGGTGATTAATAAGGACATCCATCTGTTTATTATGTACATTAATGTGTGCATGTGTATATGCATGTATATTAGTCTGAATTTAAAAGGACATAACATTAAAAAAAACCATGCATTTATATTTATACATTAAATACATTATATATACACATTATATTTATATTATATATACTATAAAATTTAATATATTATATATATATATTTATACATTATATACATTATATATACAAATAAATAACATTATATAAATAAAAATAAATAACATTTAAAATAATAACCTGCATATTTCATTCTCTAGTTCAGCACAATTTTGCTATCCTAGCCCCATAACGTAAAACTAAATGGTTGTCTTTTTTGTTTAGGATTGATAGCAATGGTTTTACTACTTTTTTTGTTTGTTTGTATGTTTTTGTTTACCTACTTCTTACTGTTAAAATTGATTTTCTAAGACATGGAGAGGCAGACCATCAAACAGGGATCCTGACATCCACAGAAATAACCATAAATATTTTCTGTATTTTGGAAATGACCAGATTTTCTTAGGTCTTTAGTGAGGCCTTAGGAAAAGTAAATTCTGTCTGGGCTTAGGAAGTGATATTTATTGACTTGCAGCTTTCTCATTTATTTTGCAAGAGAAAAAATGCTATTTTACAAAGCATTCCCCCTCTTGGTTCAGTTTAATAATCCACAACATAGAACTGGCTCTGAGTTGGTTTATGGAGCTACATTTTACCAAAAGTCAGGAATGAACTCAAAGCTTAACATCTGCAGGACGAGGTATTAGCATCCTAAATCAATGTTTGGTCTGAACATCTGTTGGAGGATGTTCACTTTCTCTTCCAAATTGTGAGAGATGATATATTCAAGAGGAATTTCAGAAGATTTGCCATGATATTTGAAGTTTAATTTGACCAACCTTGCTAGTCAAATCTTGAAGTGTTTGAAAACTCCAGGGGACAACTTACCTTTGTTTTCGTTCTTTGAAATTAGAGCTTAAGGTGATGATCCAAGATAAGTAAAGAAGAATTACATTATAAAATTAGATCATTAAAGGAGTGCAATAAAATGTTGAAAAGCCTTTTAAGAGTGAGCCATGAATTGAATTTTTACTAGAATTATCTTGTTTGGGAGGTGATTTATTGTGAATGATTTATTGCGAACTTCAGAGATGCTGATTTGCTGTTTTTATCATGTCTAAAGTTGAAAAAGTCCAATGCTTATAATGCATTTCAAAATTGAATAATTCTTGCAGTGAATCTTTGACCATAAGTATTAGTTGGATCTTTTGTAGGGGAAGAACATCCTGTATTTCAGTACAGGTTTAAATAAATAAATATTATTTAAATAGTTAAATAAATATTTTATATCTTTGGCAGTGTTTTTGAGGATCGAGTATAATTGTAAGCAAGGGCTTACCATATCTTCAGGTAAGTCTGGACAGCCCATACTAAAGAGTATGTAAAGAATTGAAATAATGCAATTTATCTGACCAGTGCAAGGTGTCGAAATTCATCCAGAGCAGTTCTTGTGCACCAGATTGTTCTCCCTTGTTCCTTGTCTTGTGTCCCACTTTTTTCAGAGGGCTTTATTGCATTTATACTATATAAATAGAGCCATTTCATGAAACAGATGGTTTTAAAATAGGACTGCCTGAGAAGAAAGACTGAACAGATGAATGTTTTTCTGTTGTAGGACGAGATTATTGGAAATGTTGGATTCATTAAAAAAATCCACTTCTCTCACTGCCTTTCCTAGCCTTTTAAGGGCTAGCCTCATCTCGTCTGGTGCACAGCACCCAGTGTCTTGCTTCCTGATTGTCTGTCAGCATGTCTTACGAGATGGAGAACTGGCTTCCTCATTAGTCCTTTGGGAGTAATTATAGGTATTGAAAGGCTGGAGCTGGAGTCGAATGAATTCCAGGCTTGCCAGTCTTGCACTTTTTTTTTGGGTGGAGACCAGTGGGAATGCTTATAGTGACTTCAGTGGAATTTTTACCGTAGTTCCAGCTCTCCTGTTTCTTTGTCATTCAGGGAACAACTCTGGCATCCTTAATCATTTTTTTTTTCCTCTAAGAAAGTGGACTACACATCAGAAATGTGTCTAAAAATTGAAAGAAAATAAAAACAGCTTTCTTTGGTTATGCTGGTAAAGGTGGTGGTCCTTCTAAGGCAATACTTATAAAGTACATTCTAAAAGCAGGGGGAGAAAGGCTCTTCTAACTTTTGTCTTTTACTTTATTTAAAAAATTGACACATAAAGGCAAGTAAAAGAGTATTAATAAAATTCTGATATAATGTTGGATGGAAAAGGGCTAACACAGACTAGAGGAGATTCCTAAAACAAACAAACAAAAAACAAAACAAAACAAAGAACAACAACAACAACAACAACAACAAAACACAAACCATGAAACCATGTCTAACATAGGTCTAACTTTTTTTTTTTTTTTTTTTTTTTTTTTTTAATACAAGTTTCCCCACAAGATTTCACTGATGTATTTTCTGGAATCAGAATCTGGTTTTCTGGAACCAGAATCAGAGGTGCTGTTGAGCACCATCAGTTGTTTTTATCGACTCTGCATCCCACTTTACAGATGAGATCCTTGGTAAATGAACTCATTCATTTTGCCATACTACTGTCAAAAGGCAGGTTTTGACATTTCTAATGCTGTCACTCAATAGGCTTTCAGGTCTATTGAGAAAAGATTATGTTGACTGGAACTTTGATCTTTAGCTTTCACTTCTTAGTATATCCTTAATTTTTCTTGAGACAGATGATTTAATTTACAAACTCTGAGCAAAGCTCTGACCCTGAGAAAAATAACAAATGTCTTAAATCTCAATGATATCCATTGTTACAAATCGTAATAAATACTACCATAGTCCAAAAAAATGGCAAACCATAGCACCCATAGCTTACCCATCACATTTTGGGTAACCAGAAGTCTATAATGACTCGATTTTAAGATGCTTCAGAAGAGGCAGAAATGAGGCATGAATTGGCACAGCAGTCTCACTGTCTCTTGTTGAGGTTTTAAGCATGTATGGATGTGTAAACAAGAGCAAGATACTTTGTGCCAAGTTTAACCCTTTAAAGTTTTATCCTTTCCATTTCAATGCTAATATTTCTTATCTTTAGTTAATGAATCAGGATTTTTTTTTTCTCTTCTGTCCTCTGCTTTAATGCCTGCCTCTCAGATAGGATCTGATTTTGCATTTAAAGACTACACAGTTCTTTGTCATTATTAATGCTATGTATAAAATGACGCATTTTCTTACCCACTCAGTATGAAAGCAGATGATCCTTGTGCTCTCTGAAAAGGGAGGGTAGCCTGTACACCTAACACCAGTGTATCAACAAGTGTTTATTGCTGTCTTGAATTGTTATCTTTTTTCTGAGATGAAAGCCTCTGCCATTCAGTGGATGGAGGATAAGTGATGACCAAAACACAAGAGTATAGCTTCTGCTTTGTGCCTATCAGCTCTATTCCAACTGCTCGGAGATATATTGCCAGCCCATGATAACAAGTAAATATTATTGCATAATAAAGTAAAAATAGTGCTCATTTATTTTGCCTGCCCTGTTTGCTCACTGCCCTCAGAACTTCCCAACTGTGTGTCACAAGCTGTGTTTGCTGCCTGATCATCTCTTTGCTCTGCCTACTTTGAGACTTTAAGCAGAAAGCAGAAGGTCCATAGCTCTTGTGGGGAAGAGGAAGTTTCAACAAGGGAACTGAGAAAACTTTCACGTTTTCCTAGTATTTCCTAGTTGTAGAATGCAAAGCTGTGTCCTTACAAGGATATTTTAAAAAATGAGGAGGCACTGTGGCATAGATTGAAGTTGTATAAAGAAGAAGACTCTTAAACATTCAGAGCCTGTTCTTGAGTGACTAGGGGTGTGCTTGGTCTCTGAGAGGCAGGTTCTCATGGTCCAATACTCCTTAAGAGTTTGGCTTGAATCTTGACTATTATCTCACTAAACAAACCATCCAAATTTTTTTTTCTTGAGAGAATCAAAGTGATAAAAACATGAGGAGAGGGTAGGAGGGTGGAGAAAAGCTCAAAATGTTCTTAAAATACAGCTGCATCTGAGCTGGAGATACAGGCAATATTTGTATGCACGTTTGGTGCAGAATACAAGTACAGCAGAGGTTTAAAGTGGGCTGGGAGTTTAAATATGCTTTCCAATTTCCTGATATTTTCACATTTTTGTTCAGTTTCATCTCATCTGAGATGATTATAAAATAAATCATTTATTTATTTATTTTATCATATTACTTTAATGATATTCTGCTTTAATCCAATTTTAACATTGTTTTTCTCTGGAATAATTTGGTATACCCTTCTGTGTGGTCTACTTTTCATTTTAGTCACTATGTACTAACACTGCCTCCAGCACAATGCAATTGAGAGCCAAATTCATTTGTTTTGGAGAAAAAAAAAATAATAAAAAAGCCTTAGGGTAAAAAGTTAGAGAATAAATTAAGATGTGGTGTGGGTGAAAGCACTGGCAAATGCAGCATGGGCACCTGCTTGCAGACTCAATGTACATATTGAGTCAGTGGTAAAGTTTGAACCTCGGTCTTAGACAAAGCATGATTATCTTCCTGATTTATCTGCAATGCATGTTTCTTTTCTCTTTATTGCATTGTTTCAAGTTCTCCTACCTTTGAAGGAAAATAAGAATTTTGGAACATGCCAACTTTTCCAGCAGTCTGTTTTGTATTTCTGAAGGGAGCACCAGTCCTAACATTAGTGTTTCCATATCAAATCTGGGTGCTTCTTACTTCTTTCTTCTCTTTGTGCTATTTATTTCCTGCATTTGTTCTAGGAAAATTTGAGGGACTTGCTCCACTGCAGATGTTCTGAATCAAACATCTTTTTCATCTTATATAATTACAAGTGAGCACAAACAGTGGAATCTTATGAGTGCTTGCAGACATGATATATGTCCTCCCTTCCAATCCTACTAAGGAAAAATCTTCAGTGTCACAATTCAAATTGTTGAATATTCCCAAAAGCATTTGTAATAGCAGTTTCCTGTTTGGGGCAATTTGCTGCAGTCAGTGGTCTATGTATTACTGACTCTTACTATTAAGTTGTGAATTAACATTAAATTATGAATTAACATAACACTGTAAATGTTATGTGTTGTAATTGTTTGGTGAATTGTCAAAAATAGTGAGAACCAATAGCAGATACTGAAGCCAACATTGCATTTAAATAAACTCCCCTCAGGATAATGTACTTAATATTTCTGCATACTTTTTTGCATAAATTCTCATGACCTTTTGAGTATGAAAACCCTAAATCATCCCCAGCACCAGGTATCAAAATCTATTGCTCTTTTATGTTGAATTTTTACACTCAACAAGTATTTGAAGCAGATTTGACATAGGGGAGTCCAACCAGATCCAGGTATTTATTCTTTTTCTGCCAACTTAGGTGAAAGTGGAGAGCATCAATGTGGTGAATGCAGAATCTGGTATTTCATGTTCTAGTTTAGTGGTTAGCCTTAAAAAATATACATATAAATAAATAAATGATGCAGTATGCCACTTGAAACTAAGCGTAAGTTCTGCAGGGAGTGGAGATACTGGGTGGAAGGCAAGGAGGGCAGTGAAAGAGAAGTTAGCTGGGGGCAAACTGCAGGCTACTACTGGGGTCTCCTGCCTGCTATAAACTTGGCACACCACAGAGCATGGTAGATGTTTTCTTTTAATGACACTTTATGAAAAACAAGGTGTTGTAATAAAATTCTTGACAGTGATCCTACTCATTCATTAAACTCCTCTCCTTCCTTAATTTTGTTAGTACTAAATACAGACGTGTGTGCATGCACACACACAATCTGTTGAGGAGGAGCTTGGAAATTGTGTCCTCACTGGGATGATGCCCAGCACTAAAGTGTTTTCCTCTTTATCTTTGCTTTGCCTGAGGCATTTGTAATCCTTTCAGCACTGCAAGCAGCCAGGGAGATGGGAGCGTGCATGCATGTTGGGTGGCAAATGGAGGGATAGGCTGCTAGGAGAATGCCAAAGCACTGAATGCTTTCACTGCTGATGGGGAAAACATTTGGCCCTGGGGAAGAATATTTCTGAGAAGTTTTGGAACACCTCCAGATCACAACCTGTGTATCCTTGCTATAGCCACCTAAAGGGGACTGGGGGGGGGGGAACACAGCATTTGACTTCATGCTGCAGACAGAGTAGTAGAGCTAGCAAGCTTGCTGGGGAAAGGAGGGGAGCATCTCTGTTTGAGGTTTACAGTAGCAGATGGACTATGCTGTGTGTTCTGGCTCTGATGATAGATACATTAAGTTTTGCCTTTGTCTCGAGCATGCTGAGATGGTAGAAGAGAAAGCATCCATTACTGAAGGAGAACAATCTAAGCAAAAAAAAAAAAAAAAAAAAAAAAAAGGCAGATTTTGAAAGCAATGTAGATTAAAAAATGTGTTAATTCTGTCACTTATTTTTGTATCATAGATGATTCCAGTACATTTGGGATGAGAACATAAATTGTCTGAAGCTTGTTGATGTGTTACACCAAAAAACAAAACCACAGCAGTATTTAACTCTCTCCCCACTTGAAAAGTTCACTGTGAATCCATTTTTCTCCCTGGTATTTCACTCTTAAAATTAATAGACTTAACCAGGATTTAGTATGGTCTCCTACCTTTAAAGTGTAGTGGGTATAATTTGTTTAAATCATTTCGGAGCTTTTAAAAGTGGATAAGCCAGCTTGTGGAATAAACTGACATGCATGAAAATTGGCACAGTTGTTAAACACTACACATTTTAATGGTATTTTGTTGGGGTATTATTACTTCAGCTGCACAATTACGGGAGCCTGCTGCATATTAGCAGGCGCTTTCCTCATAACCTTAAGCTATATGCACTGAATTATTTTTTTTCTTTAGACTATCTTGGTTTCTTACAGACCACGTATCTCCCCCTCCTTTTTATTTTTATTTTTATTTTTATTTTTATTTTTATTTTTATTTTTATTTTTATTTTTATTTTTATTTTTATTTTTATTTTTATTTTTATTTTTATTTTTATTTTTATTTTTATTTTTATTTTTATTTTTATTTTTATTTTTATTTTTATTTTTATTTTTATTTTTATTTTTATTTTTATTTTTATTTTTATTTTTATTTAATCTGTAACAGTGCATGCTGACGGCAATGGTGAATGTGATACTTTCTGCATTGTTTAGCGATGGGCATTATCAGCAGCTGCAATATTCAGGATTAGTGTTCTCATTATTATTTGGCATCTACAGTACCTACATGAATCTGTTCAGTCCTGTTTCTCCAGAAGGCAGCTGGGCTCTGACCAAGAGAGTGCAACTATAAAGCTTTCCTGCAGTTGCCACTATACTCGGGAGTTCGCTTATAATTGGAGCCACAGTTTTTACAGTGCAGTTCACTGCATATATATTTACATTTTGTTTAAGGAAACTGGTGCATCTAGAAGTCATCTTTGTATTTTATGGTGGTGAAACAGGGACAGAGCAAGGCTCTCGGTTATGCACCACAAATCAGTTGCTTAGCCAGGAATAAATTCCAGGTCTCGTAACCCCAAGCTTCATCCTTGGTCTACTAGCAAGCAGATGTCTCTGAATTGAGTATACTACAGGAAATATACCAGCTGGTATCCTGCAGTACAGAAAATGTCTTTAAGAATAGTATATCAAAGCAGGTATACCTTTCCCTCAGGGTTGCGTACTTTTTTTCCCCCTCTAAAATGTGTCTGTGATCTAAGCTTCACCTGAATTAAAAAATAAAATAAACAAAACCAAAACAAGCAAACAAACAAAAAAAAACATAATTTGACAAGGTTCACTTTTTTTTCAACAGGCTGGATAAAATGTGAAATATTTTTAAATGTTTTCATATTTAAAGGTTCTTTTGCTCAAGGAGCTTATACTTACGTAAAACTAAGGATCTTACATTATCCTTTAATTTTACCTTTCGTAGCTTACTTGCCCTTTTTGGTGCCAGTGTGTACGTGTGGGGAAAGTAGCTGCATACTGATTAATGAAAGAAAGGGAACAACATAAATTAATATAGATACCAAAGAACTTAAATTTCCTTGGACGCCATGTAAGGTTTATATGTTAATATCAGTTTTGGGTGAGAGACTGAGAATTAGTTAGATGGGACGAGACATTACCTGGTGGACTTCTGAAAGAGGAACACCATTATATTCTATGGGCCATTTTTCTTATCAGAGTGGGTGGAGTAAAGTCGAGAATATTTTCTTACGGGTGTAGAAGAGTTAGAAGCAGTACAGTGGTGCATTTTGAGGAAGAAAGATTTCTTTAGAGGGTTGTTGCAGAGTTTCCTTCCCACACTATTTAAAAATAAATATATTTATCTGTTGTGTTTTGTCTTAAGGACAACAAAGTGTGCTAGAAACATTGATTTTTATCTAAGTCTTGTAAAACACCCCTACTTCCCCAAAATATTTTATGCACATTATCCTGCAGCGTTTAACAATTCTGTACATTGAGTTTCATTACTGAGTAGATTTCTCTGGCCTTGAAACTTCACATCTTGTGCTAAGTTTCTGGCTTGCGTGAAGTCTGTGCTAACTCTATTTGGCTGAAAAGGTGTTACTGTTGTCAGTATCCCAGAACTAGAAGAAGCTATCTGGGATAACGTTTCAATGAACTCCAGATACAGGAATCCCTGCAAGGGTTTGGTGGCATCTAGATAGCAAATGCCAGTGTCAAGAGAACATTTGAAATGTCTTATAAACTTCAGTCAAAGGCTAGAAAAACATGATGGGAAATGGTGTCACTCTACAAGAGCAAATATTTTCAGAGCGTGTTTTACTGTCAGACTCCAGGAGATCAGCGTTGTATCCAACCTGATTTAATCCAAATAAAAACACTCAGTTGTGTGATTTGCACAAAGTTGGATAAAGGCCATCTTTCCCTCCACCCCTCCCTTTGAAGTCTTCATGAGAAATATGACTTCAGTGGGAGCAAGACCACAATAATTTCTTCTTTATTACTGTTTTTCTCCATCTCTGCTGTTTTAAAGTGGGTAATTCTGTTCATTCTGACAACATTCTTAATAACGTACTATATGTTTAAAATTACTATTTTGGGAATCATGGTAGTTTTTGGCAAGAACTAAGTGCTGCTTTTGGACTATAAATCTGATTGTTTGTTAAAAGTTTAAATTTACACTAATATGTCTTGTCATTTTGACCTAGATGGGGTTAAAGAGAGTAAGTAGATCAAGTTCGGCAGCTTTTAATGGACTGTTATTAGGCAGACCCCTGCAAAGTCAAATATGAGTCATTCTGCTTTATAATTTTCAACCAGCAAACTGGCTGATGGGTGACTTCGTGCACTCTGATCTATGCTTTCCCTGTCAACGATACGTTTCCCATTCTGGCACTCATCTCTCTTCATTCACTCTTATTTTGGCCTGGTAGAGAATGAAGTGTTACTGTAACTAGAGTTAAAAACTGGGGTAATTCATAGATCTAATTTTCTTTGTCAAGTTTTTCCTTTTTGGAAAAACTGGAAAAAAAGGTACAGTGACCAGTAGTGTACATATCAACATGCAGAATATGACCAGGGTTCTTACTTCAGAGTTTTTGCATGAGTTACAGCACCTGCAAAGAGTCTGCTCTGTGGGACTCCTTTTTTCTATTTTATTTTTTTTAATCTCCTTTTTTCCAGAGATGATCTTCATATGGGCTGCAAGTCTCTCATGTTCTGATTATGCTGGATTTACTATGTGTGTGAGTTAAGCCTGACAGATACTGGATGAGTCAGATCTATTGCTAAGTCAGATCTATTTGTGCGTGGGAGTGTGTGTGGGCATTCAAGTTCCTTAATGACTCGGAGCCTTTGTTCCATCAAGGCTAGAGTACAGCAAAGCTTGAGTAAGTGCTGTTAGTAAGTACTGTTAGTGCTCCTTCTTTGTCCAGATGTGATTTCTGAGTTGAATCAGAAGACACATCTGCAAAGACCTAGATATTTCATAGCTTTACAGGTGAATGAAAGAGGAGTGGCTGTAGCACTCCATCCATTCATTCTGCTCTGGAACATGTGTCCACAGGTGTGTCTGTCTGTACGGGATGTGTTTGGGTGGGCCACATCTGTGAAGTTTCAAATACTTCCATCTGGGACAAGCAGGAAACTGCTGATTTTCTTTCATTCTTTCCTTCATTCATTTTTTTTTTTTTTCTCTTAAGAATTTCCAACTTTTGTTTTGTTTTTACTTTGATCAGAAGAATACTGTGGTTTGAAAGACTTATAGATGTAATGCAATATCAGAAGAGTATTTCTATTTATTTCATGCTCTGTATGACTAGACCTTAGCTTAATAATTGCCATTTTTCCATGTCAATTCTTTAATCCAGCAAATAAACTGGATTTGATGAGATCACTTTCCTTATTTGAGGACCACTTCAGCTTGGAGGGAGAGATAAGTGGTAATATTATCTAGCTCACATTAGAAGGAGAAATAGTAGTTTTTGAAGAAGAAGCATAGGGTCATATATAGCAGCTGTCTTAACCATTCAACCTTGATTCACCCCCACAAGTGTGATGTATTTGCATTATGCAGGTGTGTTTTGGAGGAGGGGAAGAGGAGGGAGGATAACTGTATAGCCTCTGACATGGGGGGGAAATGAGCCCTTGTCCTTAGAAGTGCAGTTGACATGACCCCACCAGCACCAGCAAAACTCATGTATGCCGCGTGGGGTTATGATGTCTGCAGAGCAGGTACCGAGGACAGCTGGTGAAACGATGTGGAGCAAAAGTGTTCCTATGCCTAGTAGTGGCATTTCTGCCTTGCCAAGTGAACCACGGTTGCCATTACATATTATGTAAAATCCTGGGCACCTAGGCTAGCTTCCAGCTGCCTGGATGAAGCCATGCTACTGGAGTGGCTGCAACAGGAGTGGGAGATCTTGGTGTTTAGAAGAGTCATGGTTTCTAGATGTGCTGTGATTATTTCTTTTTCTCAATTCAGCCTGTAGTCAAATAACTTTCCAAATACCCTAGACAGGCGTGAGAGTGGTGTCCTCATCTGTGTTACCGTGGAGGCTGTTAACTACGTATGTACCCTCCTCTGTGTCCCCACCGCATTTTATCATGCTGGCTGGGCACACCAGTTACTCCAGTCCCATAGTCTAACAGTAGTTGGAAGCAGCACTCCTATATATTTATCAGTAAATTTAGTGAAGATTTCTTGAGAACTTCCACTAGTATTTACCTATGTTTTTGTTAACCACTTACAGTGTGCTTTTGTTGTTGTTTTTTAAATTAGCGTGCTGATGGGCAAATCAAATGTACCATGGCTAAGTCCTCCCTGATGTGTGCAAGTGTTCATTATCAGATAGGGAAAAACAGCAGTTTGGAAAGTTAGTTTGTCTCTTGTCTTGCCTGGCCATTTTCATGAAAGTTTTTGTTTGATTGAAACAGGTCATCATTTTCAAAATTCATTTGAAAGGAAAAGGGTGGGAGACAGGCAGAAAGCACTGTCAACTTAGTTTGTCATCTTTAGCAAATGGTGCTAAAAGAAAGAAAAAGCAATATGCTTATAATGCCTCCAAATTTAAAACAAAAAAGAGGTTTTTTTTGGGTTTTTTTTTTTTTTTTTTTTTTTTGGATTCACTTACTATTCCTATCAGATTGGTTTGGTATAGGCTAACTCAGAATAACAGCAGCAATTAGCTTGGTACTCATTCTTCCCACAACACATACTATATCTTGTCAAATGAGGGTGCCACCAGTCACAGGAACATCAGGATTCCCATATCAAGAAGTATAAAGGAAACAAGACATGAAGTTGTAGAAATCCAGGCTTCACTGGTTTGTTTCTGTGTGTGCATATTTTCCCTAATTCACTAAGGTGAATTCAAACTGCGTTTTCTGTTTTGTCTGTGTACTTCCTTAGAATAATAATAAAAAAATTTGCTAAAGCTTTTGTTTTTCTAAAATAAAATCTGAGGATTCTATGTAGAAATATAAATCTTGAAATGAGTAAGGGGACAGTGGGTGGGCTAAAGCATATATAGAAGGCACTAGTACTGTCAGGTTTGTTTAAAAAAAATGGAGGTATATAGCTTTCTTTGTAATGTTTCAAAGCACAACAATTCAGCTTCTTCTTCTGGTGTAGTGAGTGCATACATAAATCATTACCACACTGCATTTTAGAGATGTGATGCTTGTAGTTGTTTGTACCGCTTACTGTATGGTAACTCCTGTAATTAATTAATTGTCAGGGTGAGTGTCTCAGAATACTTTGTCATCAATGTGTATGGATGGCAGGTAGTTGGACTGAGGTATTCAAGTATTCCGTGGTACATAGTAATATAAAAAGTAAAACTTGGTCCCCTTCCAAGATTTAAATTTGTCCTTGACTTTCTGAAAAGTGGGAGGCAAATAAAACAGTGATGCAATGCAAGTTTCACCTACCACCTTGGACTGTGAAATTGGAAATGACTTTCTATACTGAGTTTCACTTGATCCCTATGTTATGGAGACACCAGATAAATTTGCTGTTGGCAGCTTCAACAGCAAAGTTTGAGGTCACTGAATTTCATGGAGGGGTGTGTGTGTGCGCATACAATATACACTCTATTTAAAAGAAAATAAACAAATAATAAAGCCCTTAAGTTCTTGGTGATAGGGAGCAGGAGATTGGTGAGAAAGTTGGGCATGGTAACCATCAACCTGGATCTTCCTTGTTTAACCTGGAGAGATCTTCCTGCAGGTGTGATGTTTCCCGGTTATACAATGTTTTTAGGCAGTGTTGTGTGTGCATTCAGCAGACTTCTTGAGACTTTTGTAGGTCAGAAAAGCACACAGGGAAAAAAAAATGCAAGCACTTTCAATCATCAAGTACAGTCACTTTATATAAGTGAGTAAACAGAGGGGAGCAATGACTCTTTTTGCCTCATTCCTCTGATTAGGTTCAAGGGTGAACTGTTGATTGCTAGTGTATTTGTTCTGTGCTGTAGACATTCTCAATCAAGAAATGAATGCTTAAATTAGATGGTCTGTTACTGATTCTTACCTCTAAAGTACCTTTTTGTTGAGGTGTTGAGAGCAGGAAACTGATAGTGATTCCTGCCTTGCAGATTCAAGATAGCCGTTGGTTGATAAGCAGTACTTTTTTTTTTTTTTTTTTTTTTTTGTTGTTGCAGTTAAGAAAAGAGGTCATTTTCTGAATGTTTATATTGTTTTTGTGTTTCTCACAATGGATTAACGTCTTAGGGAGATGCGTTGTTAAGATCGCTTCTTTAAAGTACCTTTAGTATTGTTCTGAGACATTAGACAGCAACTACATTTTTCTCTTGAACTTTCTGGTTTATGGAAAGATGAAAGATCACCAAAGTTTTGCACACCTGGATGTTGTCATGAATTTCACTTAGGCCAAGATTCCAGTCCACGTTTGAGGCATATTTAATTTTAGCAATGGTTAGGGCACCAAGGAAGATTTTTACAGTGAGGATTTTTCTCAAATTCACATCATATGGATTTTGTTAATTCTTTGATGAATATTCCTCTTCTCTCATTCTTAGCATGACTGAAGCTGCCAATTATTTTAAAGAATTATTTTTTTCTTGCTTCTTTCTGTTTGATTCTTTTTTACCATTGTGCAGTTCAGTGCCTTACATTTCTTATTTATTGTCTTGAAAGACAGGTGTTTTATTACTGCTATAAATCTCTGAGAATTGCCCATGAGCTTACTCTTCAATACTTGTTTCTTTTTGTTTCATTATCTCCTAGGAGCCTACAAGGTAGACCCAGGACCCCTCTCTGCTAGGCTCTTAACAAACAGAAGACTGTGCTGGTGGATGATTACAGAGGGATGGTGACTAAAAGGTAAGAGACTGTATTTTGTTCAGTGGGTAGGTGGTGTCATGGGGAGATTGTAAGATACTATCTGGAAAAAGACTGAGACACAATTTTGTAGAATGTTATAAGTATTCTGCCTTTCTCTCCTCCCTAAGCCAAGGAAATGGGAGAAACAGAAATGGGAAGAAAGCAAGAAAAAGCAGAACCTGCAATTCTCTTTCTTTTTCACCTCTCTTAAAAAAGGTTTAACTTTGAAAAGGGAAAATGTAAAAATGAGGATGTTTGTTTATAGAAAAAATTGAAAGGGCAACTCTAAGAGTAAAATATTTGTAGGTGGCAGATACTCTATTTCAGGATGCTCTTTTGAAGGCTGCATGCAAATGCTGACCATTTGTCTAAAAAAGACTTACGAGAAGGGAACCTGTATAGCTAAATGACAAGGTAGAGGAGACTATTAAAAGCAAGAAGTTTTTTTCAAAATGCTGAGTCTGTGTTCAAAGGAGGAAAACAGACACACAGCCCACCACTAAAAACAAACAAAAAAACAAAAACAAAACAAAAAAAAACAAAAACAACCTATCATGCTAAAAATGGAATTAATAATTTATTTATTTTTTTTTCCAAATATATCAGTAGTAGGAAGCTAGTTGAAGACCCTGTGGGGCTCACATATAGAGACATTATGAAATGAATGATCCAATATAAAGTCTTGGCAGAAAGCTAAATAATTCTTGTGTGTATGCATTCACCATTGGAAAGTGTGGTGTGGTTCCTGTTTTGGAGTGCTTCTTATGGAACTCTTATGAGATTGCCTTCCTCAACTGAAAGAGTCTGTTAGGAGAGGCTGGAACAAATTGCATGTTCCCAATTTGATAGGATGAGATGTAGCTTGCCCAAGTTGTTAAGGAATTGAAGGGCAAAATAGACCAGCTACAGAGTGTGACATGCAGCCTCTTGCTTTATGTGGGAATGTTGACCTACTTGAGGGTAGAGGGGCTCTGCAAAGGGATCTGGATAGGCTGGACCAATGGGCTGAAGCCAACTGTATGAGGTTCAACAAGGCTAAGTGCCGGGTCCTGCACTTAGGGCATAGCAACCCTATGCAACACTACAGGCTGGGGGAAGACTGGCTGCAAAGCTGCCTGGCAGAAAGGGACCTGGGGATATTGGTCGACAGCAGTCTGAGTGTGAGCCAGCAGCGTGCTCAGGTGGCGAAGGAGGCCAACAGCATCCTGGCTTGTATCAGAAGCAGTGTGGCCAGCAGGACAAGGGAAGTGATTGTCCCTTGTACTTGGCTCTGGCTTTTGCCTGCACCTTGAATACTGTGTTCAGTTTTGGGTCCCTCACTACAAGAAGGACATTGATATGCTGGAGCATGCCCAGAGAAGGCCAATGAATCTGATGGAAGGGTCTAGAGAATGAGTCTTATACGGAACAGCTGAGGGAACTGGGGTTATTCAGCCTGTAGGAGAAGAGGTTGAGGGGAGACCTTATCACTCTCTACAACTACAATAAGGAGGTTGTAGCAGGGTGAGGATTGGTCTTTTTTCCCAAGCACCAAGTGATAGGATAAGAGGAAATGGCCTCAAGTTGTGCCAGGGAGGTTTAGGCTGGATATCAGGAAAAAATTATTTACTGAAATGGTTATAAAGTATTGGAGCAGACTGCTCAGAGAAGTGGTTTAATCACCATCCCTGGAAGTATTCAAAAGATGTGTAGATGTTGTGCTTAGGGGCATGGTTTAGTGGTAGACTTGGCAGTGCTAGGTTAATGGTTGGACTTGATCTTAGAGGTCTTTTCCAACCTAAATAATTCTATAAAGTGTCACAGCGCCAACAGATTTGAAGTTGCCTAATTTGATGCCACATTTTAAAAAGCATTCAAGTGGAATCTGGGAACCTAGAAACCAGTAAACCTTTTGTTTAAATTGTGTAGATTAATTGAAAAAAAAAATTATTAGTGGGTGTGTTAGGAAAGACACTACATAAATATGATGGAGATACAACGAAAGCATTGATTTCTTTAAACAAAATCATGATGAAGAGATTTAGAGACAAGCTACTATTAGCCTTCGACTACTTGAAAAGGTGCTTATAAAGATGATGGAGCATCTGCAGTGTTCTTAGTAGTAGCAAACCATGTAACAGGGGAGGAGAGGGTCAGCTTGCTTAGGTTACAGATTGAAGTGTTCTGATTGGACATTTCAAGAAAATCCTTTTCACTAGAAAGGTAGTACAGCTGTACAGGAGAGGGGGATGGATCTCTCCTCATGGAGGTTCTCAAGTCTCAGCTGAACAAAGATACAGCTTACATGCTCTACTTTTGGTTTTTAGTAATAAGTTGGGTTGGATGGCTCCCAGAGATCCCTTCCAAATAGCAATTTTGTGATTTGAAGTTGAGTCTTTATAAACTGCCGCGGTCCTTTGGATGACTTAACAGGAACACAGATGAAAGAAATTTTACGATGTATTGCTTTACTTATATTTGAGAAGGCATTCAAAGTCCTTGCAAGAAGTTTTTGAAGGACCTCAATAAGCACAGGTTTGGTGGGAGGAGTGCCAACTGTGTGAATAATTGTTTAAAAGACTGGAAGCAAAACACCAGGACAAAACATGATCAATTCTCATAGTAGCTGGAAATCACCAGTGGATTTCCATAGAGATCTCTGTACAGGGAGATTCTTAGATTCCTAAGTGGCTAGGAGCAGAAGCTGAGGGGTGATGACAAAGTTTGTTTCAGATATTGCTTTATTCAGGGCAAAAGAAAGTAAAAAGAGGGAGCAGGATGAAACACTGCAGAAGAAACTTATAAGACTGTGGCCATTAAAATGGTAGACAAAATTCAAAGTTGGTAACATTTTTGGGGTGGCCTTTGCATATCAAGAATTAGATCTTGCTATTAAAAGCAGGAATTTAATGGAAAAATCATCTGTCAAAAAGAAAATTTATGTCACAAGTAGCTCTGAAAGGATAGAGATCAAAATATTATTAGGCCATTCTTAATCTATGGTGTATTTGTGTCTGAATTACGATGACAGTTCGGGTCTTCTATCTCAGAAAAATGGAGCAAAACTGGAAAGAGAAAAGCTCATCAAGAATAAGTAAGGGCAACAGAATGAAGAAGGCATGGGACTGCTTCTGTGAAAGAACAACTAAGAGTGTAGATGAGAGCCTTGCAGTTGTAAAAGGGATGCTGGCCTGATGATAATGGCACAGGTCTATAAAATCAAAAGAGGTGTGTGGATGGGAAATAAATATTCACTGCCACCTTATTTTTGTATCGGAGGAGGTACCAGGTGAAACAGGCAGAGAGTACTTTCAAAACAAGGAAAAGATTTTCTTTGCACAGTGTGCAAGTCAAGTCTGAAATTCCTTGCCACAGGATGCTGTGCCTGCTGCATGGTTATAAAGAGCTGCTGAACAAAGCTAGAAAAGGGAGAGGGGAGACGTACACAGGTGTTTCCTCTAGGTAAAGCACTTGTTCATCTGCAAATTGTAGAAAGGTGTGCATTATGTGTTTTGAGGGATGGAGAGGAGGAGAATATTTCTACATAATTGCTCTGTTTTTCACTGTTGTCTGGACATTCGTATTTGGCTGTTCCTGTGGACAGGGTAGCAGGCCAGTGTGATCATTCCATGTAAGCTAAACATGCAGCCCAGCCTGCTGTGGCAGTTCTGATGCACTATTTTATAAACAGTAAGGTTGCAGGGTGCAGTCCCAGAAAGGAATTCTGTTGTTAGAATACCTTTTAGAAATATTAAGCTGTTATGTAATTTGAGGTCTTACGCTGAACTCAGAGACTTTTCCCTTGCTGTAAGATGAATGTTTATTTTGGCACTTGATGAATTACAGTTCAATTAGTCTTAATATGTTCAAGCTGTTTCACTGAGAGTTCAGTTCGTAGTCCAAAAATATTTTCTTTTTTTTTTTTTTTCCTGACTGCATTCCCTGTTGAGTCTGTACTGCATGTCAATGAGAGAGGATTTAGGAAAAACAAAACAAAACAAACACAACTTTTCACCCTACAATCTCCTAGTGACACTCATTTCTGGGTAGAGATGGTGGACTTTACGGGGCGAGATAAGAAAGGTGAAATGAGTATAGAGAATATAGAGTATATTCTAGAGTATAAAGAGAATGAGAAGAGTGCTAAACTCAAAGATACTTTTGTGTTTGCATACTAACAGGAGAGGCAAAATATTGGAGTTACATTTTGGTGATCAACAGGGCAAAGATAAAAATGATAGACTTGCATAATAATAGCAGTTGAAATGTCCCAAACTGATAGAGGTGCTGAAGAGAGAGGGTCATGGGAGAAGATTAGTGGAAAATAGCTAGATTGAATTGAAGGAGTTAAATGGCAAGAGGTAAGCAAATATGAGAAACTGCTGAAATTTCTCAGGATGAGAAAACCAGGTTTTGCAAATTAAAGAAATGTCTTTGCTTTTCAGTCAGTGGTTTATGGACTTCAGATAGATGAATCCATACCAGTAATAAAGAGTGTTTAAATTTTCTGGACTGGTATATATATTTCTTCTGGAAAGTTTTCTGAGGGTACTTGAAATAAAAATGGAAAACAAACAAACAAACAAACAAAAAAAAACATGAGAGGGGAGAACGTTATTTTTTCATTGGTTTAGGGAGAGTAGTGGCTTTTGGTAAAGAACAATTTGGCTAAAACAGTAGCAGAAGCAAGAATAAAGTAGATGAAATAGATACTCAAAAGAATTATAGGAAACATGGCCAGAATTTTTAAGGACAAAGAACAAGTGAATGTTTTAAATAGTGACATACTGAGTCCTGAGGAAAGAGTATTTTTTTTTGCCAGAGTAGGCGGTACAAGGGTGAGATTTGGGATAAATGGAGGGGAACTGCAGAATAAGAGCAGTTCACAAGAGAAAAAAGGCAGAGAAATATAATGGAGGCTATTACCAGTTAAAAGTACTGCTTAGCTCAGACATTTCCCAAACCATTTAATTCTTTGAGCTCATCCAGGTGAAGGAGTGTCCTTCCTCACACTTCTAACTTTCCTGGTATTTTCCTTGTAGCACTGTGTGTGTGGTGGCAGGTGGTTTCCCTTTGTGACCAGGCTCAGAGAATTGCATCAAATGAAGCATAAAAATGAAAGGCTCATTTGTGGTAGTAGTAGTTGGTGTTGTTTTTATGTTACAAGTAACCTGCATTGCTTCAAAGTAGCAACAGCAATTTCTGGGTGGAATGAAGGAGCTTAGTTCTCTTTCAGAAGCCCTGGGTCTAGTATGTAACGTATCACAGGCCACTGAACTGCAAACAGCTTTTTACTGAAGTGATGAATTGTGCTGTACGCATAGAAGGTGAAGGAGGATCATAGAGGGATGGATGAGGTCATTGTGTCTAATGGAAATACCCTTTGTTTTTTGCTACAGAAAAAGAGTGTCTTCACGTTAAAGCCTGTTGTTAAGTTTCCAGGATTAATGGTATCTAGAAGCTGAGTTTTAACACCTGGTGTGAAACTAAGTGGTCTTTGATTTATAATTTTAATCTCTTCCCCCCCCCCCAAAAAAAAAAAATAAATAAAAAAATCTAATTAAGGCTAAGGTTTAACTTTTCCACACTGGCATAACTGCACCTCCACTAGTCATGCTTGTCTGCAATTGAGATGCTATTTTCAGGTATTCCAGGTATCTCTCAATTGCCTGAAATCTCATGGATTGCTTTCCCTTGTCTCAATTGTTGAATATGTCAAAAGAATTTGCAGAAAAGGGCACTATTTTGAGACCCTTTGAGCCATCTCTGTTGATACAGTTTATTCTTTTTTTTTCTGTCTTGTTTTACTACACATGGTAGGTTTATTTATTTATTTATTTACTTTGGTGTGTGTGTAAAATAGTATAATTGTTTGCTCTGGAAGCCCTTCTGCACAACACCACTGAAAGTGGCTTGAATTATATTTCACTCAGCTTAAAGTTGCATTTTTATAAAATATGGTGGAATTCACTGCTGGAAAACATGCAAGATTGACAGCCCTGGAAATTGAAAACCTTATTTATCTATGGACTAGATAATACAGCCTAGCTAGTACAAACTCTGTATCTTGGCAATATGGCTTATGATTAACCTGCTGAGATGACCTCTGCTTGAGTTATTTACAGAGCATTGAAGGTATGCAAAGATTTTTGCACAGTGAGAGCCATGTTTCAATTTGTTTTCATAACTTTTTATATGATTGTAAATATAGGTTTGTATCTTTGAAAAGCAAAGATCCATGA
This sequence comes from Aythya marila, assembly GCF_965140915.1. NCBI lineage: Eukaryota > Metazoa > Chordata > Aves > Anseriformes > Anatidae > Aythya > Aythya marila. The sequence goes on from NC_139043.1 coordinate 84,745,006, forward strand.
AATTCCGACTGGATTTCCCATGTAGAAAAGATGTGTTTATCTATAATTGCATTGATTAGTTGTAGAATTCGATATGGCTGTAGTGACTGAATAAATAAAAGATAAATTACATTTTTATACTAAAAGAAGTTAACAATTTAAAAGCTAGAACACATCAAGGTGACTTCAGCAGTATAGATACTTTGCTAGGTCATCCTGCAGCTATCTTGTCATGGGGAAGGGGTATGTAACTGAGGAGAGAATTGGCCTGGTAGGAAAGGATGGAGAGAACCCATTGCTGCATCCAGACTTTTGCGACTCTCCAGTGGCATGCAAGTTCCATTGTCTGTCAGTGGTGAAACATGCTGAGGCAGAACATAAAAAGCATGGCATGCTAGAAAGTTTCTGTTACTACTCCTGGAGAATATGAGTGTCATTCACATAATAACTCTTTCTGAGTTATGTATTTTCTAACACTGATTTAAATTTATGATTTTTTTTTTTTTTAACCAGTCTAAATACACACAGTATCAGGTAGTTTATTTTGTTGTGTCTTAAGTTTGTGTGTTAAGTTTATTTTTATCAGGTAGTTTTCTTTGTTGTGTCCGGTCTTTTTTCCTCTCTGCCCATTTCTAGGTCAAATTTTGCATTTCTTTAGTTCACAAGAGCCCCAGTGGAAAGGCCTTGCATCCCTAACATTTTCTTTCTTGGCTCTTTGAGTTCCAACAATTCCATTCCATAGACCTTTCTCATAGCAGAGGGGAGATGCCTATAATGCTTGCATCTCATTGCACTGCTGCTACGTAAGCTGACATTTTTCTGCTCTGACTTGATCATTCTTCAACACCATACTTACAGCCAAGGGGCAGGGTATAATTGGACTTTATTTGTGGGATATTTTATAGTACTTGTGTTTTGCCTTGTCATTGTCAGAGGCTATTTGAAAGTTGTTCTTTTTTCACGGTCATTTTCCTTTAGTTGCTATTCCTTCTTGAGCTTTATGCATGAACTGTTGTTCTGAAAGTAGATTTAACATCATGTCTTTCTGTAGTAATATGCAAATGTCTTTGAGGCGGAGAGTTGGTAAACAAGGGAGAAGGAATTTAACTGCAGCATGTTTATAGAAAAGCAGAAGGGTAGAGGTGGCAGGAAATAAGAGCATACTCAGTATCTGTGAAAGTCTGATGGAAGAAATAAAGACAAATAAAGGAAGGGAAAGATATCTTGACATTTTGTTTGTGTTTAAATTAATACCCGGTCCTGTGAATACCCAAGCAAAAGGAGGTTTTAGTCGGCTCAGAAAGGAAAGACACTGAGGTCTATTATGACTCCTACAGCAGAGTGCAGAAGTGTCAGTATGCCTTGATTTGTATGGGGCGTAATGCACTCCTTCACTCTGAACTGGAGGAGTCAACTTAGAGATCCACCCTTGCTTAGGGCATAGTGGAAGGTGGTGCTCACAGAGTGGGATAGCTGGTCACCTGTGTGTAGGCACAAGAAGGAATGGGCTGTTCCACAAGAATTCATATCACGTTCTCCTAGCTTTCGTGTTTATTTACTCACATGTGGTACGTGCCATGACTGCCACATCCCCTGTGTGATGGACACTGCCTGGTCCCATCATTATCTGCCAAGGCTTTGTGATGAAAAGGAGTTGAGAAATCTGTACAAGTCTCAGTCCAAGTTTCAGCTACGAAGTGTGAAGATGCTTTTAATGGATCCCATGAGGAGATGCTTTGGGATCTGCTGTCTTCCAAAACTGAGCTGTGCAATGGCTTGTTGAATTCTTTTGGAAATGGTGCTGGAGTGGTAGACGTGGAATCATGTGGAGACCTTTCTTTCTCAGTGTTTTGACTCAATCTTCTCAGTCACCACTTGCATCCAATGTAACATGCCAAATCCTTGAATACCTGAGGAAATGGGAAAAGTGGTTTGTCTGGCTTGTGATGAGTGCATTGGCTGGCAGGTCTGGAGCTCAGGGTGAATTAAGGGGGTGGACTGAAATATGTGCTATCCTCCTTGCTGCTGAGTAGTGAGTGGGATCCTGGCATAGTTTATATGAAATGATGTTTCTGGTGTGGGTTCATAGCCTGGGTTAGCCACTAGCCAGCTCATTATGTCTCAGTGGAAGCAGGGTATTGTATTGCCTCTCCACGTTGTTTTGGGGAAAGGGGAGAAGGAAGCTCGACTGCAGCAGAGGGCGAGAGGGAGAGCAGATAGGGGAAGATTTTTGTTTTGCAGAAGGTGCACTGTGATTTAATGAGCACAAGTTCTGTACACCTCTTTTTTCTTCCTACATATAGCAGTTATGGTGTTCTTAAAAATGATGCTGGAGGACAACTATCTGGAATAGGATGATATGAGGGAGAAGATGGTGCCAGTCACAAGTGAGTGCATGGGTCTCAGTGCTGAGACATGCCATTGTTAGCTGATGTTGGACTATCAGCTCTGCTACAACTGACTACTGTGAAAATCTAGACTGCCTGGGAGCTGGGGTCTTTGCTCAGGGTGTGGTGTTACTCTGGGTGTTAGAACAGGGATATAGACTTGTGGACAGGATAAGATGAAGGATCAAGGCAGCCAGGTGAAGTGAAAGCTGTACTCGTGGCATGTCAGTGTGCCAGTGTTGTGGTTATTTGTTCATCCCGGGAAAGGGAACCCTTGCCTGTGCTCTGTGTGTGTGTTGTTTTTGAGGCACATGAAATGTGAAGGTATGAAGATGTACAGAAAGTAGTGCAAAAAAGTGGTGCTGGCCATACTATGCGGCTTTTGGTAATAGATCTTGGTGGTCTTAAGCAACAGTAGCTAAGGCTGTTCCTGACTGGAGGTCATCCAGCCTTGCCCGATGGTGAGCAGTGGGGAGGGGGCTCCCAAAGGTTTTCTAGATGGTTTTCCACAGGCTATTGCTATGACATCTGTGAGTGTATTGTGTGGGTTGGACAGGAAATTTCCACTTAGACACCTGTGGGGTACCAGAAAAATTTGGATGCAAGCAAAACAGTTTAAGCAAGCTGAAACTGCAAGCCTTTATTTTTAGAATTCTGAGGGAATACATAGTCATCCTACGCATCTCTATTTATGAGTTCAAGGTGACTTTGACACATTAGCTCTCTGAATCCTAGATTCCTCAAAAGGAGGAGCCTAGGATATTTTTTCAATGTATGCAATACTTGAATACTTACTGTGTGCTTATAAGATTCCAAAGTGATAAATGAAAAATGAAGGCTACAAAGCTATGGAAGTCTAAAGCGATTTTGGATATGATGAAGACATCAGTGACACTTCATGTAATTTAGTCCTTGACTGATGGAAATTGTCAGCCACTGAGAAATCATTGGGAAAGATGTCACCAGACAAATTGGATTTTCACAACATTGTTAGTTTGTGAAATAACCTTACGGAAAAGATTTTTTCCTGAAAGCTCTTAAGTAGAAATGATTAAAAAGAGATTCATCATTAACAATTAGATAAAACTTTGTAGATGAAGTTTAAAACAAAATCAAAAACTTTTAAAGAAAGATGGTTTCAGTCTCAGAAAAAAAACTAGAATGCATTTATTTATTTATTTTGAGATACGAATGTACAGAACAGCTCAATGTGTTCTGAAGAAAACCCACAGGTTTCTTTTGTGTGTAGGAACAAATATGTCAAGAGACATTCCTCATTTAACCTGAGGTTGTTTGACATCATCTTATTTGTTGTTTGACAGCTTCATTGGATGCATTCCACAAGCTAGTATGTAATTTCTGATGCATCAAGTTTTACTCCTTTTAAACAGACTTTAAAATAACTTAAATAATTTTGGACTTAAACAGCTTAATGACTTTGAACTTAGTAAGTTCAAATAACTTACATTTTAACAGTGATGTTGAGGGAACAAAATACAATTATGGTTTATTCTCTTTAAAATGATTTTATTTATTTATTTATTCTGTTTTACCATATCTTAGAATCTAGAAAAATAAGCCAGTTTACATTGCTAGGAAGCTCAGGCATGTACAAAGATGTTCCTATCATCTGTGAGACTATTGTATACACATATAGTAAGTAAATTACATGTATTACTTGTATTAATTTTGGATTTTACCTTTTGTTTTTGATGACTCTCATGGTTGAACTTCTTAGCTACAAAATGGTCTTTGAAAAATATTAGAGGATTCCATTATGCTTAATTTCACATAGTTTATTTTAGGAAAGATTTTATGAACTTGATATTTCACAGAAAGTACAAGATATCTGCCTCTGGATTCAGGATTTAGTGAAAAATTAACAAAAGGTAGATGATCTTTCAAATAATTTAGCTGAAGCCAGTATTTTCCTTTCAAACTTATTTTTTCTAGAATTCTGATAGTTTTATCAGAGTTTCCTGTGTTTCTAACAGGCATCTTCAAAAGACAGTATTGCTGGTCATGTATTTAATGTTCCTATTAAAAAAAAAAAAAGTTTGCATGATGTCTGTGAATTGTTGTGGTACTAACACAACTGAACATGGCATAGAAGGGATTCATGCTTTTTTTCTGGTGCAGTTCTCATTTGGAACACAGATCTAAATGCAAAATCTAGTATGGAGGAGTATACGGGTTTCAGTGAATCACAGAATGGTTTGGGTTGGAAAGGAAATTAAAGATCATATAGTTCCAACCCCCTGCCATAGGCAAAGACACCTCCCAGCAGACCAGGTCACACAAAGCCATCCAACCTGGCCTTGAACACTTACAGGGATGGGGCATCTACAGCTACTCTGGGCAGTAGAGGTTCCAGTGCCTCACCACCCTCGGAGTGAAGAAATATACTGTGGCAAAATAAAATAGGTGGGTTCTCTTTGAGTACTGTTGCCTATAGATTAATCATGGGATTAGACTGAACATTAAACAGTACTTTCATTGGTGTGTTACATCAATGTAAATGTGTAGGAAAACATTTGCTGATGCACAAAAAAAAAAAAAAAAATAAAATCAGTCTTTGCAGTGGTAATAATAAAGAGCAAGGAAAGTGGGAGAGCAGCCTACTTACCCTAGACTTTGTCTACAACCATTGCAGAGATACTGGATGGTTCAGTCCCCTTAAGCATTCTCTGTAGGATACTGTTTCTGTTGCTTGCCCAAGAACTGAAGGAGGAGTCCAGACACCTGGTGAGATGAATTATGTATTTTGAGTGCTTATCTTGGAAGAAGAGTTACACATAAAGAAGTAGATGGAGAACAGAAGTGTTCTATAGCAGTGATGTGTAATCCCCTTTCCTTCATATCAGTCAGCTAAAACTTACTATCACTGAAGCTGTTGCCATAAAGAGATATGGTCTTGGTTATTGACAGGAAGAAACAAATCAAAGGCTGGCAGTTGGCTAGGAATTGAGAGGAGGTGGGAAATGCATTTGCAAAGGGGTGTGTGGGGTGAGTGGATTCAACATACAATAGAAGTGAATACATTTTTGTATTTCAGCTGTCAAAGCTGTGACAACCACAAATTTGCTAAAAATTGTTTAAAAGCCATTGCTCTATAAAAATGGTACCAAGAAACTGCAGCATTGAGCCCACCAGAAGAATAAGTTCACCTGAGTTATTTGACTGAAACAGGTGGTCAGAGTAGTCATTTCATGACATTCTGGAGCTCAGCCAGCAGTTCTTTTAAGTAGTAACTACTTAAATACAATCTTTATTTTGGAAGTTCGCCTAGTATTAATGTGAAGAATATCCACTAATAGTTCTGTTTTAGCAGTACAATTTTGTTCTTTAGATTGGTGATTTAATATAATACATTTTGAAATGTGAGTCCTTATGAAAGCTAATTCCCAAGTACTATGAAGCACTTTCATACAGTGACTTATAAAATGATAGAGAACTTTTTTATTTTTTTCTGGGCTTTACATTCTAATATTTTCAGTTGGATATTAACTTAAAAAGTAAAAACAAAAACACAGCTATTTGAAGTTGCTTCCTTCTGTTTTTTTACATAATGTACATTTTTTTCCTGTATAAATTATAAATATAAAAATGTATTTCCAGATGGCTGTGATAATGTGATGTGATGATCTTCTGTCTTAATTATTCAGAAAGCACAACGCAAATCTGTGTTCTTTTCCCAACTTATCTAGAATGCAACAGCTAAACTTGTGTTACTCTCATATTAGAACATTTTCTTCTGTTTTCACTCAAAGCCACTTTTTGTACACTTTCGAGATCTTACATGCTTTTTTTTTTTTTTTTTTTTTTTTTTACCTTTACCTTTCTCTTTCTCCTATTGTCTGATTAAAAAATACCCTCTTTCCAGCTAAACATTTTCCTGTGATTATCTCAGGGCATTGTCTTCTGCTGTTCTGTTGCATGGAATTCATCTCAATCATTAACTACGACCTTTTATTAAATCAAGTTATGCTTTTAAATCTTTTTTTTTTTTTTTGTAGCCCACTGTACAAGATGGTTTACAATAATGTGTGGGGAAAAGGAGAATATGACAAAGCATCCTAAACTAAACTTATTTCCTGCATAATAACTATATCTGAGTAATAGTCGTGGTAGAAGGCAAGGCATATGTCCAGATTTAAAAGCATGAGCTATTGTGATTTAAGAGTTTTATATACATAAATAAATTATATATCATAATGATAATTATGTGATATATAAATTATAGTGAAGGTTCAGTGTATTGATTATGCAAAATAACAGTCACAGCCTTACAGTTATGACTGTGGTCCAGTATAGATTACCAGTTCCCAGTGGAGATACCTTAAAATTCACTTTTTCTGTGGCTCCCATATACAGGGAGCATGGATGACTTTTTACCAAAATATTGCAACAAGTAAGTTCACTGTAAAGATAGGGAAAGAATAAGAGTTTGAAGGATGTTCATGAAATGTCATCATTGCAGCAGTTTCCATCTAAATCAAAGTATTTTCTGCACTTCTCCAAAGTATTTAATTAGTTTTGTGAAATAAATGTAGTTATGTAGCTTAAAACAAAGGAAAAAACAATGCCATAAACTGAGACTGCATTGGCTAGCAAATATGGTGAAAATAAATGTTAAAAATACTTTATGCTTCTGGTCATTTGCTTTTCTTAGTGTAATATCTGTTCAGTGTGGTGAACTGGCTTCCTTTTATTACACTCAAGTTTAATGAGTAAAAAAGATTTTTCACAAATAATTTTTATTTACTGAGGTGTAGAATTATGTAGTGTAAAACATCTTCTTTCAAGGGCAGCATTACAAAGTCTCTGCAAGTATATATTGCTTTAAATTTATTTTAGCCCACAGCATTATATTTTATCTCTCAGGAGCATGCCAGAGATATTTAGAAAGCATTTTTGTAAGGACAGCATTGCTGGCTAAAGTGATAGAAACTTCTGAAGTTTAATATTATATCGTGTTTTGTGAAGGATGACAGTTGCAAGAAACTCCAGTTAATGCCTATGCGAGAATGCTGATGTTGAAGCCTTTGCTGACTCAGCTTTAACCAGCAGAGAGCTTTCCAAACAGTAGAGCTTCCTAATAGATGGGTGAGGGAATATTCAGGAAAAAATGCAGCAGACTGGCTATTTGGGATGCTGTTTCTTCTTGTGGTCACAACTCACACATGTATAGTACAACAATTTGAAAAAAAAAAAAAAAAAAAGTGATGCAATGGCTTTTTCTTTGTTTTACAGGTGGACATGTTCATTTTTCACTAGACTTCATAAACAATGTGTAAATACTGACTTGTGTGTAACATATAGCAATACAAATTAGTAAAATGCAAACTGAATGTTGTACAGAGCTGAGCTCAGATCTTTTGCAGAATCTGGACGGATCCAGCCCCGCACCTGGTCCCTGGCAGGAGCAAGCAGCACGTGGCTAGGGAAGGATGAGGGAACCAGGCATGCTGCTAGTGGGACTTGCCACAGATACTGTTCCAGTAGCAGGCACTGCCACATGGGAGTGCCCAGATACTTAACAGCCATCTGTGGGTCCTGTTTCTGTGGATCTGCCCCATCCCTTTGCAAAGTTGTGCATAAAAATGCAAATTCAAAATCAACAGGATAACGTGGCAAGGAGTGTCTACTGAACTGCTGTTACTCACGGTACTTGTGCATATAGTACTACTAAGTGAGCTTGTAAGAGATGTTTTCCCCTTTCTTACTACAGAACAGTTTGTGTTATGTCATATTGATGGTGTTGGCCATCTTTTGTGCCCTAAGAAAATGCATGTGGTTTGCCAATATTAGTATCAGCTGAGACAGAAAGGAGAAGAAATGTAAAGGAGTGTGCATAGATCCTTGAGCAGCTACAGTTTATACCTCTGCATTTCCTTTTCCTGCACTAACTGCTGCTTCTGCCTTCTCCTGGCCCATTTTTTCTCACTTTACTCTCACTTTTTCCCTTTGGCTGCTAAACTTCCTCTGGTTTTCCTTCCAACTTTCTCTGCTTCTCAGAGCTTTATTTGCAAGCAGTGATTACCATATATATATATATTTCATATATATAAATTTATATATTATATATATATATTTTTTTTTTCCATTGAAGTTATTTTGTAAAGGAAAAGCTGTGTTAGCTGTGTTAGCTCTTAGACTCTGTCAGAGGAAGAGGATCCCTCCATCCTCCTCCACAGACTGACTTTTAATTGCCAGACTGAAAATCACAGCTCAGTGAACATCCCAAGGAATGTGCTGGGGCAGGTGCTCTGGATGACTGCTCTGGGAGGCTGGCTGTAAGGTGAAGAAAACTAGGGGTGAAAAGGGGATTAGGGGAGAGGGGGCTGGGTTTTTGATGAAATTTGGGCCTATGTTGTGCTGATATGACAGCCTTTACTCTTACCTCTATGATGCTGTTCTGTGTGGACCAACTGGGTGAGTTGGCACTTGCTCGAGGATCCTGCCATCCACTAGCACTCTGCCCCACTGAAGAGGCAGATGTGCCCTTGGGCATGATTAATGAGATCTGAGAGCCATTACAGACCTGCTTCATTCAGGCCACTGTTCTTGAAAGCTTCCTTCATGTAAATCACAGTTATCTCAGCTACTTGAGCTGTGCTGGAGAACTAGCTTTGATGGTGGATTCTTCTTTAATGAGTTGCCACCATCAGCTACAGATATTGGCAGGCTTTTGGCAGGATGTCACTATGAATTTAAGGATTGATTTTTGACTGCGTTAGTCAATGACAGCTGATGGGTGACTGCCTCTTGCAGATTTTAAAATTCATGCCACTGCAGAAATGAATGGCAACAATTTCAGGAAAAAAAAAAAAAGTTGAAGTAACTTGGTAATCAGTTTGTTAATTGAAGCTGAGTCTCACTATATAAGAATACAAATTAGAAGGACTTAGTCTGTTGCATAGCAAACAGTCTGGATTGCTGGGTCCAGTGATGAGACACGGTAGTATATGCTTGAATTTTTTTCACTGAAGAACTATATAGCCTCCAGTTTCATCTTGATGTTTAATGAGGTGATCTTTGAGCTATTGCTCTAATCTAATTGTGTATATGAGAGATACACAAATTGTTTTTCTAAAGCTATTTAAAATAAGGGATTTATCTCTAAGTAATTATACCACAAAGAGGTATAGCTTTTATTTGTGCATTTGACAGGAACCACAGGATTAATCACTATAGTAGAAACAACTTGTTTTTTTTGTTTTTTTTTTTTTTTTGTAAACAAGATTTAAATTAGTTTTGATATTCAGCATGTCTATGTATTATTAGGAGATGGATGATTAGAAAAAAGTCTCGGTTCATTTGTGGAACAAGTGAAATATGAATGTTTTGTAGAAAAGATTCTGGCATTTCTCATTGGAAGAGAGTGGAGCACTGTTGTTCCAGACAGATGTGGCCCACTTGGTGCCCCCCACATGCTCCCTTCTGGGTGACACCAGTACTGTTGCCAGCACTGGCAGTTGAAAGCACAGACATCTGAGAATTTAGTTAGATGTTTTTGGTAGCCACCCCACGTACTGTAAGTAAGATTGTCTTGCTGGAAAGCTCTGGATTTAGGGAGCCATCATCCTCTCTATAGCTCTTACCCTCTCCTATTCCCTTTTTGAAATGCATTTGCTAGGTAGGTGAGGTTATAAAGCCTTTTCTTTTCTTTTTTTTTATTTAATATATATATATTTAATATATTAATATAACCTTCTCAAATGGTTTATATGAATTTGGGGAATTTGGCTTATGAAATCAAAAGCCATTACAGGGAAAAAAAAAAAAAAAACGGCACTGAGCAACATCCTAGGGGGGTTCACATATTCCAGTTTTATGACCATGTGGCTGCTGATACCATTTCAGGATTTTTCTGTGTGTTTACTAACAACACACAACGGTGGGGGCTTTTTCTTGCTAAAGAGAAAACAGCAATTCCCCCTAGTAGCAGTAAGAAAATATTCAGCTCTTCAAATGACTGGCAAAAAACATACCACTAACACTACAGTAGACAAACTCAGAATTTTTAGTAAAACTGGCATGATTGAAGACTAAAAACAACTACCAATAATTATTTCAAGTGCATACACTGATAATATAGGAGAACATGTTTGTTTGCATTCATCATTCTATTCCAGTGCAGCAGTGCATTAGTCTGTGTATTAGTGTATGGTCTGCGTCATTAAGTACTTTTTTTTTTTTTTTTCTTCTGGTTGATGCTTATCTACAAGGTGTATGTTGTCCAGAGCAGTTATTTAGTATGAGTAAAATTTGATCAAACTTTATCTGTTCTACAACCTAAGAAGTGGAGCAAAGCAGACAGGAAAAGTGAAATGGATCGCCTGCAGCAAGGTACGTGAGCAGTGTCTGCAAGAGCACTGGTGTGCATGTAAAGAAATGCTAGACCTGCTTGTGGGTGCATGTACACAGACCCAGTCCTGAAACTGGCATCTTTTCACCACACCACACTTGTTTGTTTACATACTTGTATTGACGTAAGTTCACTTTGTCATGCACTGAAATTGCTGTTAAACTGATGCAGAATCAACAAAGATAATTATTTGAAAGCATCGTTGACACTGGACAGCTGCAGTTTGCATGGCAACTCTGTTTTTTATACGTCAGCTTATGAGTCAAATAAAAGAAAGCATAGTTTATAATTTAGGGGTAAATTATAATTCAAACATGGTGTTTTTAACTGATCTAGAAATATTGGCATCCTGATTGTTGTATTTTGAATATATGACTTTGGTGTTTGGATGGAATAGTCTCTAATGAATCTGCTTCTATCTAGCACAGCAGTTACAGGCTTTGCATGCTTAGCATTCACTTTTTTTTTTTTTTTCTCTTTAGCAGTACGTATCTTTTTGTTGGCTCAATTGAAATAGCAGATTTTGAATAGCTGTTTTTTTCCTCCTCAAATATCCATTGGTTTATCCTGATGGATAAACTAAATACTACTTTGCTAAAAAAAAAAAAAAAAAAGAAATAAAAATAAAAATAATAATAATAAAAAAATACCCTTACGTAATAGGCCTCATTGATTTTTACATTTTGTCTAGGCAAACTGTGTCCAAAAAAGTGAAAGAGGGAGACAGAGAAAGTGCACAAGACCCTTTAAATATAGAAAATAAATTAATATATGGGATTACAATAAATTTTATGATGTGATTTTTTTTTTTTTAATCCTTGGATTGTACTGAGTTTGTAAATATAATTTGTTTAAAGTCGGATGTAAAAATCCATGCTAGGAAAAACTGTGCAGATAATACAGGTCTAATGTGCTAATTCACAAATGCATAGCAATAATTTAAAAGATAGTCAGTATTCCTGATCAGTTTTGAAGAATTTTGACTTGACTGTTGTATTTCATTGTTAAGAGAGATTTGCCTACAGAAATCAAGGAAACTAACCTGAACTTTTTGTCTTTAGGCTTCTCTTGGAGTTTTTTTTATGCCCTAGGCTAAGCACCACTTCTTGGCACAACAGTCACACTTTTAGTAAAGAGAAGGGGCTAGTGCTTTGCCTGCTTCAAGACTTCTGAACCTGTTGCATTGTTTCAGAGCTGCCACAAGTTCAGGTGCTGCCTTTGCTGCCTCTTTCCTGCAGGCAGGATCTCAGGGAGAAAGAGAGAGAGACACAGCTTGTGTTATGTGGAAGCCCTCACTTGAGGCTGAGCAGCAGGGAGCAATATAATCCCTGCAAATTCTGTGAAAAAGGCTTTTCATGCTGTTAGTGTATGCCAGAGTGTATGTTTGTTTATTTCTTACTATTCTTTAAATTCCTCTAGCAGTATATTAGGTGTTGTTTCTAGAGTCCTTTTCCTTTCTCCATCTCTTCATACTGTAGCATAATGAGGTGGGTAGTGAGTTCCTGTTCCTGCCAGTTGCTCAGCTACCTTAGGTTGTCCTTTTCTTGTAAGAGAGTTTGTGATGAGCTTTCCATCTGGTAACTTGGTTTACTGCTCTCTTGTCCGATTCAGGTCTCTGAAGACTCTCTTCTGTGTAGTTGCAAGTAAGCTTTTACTTGATGTCACCCACAATGTATTTGATTTGCATTAATTACTTTAAATGTATTAACTAATGCATTTTTTAAATAAAATAAAATTAATGAATTAATACATATGATTAGTAAACTTAAACAGGTAGTGGTTGAGGTAGAAGGAAACCTAACTTTTTCTCTGAGATACATAATCAGAAATACATTTGCTGTTTTTCTTCTGTCTCCTTCAAAGTCTAACCTTGTTTTTGGATATTCTAATTAAGGGAAAGGAGTGTTTCCTGCCTTCATTTTTACAATGTGAGATGCATACAACAAGAGAAAGTTTACATCTAGGTTAGGGAAAAATTATTTTGCCCCCAAATTCTTCTACTGTGTAACTATACATGTAAACAACATTGACAGCCAGGGAGCCAGAGAAGGCCGAGATTCCAGTAGAAATATTTCATTTTGTTCTTGTTTAATTTATTTCCATTATATTCACATATTTATGGGTATTTCTGAGACTTTACAAGTTAAAGGAAATAAAATTTCTTTAACACAATACATGCAAACGTGTTGGAATAGTTCTGCTGTACCATGAGCAAGAAAAACAGTCTTGAGTTTGTGATGTGATATCTGTCCTTCACTTTGCTTTGTAAATACACATACATAATCTTATGGAAACTTGAATTAGAACCACCTGGTAGTAATATATTTGTGCTATCTATAAGTTAGTAATATCCATTAGCTATGATATTACCCGCATAAACTGTATGAATTTGGATATGAATGGTGCAAAATGTTTGAAATGTCATCCTTGCAGAACTACTGAAACATTGGAACAGGAGCTTTATGCTTGCAGAATATCTATGAGATGATGAGCCACAGGCAATTTATAGGGACAGATTCATATTGGAATATAGCAGCATAAGATATATTACTTAGGAAGGTAGGAATATGAATTTAACTGGCTAGAATCACCCCTCTCACTTTTTTTTCCTCTCTGAAACATAAGCAAATTTAGCAGAGAAGCTAAAATCGACTATTAAATTTATGTACTGCTTAGATGTATTATGTCTGTGGTCTATTTACTTTACTTTAAATTAATGAAGATTAGATGTGTCCAGGTCGTAGCCAGAAGGCTTCTAAAGGCAGTAGAAATAAAGTGCTAAGAGTAGAGAAGTTCATCGGAAGACGGCTGGTGCTAGAGTATGTTAGGAAACTGTATTTACTAACCATTCTGCTTTCTGAGCATAGCTTTTAAAACACTGGTCTTACTATGGAGCATCTATTAATTAAAAGCCCTTTGTTTCAAGCATTTAGGGTGTTTACACAAATAGAAAATTTCCACCTTATTAAACAACACACTGCAATTCAGTGAGATAAAATGTATTAGAAGTCAATATTGCTGATTATTTTTTTCCTGAATGGCTCCATTAATTTGCAAAATGACATTTCTGCTGTAATGCAGTTGTCTTGAATCTCCAGCCTTCTTCCCCTAAAAGGCAATGATGTCTCATGAGTGTGTGCTATCAACAAGCAAGCTTGTTGGACTTAGTGTAGCTGCCAGTGGCAAAAGTGTTTTGAGTTGCACCATTAGGTTGTTAGTGCTTGGAATGTTTGATGTGATAAAGCTGAATGAATTGGGTTGGTTCTACAGTAACAATGACACCATGAGTATTCTGTTGCTAGGAAAAAAAAAAAAAAAGTTGTCTGGTTATTGGCCACTTCAAGAAAATAAATGTGGAAATGAAACTTCAACTTTATTCTAGTCATGAATGAAAGTCAATTACTTTGGTGATTGGTTTCTAGATTTATTAGAAAGAGGTCTTCAGCATTTGAATTTGCAATAAGTAACCTTGTCATCAGTCTCAAAAAATGATGGGGAATGGTGAGGGAGGGAATGAGTAACGGTTTTTGAATGCTTCTGGATGATAAAAGAAAAAAATACTCCTGAACTGTGTAATTGATGATAACTTTATAAAATATTTATAGGAGCAGCTGTTTGAGTACTATCATGGAGTCAAAACCTAAACAGACAGAAAATGATTTTGTTGTTGTCATTGTTTTAAACATCAAGAATTGCTTAACTTTTTTTATTTGCTTATGTCCTTGAGTAAATTTCTTCAAATTTTCCAGGTGCTTTTCCCACATGAGTTCAAGGAGAGTGGCTGGTTGAAAGAACTGACTGCTGTGGAGGACAGCATGACCACCATGAAAGGAAGCTGCCTCCTTACAGTGCTGTTGGCAGGATTTGGGGTATTAGGAATACTGGAGCCTGCAGCAGAAGATATCCACTGCCACAGAGCTGAACACCCAGTGATTACATACAAAGGTAAAGAGTAAGAGCAAAGAAGTACCTTCTCCTTTCTTAAAACAAAACAAAAAAACAAAAACAAAAAACCACCTAACGTAATCTCTTCATCCTGTATTCATATAGGTTGAATACAACTAAGTTTGAAAAGTTTGTTCACAACTTTGTGCTAAATATTTCAGTTGAAGGTGGGTGACTCATTTTCCTCTGTGATTAAAGTAAAGTTAGGGTCACAATATAGTTCAGGTTGGAAGGGGAAGTCAGGAGGTCAACCTCTTGTTCGAAGCAGAGCTAGCTATGAGATCAGACAAGACTGCTCAGGGCTTCATCCAGCCTGGCCCTGAAAACCTGCTAGAGCACAGACAGTACAACCTCTCTGGGCAGTCCTATGCAGAGCCTGACTATCCTCAATGGTAACTTACTTCCATATATCTAGTGTGAACCTCTCTTATTTCAGCTTAAGCCCATTGTCTCTTCTCTTTATTGTGGTTTAACCCTGCAGGCAGCTAAGTAACACACAGTAACTTGCTTATTCCCCCAATCCCTCCTTGTGGGTAGAGATAAAGACAGTTTAATAGGACAGAAAAAATGAAGGGAAAATAAGCAAGTAATGCACAATCCAATTGCTTAGTACCTGCTAATTGATGCTCAGCCAGCCCCTGAGTAGCGGCAGCCACCCCAAGGCCAACTTACCCTATGTTTTATTGTTCAGTGTGATGCCATATAGTATGAGACATCCCTTTGGCCAGTCTGGGTTACCTGTCCTGTTTCTCTCCCCTCCTAGCTTCTTGCATACCCTCAGTCTCCTCACTGCCAGGGCAACATGAAAAGTTGAAGAGTAGTGTAAGACTTAGTGTAAGTAATGCTCTGTGATAACTAAAATGTTAGTGAATTATCAAAAATATTTTTCTCCTAAATCCAAAATGTGACACCATACCAGCCACAATGAAGAAAATTAACTCTGTCCCAGCTGAAACAGGACATCATCCACTGTGCACCGCTGCCAAGATCCTGGTTCCATCTTCCTGATAATCACCTTTTAGGTGTTGGAAACTGCTATGAGGTCACCCTAAAAACATTCTCTTCTCTAGACTGAACAAAGCACATTTCCCCAAGAGTTTACTGGTAGCTCATGTTGTTTAGGTCCTTGGCCATCTCGTTGGCTCTCCTAACAACACTCTTTTGTATTGGAAGCTCCAACACTGGATGCAATATTTCAGATGCTTCTAGTGTGATTCAGTAATCCCTTTCCTTGATCTTGTTCCTTTGAGCAGGCTATACTCCTGGTAATACAGCTCAGGATGCTGTTGGCCTTCTTTACTCTGAAGGCATGTTGCTGGATTGCGTTCAGTTTGTTGGCTGCCAAGACATCAGTCAGTCCTCAGCCTGTGCTGTGGGGTTGTTCCTTTCCAGGTGCAGGACTCTGTGTGCGTGCTGAATTTCCTGAGACTGCTCTTGGTCCATTCCTCCAACCCATCTAGGTCCCTTTGGATGACAGCCCTACTCTCAAGCTTATCAATGAATTTTGTGTTATCTACAAACTTAACAGCATGTGGTCTGGTGGTCCCCCTTAGCCACTAATTAAGATGTTAAACAGAACAGGTTCCAGGATGAATCTTTGTGATATTCTACTTGTTGCACTGGCTTCATGGTGGAGTAAGTCCCATGAAACATTTACTCTCTGTGTTTGATCATCTACTTGGCTTTTTATCCATCTGATTCTCTGTTTGTAGAGGCAGACCATAACATCCAAACTTGCAGTGAGACAGAAAGACTTGAGATAGATGAAATCCACTGCTCTCATCAACAAAACCAGTCCTTTTATTATAGAAAGCAATCACGTTGGTCAGGAATTTACTTAGTTTTGGGAAACCCATGTTGACTGTTCTCAGTTGCCACCTTCTCCTCCATGTCCATAAAAGTCAAGGGGACTAACAGTGTGACTTTCACAGAAACCAAAGAGAGGCCGACTGGCTTGTAGTTCCCACATTTGTTTCCCTGCAGTCACTGGGAATGTTTCTTCCTCTCAATGACTTTTCATAGATGAACAGTGCCCAACTATCTCATTGTCCATGGATGCAGCTTGTCTGATCCCCTGGATTTATATGGGCTGAGATCTTGCAAGTTGTTCCTTATTCAGACTGTGTCCACCACTGGTAGTTCTTGAACTCCTTCGCTAAATACAGTGGCCAGTGAGACCTCACTGATGATGACTGAAGCAGGAGTATAGAGCACCTCATCTTCATCTGTGTCTGCTGGCACCGATCACCTGCCCAAGTTCAGCAACTGACTTGTATTTTCCCTGTTTGACCTTTGATTATTATTGTAGCAGCAGAAGCTCTTTTTGTTGCCCTTGACATTCTTTGCAAGTCTGAACTCCCATTGAACTTTGGTCAACATGAAATGGTTCTTAAGTGTCTGTGCAGTGTTTCTAAATTCCTCCTTGGTCACTTTGTCCCTGTTTCCACCTAATACATACTGCCTTTTTGCATTGGAGCCCCATCATGAGCACCCAGCTTAGCCAAGCCAGTCTCTTAATACATGTGGTTGTCTTCCTGTGTGTTGGGATGGACTGCTGAGGAATAGTTGGAACAAAACAAAAAACACTTGGAGGACACTGTCTATTAAAAATAAATAAATAAATTGATTTTTTTTTTTTATAATTTGAACTGATTTTTTCTATTAGTGTTGCAATTTAAAAGAAATTCCAAATACTACTCAGCTGGGAGGATGTGGAGATTTGGATGTATTACATCACCTGTTGCATTCCTCCTGTTTCACTAAGAAAGCGTGCGTGCGTTTTTTATGTTTATTTCAATGAATTAGGATTTATTTAATTCTAATTGAAAAAAAAAAAGTTTGTTTCCATTTCTTCTATAAGGTTATAGAAAATAACATAAATGCTTTCTCGGCAAAACATGTTGCTCTGGCATTTTAACGGTTTGATAAGAAAATGGTCAGATGTCCCTTTCTCCAATATATTGGAGAGTAAACTAAATTGGTCATAGTTTTTACGTGAGGATTGTAAACCATCAGTCTGTGGTGAAGGAAGGACCTTTATCTCTCATTTATTGATGGACTAAGTAGTATGATTTAGTCTGACGTATGTGGACTTTCTTAGTATTCATATAGTATGTGTAAATTAGATTTGAAAAATTAAATGAAATTTTATTATAACAGACATAAACAAAGTTGTAAATTAAAGAAGCACATTTAAAAATCCAACACTTGGCTGCTTTATTTCACAAACTGAAGGATTGTTTTATGTACATTTGTTGTGTACAGAGCTGTAAAAGCAAAAAATTTAGACTCATTAGTAGAGTTACATGTTAGAAGTTGAATAAAAATGCATTGATGTGAGCCTGATTCTGTCCATAAATTTCAGCCTGCATACAGGAGAGTAGCTTGAATCTAGTCTTTTCCTGCCTTTTAGATTGTTGCTGTTCTCCATCATATTTAATAGAAGGGCAGTTATGTCCTTCTAGTTTTAAGTTATCTGTGTGAAGGCTGGCTGGGGACAGAGACCTGCTATCTTCTTGTTTCAGTGGCATCTTCTGATGCAGCCAAAGACAACATCACTGTGATTGTGCTGAATAATTTAGTTTTGCTGTAAATAAACGTGGGAAATGCTGCTATGTAGAAACATTTATTTTCATATTTATTTTCATATTGTTAACATGAGATTTGGTAAGATTTTCAATGCAAGACTCTCTTTTGACCTTCATTGTAGAAATATTAATCAGTATGTATCCATGATGTATTTTAGCTTTTAAGAACTGGCATATATTGAAAAAAGTTTTCATTCACTTGAAATAGTGTAATAAGATGTAGCTCATAATCACCAAAATAATCTGTAGGGAGCCATCAGTACATGGTTGAAATTATACGTGGAAATGTATGTTCAATGCATTATACAGTATGTGATGGCTAGGTAACATAGCTAGTGTGGGCATGCAGCAGTTGACTAGTAATTGCAGGGTTGCTAGTTTAGCAAAACCAAAGATGAGGCACCAAAGGAAAATATGAGTAAGAGAGGTTTCTTTTGAAGCAGTATATTAGGAATGGACTTCCTGGAGGTATCAAAATAAGAAATAGATATGTGTGTGTGTGAGAAGAACTACTCTGTGAATGAATCCTATAGTAGGAGTTGACATGACTGAACCAGCCCTCTTCTTGTGTTCTGTATTCTCCCTGCTGTATTTACTGACTTCATGAATGCATATCAGAAAATGCTCTTTGTATCTGCTGACGTTATTAGTGCTGCTGGACCAATACAGCATCCTGGAATCAATTCTTAACCACTAAGAAACCTTTCATTAGACTGCTACATTGTTACCCTATTCTGTAAAATCATCTTATAATATTAGATTCACCAGAGCTAGATTCTGTGCACAATGCTCAACATCAGCCAAGGCTGAGCACTGTTGTTATTGGTTGATAGGTTCTTTAAAGATTGTGAACTCCAGTACTAATTTTACAGAAATACCAACTCTTTTACTTATACCTGACTAAGGCTATTTTTTGTACTTTTGGTATGCCGTGTTTTATTTGACTTCCTTTGAGAGGCATGGTAGATGGAGTATAAGCTATTAAATAAAACTAATGGAGTGAGAATCTGCTGTAGTGTATGATGAACAGCTGCAAAATACTAATAAAAAGATAAATTAGTCCACAAGAATTGTTGTGGTGAAATATGGAAGGGGACTATATCTCTTCCAAAAACTTGCTTGCTTTCTGCACTGCCCATCAAAAAACACTTAGGTGATAGTCCTGTCAAGCTACCTTCTGTGGAGAGGCACATACTATTTCTATCATTGATTTTCTCAGCTAGATATTTTTAGCTGAAAGTCTGTGATATATCTTCTGATTTAAAATGGCAGGAATTCCACATACCAGTTGAGAACCTCTACTCAAGTATGTAATTTGCCAGTTAGAGAAAAGGAAAGAAATCTTGCATATGCACATACAAATTATTTTTGTCATGACCCAAAACCCTCTTCCATTGCATCTGTTTCTCATACATAGTGGTAATAATCAGTGTAATTTGTTTATCTGCATAATTCATGTTATGAATGTATAATGTACTTTTTCTTCCTCCCAGAAACTTGAACAACTAAGAAAGCCTATTTGAGAATTAAAATTGTTTCAACTTTAAAATTTGCTGCCCTAGGGCTTTCCTAGACTAGAAGAAGGCATTTTGTGTTTTACTTGGAAGCTGGAAATTTCCTTTTCTTATTAAAGTTAGTCAGGGCTATTGCAGTGATTAGATTTATATAAAAGCAGATGTCTAATAAAAACAAGGATGGATCGAGAGGATCAGCCCTGTAGTGTGCAGTCCAGTGTGTTATGTAGTTGGGGGTATCTGTGGTGATGCATAGTCCCTCCTAAGTCCCTTTCTCTTCAAGGAGGAGTCTGCCTCTAGATGTGCAAATGTGCTAGTCTGATGTTCTTTTTTCCCTTAGTTCTGCTTGCATATTTTACATGTATGTGCTAACGATTCATCAGCTATGCTAACATAAATCTCATAAAGATATTAGAGGCAAGAGGTTGCAAATCCTGTGCAACTTGTAGGTTTGGGTGCAAGGAAAAAAAAATGCAGGTGATAGAATGGACATACAAAGACCAAGAGTGCATTGGTCTGTGCATATGTTTATATATTTCAAATATGTGAATAAGTATACTTATGTTTGTAATAAAAGTTTTGACAGAAAAAAAAAAAAGGCCTAAAATAAGCTAATCTTTAAAGATCAGGCCTTAAAATTTTTATTTTTATTATTTTTTTAATCTGGATATGCTTTCATGTGCACAGAGATATGAAATACCAACTTTGTAAAGCATATTAAGGTTTATTGGTAACCAAGTTTTTCTTACTTTTTATTGGAAAAACACACCTTCTTAATATAGTTTAGCCTAAATAATGATGGTTGTGGAAATCACATTTCCTGTGGGTAGGAACGTTGAGGAGTAAATCATAGGCAAATGGTGTTTAGAAAAATAAATTGCCTGTGAAAATCAATGGCTGTTTATAAGAGTTTAACTATTCTTATACAAAAACAAAGAAAACCAGTTGCATAGACTGAAGTTTGTCTAAATATTTCCATAGGTTTCAAAGCACATAACTACCCACTTTAGGGAAACTATAGCAGATAGAGTTTATATTTTATTACAGATTTAAAAACAAAATCAAGCAAACAAAAACAAAACAAAATAACAACAACAACAAAACACAATCTGTAAAAGTAGTTACAGTTTTGTGCTGTGTTGCTCCCATCTCCAGCATGTGGAACTTTGAAATTGTCCAACCTGCCAAAATTTGCACACTCAACTGGAGACTTGTGTTGTAGACAGACCCTTTCTGTTAGGTAGACCTAAAGGGAGTATCTGAATTGCTTGGCTGTGTCTTTTCTCTCAGATTGCAGCCCTTGCTTGTCTGCCTCATATTTTATTTCAGGCAAACTTAACTGGGTTGCTTCGTGCAGTTTAAATGGGTGGGGTGATTTAGCATAGGTTATTTTGCATAAACCTGACAGCAGTCCTTGACTTAAGACTCCTCCACTGATGAATCGGAGATGTGGTCACCACATCCACTGGCTGGACGTGGAGGAATATTTATATTTACAGCTTCATGCAGCCATCTCTTCATACTCTCTCATGCATATACATGTATGTAGCATGGCACTGGCATGAGACAAAAGCTAGCTGATGTAGGCTTTTTTTTTTTTTTTTTTTTTTTTAGGAATAATGTACAGTTGTAAACTTGACTTAATTGATGTTCAGTGTACAGCTAAGATATCTACTCTAGGGTAAATCTAATTCTTTTATACCTCTATAAAGTAGTGCTGTCTCAGCAAAAAAAAAAAAAAAAAAAATCATTTGACAATTTTAGAAGCTGTGTTTAGTGATATTTTAAATACATGCTGTGCTATAAAGAGCTTATCTGTTAAATAAACACACTTAAAAATAACATGTCTCAGTCCATAAAAGAAATGAAAGTAAACCCTTCGTTTCTACTTGAGGTTAACCAGAAAAGAAAAGTAGCATAGTTATTTTTTGATTTCTTCATTTGGGAATCCTAAGAAATATATTTTCTTAACCTTATTGTCTAACCACCACAGAATTCCCTCACTTGGTGTTTGTCTCAGTAATACAGATTCAGTACATCTTTGCTCCTTTTATCATGTGGTTTGTGTGTGGAGCAGACACACTTAACATGTGCCAAGAGGAAATAACTTGTGGGCTGAATAAAAAAAGATGCATGCTGTATGAACTTGTTTTTTATTTGTACTCTCTTCTCTTTCCCCTAATCTTGTTGCAAGCTACTGTTTAAACTAATAATAGTCTACTAAGCTGCTCAGATTTTATTGCTCTTTTCTTCTTTTTCCACTGGTATTCAAAAACACACTTTAAAGACCTCCTTCCAGTTTCAGCAGTGGGATTGAAGTGTACTGCTTTCCATCTTTTAGGTTTTCCTTTAAATAAGGGTGATTCATCAGTGAAGAAGAGTTGATTGCTAGTTGATATCACAACTTTGGTTTGTCAAGATGATAGGACTATGAGATTGTATGACCCTCTCAAAAACCAGCCCCTCTTAAGGAGGAAAATAATTCCTCCTTCAGCTGTATATATATATGTGTGTGTGTGTATATATACACACGTATATTTAATAGAATCAGGTCTGCCTTTATTTTCACACAGGAGACTAAGCACCCACTAGCAAATGGCAACTTTCAACTGCTTACAATTAATTCAAAAAATAAGTTTGAAGTCTACTATCCCTTTACTATTTGCCTAAATCACCCTGTATCTTTGTTACCCCATAAAGAAACAGGTTATGATAGTGACTGAACCTCTCAAAGTATTGAATACCAGATAACTTTTATTTTTAACTTTCTGATAACTAGAAAACAGCTATGACTAGAAGGGCTAGTAAGCTGCACATAACATGCCAAGTAGCCTTTCTATGGCTGTTTTCTTTCCTTTTGCTCAAATGTGGATGTTGGGAGTATATGAAATTTCCTGATCTTTAGCAAAACAGCAGAATAAGTGACAGGCTCCTGACAAATTCCACTATCTATACAAAGTGGGCAAAGGGAATTAAAATCTATGGGTTTATTTATTTTTATTTTTTTTCAAAGATACGTATTTTTAGTGGAGATGGGTGTTTTTACATAAAGGTTGTAAAAGATAGGTTCCAACATGGAATATATTGAAGGAACACATCAGTGATCAAGAAATAAAGCTCCTAAGGTGGACTTCTATAATCTTCTAGAAGTTTCAATGTGTTTAAAGAGCTGATGAAACAATATTGCCTTTTTTTTTTCCCCCACCAGACAGTATATATATTTTTTCCAGAAGACGTTTAAGGAATACTCTATCCCTTCTATAGATAAGTTGTCAGCATGAATATTCTACTGATCTCACCCCCTTGGAAAAGGCTTTAATGAAGCATATCATAGAATTGGAGGATGGCTTGGTTTGAAAGCAGCATTAAAGATCACCTGGTTCCAACACCCCGGTCGTGGATAGGGCCACCTCCCACTAGACCGGGTTCCCCTGGGCCCCATGCAACCTGGTCTCAAACACTTCCAGAGATGGGGCATCCACAGCTTCTCCGGGCAACCTGTATCAGTACCTTATCGCCCTCTGAATAAATAATTTCCTATTAACAGCTAATCTAAATGTACCCTTTTTTTTGTTGAAAACCACTCCTCGTCATGCTATCACTATCTGTCTGTGTAAAAAGTCACTCTCCATCTTTTTTGTAGGCCTCCCTTAGGTACTGAAAGGCTGCAGTGAGATTTCTCTGGTGCCTTCTGTTCATGCTGAACAGCCCCAGCTCTCTCTCCCTTTCTTCAGAGTAGAGATGCTCCAGCCCCTTGATCATCCTTGTGGCCCTCCTCTGGGCCCACCCTAATATAGGTCCATGTCCTTCTTGTACTGGGGGTCCCAGAAAGATGAGGAGTACTGGATGCAACACTTATGTGGGGCCTCATGAGGGCAGAGCAGAGGGAGACAACCACCTCCCTCAACCTGCTGGACTCTGCCCAGGATCTGGGCTGCAAGTGTGCACTGCTGGCATGTGTTGAGCCTTTCATCCCCAAGTCCTTCTCAGGGACTGCTATTGGTGCAGAGAGGACTACTCTTAATGAGTGAGATCCTTGTGTCTGGGATTGCCCTGACCTGGGTGTAGAACCTTGCGCTTGGACTTGCTGAACCTCATTAGGTTCACATAGGCCCACTTCTCGAGCTTGTCCAAGTCCCTTTGGATGGCATCCCATCCTGTTATATCAACTAAACTCAGCTTGGCGTCATCTGCAAACTTGCTGAGGGTGCTCTCGATCCCATTGGCTGTGTCACTGATAAAGATACTAAACAGAACTAGTCCCTAGCTGGACCCCTGAGGGACACCACTCATCAACAAGCCTCCACCTGGACATAGGCCCATCAACTGCAACTCTCTGGCTTCAACCATCCAGTCAATTCCTTATCCACAAAAGAGTAGACACTTCAAATCCATACTTTTCCAATTTAGAGATAAATGTGTTGTGTGGAACCATGTCAAAGGCCTTAAGGAAAGTCCAGGTAGATGACATCAGTCAGTGTTCCCTGATCACCCCATCATAGAAGGCCACCAGACTGGTGGCATGATTTACCCTTGATGAAGCTATGCTGGCTGTCTCGGATCACTTCCTTACCCTGCATGTGCCTTGATATTGCTTCCAGGAGGATCTGTTCCATGATCATCCCAGGCACAGATGCAAGGCTTACTGGTCTGTAGTTCCCAAAATCTCCCTTTCTACCATTTTTAAAGATGGGAGTGATGTTTCCATTTTTCCAGACACTAGAGATTTTGCCTGACTGCTGTGACTTTTCAAATATGATGGAGAGTGGCTTGGCATCTACATCAACTGCATCAGCTAGTTCCCTCAGGATCTGGCTACTTTATGGGACCTCTCTTAAACTTTGAGGCCCCTGCTGCCCTTACTGCTTGTCACCAAATGTAGCCTTCTGTTAGCTATTGCAGCAGCTGCAAGATCTGAGGAAACCCTGGCCTGACTTGGAACTTGCCTGCAGCTCTTCTATTACCAGGAATCCTAGTGGTATGGAGGGAAAACATTTCAAACTTTTTTTTTTTTTTATACTATTTTTTCTTCCTCCTAGGGAAAGTAGGAGGGAAAAAGAAGAGCAAAATCACATACCTAATTTCTTAAATAAACTTTCAGACATACTCTATGTTTATTTGACAGAGCATGTGGAAGAAGGAGAACAGTCAGTGCTTCTTCAAAGTGATTTTTTTCACATGCTTTTTCTTACCTCATTTCTGTGGTACTGTTCTCTTGCTTTTGACAGGATCATAGGATGCTGAATAGTGACTGATTTTGTTTGCATGGCTGAACATGGTAGATATTCATTTGTTACATGGCAATTTGTCATATTCAGGTGAGACCATACTGTGACGTGTCATAAGCTTGTCTTGCCACTAATAGTACTCACTTCAGGTTTTGTTATGATGGACAAAGGTTTTGTTTCTTCTGGACAAAGAAGCAGTTCTTCTCTACCATTTCTGAGGATTAGAAGATCAATTCACAACTAGATCTATAGAGTAGTGATTGAGGTACTTAATAATAATGACAGATACCTTTATAATTTGACAGTGCCTTTTAGCATTTTTTTATTGTCATTATTTTTAACAAAGAGAATTGCTATTCTATGTTTTGTGGGCTTGTATTTTTCTTGCTGGTCACATTTTTGTTTTGGCTTGAAGGCTTTTTCGTTGTTGCTGTTTTTATAGTAGGGGTGGGGTGTGTATTCCAGTCTGAAGTCCTAGCTCCAAGGTCTTACCAAGATTATCAGGCTTTGTCCCCTTTGCCCTTCATGTTACAGTATGTCTTCTTTTGTTGCCTTTTTTTTTTTTTTTGACATAAAGCATTTTCAGACTTGAAAACACTTTACAAGCTGTAGTCTTGGGTCTTGGGCAGAATTTATAAAATCAAGAAACTGTATTATGTTATAGCAATGTAATTAAAGAAGTTTAGTGCTGTAGCATGCCACCATTAGTGTGTCATTGCAGGACCTTCAGTCCTAGAAATAGTTTTGCTAATTGAAACAGGTGTTTTCCAGAAAAGTAATATGGCATTATAGTAACCAGGTTTTTGGCTTTATACTTCTCTTCCCTGCAGTAACTAAATAAATAAAAATTGATCTTTGTGTGTGTGTGTGAGAAACTCCCCGTTAAGGCCAAATGCTGTTTTCCAATAGTCATACAACTTGATATCCTCCAAAATAAATTCTGTGACCAAAAGCCAAAACCAGGTTTTAATTGTTAAAATGTGGAAGTTTGATCCCCTCTGAAGAAAGGGCATGACCAAGGATGTTTGATGTTGCATGAGGTCAGTCTCTCCGTATCACTCATGGGAAGGCAGGCAGCAGCGGGACCAGTGCTGGTAACTGGAACGAGGAGCTGCACTCACTGGGAAGAGTGTGTGGACTCTGTGCTGGCTGAGGTGTGAAGTTACTGGTTTATGTCTGCCTGGAGTGCTGACTAGCAGAACTGCCCTAGTGATGAATAGATCTCTCACTAGTATGGGGAAGGACAGATGCAGCAAGTAGAATTTCCACATGTCAAAACACAGCAGAGTTACATGGCATGGTTTTAACAGCTCAGAAAATATTCCTTATTTTGGTAATGTGCTCATCTCCACCTACACTGCTGAATGAGTCCCTACACTGAAGTGTGGATCAGCCTACCTGCAGGGTGGCTGACAGTGTAAAGTGGGCAAAAGTGTCTCCCTTGGTTCATCCTCCTTCATTCACTGATGTGTTTTTTTTTTTTTTTTTTTTCTTTCTCCTGAGAATCCTACAGAGGTTTCTCACGCCCTTCTCATCATTTTTTTATTTCAGATCTCTTGCTTTGATTAGCTTTCTGTACTCTTTCCTCCTGATTTTCTGCTCTTATGTGATTCAGGCTTAGACTATCTCTCACTTTTAGACTTTGGGACTTTGGATTGAGACATAATGTTAAGATTTGATAATACCAGTACTGTCTACATTAGATTTCTTACACTTTTTTTTTCTTTTTTTTTTCTTTTTTTTTTTTTTCTTCTAGGCCATCTTAAGCTAGCAGCTGTTGCAAACAGGATATTAAAGCAGAAGAAACTTAAGTGCAGTACAGGATAATAACACTTGTGTGTTTCACTGAGGCATTCTCTCCCTCTTTGTCTTCTCCTGCATTTGTTCTTTTCCCCCAAGTCTATTCCCGTTATTTTAATTTCGTGAAAATTTTCTGAAACTCTCTGAAACTTTTCATCAGCAGTTTTAATTAACAATATACTTTGTTTTATGCTGTATTCTTGTGACTCCTTACCTGAATGTTATCCCATTTCTGTTTGAATCTACCTCTAATCTGATGACAGGCTTCTTGTCAGCTTTAGTCTTACATCTGTTGCTTTTTAAAATACAGTTTGTATGTGATTTATTTTTCTGGCCTGGATACCACATCCTTTGCTTGACAATTTGTTTGTTTTTACAGATAAGACTCTTCACTCACTTGGTTGAAGTGATACAACCCATAAACCATTCCAACACATATAGTCTACTATAGTAAATTGGCTTTAGTAGCTTCCTGTGATCCCTCAGATCTCTGATACCTACCAAAGCTTCTCTCTTAAATACATGTTAAGCATTTTATTGTTATGCAGAAGAACTCATCCTAGCTGTGAACTAAGTGGAGGTGACACCTTCGTTGCCCTTACAAACATGGCAGCTAACACCAGTCTTATGGTTCTGTAGGTGCCTTTTTCTGGAAATCCTTTCCATTGTGTTTGTTTTCTCTAACACTGCCCTGAGCTCCTCTCTGTTATGCAGCCAGGTGCATAAACAATTCAAGAAGAGGGGCAGTTGCTAAATCTGCTTCTGACAGCTTCACAAAATGAAAAAAGTTTAATGATTATGGTGAGAATAGCAGTTTCCCAAGAGCTGAGATAGCAGAGCATCTAAACAGTGAGAGGGTAGGTTGCAATCCCTACTGTGTTTCTAAAGCAGTGGGCTTGAGTTTATCTCAAGGTGATGTCATTCAGGCTGGTATTTATGAATATTTCATTGCAAAATATTAAGAACAGATGTGTGCAATGATGAAACAATTAGAATGACAGTTCAATGCAATCTGAAAGTAGGGAAATTTAAGTTGGCATTGTATTTAAAGGCATCATGGAGAAATACCCAGAACTGAGCCCTTGGACCACAATCGCTTCATTATTGACTCTTCCCATCTCCTTTTTCCTTATTTTTTTTTTCTTAATTGTTGTCTGCAGCATGATGTTTTTTATGGTTCCTAGTTTGGACAGTTAGTAAAGATCAGTAGGCTTTTTGCTTTAAAGTGGGTCAGGTTTGAAAATCCTTATTTCAGTTTATGGCTTATACAACAGTCTGTAAGTTACTTCACAATTGTTTTTCAAAAAAGGTGCTGAAGATCAGGCAACAGAAAGTTTTTAAGCACGGTTCTTGGAAACTCAAACAGTTTTGAAGCACACCTAGTTATTATTTTTAAATACAATGCTATCCTCAGATGACTGATACTGTGTGATTTAAAAACATAACATCAGGTGCTCCATGTTTAAGTCAAGGGTTTGATTTCTTAGAAGTGGGAAGAGTATGGTTAATGATATCTCGGCCAGCTGGCTAGCATAACTTTGCAAAGTAGGTTCTATTGTTCTTCTCCCCTCTAGTTTCATACTGTCTCTCTCTATGAGAGAGAGAAAAAAAAAAGAAAAATTTCTTAACTGGATATCGTGGCTGATACCACATCACTGTGTAATTTCTGTAGAACTCTCAAGTGATCCTAAGCGTATAAAACCTGCGCTTGTAGCACTGAAACTGCTTTTATCTAGGTGGGAGTTCAATCTTTTCTCTCTTATTCCTTGCATTTGTATGCAATGTGTGTGTTTGAACAATGAAACATAAACAATTCAAACCCCTTGTACAGAAAAATAAGAAATAAATAGTCATTGCAGCAGATGTTACTGTCTCTTCCCTGAGGGCACAGACAGTCAGAACCCAAATTCCCTTTAATTATCCCAGTAAAAGACATATGCATACACAAAAGAATGCAGAAGTATGTGCTTCTAGTTGGGGAAGCTTTGACTGGGCAAAGAAAACAGGAATGCAGGCTTGGTTTTTTAGACCTTGAAACTTTGGAGGTTAAAGCAGATTGTAAAAGCAGGCCAAGGAACCAGGGAAGGGCAATTGCTGTGACTGCATCTCCCTTACCTTGAGAGCTGTAGGCTGACTGCTGAGGCCATGACTTTGTGACTAATGAGAGCACCAATGAAAAATGTGAGGAGCTGGGTAGGCGTGGGTAAATTTACAGCAAGTTTAAGAAAGAAGTTCAAGTTCATTCTTCTGTGATATAGAACTTGTTTTAAGTCAAGAGACAGATACTTTAAGTATGCTTTGTTTTCTGTTTCTCCCAATAAAAATAAACTATGTATAGCCCTGCCTTGTTATCTCCAAAATTGTTTTGAGGCTGGTAATAGTTGTTTTAAAAAGCAGAGACCCAATAAGCAATGGGTGAACGTTCTGGATGATGTCAAGGGATTTATAGTGTTAGGATTTGTTTTATTACAGATGATTTAAAGTGGAGAGGGGTTTGGGGAGCTGGCAGATCTTCTAGATAAGGCCAGAGCTGCATATTTATTTCTTGATTTCTGAAGTTGTCTTTGGAAGGAAAGGCAAACTTCAGGATGGTGTTAGGTTGTGATGGATAGTAGCAGAACGACAGCTGCTTTGCTTATGGTCTAAAGAGACCTCCAGAATAGTGGGTCTCAAAAGAAAGCCATAGTTTTGAGGTTGGCTTTGTCTTCTTGTTTTTGTGGGTTTGTGTGTGTGTGCGCCGCTTTTTTTTTTTTTTTTTTTTTTTTTAAATTCCATATTAGCAAAGATGAGCTCTGAACTGCAGATGAAGGTCTGACACGTTTTCATGTTTCCAAAGGGGAAACAAATGTAGTATGGTAAAACTTAAAAGAGGAATCTTTTAGTTTGTGGTTACTGATTTAATCTTGGCAAAACAGTAACAGTAACACCATCTTTTTTTTTTCTTTTTTTTTTCTTTTTTTTTTTTTTTTTTTTTGTGAAGGATTTGATTGCGTTAGTTAATCTAGTCTGTACAGTTGTGTTTGTTTTTTTTCCTTGGAGGCAGAAATGATGGTTTATTTTCTTGTTTCTTTTTGGTTCCCTGTTTTAGAAACTTCATAGTTCTTTTACTATTTAATCACCTAATCAATTTATTTTTATTTTTCAATGTATTATCAACATTAAAGTATCCTTAATTTTTATAATAATTATTTAAATCTTCAACTTGATTACCATTTTTTGTTTAGGTACTACTGGTGTTTTTTTCCTCAGTTATGATGTCTGCATTCTCTTAAATCTGTATTATTAAAGTGGTGTACACAGATGTAAATGTATTCTGTACGATGAGGGCTACATGCAATGGCTTTCTTATTAAAATGTGATACTGAGTATGTGCTTAATAGACCTTGCTGTCCTACTTCTTTCATTTTACAGGGGAGCATGAAATGACATCAGGAGATGCCGCTATTTTGTTGCTGAATTTGTGCTTTTTTCTGTATGTATAGCATCCAATCTGCTTCTGGTTTACTCCATTTAGATTATTAGAACCTTCAGGTAGCAAAGACTGTAAGATCTGTTAACATCCATTACCATCCTTACGCTTGACATCTGGATATTTGTACCATATATACAAAGAAGTGGACATGCCAAACATCTTCCAATCTGAGTAAAAAGTGGACCAGGAATTTCACTGGAGTATTGAGCTGGGCTTGGCTTGGCTTGTTAACTTTTTAGTACAGAACTTTTTTAAGTGCTGTCTCTTTTCAATGCTGTCTCTTTCTGTAAGTTTAAACATTAAAGATTTACCTTTATTTTATTTTATTTTATTTTATTTTATTTTATTTTATTTTATTTTATTTTATTTTATTTTATTTTATTTTATTTTATTTTATTTTATTTTATTTTATTTTATTATTTTTTTCCTCCCCCCTTAGTTAAATTTGTAATGCAGTAGTTTGTCCTACTGGTATACTAAAAATCACAGAAAAAGAACCAGAGGCACCTTCCTGGCCTGTAATTCATGCTTGGTATCTAAAGGTCAGATTACTTGTGTATTTTCTTGCTCTTAACTTCATAACTTCATACATAACATCAACTATGGGAC
Source organism: Aythya marila (assembly GCF_965140915.1). Taxonomy (NCBI): domain Eukaryota; kingdom Metazoa; phylum Chordata; class Aves; order Anseriformes; family Anatidae; genus Aythya; species Aythya marila. The sequence goes on from NC_139043.1 coordinate 84,775,898, forward strand.
TAAAATGCAATATCTTTAAGTACTGACTTTAAGCCCTGCTATTGTAAGAAGCATTAATAATTAATTCCTCTGCCTCTGAAATGCATAGTAAAGAAGGACAGAATTATGAATCATGTAGAAAAGGTTAACAAACATTCAGAACTTTGATCTGAGTCTGTGTCTATATTGAGTGCTCCTGGCTTTGCATCCTAGAGGGAGTCAGCATGCATGGCCTAGGTGGCAGGCACTCTGCAGGTTTTTTCCCAAACTGTGGCTTCATCTCCCTAGAAAGAGCGTGACACAGCATGGGCAAGGCACAGTCATCTTAGTGATACAGTCCTGTAAGACATCCTGCCTAAGCAGCCAGGATCATAAAGCTAGGGAGGCGTATGGTTCTGGAAACAGATTTGCCAACATACCATTGCATATAGAAAGCATATGTCTGGAATTACAGGTTTTGGAAAAACAGCCTATAACAAGGAGCCTTTCTCTGCTTTGCAGTAGGCTGCTGTCTTCCAAGTATTCAGCTTCTATCATAGGCTTTATGGAAGAATGGCTTGAGTGGATGTTTGTGCTCAGATTTTGAGATGGGTATAATTAGAATATTGCTTTTTACTTCTAACTCTTAAAATGAACCTTTTCTGTAAGAGAAATGGGAAAAATATTTGCTGTGCTTATCATATTTGTCAGATGAGTATTTTATGATTTATATTGCCTTGCATTACTCTCTCAAAAAACAAACAAACAAACAAAACAAAACAACAAAAAACCCCACACTTTTGCTGTTCTCATTGTGAATGCATCCAACAGGAATATTTCCATCAAGATTTCTGGCATGTTTTCCAACAGTGCTAGGCTTGTATAGATAGAGAAAGAATTTGGTCCAAAGTAAGTCAAAATATGTGAAGAGTGACTTAAAGTTGTTAAATGCAAACATGTAAAAGATGACTTTACAAATATTTAACTAGTATCCTGTAATTGTATGGGTTTAAACATAATATAAGTGTTTACTATATATAGTTTAAACAGTATGCACCAGAAGTAGAGTGAAATGGTTGTGGTGGACCTTCGGGTCACTGCAGCTTGAGGAATGCACAAGGCAGTTTGCTCAGGTCTAGCATAGGTTTCTCAGCGCTACAGTGACACAGGCAAGCCTTGATGCCTGATCTAGAAGTCTGTTCACAGCTGTTTTCAGAAGCTTATCTGAGAAACAAACACCTGTATATGATATACGTGTGTAGACATAGCCAGTTTCTTCCAGCATTTTAATTTAAAAAAATAAAATAAAAATAAGAATAAAAACCTTAGAGCTGAAAATTACTTAATACAGCAAGTCATTGTACATGAGTGCTGAGTAATGTACCTTGAGTAAATTCTAGAAAAGTAAGTTATGTTTTTGACACATTAAGCCTTATCCCCTTTTGGATAAGTAGGGATGAACTGTGATTTGTTTTGGATGATGTGCAGCTGTTCTTTGGCTGAATTGTTTTGATGGAGTTCTCTGTTGTGTTGGCACCTGTGGAATAGTATTTGCACGTATTTCTTTTCTTCACTGGAGTCGTGGCACTTTTTCTTTCATGTGCAGTGAGTCGATAACTTACAGACAAGGGTTTGTTTAATTCACTTTTGTGAGGGGAGAATACAGTGAAAGAGGTGGAAAGGAGCATTGATTGGAAATGTAAGAAAATATGTATAAACAGAAGTGACTTGTGAAAGATGCAACAGGCTCCAGCATGCCATTATTTCTTCTCTCTCTCTCTTTTTATTTTATTTTATTTTATTTTATTTTATTTTATTTTATTTTATTTTATTTTATTTTATTTTATTTTATTTTATTTTATTTTATTTTATTTTCAGACAGAGAAATACTTGTTTTCGTGTTGTTGTTTTGAGTGAATTTGTTACTCACAGAAATAGATCATAATGGGAAGCTTAAAAGGAGGACTTAACAATCACACTGAAATTGACAACAATGACACACAGAAATTACTTAAGAATATCCCGTTTTTCTCAGCCCTCACTTTGAAATAGCTAGGCACAATGGAGTCCAGAAATGCCACAGCTAAGAGTTCACCTGTGCACCTAACTTGATCCTTAAAGAGTGAAGTGCTGCAAATAAATCCCAGAACAGGGCATGCTGATGAGTGAGCAGGTGGATTGCCTCTTGCCAGCTGCGGCAGCTCACTTGATGGATTCTCCTGAGGTTAATGAAACAGCGTGGCACATCAGAGCAGAGGCTTCTGACTTGTCTCACTCCCTTTCAAGGGGATGATAATATAACACAAGTATCACAGGAAGGGAAGGTCTAAGCTATGCTAAAATCATTATACAACTTCAGGAAGACAGGGATTATCCTATCATCCTTAGATTAGATACGTTTAATTAGAATAACTTCAGCATGCAGTAGTATATTACATTTTTCTTATGATAAGATTAGTGATTTTGTTGTACCGATGCCACCCAGAGATTTCTGTTAATATTGCAAATCTGATGGTTTTCAACAGTATTATTATTAATTTGAAGTTTCTTTGAGAAGGTGGTTCTGCATATGTCTAACTTTTTGCTCTCTATTTGCACAAAAGGACACCATTGCATGAGGTACCATATACGTACACTGTAAACACTAGTGATTTTTTAAAACATCTTTTAATTTGCTAATGAAATTTGTACAGTTTTAGTCTCATCTCTTGATTTCATTTCTTACCATTAAAGATTACTTCTGAATTCATTTCTAAACAAGCCATTCTTTTCCTTGTCAATTTATTTGTCTGTTTACTGTAAATCTTCTTTGAAGGACTGAATAATGAAACCTAGGTTGGAGAGGACTTTATTTGTGGAGAACTGCAGAGCTTAGCAGCCCTTGGCTAGTCTCTGACAATGTACTCCAGACAAACCAGAGCCTGTTGGGCAGACAATATTTTTAAAGCAAAAATGAGATGGATTTCTGGACTTTCATTATTTGTATGAGTATCCAATGCTGTCACGCCCAGCCTTGGTTGTTATCCTCCTTTGTCTATAAAGTTCTTTAGGAGACTCCTTTGACCTTTCCTACAAGCTGAGGGGACTTCAGTGTGTTTGCTGTGCCATGGGTTTATGAGCCATGGCAAACTTTGCTTCCTAAGCTATTATAATAAGAAACAAACCACAGAAGACCTTGAAAAACCCATTGTGATTCACAGCATGTCATGAGATTTTGAGAAAACTGCAGCTCTCTCTGACTCTTTTGACACCAGTCTTTTAATTCCATGGGAAAATATCCATTTTCTTTCAGGAATGCATTTAAGGCCTGCAGATTTCAGTCCAATATTAGTGGGATGTATTGGCTAATGATAGAAACATATTATGGTAGTACTGAAAGGACCCACCATGTGTTGGAGACCTGTTGTTGTGATTGTATGTAAACAACGTATACACTTTTGCATGCACAGCTTCAAGTCTGAGAACAGTATCAGTGGGAATGTAAATGTATGTATTTGACTTTAAAGGTGAGGAGGAAAAAACAGGTTGAAGGTGTGTCTGAATAATGTTTTCAGTATCAGGAGTGAGAACAGAGACTTCACTGAAGGGCTAACTGTTTTATTCTGTTGCACCTGTGGTGAAGGTAGGGCAAAAGGAGGGAATGCCAGGAGTCAGCGAGAACTGTGAAATGGAGGGACTGCTGTAGCTTGTCACCTGTATCAGCAAGCAGTAAAGCAAGGTTACATGTCAGCAGGCAGCTTAATTAAATTATGCCTTTATTTATCATGTCGTATACAAAATATATAGCTGTGTTATTTTTTCAAGCATGTCATGTTGCATCTATGTGATAAGCATTAATAAAATGAAATTATTATCATTACCACGAGTTTTTAGTTCTAAGAAAAATATTTGATAGACCTTTAATAGCTTCTTACACATTTCTGACTCTATGGAGATAATTCACAACAGGATGGAAAGGCCTTGTTTCATCTACATATTTTCAGCTAGATTTTGGTGTTTAGATGATGTTATATCTAATTATGCAAATAAATCAACAGAATAGACTTTCTGTACTGTAACTCAAAGCAGAATTTTACCAATAAGCTTTTATTTTAACAATTGTGTTTTGCTTGATTGTCTTTTTTGGTTTTGTTTGCTTGTTTTCCCACATGGAAATATCACAAAGTTGAACTTTTATTCCATAAAGGCTTGTTCCTGTGAGATACATTATGCCACTCTGGCACACAAGACACAGTTTCAGAGTATTTGCTGCAAAAAATGTCTCTTGCTGCCATTTGCTCTTCCTGATCTTATTCACTCAGGCAAGAATGATGTTGAATGCAACAGAGAAAGGATAAAATAATTTATTGTTTGGGATGACAGAGGGGAATCAGATTTCAGATAGATTTCTTAACAAGTCCTCATTCTCTTCTCACTTTTTCCTGGGCTTGTCTTGACCCACCTGGCCTCTGTCCCCTTGCTCCAAACCTGGAAATGGTCTTGACCACCTCCTTGCTATACCTTGAAGCTTTATTTTGCCATGCCAAAACAGCAGAACAAGTGGAAGAGAATTGCTTCCTTGAATCTGATAGACTTCTGGAGTGAGCACATGTCCTGGTCACTTCCAGCCCCTGGTGCATCCTCTGCTGTCTGTCTTGGTTGGACTCAAAGCCTGAGTAATAGCTTCTGCCTTTTGTGCAGCTTTCAAGTCCTGAATGAGAGTGATATTCTTAAAGACTTACATCTCTATTTCCTTATCTTCTTGTCCTACCTAATTTCTCAACTTTTTTTTTTTTTTTTTTTTTTTTTAATTTGCAATTGATTATTTCATATGAAAGGTGTTACTGAACAGTTGAGGTTGTAAAATCAAGTACACAAATGTTAGGAAATGTCTGTGTCAGGCTTTCCTGTGTAGCCTTATATGTATAAATATAAATAGATAAATATATATAAGACTAAATAGGCATATAGTGTGTGTGTGTAAGTGTAAATACATATATATATATTTCTCTTACTGAATCCTGCTAGGTTCTATGCACAGCATGTGTAGCAGTAGCTGGTGGCAGCTGTAACCACAGTTATTTAATATGTGGCCCCATCCCCTCTCCTGCCCTGTTTTTGAGAACCTATCCAGCACAGATGGAAACAACAGTGAATTTAGCTACAAATTCTGCAGAACGTGTACAAACTGGCATTACAGTCCTGTAATTGCCCAGATGCATACAGGCTGTCATTAAAAATACAGAAGTTAGTTTTCTGACACCCAAGTGATTCTACTGCATGGTTCCATCTGTTTTTTTCCAAATATATGATGCTACTGCTTCTGCACAGTACATTTAATGTTTCTCTGCAATGGCAGAAAACATTTGGACACAGAATAACATTTTTCTCTGGGGCCCTCTCCGTAGGAATAGATGACCTACTTGTGCTAAAAACTTTAATATTTAAATTAAGAACAAATCATCCTGAAACAGGCACCAGACATGGATTATTTCAACCCAAACATTTTCAAAAGTGAAAATATGCATGTGAGCAAAGAAGGGAGTTTATAATGGGGATTGACAACCTAAGCCATAGCTGGGGATACTAGTTCCAAAAATGACACTGCCCTGGCACTCTCAGTGGTTGGTATTGACTCTGTGTCTCAAATGGGCATGACCAGGTGTTCATCTTTGGTATTTTTTTATTGTCTTTTTCATATATGCAGTCCATAAGTCAATAGTTCCACAGCCTGTTGTGTTATACATACATAGCCCTATTTATCTTTTACATATGTTCCAGACAACAGATTTACATCAAACATTTAGAATAAAATAAGTGTTTTGATATCCTGAGAACTGGGGAAAAGACTTTTGAGGAAAAGGCTTCTTTGTAACTCCATTTTCTTTAAAGAACTTAAATAATTATTGAAATTTTAGGAGCTCAATGTGTCTGTGTAAAAGTAAATGAATCTTGCTCTGTTCCCAGAACAATGTTTGTGGTGCTAGAAAAAACACTGGTTTTGTGGGAGTAAAAATAATAGTAATACAAGTATATAAGGAGCTGGCATACAGTTACTTATGAGTGCTTAACTTTGCAACTAGAAATAGATTCATATTCTGAATAAAAGTAAAGCTTGTTGCTGAATTTCAGCAGCTTATCCACTTGTCTGCTCTGTGCTTTATGTAGCACTACATTGGTCTGAGAAAGATAGGTTAAAAAAAATGTTCATTTGAATTTCAAGCATGTTCCCTCTTACCTCCCTCATGTCTCAACCTTTTTATTGTGAAAATGATGAAAATTCAAATTTGCTCATTTTCCTCATTGCTTTCCACTTGTTCAGATGTTCATTAAAGAAGAAAACAAAAAATGCTAGTCCTTATCTGCTTCTGATGCATGGAAAATTAATCTGACTTCATTTGTGTATCTACCAGCTTATTGTAATTGTACTGTGTTGTTGTCTGCTTTACCTAGGGAGGAAAAACATCTGGCTTATAAATCAGAACACAATTAGAAAGTTTCATTCAAATATTAATTGGGTGACTGCCCAACCTGTTTCGTAAGTCTATAGTGAAGATTATGTGGTAGTAATATTGCCTATCTTTCTTTGGAGGACCATACTAAGAAAACCTGCAGCCCCACAGTATCTGCAAATGTAATGCTGACTGCCTGATGTATTACAACTAAGACATTTACAGTAACATTTATTTCTTTTTCATTGTTTTAGAAATTGCCCCTTGGTTACATGTGTTCAGAGCAGAAGATGCTGTAGACTTCTCACAGTTAACATTTGATCCGGGACAAAAAGAGCTTATTGCTGGAGCAAGGTGAGAAATATCTTTTCTTTCCATGTTTCATCAGGTTGGATTTTGTTCTTTCAAAAGTAATATCGAGTCAAATTCTAACATCGGATTGCTCTCATGACTTCCCTGCTTTCCACACCCACTCACCTGAAGTGTGTGTGTTTATTTCTCTTATTCCTGACCAGAATTGGAAGATGGAGTGCCTGGTATCAAGGAATGCATAGTAGCTTGTACTTTTCTCATTTTAAAGAGGAATGTCCTGGAGTATTCTCAAACTTTAGATGCATACAACAAGGGAGATGCTTTATGACACTGTGACAAAAGTTAGTACAGCATAAAACTTGTAATGATCCCAACTTTGGCTATACAATACTGCTGTTCTTGCCTGGGTGATTCTAATAATTAATTATTCATTGCAGTTACGAACTGTTAAAGTCTGCAGAATTAGTGGTGAAGTCAGTGATAATCGTTTCCTCACAGTAAGACAGTACTTTGCAAGCTGTGATAAATAGCGATCCTGTCTTTGGTGTCAACACTGAAGCAGCATCAGTCATTAAACACCAGTTTTTATTCCCTTAGCATATGAAGTATAGTAAAATGTTTTTGTTAGCAAAGATGTTATCCAACTAACTTATTATTTAAATCTTCCTTTGAATATATTTTACTGTCTAAAATTTATGAACTTCCAGTCACTTCATATTTCTGATACATTTAGCATTAGAGTATGATTCTGTTTCCCAATTTGTTTCTTAGTTGAAATTGAGGTTGATTGTATGGAACTGTAAAATGCACTGCAAAAAATTTTTGCCCCTGTAAGGGGGAAACATTTCTGTTTATGTAGTAGATACTTATGTCTGGCACACCTGAAATGGGATTTACTGTGTGCTCATGTTGATTTGCTATTCTGTAAGCTGCCAAATGAAATGAGGCATAATGCTGTATAAAGACAGCCAGTGTAAGTCAGAGCTGTCTGAGCCTCTCCACAGTCACACGAAGTTGCATCTTGGATCAATGCACACTGTATGGATCTCAATAAACTATGAAAAAAAAAAAAAAAAAAAGACTTTTTTTTGTCCATACTATTCATGTAGCTTCTGAATCTCAGGGAAGAATATGTCCTCTAGAACTTGTGCTTTCAGTGAACTCTTTTGAATCATTATGGGATAAGCTGCAAATGATTTTCTTGAATAGTCAGTGACTATGAAAAAATACCACTTGCCAATTCTGCCTTTTGCAAAAGGCTCAATGCAGTAGGAGCAATAGGATTCATTTGGTTTCTCTGCAAGTTACTACAACTTCACAGCTTCATATCTCTTACTATGGCTAAAATTGCATAAATAAAAATAGTATTGTTAAAAGCACAACAGAAATCTTTGTTTTCTGCAGTGTAGATGGTTACTAAGTGTTCATTAATTTGGTAGATTTTTCTGTTCCTTATTTAATATTATGTATTTCTATTCTGAATGTTGAGCTTTTCCACACTGCTGTTTTTTTATTTATTTTTTTTTTTGTTTTGTTTTCCTGCATTTATCTTCAGGTTTCCCAAACTGTTCGTATTATTGTTATTAGTATCTTCTTTTCAATACATTTTTTTTCCTTAATGCATTGTGCCAGACTATTTGGTGAAAGGCGTTGTGTGTCATGGGGTCATAGATTCAGTAGATGGGGAACCAGTTGCTGTGGTGCTCTAGTCCCCCAGATTGCAAGTGTTGGTCTTGCGTCTTTTACATGGAGTCTGCCTAATCATGCAGAATGAATCCACTCATGTGGAATGTGATGTAGACTTTTCAGCTCATTTTCAGGAGTGATGTTTGCAGTCTTTTGATGGGTGTCGGGAACATGTGAACTTTTGCAAATTTTGAGAAGAGAGAAATTGAACTTTTGAATGACTGTGTGTGTGTCGAGTTATCAGTTCCTTGTGTTTTTCTTTAAAACATTGCTTGTAGACATGCTTTACATAAAGTTATCTGAACAGAGCATAAATATTGCTGTATTTGTACTATGGCCTGTGGATTAAATTTTAGTTAAAGTTTCTTGCACATCTGCTTCACAGGCTTCACATTTCCTAAGAATGGTGAGAGGAATTCCTTTTCTGTCCTAAGCCATAAATGTGCTCTCATAAAACATAATGAGGAGAATGCACTGTTAATTCCTTATCCCCTGTGAAATATCTTTTGATATACAATCACTTCTCTTGAACTATTCCTACAAATGAGAGATTGAGAATCATAGAATCATTCAGATTGGAAAAGACCTCTAAGATTATCTAGTTCCACCTTTAACCTAGTACTGACAAGGCACTAATAGCACTAAACCACTAAACCATGCTACTATGTTCTAAATCTACACGTTTCTTGAAGATCTCCAGGGACAGCGACTCAACCATTTCCCTGGGCAGTCTATTCCAATGCTACACACCCCTTTCAGTAAAGAAATTTCTCCTAATACCTGGTACAACTTGGAGGCCAAGAAGAGCCCAATCCCCAACTTGCTACAACCTTATTTAAAGTGATTGTAAAGTACAGTAAAGTCTCCCTGAGCTTTCTCTTCTCCAAGCTAAACAATCATAGAATCCCAGCTCCCTCAGCTGCCACTCATAAGTATTGTTTTCTAGACCCTTCACCAGCTTTACTGGCATTCTTTGGAGATGCTCCAGCACCTCAATGTCCTTCTTGTAATGAGGGGCCCAAAACTGAACACAGTATTCAGGGGTGTGGCCTCACCAGAGCAGAGTACAGGGGGACAATAACTTCCGTTGTTCTGCTGTCCACACTGCTTCTGATACAAGCTAGGATGCTGTTGGCCTCCTTCACCACCTGAGCACACTGCTGGCTCATTCAGATGGCTATCAACCAATACTGCCAGGTCCCTTTCCACCAGGCAGCTTTGCAGCTGCTCTTCCCACAGCCTGTAACATTGCACGTTTTTTTTTGCGCCCCAGCTGCACCTAGCACTTAGCCTTGTTGAACATCATCAAGCTGGCCTCATCCCATCAACCTAGCCTCTCCAGATCCCTCTGCAGAGACCTCCTGTGCTTGGTCAGATCAACACTTGTGCCCAACTTGGTGTCATCTGCAAACTTACTGAGGGTGAACTCAATGCCCTTGTCCAGATCATTGACAAAGATATTGAAGAGAACTGGCCCCAATACTGAGCCCTGGGGGACACCACTTGTGATGGGCCTCCAGATGTATATAACTCTGTTCACCATGGCTCTTTGTGCTACCCATCCAGGCCTTGAGTAGCCAGCTTCTTCTGGAGAATGCTGTGGGAAATGGTGTCAAAAGCCTTACTGAAGTATAGGTAGACCACACCCACAGCCTTTCCCTCATCCATTGAGGGCATCTCTGTATTGTAGAAGGAGATCAGGTTCATCAGGCAGGACCCTGGTAAACCCCTGCTGACTGGACCTGCTCACCTTGTTGTCCTATAAGTACCGCATGGTGGTACTCAAGATAATCTGCTCCATGAGCTTCCCTGACACCGAGGTCAGACTGAGGCATCACTTTTGTTAGCCTCCATTTCAATGGGACCTCCCCTGGTAGCCAGGACTGCTGATAAAAAAAATATAAGTATATATATATATATTTATATATATATATATATATATACACACACACACACATAATCTTCTTATGTTCTTGTACTAGCAGATTTCATTACTGAAAAACCAATAGCTATGTCACGTGATTTCACTAAGATCAGAACAGTTAAAAGTTCCTTTTTCAGTTGTGAAACTGATAATTCATAGTCTTCTAACATATTTTTTCCCTTGTGTAGTCAGTCATTCAGTAGCAGTGTGACACATGGCAAAGCTACAAATAAACTTGTATTAATGTATTACTTGGTTTACACTGTCAAGAGAAATATAGCCATTATGATTTACTTCTCAAGCATCCAAACAAAACTGGAGGGTGATGCCTGTACCTCTACACTTTTGCTTTAGTTAAGGTGGTGTTCTTCAAAACTGATTTTCATAGCCCAGAGCTGTGTTCTGGCTCATCTTAAGTTATAATTGCATTTTCTTGCCATAGTGGAGTTTAGTGAACTCTTTGCCAAAATTTCTCTATCTCGGAAGCCAAATGAAACAGTGTTGTGAAATTTCAATACTATTGAAATTCCTAAATTCCATTTCCGTCACTGATATTGACAGTGAATGATGTTCTTTTAGCGTCAAAATTCTACAATCTCTGAAGAGGTTCATGACTTTTTTATCTTAATGAGCAAGGTGGAGAGTATCCCGTCTGGGATTCATTCTGGATTCCCACAGGGGGCTGCCAATGTCATACAGCTATATAAAAACGCAAATAAGATCTCATAATTCATTGAAAACTATCTCCAGCAGTGACATAGAAGAATTGACACCATTGTGCAAGATACCTGGAAGACCTAAACTGTAGCAGGAAAAAAAAATAAAAAATTCCTGAAATTGGAAAAAGGTGTAAGGAAAGCCTGCTAAAAGAAGTGGGTTGGAGGTTGGAATTAGTGTAGGGAAAAAAGGCTGAGCCTGTGCACAGTAACTGCCCATGAATCCATCAGTGAGTACATCTAGGGAAGGAAATAGCTGTGTAAACTATACAGTAACATTGGCAGAAAACCAAATAATTTTAAGTTGGACATGGGTAATTTCATCAAGAAACAATGAGTTTTGTCACATTTTATCAGTGTGAACAAAACAAGAAAACAACTATTTTTTTGAGATGGAGAACTCTAAATATATGAAAGGGACGCTATATTATAGCATTTGCCGTATCAGGCAATTACCAGAAAGGTCATATCCAGTCCTGTATTGCTAAAATTAAACTTTCTTACCTATTTTGGGAAATAAAATTGGTCCTCTGGATGTCTGTGGATATTCTGTAGTTGCTGTGCAAAAACACTTTTTTTTTTTTTTTTTTTTTTTTCCACCTGAGCACAGGTTGTCCTCCAGTCCTCATGAGAAATCTCCAGTTGATATTTTGTTTTGCAAAATGTCCAGCTCTCTTACAGGTTTTAGGTTAATTAATTTGAAGTATACTTGTCCTATTTCAGTTTTGTTACACCATTCACACTCCATTCTGTGAGTGTTATCTTAAGTTGTCCAGTACTTGCTCACACTTTCACACTTTCAGTTTAATCATCCCATCTGCCCTGGCACTAGTATTTTCCTTGTGCTGAGGAGTTGCTTAAGTTTTGGAATAACTGCTCCATTTCCTCATTTCACCACACCCATCCAGGAGAAAGATTGGCAGTCTGAGTAAAGCTTGGGTTTTGCTCAGTCTGGTTCATTTTTGGAGTGTGCACACTTAGTTTCTCTGAATGCAGTTGAAAGAAGTAACTATAGTCAATTTTTGTTGTTTGCCTCTCAAATTTCTCACAGATCTTGCACCTCAACTGTGGCAGATATTTCTCTCTTAGGTCGCAGTCATGTTTGTTCCTATCATGAAGTGCAATGCTTATTTGTGACTGCTGTATTTTCTGCATATTGCTATATGATACAGGACCAATTATACCTTCGATTGTAACGTTAAAAGGAAAGCTAGCAGTGCTGTTGAGTTTACACAGGTTTTGTGTCAAGTAACATTGTCAACCTTTAACCTCTTCCAATGTAAGAGGTCTGGTTAATAACATATTTTGAATCTGAAGCATAAGAGTTGTAATACTTTTGTTTTAAACCATATAATTCTGTCTTCTGTCAACCTGCTGTGCAAATTGAAATATATGTGTACTATTGGTGAGGGCTTCAGAGGGAGAGGAATATCTTTTAAAATTATGGATGAGTTAGCCTGGATCTCAGTAACAACTTATAGTTGTCCTGCTTTCCTGGTAGCCTTTACCACAAGTTGCTTGAGTAGAAAAAGTAATTTAGCTAGCTTCGAGAAATAAGTGGAATAGGGTAGAAGAGGTGGGTACAAGGAAATAAAAAGGTAGAGGGAGAAGTTGTATTGCCCAACATTGATGTAACCATCCAAAGTGCATAGTAAAGACAAGCAAAGATTAAAGTTCAATTTCTTAAGTTAAATTAGGGGAAGAAGAATTACTTGTATTGTAATTATGTATTATGTGTTTTAAAATTAGCATGTTAAAATTAGCAAGAACATGACAGATTTTTCAATATGTCGGGTTTAGATTTAATGTAAGAAGAACTGCTTCTAGTAATAGGTTTATGTTAAATTGGATGAGATTATACATGTAAGTAAAATGAAATGAAAGAAAATAATTAATAGTTTCATGAGGGACTCTATACAGAAAGAATTCAGTATGGATGTAGAACAGCTGTCAGTATATTACAGGAATACTATTGGCTTTTGACATAGTTTCATGGGAATATAGCTACATTGCCCTATCTTTACAGCTTGCCACAGGCATTTTTCTTAGCATCATGTATGACCTGGCAGACAAAATAAATGAGCTCTTTTGCAAACTGAAACCTTCAAGGGATCTCATTTATTTTCTTAAAAAAAAAAAAAAAAAAGGCACCATATAGCAAGACAATTTACTTTTATAATTAAGTGGCATCAGCAAAGGATTACTCTTAGGGCATTAGCTACTCACTGAGCTCAGGGAAATGAGAGGCTGTTTCTTTGTTTATCTTATTCTGATAAATCCTGATAAAATATTCAGTTGAACATTTCTGTGTGTGCTATTTAGTGGACTGACTTAGCACCTAATCAAATATGATAATGAATACTATGTTTTGAAATGCCAGTAAGCATGGATTTCCCCAAGAACAACTCAGCCTTCTTTTCCTAGTGAAAAGTGCACCTTTGTGAAAGTGCTTTGTCATATCTCCTGTGGTGACTTTTTTTTTTTTGGCTCCTGGAAAGGTCAATTGAGTAGGGAAAAGACCTGCTCAGGGGCAGGATACAGCAGTGTCTGAATTGCCCTGGCAAATTGTTCATTGCCTTGTTTCTCCTCATTCCCAGACAACACAGTAAACACTTATTGACTCTAGCTTTTATAAATCAAAAAGTGTTAAAAGTGTACGAGACGTTTTGGTAAACCAAGAGCCAACTTAGAATCCTGTCTCAAACCTAGTAGATCAGGGCAGAAATCCTGAGGTTTGAAATAATGGGTTACATTTTCCTTTTAATACATTCTTATTCTTTTATTTTTTTATTTTTATTTTTGTGACTTTTTCATTATTTCTTTTTCCTTAATGCTTTTAATCAGGCCATACCAGAATACATACCAGAATATAGCAGAATAAGATTGTTTAAATGAAAAGGAAAATAATCTTCTTCTCTCCAAGCTTCTTCTGATTGAAATTGTGAACTGGCAGGAGCCTTACTGGAGGTCAGTCTCGAGACGTGGTAATTTAGTTTTTACGATTCAAGTTTGGCTAGTTCAATTGTGCTCTAAAATTTGATAGTTGCTTATCAGAAATTGATTTCAAAGCTATTCAACTTTTTTTTTTTTTTTTAATTAGATAATATATCTTTAGACATATTGTTTGTGGATTTTTTTTGTCTGTTTGTTCTGTTTCTAACACAGAACATCTTAAACAAGAACACAGAACATCTTAAACAGTGGCTTTCTTCTTTGCAGAAGTATATTCTTCTGCAAGTTAATTAAATTTGCTTTGAGGTTTAAAATTTGCTTGGAGGTGGCTTATTGCCTCAGTCACTCCTTATCTTGTTGATGAAGGACTGTAACAGTATGCCTTTTCACTTAATTAGATGTGTGTTTGGGAACGTTAATTTGAACCATTACTACTACTTCCCACAATAACAGAAAGGCAAATTAAAGGATTCATTAACTAGTGGTTTAAGGATCACTAATAAAGGAATAAATAACTGTACAGGTTTGCTTCTTGCTGTTGTCTGCTCCCAGCAGGAGAATCTGAGAGCTTCTTGTTAATGAGATGTTCTGAGCATATTGGGAGAATACGCAGGCAACAGGAATTAGCTGCTGTATTCTCTGAACATCAGTAACATCAGTCTGGGTTTTATTGCTCATTTAAGACATTGTTGGGAGTAATCAATGTCTGTCCTTTCACTGATTGATTTGATGTCATCTCAGGTATGGTTTAATGTTAAACCTAAGAAAAAGTATCATCCTACTGCTGCTGGGGAAAAAAAAAAAAAAAAAAAAAAAAGGGTCTTTCTCCCTCTACTTGTCTTCCTTTCCTACTTTGCTACTGGATTCCTAAATATTTTTAAAAGCTTGTCCTCATGCCCATGTCTTCCTCCACTACACAATTTTCCCCTCCTGTGCAACAGCTCTGGCAATAATCTGATTGCTAAGTAAGACTAGCCAATTCTCTAATCCCACAAAAATTATTACTTTTCTTGTGCTGGCTTAATGTCTTGCTATTCTTTAGTGAAACTAAAATGATGTATCATCAGATGAGCTCTGGAGTTAGCCCAGGGTAAGATGAAAAGAGATGAGGTAAGGGTAAACGAAGCTTTTATAGCAGAGAATGCTGTTATTTCACTGTAAACCATCTTTAGAAATGGTATCAAAGGAGAAGTGTTCTGAATTTACCTGTCTTTAACCGAATTCATTAATGCGTTTTTAATTAATTAATAATGTGTTTTAATTAATACACTTGATCTATGCTAGTTGTATGTCCTGCTGCAAAATATGTCAACTTCTGCCTTCCTTTGCTTCCCTGTTGGTGTTCTCATGCCGTTTACCTTCTTTCTTCTGCAATGGATGTCAGTCCTAACATAATGTTTCAGTCCTAAGTTACCAACAGATAGATTGTGTCTGCTGAACCTGTCTCCTTCTGTGTGCCTTAACAGCACTGGAATGTAGGGCAGGGTTCTGCTGCCTTAGAGTCTGATAACATGATATAGAAATCCTAGAGAGCAGCAGTGGCATCTGTGAAGGACTATCTTCCACCTCTGAAATACTGGTGCCTTGCATGAGTCAATGCAGACCCCTGTGGAGTGGCTGCACTCATCTTGTGACAGGGCCGCTCAGTGTGCATGTAGGCCACAGTACTCACACCATGACTTCAGCCAGAAAATGTAACAGTGCAACCTTGCATACTGTGTATAAGACCTTCATTTCAGTAGATTTGATGGGAGTGAGATTGCATTTCATATAGAGAAGCGTTGGCATCATGTGCTTACCATAGTATGCATCCTCCTTCTGAGTTTCCCATGTACAGCAAATTTCCATTGAAAGGAGGGGCTGTGTTGGAAACAAACTGCTCTGCTGAAGGACTGCAGCATGACCACATGAAGGGAAACTGAAGATTTGAAAATGTGGACCATCAAGTTTAGTATCTCCCTCCTTAAACACTTTAGTATTAACATGACTATTTTTTTTTTTTTTCCATTTTGCTGTTGCAGTATCTTAACAAAATAACTAACTAACTAACTAAAAGACCAGTCTTTACTTTCTTAGTCTTTTCACCTTCTCCCCTACAAAACCAGCTTAAACAAATTACACTTGCCAAAGTTGATTACTATGGGAAAGGAGGCTGCAAAAGGTATGAACTGTCTAAAATGTCTATGTTTATCTAAGCCTATTCCCGTTACTGTTTTTTTTGTTTGTTTGTTTTGATTTGATTTTTTTTTTTTTTTTGGAAGAGATATAACAGCAAAATTAAATTTAACTTTAAATTAATTAATTTCTTAAACAGTGAAATAGTAACAAGACTACAGAGAACTTACTTGGCTATTTATATGGGAAGGTACTCCATAATATATGCCATATCTGCCAAAACATAAAATCTGGGGGCATATACTTTGAGATATGTGTTGCAACATAAAAGAGTACTAAAAATTTTTGTCAGCCACAGTTATATAATACACAGTTAATGTTTTGTCTGAGGTAATATTTAAGGATAAAACTGAACCTGACAACAGTTAGAATGAATAGCTGAGCAAGTTCACAAACGAGTGTGTATTTAAAACATAATAATCAGGAAAACTTTGATCTGAAGACATCAGAGGACCAGAGGTGACAAATACTCAGTGATCCATTGAGGAACCCAAGTGCTGTCTGAAAGATGCATGGGCTGACAGGAGAAGACAGTAATCTGTGTTTGAGATGGCATGAAGAAGAGTGAGCTCCAGGGCTGCAGAGGCAGGCCACTGGTACCCCTCTGCTTTTTCTGGAGAAGTACTTGGCAAGAAATATGTAGAAGCAATGCCTTACTGTTGGTCCTCTGTACAGGACTTTTTTATGACTTAGGATCTTGAGTCACTGCTAAGGCTGCATGTGGAGCCACGTACTATAAAAATTGTTCATCCTGAAAAGTAACTGTCAGAGAATTATCAGTTTTCTGTTTGCAAAGCTCGGTGCCCACTGATCAGCCTGTGATAACCTGAGTCTTCCTCTTTGTCCTTATGAACATTGATAAAACTTGAGTAGTCTTTCATTCCTGTAGCCTGTTTCTTTCATTCCTATCACCTTTTGTTCATGATCTCCTGTAATTTTAGAAATTATTAAAGCAGGTCAAAAAGACCAAAGATCACCAAAATTTTTAAGTCAAACAAACATTACCTGGTAGCCTGAAAGTATTTATTCGTGTATATGCAATTTTCACATCTTTGTCATTTATCAAGCTTGTTAATTTATTATTCTCATGCGATATAAGACTTCTATTTCCTGCAAAATCCAGACAAGGATTACTTACTCACCATTTTGCTTTTTGTTATTGTAACTTGACCTTTTTCATGTAATAGTTCATAGTCATGTAATAGTCATATAATAGATACCTAATCCACTTGGATTAGGTTTATTTTATTTCTGACATATTATCCTTAGCTCTCTCTCGTATTTTTTCTATAATATCTTAATAAACCAAATCAATTTTCTACACCATAACTTTCAATTTATCTACTTTCCTCCTGTTGTTTATTTCCAATTGCTGCTTTTATTACATTGCAAAACTAGAATTGCCTTTTACCAAAATCTTTCCTTTCTTGATCATGGAATTGTGAATTTTTGTTACTAACTGATTCCTTAAGAGCTTATACTTTTGTTGTTGTTCTTAATATTTTTTTTCCTTCCAGTAAATTATGCTAAATTTTATTCCTTCATGTGAATTAATTTATTCAAAGATGTTCAAAGGAAGGAATCTTCTACTGTTTTATTTCCAGGAGATTTGTCAATATCTGTATGGTCATGCCTTGAGTTTTTGATTTAGGCTATCAATTTTAGAGGAAATGGAGCATGCTTTTTTGTTTGTTTGCTATCTTACAATTTTTATTTTTTTTATCTTTTTATTTTTTTTTTCCAAAACCTGAGCTTATAGTGCATTCTCTGAAGTGGTATGTGCCACCTTAATGTTCCTTTAATTCACGTCTGTGTTCATTGCAACAGTATTTATCAACAGTATTTATTGTTGTTGTGTTTGAATTTTATGCCCTTCTGTTTCATTAAGAAAAGACTAAAGTGCTAGACTTAACACCCATTATAAACACTATGCGCTTTCAGTTCTTTATGGATTTTTAATTTTAAGAAGTCCATGTCAAAATGAATTGATCTGCTGTATGTTTCTATGCTTTTATCTGTAGTCATGCTAAATGTATTCACTGTAGTAGACTGGAATACACTACTTTAAAGGAGGGCACTAAAGAATGCTTTTTGTGGTGCTTCATTCAATTTCCACTGATACAAGGGGAATTCTTTGCTATTGAGTTTAGGCAGGCTACATTTTACTTACCATAGTTCAGCTAGGAAAGTTGTTCAGTACCATAATACAAAACAAAATGCTTATTAACTGCTGAAGGAACTCAAAATTCTGTTTTGTCTTGCACTTGTGTTTTCTTCTCATTACAGTGTCTTTCTGCTTGGATTTGCTCTCCTCATTCATTAAGCACAAAATTGAAACACATTTACCAGTTACAGCCAGTGTCAAATTAGTTTAATTCCAGCATGTAATGTTGTATTTGTCTTGCTTTTATTACCACCATATTTGCAGAAGAGGCAGACCTATGTGCTAAAAGGTCTAAAGCTATGCTTCCGAAATTACTTGGTCGTTTTTTATTTCACATCCTTTGTTGCCTTTGAAGCATTCATGCAGTAGAATAAATCTAAACGGAGGTTGAAAAATAGCAATCCACATCACGATCTCAACAACATAACTGAATAAGCATTGTGACCTCTCTCATGAGGGGTATAATGACTCTGTATATATCATGAATTTTGGCATTGACTTTTCCTTTGGGCTGACAAATTTATTGCTATCATAATAAATTTCCAATATGTGTTTTACTATCAGTTACATTATTTTTATTTTTTATAGATTTTTTTTTCCAAATGTCTCTTTTTAATGAGTTTTGTACATTAAACTATTGGATTTATTAAGCTTAATGCAGTCTCGCTAGTTTTACTTAAGTGGAGATGTTCTTATAGGAACAATTCTGATTGCTATCTAGGTAGCTAATTTTCTAGTAGTCCTAGCTTTATTCTTGTAGTAACAGTCACTCTATGCTCTTTATTTACCCAATTTACCTTTATGTTGAAATGGTTTAATGCTTTTAAAATGTCTTGCACTTTGATTTTTTCTTCTTACATTTCTTTCTGCTGGCTTTGTGAAACTGGAGAAAAAAAAAAAAAAAAAAAAAAAGTAATTATTTATTGGCAACAACAGGAAGTTAAAAGATGTCCAGTAGTTAGTTTTGGCTCTTGGCTTGTTCATGTGAACATAGACATTTTAGTCTTCCTAATACTTATGGGGTCAATATTTCTAATTTCACTGGATATTTTAATGTGGAAATATAATAATGCTGTGCTCTACTGCATAGGATATAAATTTCATTTTGTAGGGAAAAATATAATAAAAAAAACAACAAAACTGCTTTTCTTTTTCTACAGGATAACATTGTTTTACTTATTTACAATTTGGGACAAATTGTAAAGGTTGAAATGATATAATAATGAAATACCATAGAAAGGCATCATTAATAATATGCTATTTCTTAATCACAGTCTTCAGATGATACATCAGTAATAAATATTCAGTAGATATGTCAAGATGAAGTACCCAAAATGTACATATATGTACATGTACACTATGTGAAGTACTGACCTGAAAACCAAGAGTATGAGATGAGACTGTGCTCATCTATCTTGGAACAGAGACTGCATTTATTTGTAGAGTGAGATGTGACTCTGATACTACCAAGTTAAGAAAACAGTTTATACCTGCTGGGGATACAGTTCAACTTCTCTGGAAGAAAAGGAGTTATTCTGTTTCTGTAAATGAAAGAAAGATTTGCAATGGCAGTGAAGATGCAGTTCTCTTTAACTTTGATATCTGGAGAGAAAGAAGCACAGTCAGTGACGGTTGATGGAAGTTGTTCCATATACGCAGTGAGATAAGGAACTGTTTTAGTATATGTACTTGTATATTCCCTGTTGAAAATTTCTGAAGAAAACTAAAACCATTAAGGTATTTTTTGTCCTTACAGAGATAGTATAGATAGGGTAGAAAGACAGCATGCATCATCGCCTGACTTCCAATGAATCTTTCGAGTTAATTTGCATTTAGTTTGTGGATGAAGCTTTGTGTAAACATTGTACCATTTTCACTGTTTGCCTGTTTCAGTTCTCTTCATGACTCAAACACATGTGCTTCAATTATTTTTTTTGCTTGTTGGAGGTGGTGGTGATTTCCTTGTTCTAATAACAAATGTTCTGCTTTCTCATATTCTTTTGCCTTTGCTAGTCTGCCTCTTTTATTTTATTATTATTATTATTTTTTATCCCTATAGCAATATCCCTTGGATAGATAGATTTAATTCCTATACATACACAATTTAAGATGGCCATATATGTACTAGAGCCAATAAATAAATGCACAGACATGCACACCAGAGTCCATAAATAAAACTATGATAGAGGTTGTGTTTCTGAGATGCATGATTTTTCAAATAATGTTTTTCATTTTTTAGACACAAGATGTGTCTAAAGTTCTGAGGCTCATTTAAAATGTTTATTAGAGACATAAAAAACAGGTCCTAACCATCTGTACCCATTAGAAATATCTCACGCCTGTTTGGAAAGAGTTTGAATTATTATGATAAAAAATGTATCCACATTGTAATTTCTATTATACGTCTACCAATTGCATGGGTGTAATATTGCAGATAGTTTGCAAATATTGCAAAATATTCAAGTTTAAAATTTAAATTTAGTAATCTCTTTATTGCCTGTTTTCAGTTACTTTGTTCAAAAGAATTTGTTGGAATCCGTAAAAAATTAATCTTACATGTTTTTTATGAATAGATTTAAATTACTTGTGGTTTTATTTTCATGTTTCAAAATTCCTTCCTTTTTATCTTTCTTTATAAAACAATCACTCTGTAGTGACCTTAGGTAAGGCGGAATGGCTTTAAATAAGGTCAACAATAAAAAAAGGGAACTGAAGGAGATTGTGCATTTTTTTAAAAGGCATAATGAAAAGAAGAAAAATGGATATGAAAAGAGAATAAGAAAGAAAGTGAAGAGGGAAAGGTGGGCAGGAGGAATATGGAAATGGAGGATGTAAGAAATTTTAGACCTACTACAAAAAAAAGTATTTGCTAGAGATATGTACCTGCTGAAATCAGTTCAAAGTTGGTGTGCTATTCATACATTTGTATGAGTTCTGTGAACTGAAATTATGGGGGCTACCACCAGAACTGTTTTATTGGAAGAGGTGTAACAGTACACGCTGAAGAAAGTATTCGGTCAGAGGGACACAGTTACCTTTCTGAGTAACCTAACCCATCATTTCCATGGATTTCAAGCAGTGCCTTTGTGCTGCATCTTCTTCATGGTTCACCTGAAATCCTCTTGTGTAGGTATAGCAATACTGTAGTAGAGCAAAAGCGGAGTGAGAAATATTTTTGTAGTAAAAAGATGGATTTTTGTTAAATAGGTTTTGTACATGTGTAGCTCTGATGTAAAAGGAAAACAAAACAAAAACAACTTATTCAGATTTCAAAGAAGTTAAAACAGGTAATGACAAGACTTCAGTGAATTGTGAAAACTCTGTGGCTTCTATAAATGCTTCTTTGTAATGGGATCCTTAAATTCAAACTTTACATATCCGTGGCTGAGTTTGTTGTGCAAGCTTGCCATTATTGTGGAGAGAGATAGACAGCTTTAATCTATGTGTCATCTTATTCTTATTTAGACATCTAACATTGATCATGTGAATCTGCTGAAACAGTATTTCTTGTTGATTCTAAGGGGAGACTGGAGCATATGTTTTGGATGTATAGATATGCAGTGTAGATACTTTATTTCATAGACAGCCTTCAAACTGAAACTCTGTTTTGGAAATTGCCTTAGCCTTTAGGCAAAGGGAAATGTTTTGAAGACAGTCCATGAAAGAAGTTAGTGTGACTGGGAGTAAGGACTCTCTCTCTCTTTTTTTTTTTTAATCTTTAATATTCATTAATTATAACTTTATTTAAATACTAGTAACAATTAACTTTATTTTTTTTTTTGATTTTTTTCCCCAGAAACTACCTCTTCAGGTTGCGGCTTGAGGATCTCTCTCTAATTCAGGTATGTTTAACATTTGTTTTCTTTGAATGATATAGGTTAGGCAGATGTTTTAAAGCAGATAATCAAGATATATTCATAAGCTTTATAACCACAGATAAGTATGCATCTGTTTTTGTCCTCTTTGCTGTATTATGTAAATCGTATTATCCATTTTAACTCCAGATTAGTGTTTGTCCGAGGCCATACAGACCTGATGTTATTTTACTCTCTGCTGTGATTTTTATTAGAGAGGATCTGTACAAAATGGAGGCTGGTAGGATTATGTTCTAACAGAAAAATGTTTTAACTTATTGTGCATTTTGTTAAAGCTTCTTTCTTCAGGCTATATTATTATTATAGAGAAGATAACAATTTTTTTAAAAGAATGATAAATTAAAAAGTGAATTCATACTTGCTAAAGAAAAATTAGACTAATCAAGCAGCAAACTTTCAATGAATAAATCTGGTGTGAACATAAGTGTCAGAATTGAAGTATTGTGTAAAAGGCAGCTATCTGTTGTTTAAAACTTGTTAGAGCTTGGAATTCGAAAATTAAAGGTTTTTAGAAGTGGTTAGGTGTCATAGGTAAGTGTGAATCCCTGATCGGTTTATTGTACCCTGAACTTCATATGACTTCCACACTGAATTTATCATATACAAGCAGTCACATCTTTCCTCAGTCTCCTAAACACCTCAGTGGTGTTCCTTGGTTAGGTTATGTGGGTTTTCTTTCATTATTTTTAACCTTGGCATCATCTGTAACCTTCATCATGCCTGTATTCTTGGCTGTAAGAGTTATTTTAGTAAGTTTAATTAAGTTGTCTAATTTACTGAGGTAAGGTAATAGGAAAATCACAATGAAATTGAAATTTGTTTTTTCATAATCTTTTAATTTACGTAATTTAAAACTAGCTTTATATTCAGTACTGTAGCTATTACTTCACAAAGTAATACTAAATAGTTAAGCAATGAAAAGTAAAATGCACTGAGGTAAAACTATCTTTGTGATTTGTAGAACACTGTGTGTATGCCTTAATTAGGTTTGAAGTCTTCCTTTACCTTCCTTTACTAGAAACAAGATCTGAAGTTGGCTTATAATTAACCAAAATTGCAGTATTTATAAATAGTCTGTCTGTTGCTAGTGCTTAAGGCTGCAATGCAACGTGCACTTTTAGTACCCAGAATTCAGATTGTTTACTCGTGTGACATACTAGACAACTTGGCTAATAATTTGTGTTAAGCCATGAAGATTATTAATAGGATGCACAGAAAAATCTCTGATGGTGCTGTTGTACTTTTTTTAACAGAGAAAAGCTGAGAACTTATACCTATGAATTAGCAAAATAAAGTTCTCAGCTTTCCTCTGTTAGAAAAAGTATCAGTTGGCTGAGGTCACTAAAGCAGGAGAAATCCATAGATTTCGGAAGTTTATAACTGTGCTAAACTAACCAACACCCACGTGGGTCAGCAAAAAAAATATAAAATTAGGAGAGAAATCCCAATGTTGATTTTATACGAGGTTACTGGATTTTGGTTTTATGAATATGCAGAAGCCTTTAAACAAACAGTCCTCTCAAGTTAACTTTTGGTAGAATTTCTTATTCAGTCTTCAATGATGTAACACCATTGGTTTACTTCTGTATCTTTAAACCTCTCCCTTTGATGAGATTGTATTTCCAAAAAACAAAGTATGTCATTATTTTCTCTTACCAGCATATCTCTACTGCTGCTACTCCGAGTTTCAAAGTTTTCTTCCCTGTTTTGTTCTCTACCGTTATGAAATCTCCATATTTGTCCTTCACAGATCTTTTTATCCTTTTCTTCCCCTGTGCTACCCTTTTGGTCCTGTTAGAGGGCTCCAGGGCTGCCCTTCTCCAACATATTTGCTTGGAGTCTTCCAGGCTGGTGAATGTGCCTGTTATGGAAGCTCTAAGTCAGCTGTGAGATATTTGAAGCCTTTGTTTTGATGCAAGTAATGTAAGGTGTATTCTTTATGACTCCCAAAGTCATTGTGCAACAAATTCAGATAATTTTGTAGTCCTGTGTGGAAAGTATGATTGCAGTCACTGATATAGTCATAAAAATAGGTTTAGGAGTGTTTTTGAGAGGTCATCTAGTCTCTACTGGTACCCCCAGACCAGGATCATGATCACCACTTCTGTCATCATTGGGGGTTACTTGTCTGAACTCTTCTTACAATTTCAGTAGATTCCGTAACTTTTTTCAGCATTTGTTGGGAAATGTTAAGACGCAGAGGGAATCTCTCAAAGTCTTACACTAGAAAGTGTGAAAGCTTTATTAATTTAAGCAACCATAACAATTCTCAAGGAAGCTTTGAATTCAAACTTGGCGGCTTTGAACCTGAAACCCACCTAAAGACAAGATTGTATTTACTGTACTATATTTATTGTACTGGCAGAATTATTCTTTTAGCATTATTCTTCATGCAGTTGTCATAATATATAAAAACTAAGCTTAATTTTTCCATTTATGTTTCTTTGATTACTTTGCATGAATCAATTTTTGTAAAACTTGTAGGTGTTTCACAAGTTAATTTTCACATCTGGAAAGAAAGGTACATGGTGAAGTGCTAGCTGTAAGATGTTTTCAGTGTGGAAAAATAACAATATGAAAGGGCTGGAAACAATACAACCTATACACCTGTTGTTTAATTATTTTAGAAAATTACTCAAGCTCTATCTTTGTTATCATGTGTGTGAAGAGGGAGGAAAATTGTTGACTCTTCTCATCCAAAGCAGATGCTTCCAGCATGGAAGCAAGGATGTTTGTTAGAATTTGCATCTTCCTTTTCTACAGTTTTCAATTGGATTTTTATAACTGTTTATTTTGTTTACATTGCTGTGTTTGTTTTTTTGTGTTTTTTTTTTTTAACCTTGATTCATCAGTTTAATTTTTCTTATAGTATGTTTCTATCAGAAAAGAAAGGGAATACCTAACATTTAATCAACCAGTGGTACACCTCAGTTATTTCTGTAATAAATAAGTTTTCCCCATCTGCCATGTTTAAATAGCTATTGGAATAGGTTATTTGGTTTTGTCCACATGCTACTCTTGAGAAGATGTTAATGTTTCATGTTATATGTAACAAACTGGAATAGTAAGAATGAGTTATAAAAAATATATCCTTGTATATCTTGTACAATTTTCATTACATTTTTTAAAAGAAAGACACTGTAATATTATCAGACATTACAGTATTATCAAGTACAACTTTGTAATGGGAAAACTCTCTACAAAGGAACAGAGTACAATAATGACTCCTTGTTTAAACACTTGTTGCAAAAAAAAAAAAAAAAGCTTATATATATATGTGCTTTGTTTTTTTTAAGTATGTAACTGGAAAATAGTTTGAAATGCAAGATAACCTTCCTTTAAAAAAAAAGACATTTAAAATTCAAGTTCTCACAAAAGAAATGCAGAACAGAAATTCATTTATGAAAAGGTTTCTATTACTTTAGTGAAAGTTAATCCCCTGTAAAAGTGAGAGTTAGTGTTAATAGATTGCCTCAGACAGGATGTGTATCTAAAATGAGATAGGACTGTTTAGTGAGCTGTCATTGCCCATTGTAGATATATCAAAGATGTCATCTGACATGTCATGGTTCTGTGCTCTGTACTTTATAGGAAAAGCCTATTGTCTGAATGAGCAAGTTCAATACGATGGTGTCTATAGCAAACTGGTATTTGATGTGTCTCAGCAATTTTCTGTGTGTGGGAGAATAAAGAAGAATAAAAAGAGTTAAAGCCCTTTAAAGCTCTCACTGGAGAAGCCTGAGAGTCAAATTGTTCAAAGCTGGCTGTCTGAACAATGTGTGTATGGTGATTATGGATTAGAAAAGAAGCCCTGATTGGGTTGTGGTTGTAGAATGCCAAATATTTTATACTTACTACAGTGTAGCCTCATAGATTTCGTTTTATTATTGAAGGCTTGTTTGTTTTTCATTTGTGAATTTTGTTTTGCTATCTCTCACCTCAAGTAATAGAAGAACATTGCCTAAAAACATTGGCCAAGATGAAACCTGAATTTTTTGAGAAATCTTTTATATTTCTTAAAATGCAAAATCAGAAATCTAAATAGTGGTCAAAAAAAAAAAAAAAAAAAAAAAAGTTTGAATAATTATGGCATCTAGGCAGTATGAAGATTAATAGAGGGACTTTGACCTTATGTAGAGAATGGCTGTAACAAAAGTCTTTATTTTTCAACTTAAAAAAAAAAAAAAGAAAATAATGTTTCTAAATTCAAAGATTTGTTAGTGTCTGCCTCCCTGAACCCTGAGTAGTTTGCTGGTACATCTGTAAAGTTCATCACATGGATGAAGATTTGTACATTTCATCAGGGTTGTGAAAAGCTAATACATGCTGTCTTGTAACATTTTTTTAGGACAATTGTGCCATCTTTGTAAGCATGTGTCCTAAAAATGCTTTTATTTACTGTTTGGGTTCACCTTTCTCATCTGAATCTTTTGGCTGTGAAGCCTATTCTCAGTTTGAAATGCCCAGAGGGTTTAAAATCAGCCTATTCCACCTGCTCCTGTAGTTATAGAACTCTCCTGAGGTTTTATGCTCATACTGAATCAACACTTTTTTTTGGTTAAAAATACATATACCTCAAAGTCAATTTTTAAAGGCAATTTTAGCCTCAGTTTATTGCTAAAGAGTCAAATTTTTCACATAAGCCAAAAAGGTTGGAGATTTTTTTTTCTTAATTATTATTGTTGTTATTTAAGTTTAAATACTGGAGTATTAAGCTGATTTTATTTATTTATTTATAATGTAATGGTTAATGAGGTATTCAGGGAAGTAAAGGCAAGATGGGATTTATGAATTGTCAGGAAAAAGAGTTGCTTTGGAGAAAGACTTTAACTAAAGGGAATTCTTGATTTTGTTTGCATGTTTCTAGAGTGTCTGAAGTACTTCCTATACAAGATTGTTCACTTTTATAAGTCATCAGTGCCTAGATGGTAGGCTAAATAATGAGTTAATTTGTTATATATTTTGAATATATACTTTGTTTTCTTATGTTAAGCAAAGAGAGAAGCTGATTTTGAGAATTAGTGTTTTTTTGTTTTGTTTTGTTTTTTTTTTTTTTTTTTTTTTTTACAGGTAAATACATAATTAGAACCTGAGACACTTTAGAAATTTAAATGCAGAATATTTTTAACAATACTTGATACTTTTAGGTAGCAAACATTTTTGCTACCTAATACCTTATTTTATTATTATTATTTTTTTTTTTTTACAATTGCTTGCTATTACAAAGTGGGAGCTTATAAAGTCTTTTGTGAAAGGCTTTTATAACCATGTTTTTGACTATGTGGTGATTTGGCCCAGTCTAGAGAAAATGACATTCCAATAGAGGCATAAAACACTAAGGCTCTCCTTACAGTTCATTTCTGGGACAGTGCCCTAAGCTTGTGAGAATTCATCACATAGAATTAAATCTTTAATTTATGCTGATATTAAAAACTTTGTTATAATGAACATCACCTTCAGAGATAAAGTTAAGGAACCTGAGCTTTAATCTTTAATTTCCTTATTTTGTTTATTTGCAAAATAAATTGAACCTCTTAAAGGCAGCTTGATGTTTTTTCTGTAGAGCTTTCCTAGACTGTACTTCTGTCCATTTATTTCTGTGTTGCATATTCTTAGTTATTAGTGGAAATGGATGTCTGATTGGGGAAATACATGAAAAAGCCTAATGAATCATCATTTTATTTAGGGGTGAAGCTACCTGTGTGGAAAACAAGATGCAAGAAAAACTTTCTCTGTTTTCACACTCAAAAGCATATGGGAACTAAACTAACCTGAGGATATCCTTAACTTGTTATAGGCTTAGGTTGGCATTGGTAAAACCCAGAGTACAATGAGATTTAACATTTAATTTGGATCCCTAAGGGGAAAAAAAAAACAACAACAAGAACAAACCAATCAAACAAACACTCAGACTGGGTCCTTCTGTGCCTGATAACTGCTTAAGGGTGAGGGGAGTAGAAGGCATTCCTCCCTATTATGGGTTTCTTTCCTCCTTTCTCATAAGGGACCATCAGCCACTAAAATATTATTTATTCTTTGTCCCTTCATGTATGCATTTGGGGTATGTGAATGAAAAATGGACAACCAGACCAGATAAGTTAGCATTAGTTTGTCATTAAGATTTCCACAAATTCTTCCTGGAGAACTTTGGAAGCAAAAGGAACAACTAGTGCTCAAAACTTTTTCAAAGAAGACTGAGATGAGCAAATCGCAGAGTGACCAGAAGATGGAAGAGCAAGCGCAAACATCTGCTTAGGTGCTATGGATGAGCAAAACTTGAAAAGGTGTTTAAACTCTTACCTTTTGTATAAGATGGTGCTGAGGGGAGAATGTTCTTTTTAAAAAACAAATTGCTGTACATCTGCATATCACAGTTCTACTTCTGCACAATACTTCCTCTTGTTGATCCCTTTCAGATGGTAGACTGTTTGTTTCTATCATATAGCAAATCTGAAAATAATTAAGCATTTGGGGCTTTAAACGAGAGGTAAGAAGTCTTTGTGAAGCTAGAGCTAGTCTTCTGTTGCAGGTAAAGATGGACTTGGTGACTGCTTGTAGTTCCAGTTCTTCTTCTATGGTATCATTAGTATTTTCACAATGTTTTCTGCTTACACTTACAGAGTGTAATAACCTGATTGATGATGAATTTGGCCATCAGTGCATGTTTTCCTGTGTCTAATCTGTACCCCAATGACCTCTTCTACATGTAGTCAAAAGGGGTTTTCTAAAGGTGGATGCAACATGTTATATCGCACAAATGTTGATCTTCACTCCATGTATCTGCAGGGAAACCAGTTAGCAGCAGACAGTGCTTCACTCCCTGGAGGAGTTAAAAAAACAAACAACAGCAACAAAGATACTAAAATAGGCAGTGTTCATAGGTTCACCTACATATTAATGCAGAAGATAGCTACTTAAAAAAAATATATATATCCATATTTTGTTGTGTTTGCCCACATTTTCTTCCATTTTTCATTCTGAATATTTTTCTCTGAACGGGATTTTTCACCCACGGGATATTAGTTATATATCTTCTGTATTTGATTTTTTCTTTGTGGGATGTTTTTTTTTTTCTTCTTTCTTATATTCTGAGTTCAAATGCAGATCCCTTTACAAAACCACATAGGGTGCATATGAGGAAGCCAGTTGGATGTATGACTCTTCTGCTTATCCCTGTTTGTCAATCAATTACACTTCACTCCTAGATAACTAGGAGGTTTTAGTCTCCAGAATTTGTAGTATCCTACCCTTCAGTACAGCTTGATATTTGTCATAGAAGGTTAGAAAGAGTCTGGGTGAAGGAAAATAATATTGGCATATTTTCAGTTCTTTGCTGCTGCCTTGTCTTATCTGTGTGTGCATTTTGGGAGTATGGAGGAAAAAAAAAAAAAAAAAAAAAAGAAGAAAAAGAAAGCTGGGCAAAGACTTTGTCATTTGTCATTTATTTGCTGTGTCTGTCATTGTTTTCTGCCAGTACTGAAATACAAGCACAAGTGCATTTCAGATAAATGAGTGTGAACACATCCATTTTGCTAGAGAAGCTTAGCTTTTTATTTTTAGTTTCAATTTCCTACCTCTGCTTGTTAGGCTGCATTTCTTGTGTGCTTACAGTAATTTTCCGTACTGGTTTCACAGCAAAGAAGTAAAATAGGTACTGAATTTTTTCACTACTCCTCATTTCCTTTAGATAATAAATGTGTGTTTTATTTGTAAGATAAAGGGGAAACATGGATCACTGGTGTGTGTGTGTATAAAGCATGAGTGCCTTTGTTCTCATGCGAAATAGAGCTGATTTCAAAAGCTCTATTTTACAGCACATATTTATGAAATAGTTATTAAGGATTTTTTACTGGTATACTTCATCTCATTTTGATTGATTGACTGCCAAATTTTCTCGGTATGTATGGTGTGCAACTAGACTGTACCTGAAAGTAATAGTGGAAATGTCTTTTCATAAGAAGGTGGCGGTTGTGTTTATGTTTTCACAAATATGAATATACTGACACCGCTGCAGAAGAGTAATCACCAAGTAGCATGTTTG
Source organism: Aythya marila (assembly GCF_965140915.1). NCBI lineage: Eukaryota > Metazoa > Chordata > Aves > Anseriformes > Anatidae > Aythya > Aythya marila. The sequence continues at coordinate 84,806,132 of NC_139043.1, forward strand.
AAGGGAAATCAGCTTTTGTTTTCCAAATATCTAGACTGCATAAGACCATGGCATGCTTCAGCTGATTCTGGAGTAAAGTATTCTGGAACAAGTCTGCAATATTTATGGAGGGATGTCTGTTCTCCTCTGAGAATCAGCCTCTTTCCACATAGCCTCTATATTGAAAAAGTGCAGCAATGATAGGAGACTGTACAGAAAATGAAAGCAGAAAATACTAATACAAAGACTGAAAGCAACTTGTCTTTATTCCTTTGTTGTCTTCATTCATATGTCCAGGAGGAGAGTTGGCTACAAGCAGTTCCTGATCAAGGGTTTCAGCTCTTCACCACATAGATGTTTCAGTGTGGAACAATTTAAAAAAAATTCTGGAATATGCAGTATGATTCGAAAGAGATGTCCCTATTATATCTGTGATCCAGGAAATATGCATCTGCATACCAACATCTGCAAATATGATTATCAGATTTTGCTTATAGACACTGGTATGGAACTTCATTGCCTGTTCTGGTCTATAAAAACTAATTTGAGTGAACCACGGTTTGCATGCCACATATATCCTAGATGTAGAGAACAGCAGATCTCAGTTAGAGAGAGGATTGTGTTTTCCAGTGCTGCAGAGATCCATTCAACAGTTCTATCAGGCTTATGGATATAGATACTTTGGGGTAATTTCAAATATAGGAGGTGTGTTCATCTTACACCTCTGTGTATAACATCATCAGTACCTAGTTTAAGGGCACCGTGTGATCCCTTGCCATTATACCTTGCCCTTGCTTGTTAACATGTGAAATTAAAAAACATTTAAGCCAAGATTAAGAGAAAGAGTGCAGTTAAAGGATGCAGCCAGCTGCTGAATTACTCACTATTTCCCTAAGGCAAAAATTTCTGCTCCCTTGATCCCTAGAGAGGAGGTGGACATTCTTCAAGGGCAGGAGACTAGCTTTTGTTTGGTTGGTAGGTTTGTTTTGTTCTCATTTGCTTCTGTGAGTAGGAAAAACAGGAAAGTCTGTTTTGAAGAAAGTATTTGAGAAAACAAAGCTCCTGAATAGAGCATTCCAGGAACGTGGACACTTGGTGCTACAAGCTAATGAAGAGGAAAGGTCTGAGGAACTTACAATAAGAACACTGGTGGGAGAGGAGCCCCCACAGGTGCAAGAGACAGCGTTCTGCTCTCATAAATGGCTGAGGACACAAGGAGGGGCTGTGCTGCTTTCAGTGTGATACTCAGGTCAGCACTACTAAGCCCAATTTAAATGAGGATTGTTTCTCCTAAATGTTTTAAGACACTGTTTAGTTATAGCATAGGGAACTAGTTCTGGTCTGGATTAAGAATAATGATTAAAGTCGCTTCAAGTTCTATTTTGATAGGCATATCTTGTCTTTCTAGAAAAATAAATAAATAAATAAATAAAAGGCCTCTTTTTTTGCCTGTCTTTGTTGTACTGCATTTTCCCCTTGTTTTTAGCAGGTGTTCTTACCTCTTTTGGCATGTATTGTTTTACCCATCCCAGATGGTACCACAACATGATGCTACTGTTGTCAAGTCTGGGAGCTATAAATAATGTCAAAATATGGGAATAATTTTATTTATTAAAAAAAAAACAAACAAACAAACAACTAGATGTGCTTTGAAATATATGGTGTTAGGCACATATATGAGATTTCTATATTAAATCACTATTTCAGCTGTTATTTAGGATTTACTTGAAGGCAGGAAAACTTAAAGCGCACTTGATTTAGGTGATGATCTGGCATAATAAATAAATAACTACATTATTTCTATTAATAGCACTTTGATTTTTACTTTATGGGTAAGATTATTGCCTTTTGAGGGCAGTTCAATGAAATGAGCACTTAGGAGCTACACTTGGTCAATGGGGTTTTCCCTATGACAGTATTTCCACTTATTCCCCCAGAATGGAACTTGGAGTCCAAACTTAGGTGCTTAGGCTGTCTGCCCAGTGCGTGGGGGTAGCTTCATACTCAGGAACAGCATCCACCAACATCTGCATTCTAAGCTATCTAATCCAGCCAGGAAATAATGCTGATGGTACATGGAAACATAAATGTCAGCCCATTTTTGAGTTAGGCATCCGTATGGAATTTGACAATAGGGATTTTGTCCATGTTGTCCATGGCTTTCACAGTCAGTAAATTACATGTAAAAAAGTAAACTAAGCTCTTTCTACTGTGGTTTATAAACTGAAATAACAGGTTGAAGTTGAATACCGTATGACTACTAATGAGCGTTCTTAAGCAAGGCTTCATTGCTGACTGAATATAGGCTGGTCTATTACATAATTAACCTTGTTATAGGCTTATTTGCTGTCCATCTGTGCTTTTTTTCATTTTCCTTTTTTCATTTTCTCCTCCCTAATTTTAATACTAGCTTCCCTTCTGGGTTTCTAGTGCCTGGAAAATTATTTATTTTCTTCTCCAGGTCTATAAAATAATTCTATGATATGATGGTGGCTGGTGTATTGAATTGCCAGTCAAATAAAATATAAAATTAAAAAGTATATATTATTACACAGTCAGGAAATTATAAACTGTAGTGTCTGTACTTGGGCTTGTTCACTTATCTTGAGATGTTTATGGTAATTTAGCTAGAGATAAGTAATGACAAGAATATGATTTGAAGAAAACTTAAATGAGTTAGTCAAACAGGAATTTGATTAGAGGTTAATATTTATACGTGTAGTTGTATATATTTTCCATTATGGAAATTGCTTTCTTGATGAAAACCCATTAGTATTTTTCCCAGGGTATAGCTACCATTGCAGTAATCGGAAACAGTCAACTCCAAAATTGCTTGTGTTTTGGTTTATTTTTTATTGTTTTTATTTAATGATTAAGTTAGGTTTATTAAAAGACCTGAGAAAAATCTCAGAATTCCATATTTATGTTGATACCCAGGGTAAAACAGCATAATGGAAGTCAGTTCTAGGAATAATCAGTAACTGGGGCAGAAGGAAAACAAATTTTGGTTAATTAGTAGTTAAATTATAACTTAATTGTGGCATTGACCATTTTCATATGGTACATGATTCAGTTCCTTACTGTTTTATTCTCTAAATGAAACCTGAAGCAAGGAGGATTTTTCAGATTTTATTGTAAAAAGTTAAGTTGAATCACTCTAGAAAATAAAAGAATTTCTTTTTTTTTTTTTTTTTTATTTTTTAAATTATTATCATTATTCTTTGACTTTCAGAGCTTTAAAAATGAACATTTTGAATGAAATGCTAGGTTTGGTATTTTCCCTTTACATTAGTTTTCATTAATTACCTTTAAATATGAATTAGAGAATGCATTCATTCTGAAGTCTCATTGAATGCAGTAGTTCTCCAATATTTGTATGTGCTATTCCTTTTAGGCTATTTGTCAGTGGAAATCTCACTTGAAAGGGTTAGAGCCTTAAGCCCAAATCTTTGCCTAGGTATTTGACAGTTCTGTGCAATGGTTCTGTGCCTCCTTGTGCTTATCACAGAGACCTGAAAATATGAAAGGTCAAACTGTTCCTTACTTTTTGAAACCCTGGTGCTATAAGATGAAAACAGGAGAGAGAAGAGAGGTGAGAGAAGGGACTTTATGCAAATTGGAAGCATAGAAAGAAGTCTACATGAACATTCAGATTTTTGCACACATCTTAATTGCCAGTGATGAAGTGGAAGCTTCCTCAATGTTGTTCTTTCCAATTCCTAAATGAATTGCTTCTTTAGTTACTCCAGTAAAACTTTGCATGCTGTTGTCTAAATACCCAGCCATTTAACTAAACTAAAACAAAACAAGAAACAAACAAAGTATCTGGATTAAATTTTATCCTGTCAAACTTGCAGAGAACCGTTGGCAACTGCATTTTTTTTTTTTGTACTTAAATTAGGATAACTTTTATTACTGAAGGTTTAATAATAAGCCAGGACAGGTTTAAAGAAACAATAAAGCTTTAAGTTCATAGAAGATCAAAAATCCATCATTGTATATTTATAAACATTGCTCTAGTTGTGATTCCATAATCTTTTCTCACATGGCTGCCAGCAGTATTACTTGTAGAATATTGTGCTATGCATCTTGAGGAAATAAACTTGTGATTTTGGCATTAATTTAGCAAGTATTTCTCTGTGTCCAAGCCTTTTGTTCATGGAAAAGAATGGAAATTGCATGCTGAATATTTACCAAAAGGCTTACCCTTTTCTTTTAAATTAAGTAACATCTGTTGAAAATGCTAAGATAAAAAGATTGTCCAGGATAGAGTGCATATATTTCAATGACACGTACTTTAAACTTGCCTTAAAAATATTGAAACCTTAAGAATATTTTTAATGTAAGGTATTTTATAATTGAAACAATCTTTATAATGTACAACTCATGAAATCAGACTAAATATATTCCCTTTTTTCCTGAAGTACATGTAAGAATAGTAAGTTTTGATGTCTGCTAGATTCAAATGGATGTTTTTTTCCTCTTATCATTGACAGGTTTTACCATGACAGGTTTTCCATATGTTTATACACATGAGATTATGCTTATATGCACTAGTTAAAAACATTTGAGTAGGTGTTTCTAAGGTATTTCTGTAAACATTATTTTTAAATAAATTCATCAGATAAGGACTAACTGCTGTCACACTTCTCTTTAAGTTGGATTCAGATTAAACACTATAATAATACTTCAGATATCCAGTGAAGAAGGCTGAGCAGGAAAGCTGAAAGTTGAGAACTGCTATATGAAAATCCTATCCAAATTATTCTACAAAAACAGTCTTGCTGTGTAAGCAAAGAATATTATTTAACTAAATTTGTACTTTCAGTGATTTTTCTGCATACCCCCAGCTCAGACACAAAAAGGAAGAAATGCTTCCCTTTGCAATTGAGTCAAATTATTCTTATTTCTATAAGATAACATATAAAACATGTTAATTGTTTGATTTCATTTTAATGTGGCTACACATTAAAATGAAGGAATAAGGAATGATAAATCTAGCCAGGCAGACATTGAACAAGTACTTCCCCAGATTTGCCAAAAATTCATTAACATTCCTGATCAAATAAAGGGTAGTGCGATGAAAAGCTGGTTTCTAAAAGGTGAATTCTCCCTTTGACTTGCAAGCTGCAGAGAATAACTAAGCAGGATGGAACAGAGGAAATGAATGAATTATTGTGAATAAAAGCAATCAGGCTGAGACACTGTAAATGCATTTTAGAGTTGATGTGATGTACAAAGCTCATGGAAAGTGTGCAGCTATGGAAGGTCTGTCTCCGCTAATCACCCTTGTGTATTGGGAAAGAAAATATATCTTTTAGCCTGAGATCACAGCCATGCTTGGGCAAATACACTTTTTAGGCGTAGTAAGAGAGATCATACAAGAGAAAGTTCCTAGTTTAGTTCAATAAACAAGTAAAAATCTATTATTTGTTTTTATCTGTGAAGATGATGTAATTTTTACCAGACTTTTCCAGAACAGCAGGTATATGTGCAATGCAAAAAATAACAGAAAGGATCTTGGCATCCTTGCTGGGAGAATCAGCCATACATAAACTCCCTGCTGTTGCTAAATAACCAGTTGAGGGAAAAGCACCAGAAAGCTGGAGGTAACTTTTTTGGGGGTGGGGAGCACAGATTGGATCTAGTTTATGTAGCAAATCAGAGTCAGATGACAGAGCTTTAGTTGACGTAGCCTAGAAAATGGAGCTCTGGAAGATAAAATCTGAGAAGCAAAGAGGATTAAAACCGGTAGTTTCTTCAAGAAGAATGTGTGATCTGGCTGAATACGTTGCACTAAGTGAGGCCATTTAAAAATGGTCAAAAATGGTCTAAAAACTAGTGTCTCTCTGTGAGCTATCTAACATGAAAAAAAAGCGAGAAAAAAAGCCCACCCCATTGTCATGGCAGAGAAGACTCTCTCAGAATGCCAGAGCAGGTTGGAGACCATACAAGTGTATGATGAGCAGAATAAAGGAGAAAAGCTAATACTGTGTTTACCAGGCTGATATGCATAATTTTCAGCCAAAATTCTTACAGAACAGGTGGTTGAGACTCTCCAGATGCACATCTCTACAAAGATCTGCAAATGGCTGTGCAGATCCTAGGTACAGTCATTCAAGATTCCTGGCTGAAAGACAATCTGCAGAGAGATGAGCAAAGCCCAGAGGCTGTCTGAAGTTATGTACACTTCCTAAACCTGTGGTCACAGCAGCATGTTGTACCTTTCATCTGGGAACATACAGCCCAACACAATCACTTTGTTAGCCATTGCCCACCTCTCAAGTGACAGAAGGCTGTTGCAGACAGTGAAATGGAGTGCTTCAAATAAAAACACCTTTGCTACTAAACATAGGAAAGGGAAAACTAAAACAAAGAGCATTTTGAAACCAAGTGATTTCCAAATTGCTCCTCCTGTAGGAAAATCCCTCTTTTTTTTTTTTTTTTTTCCTACAGTATACCTACTTAGTACAGCTGATGAGCTTTTGCAGGGTGGGATGTAACAGACATATCAAACCCCACTTCTAGAAGTGTTAAATCCATCTTGAAATGAATTTCGGGGCCACAACCCAGCATCAAAATATAACTTAAAAAGTAAAATGAAAAGAAATGAATTCAAAGGCTGCAGTGTATCAAACAGGGTCTAATTTGCAGAAATGCCCACTTTTCTGAGGTAAAACTGGATCCAGCTAGCTAGTGAAGAAAATATATAATGGATAGTAGAAGAGCTTAACTACTTTTCTTTCATTCAGAGGTAGTTTGTCATATCCCTGGAAAACATTTTTAATTGTCTGTGTGGAGTGGAGTGAAAGAGGCAAGTGAGAGCTGGAAAGTGAAACAGTAAATAGCCTAACAGATAGCATACTGTCTTTGAGTGCAAGAGTCTGGCTCATGTCTGTATTTGTCATCTGATTCATCTGTATTCATTCATCTGATGCATTTGGACCTGTCTCTTCTGTAGCTTAATTGTGTTTCCTAAACAGGAGGCTTCAGAAGTCTTTTTTTTTTTTCTTTTTTTTTTTTTTTCTTTTTTCCCTCTCACTTTTCATTTTGCAGATTCTAGCAAAATGAAAATTTAATTCTAGCTCCAAGAAGCCTTTCTAGTAAAGCTATAGGAAAACTTTGAAAAGGTTTTGAACAGGTGCCAAGTGTGTATGAAATCAACACTTTCATATGTACCTTTATTGATAGTGTTGGAAAAGACCTGGCTAAATTTGTGTGGCCTAAGATTATGGCTTTAAAGGAGGAGAAGCCTGCAGGACATTTTAGGTGTGTCTGTGGCACCCTTCTGGGGCCACAAGCTCATACATGTAAGTGTTACTATTGGGGCCTGTTTGGTACGCTGACATTTATGTGACACAGCTGAAGTTTTGTAATTCATCAGGTCGCTCATTTAGTTTGTGTCTGTTTTGAATAATTGATAGATAAATGGGTAGAAGGATTTGGATAATGCTGCTCTGGTACCTTCCCAGTGCAGTGTAGACTGTGCGCTGTAGGGTTTGTGCAGATATGTGGCATATCAGAGATGTGTTGGTGTGGCTAGTGCAGCTGTAGAAGCAGGGATTTCTACATAGACTGAGCACCAGGCTTCCTAATATCATGGGACTGGAGAAGCAGATGTTTGTGTTAATTGAAGCATGTTGAGATATCCTTTATCTCACCTGTCTGTGGTACAGGCTTTGCTTTAAAATGCCTGTTGAACAGACACTGTAATTACTGTGAGGAAGTTTATAAATATTGTAATTACTGGTTGTGATGTTAATGCACTACTATGATAGCCATGGGAATATGGGTTGTTACACCCTATTCCTCATGGAATTTATGTTTTCCCTTCTGTTTAGTTTTCATGAGGAGAAGTACAAAGACAAATCCTGCAACATGGGCTCACAGCATGTTTGGTATAAGTTGCAGCATGTTTGGTATAAGTCACATCAAAAGAGGGGCACCTAAATCTACCTTTTCTCATCTGGAAAGTAAATAGACGGTTACAGATTCCTACATCATTTTAGAGAAGTGAATTAACATGGTAGTGTTTGTTTTCAGCTTGATTAGGAGAGACCTCTGTGACATGCCTGAAACCAAAGAGAACATTTAATTCTTTGGGGTAGCAGAAAAGCAAAGCCCTCGCAGAGGGAATGTATATCTTTTCTTACAAGGTCTGCTGCTGCTGTCATTGCAAGTAGGACAATTAAAATGAAAAAATAAACTCTTGAAGAAACAAATGGGATGGTAGCAGTGTGAGCTTGATTTTTTGACCATATGCTTTATTCAGTGTAACCCCTCTGCAAAGCTCTTGTGCAGAAAAGTAAACTAAGATACTACCCTGTCAGACTCCATCTAGGACATCTTCCCTTCTGTCCCTTCCTTTGCCTTCTTGTTAGTACCAACAGTCTATGAGGTTGAACTGCATTCTTGGTGATCCTCAGAGTACCCTACAAATAGGTTTTAAAAATAGGCTGGCTGACTGAAATGTGATGAATATTCTCATTGGTATACAGAGAAAAAACAGTGTTGAGGATGCTCTTCCATAGTCAGTTCTGCAGGAATATCTTGAGTAAGAAGAATGAGAACATGCAAGTTCTAGAGAATAGATGGGGATCCAAATACATGTGAGCAATGGATTTATTAACAGATTAATGCCAGTGATGGGTTGCAGCTTTTAACAGGCACAGCTAGTTATTTCTTGATGTGTTTTAGTATCTACCCAATAAGTAGAAGAAATTTTCAGCACTTCCTCTTTTTTTCAAAAGGCTTTTTAGTATTATTTTACAGGTCTTGAGGATCAATATGAATAGAAGCTTTTCAGTTGTCTTCATGGATCACAATTACCTTTCACAAGAGAAGCCATTTGACAGTGTTCATATGAAAGCATCCTACATACATAAGTTAGTGGAAAACATAAATGTTTACTGTCTATACGCATTCTGTGTCTGTTACTATCATTAGAGTAAGTTACTACTTTCTCCAGGTTGAAGGTATGAGGTCTCAATTGCCATTTCTGGAATGTTTATTACTCTTCCTAATACAACCTTTTTGATATCATAGTTAATTTTGATGTAGTTTTATACAAGAAATTCTAACAATATGCTTTTCTGACTCCAGAAGTTTAAAGTAATAATAATTGTCATTACTAAAACAAACAAACAAACAAAATCCCTACAATCTCACTTCCTGAAGCTTTCTCCAGACTTGTTCTTGGCTTCTGCATGTTCTTATAAGACTGATGTATTGGTTAAGAAATTAATTCTGTTCAAAATTCACTGTTCCTAAAGCTGAAGAAGATTCCAGCCATTTTGCAGTTTAAAAATATACAGTATCCCTACATACCTGAGCTGAATGTTCCGCTTATATTACAGTAAGCTCTTTCTAGTTTTTGACAGCATGGAGAAGTAAAAACCATCAGCGAGAAGACTTTCACAGTCAGAACACCAATTCCAAAGCTTAACAAGGTTTATTAAATATGTATAATGAGTGTTCTGCAGTGTATGCTTTAATATCAGCAAACTTTCTATAGATCGCTATAGATTTATAGATTCATAGCTTTATATAATACTATGTTTGTTGTATGCCTGTCCTTCTCACTTGCTCAACTTTCCATGTGTACTGGACAGCTGTAGAGGAACATTCATTATTTGTTTCAAAGTTGCTTATGCAATCCTTCTGCCCAGGTTCTAGACCATTTATTTTACAGAACGATGGCTCACAAGAGTATCAAGTTCCATTATCAACTGCATGTCTTATAACAACCTCTTTACAGTACAGCGGAACAACAGCGTGGTTTCCAGCAGCTCAGTTTCAAGTTTAAATTCTAAAGGCTTCAATCACAAAATGTTATGTTCCATATACCTCTTTAAGTTCGATAAATGGGGAATTTATGGCTCCCTGAATATTAGTTAAAGTCTAGAGACAAATTTTCTGTTCTCCTTTTTGAAAATTATAATACCCTTACAATGTGAATGGTAAAGATCAGAGGAATGGTGGTGATCATATTCAAATGTTAAACCTTTTATTCAACAGCTGGGTACCCTTGTAGAAGCTTGCCATATGTCATTGCCTTCTCTTCATTCCAGTGCTCATTAAAATAATTTACAGCATATGAGAGGTTAACTTGAGGGCATAGAAATGGACTGATCTTTTTCAGAAACTTCAGTCTTTCATAATATACATAAGATTTGAGCATGTGATCCTGACTTAAGAAAAAAACACATTTATTTCAAAGGTGACTGTAGATTTGCTCTATCAAGAGGTCTGGCTATTCTGCTGCCAGAGGAACAAATAAAGACCAACATTATTTTGGAAGGCTTTGCTTTATCATTTGGTATTTCTAGATTCATAAACAGAATCCTAAATCACTAGACACTGAAGAAGTAGCACTCAGAATGCCTACTGTGTAGTACTTATCTGTTACATATAGTATTTGCTAGTTAGTTCTTCTCTTTTACATGTATTTATTTTTTTGTGTCATTGCTGTTTTTTTTTTTTTTTTTTTTTTTTTTTAAGTCCATTTAAATACTTAAACTCCTCATGTGAGAAGATTTGCTTTGGAGAGTGGTGGAAAGAAAGGATGTGTTGATGTGTCTTTCCTTCACATCTCTCCCTCTTACCTGTAAATCACTGATACATGTAGCAAAACATAGCCATTTCCTAATTCTGAGTGTCTAAACTTTATAGTTTCCTCAGGTCTAATAACTTTCTTTAAAGTACTACCAAGTGACTTCAAAAGAACAAGTAAATAAAACTGATCATGGGTAATAAGAACGTTTATGCTATCAAGCTGACAGATCCTCAAGTGACCAAACTATGAAGGTTGTAGATCCTTGACAATGCAATCTGGTGTCATTGGGGATGCCAAGATTCCTACCCTTACTCTCTTGCTCTGTTTCTGGCTGAGTTTTGCCTTGCCCTCCCACTCAGTGCTCTCACTTTTCTGGTCTGTAAGGAGGAGAAAAAAAAAAAGACCGTCTTTATGCCATTTTAGTTGTAATCAGCTCACTGTAGGACCATGCACCATGGCAGTGGTGCAGAGGAGGAGACAGGAATTTGTGGCTGGGAGTGAGATCAGTTTGGAGTGAAGGGGGAACTCACCTGCGTTCTCAGAAGGTGTTGTGGAACCACAGCTCTCAACCTAGTGCAGAACTGAGAATGGAGAAGAGAACCCCCTCTTTGAATCATTAGCTTATTACCAGACATTAACTCATCCTTTTAACATCCACCCACTACCCACCCACAAAAAGAACGAAAAAGAAAAAAAACAGCAACCTGTGAAATACTGGTTGCACTTTGTTACTTTTTTTTTTTTTTTTTTTTTTTTTTTTTTTTTTAACACTAAACCTTTTAGTCTGTTTGTTTCTATTTACTAAGAAGCGAAAAGGGAGACAACTGTGACTTGTGATTTATTTATGAGTAGTAGGTAAAAATACAATGTTCATAAATCTACCTGCTGTTAAACAATCAAACAAACAAAAGAAAACAAAACAAAACAAAAACAACAACAGAGGAATCCAAATCTGTTTTTAATCTGGTGCCTCTCTATAGTTTCATACTTCTTGCTTGTTTACCTCTTTTGTCTTGAGCAAACAGTTTGGCCTATGTGCTATGTTCATTAATAAATAAATAAATTCTGAAATCTGTGGATTTCAGGGTAGGGAGGAAACTGTTTGAAGCTGGAGGCAAATTATCCGAAGGAAGTGATAGACAGGTTCAGAACTAGTCAGAACTAGTTGAAGACTACCACTAGATAATTTTTGAGGATAGATGAGAAATTTGATGAGGAAAAAAAGTGAATTCTGGTCAATCTTGGGTGAACTCTGCTTGGTGCACTTGGTGAATACTCTTGGTGAGCTGTTTTAGCCATTGTAAGGGAATTTTGGATTATTTTACAAAATTTCAGTGTTTTAACTTTTCATGAAGAATTTTGAGTATTCTTCTAGAATTTTTCAGGTTGTTTTAGACTTTGTTTTATATTAAGAGGGAAAAAAGCTTTAAAACCCAAGCATGAAATAATCTAAATATTTTGGATTAAATTAAAAACACATTTGATATTTAATTATTTAGAAGAATGAATGAGAAAATTTTATGTGATGTGAAGGGCAGCAAAGGACTTTGGAAGTACATCACCAGGAAATGGGACAATGGTGAAAATGTGAGCCTGCTGCTAAATGTTCCAGGGCAACCAGTCACAAATGAAATGGAAAAGGCCAAGGTACTCAATCCTTTCTTCATATCAGGCTCTGCCATTAAGACCAGCCTTCAGGAGTCCCAGGTCCCTGAAACCCATGGGAAAATCTTATTGTTTCTTTTGGTATTGTCTTTTCTTAGTGTCCTTGTGGGGTAGCATCCAGGATATCCCACCCTCAAATGAGGACTGTCTTTTATCAGACAGGACACAGAATGATTGCTAGATCTTCATCCCTCAGCTTTGAAGCAGAGAAAGTGATCTGCAAAAGGAAAGGTGCAGAATACACAAAATTTCACACAAGGGAAACTTCTGTAGCAAGACCAAATCAGAAACAGGAGCTACGTGAGTAGGAAGATAAATTCAGATCCAGGTAATATCATTGTGAGCTCAGACTTTTGCTGCCTAGAACAGAACAGATTGTTAAGTCAGTGGAAAAGTGCTTCCCAAATCAAATGATTTTAGTTAGCTCTTTATAAGTTAGGTACACTTTTCAAACACTTCTATTAGCAGCTGCCTATCCACATGTTTAAGGTAGTTAGTTGTGTCAGTTGTAGCTATGACCCACATTTTTGTGAAACTACTGGCTGGTTTAGGAATTCTAGGTCTACTTTACACATAGTAGGTACTGATACATTTATTGAAGCTGATAAATCTTTTTGGTTGCCGTATGATTTCTCTTTTTTATTGTTTAATTTCATTGGTGTCTGTAATAAAAATCTGCACGTAGTGATTTCCTTAGATAGTCTATTATAAATTAACATGAATTCAGTTATACTTGTACAAAGCTTCTATATAGAGGAAGAAAAAAAAATTGAGCATATAAGGGGAGAGGAGTCAATGTGTGCTGCTTTAACCAAAATTTTATGACAAAAACTGAATATATTTTGGGTGTAGTCAAGACTTAAGAGGGGATTTAGACCATTGATTTTTTTATTATCTTTTATAAAAAGTTGGTCCACTTTTGATAGACATTTAATTTTTTTTTTCCTTGCTATAAAGCAAAACTTAAGTGATATTAATTAAAAATGTTGTTCAAATTTATTTTTATTTTTTTCTGAAATTATTTTTAAAGGCATCTGAATATATAGTTTCAGTGGAAATGTATTGATCATTTACAGTAAATTAAACTAAAGCAGGTAATGGGTGATGTAACTTCGAGTTATAACTTCTGGATATCTATACTGGGTCAGATCAAACCTAGCCTACTGTCTTGTCTTCAGCCCACAACAGGTGACCAAGAAAAACCTAATCATGTAATGATACTTCCTCAGAAAACTTTCCGAGCTATTTGAAATCCAGAAGCTTCCAGAAATTAAGGTGGTGTATCACTTTTTTTTTTTTTTTTTTTTTTTAATTCAGTCAGATTTTCAGCTGTCATAGGGAAATTACATGGTGGGGTAACCACAAGAACAGAATCAGTGGCATAAATTTTAATAGCAATTAAACAATTATCTGTGTTTTTGTTATTGTTTTTTTGTTTGTTTGTTTTTACCGTATAGTAGATCCATCTAATGAGTTCCGAGCAGATCTAGTTAAGATCTCATTTGCCTGAGTGATACTTTCAGGTCAGCTTCACCCTGTGACAATTAATTTATATCCACTTTTTGTATTTTCATTGTCCTTCAGAAAAGAGTTCCACAGCTCATCATATGAATAAGGAACTTTAAAAAAAAAAATAATCTCATTAAATATTCTTTAGAATTCAAAAAGCAGTGAATGCACTATGAATTCACTATTAAAACGCAATGAACAATATTCCCTGTACACCTTTTTCATGATTGTTTAGCTGTCTGTTATCTCTACTCAGATGTGCTTTTTCTAGGCTAAGGAATCAGTCTATTTAATCTTACCATGCAGAGAAAACACAAAAAGATGGAGGTCTTTTGTCACCTTTCCCTGCACCTTTCCTAGTTCTACATTCAAATTTGAAATTGGGGGATGGATCACAGCTGCACACACTATTCAAAACAAGAGAGTAAATGGATTTTTTGGTACAACGATGTTTTCTAATGCTCCATACTTCTCATAATTTATTTTCAATTCCTTTTTTTTTTTTTTTTTTTTTGTTATTGTAACTCAGGATCTCATTTCTGAATAACAGTATTCAGTTCAGAGCCCATCACTGAATACATGAAGTTAAGTAATTTTGTTATTTAAGGTTCTTTTTCCTGGTATGCAACACTGCATTTATTGAAACTGCAAATGAAGTTCTGTATAGATAACTAACCATTCATATTTGTAAGGTCTGCCTATACAGTCAGCTCTCTACTAAAATGAATAACTTGGTATCATTAGCAAGTATTGTCACTTCACTGTTCGTTCTCTTTTCTGCATCACCTAAGGATATGTTGATCATTATGGAATCTGCCATAGATTTCTTTGGGACTCAGCTTCTGGCACCCTCCCTTCTGAAAATAGGATATATGCTTGCCCCACCTACTTTTTAAGCTCTTCTTTTTCCAGGAAAAAGCCTTCTCTCTTATACTCTGGTTGTATAGTTTTTTGAAGAAGTTCTTAAAGGTCATTTGGTGAGGGAACTTACCCAGTGCCTGATGGAAATCCATACAGAATGTATCATCTGGATATCCTTTATCCTTTGTCCATCATATCCATCTTTTCTAGCCAGTAAGTACAGTAAGATAGTGTTGTTGTAGGAGGTTATTCCATTCTAGATGCAGGTCTTTGTTGAACTTTATAAGGCATCTGACAGCTTATTTCTCCAGTATGTTGAGGTGTCTCTAAAAAAAGAAGCCTTGCTCTTCAGTGTATTGATCTTGCATATTTCCTGTTTAGTATTACTTACAAACTTGCTGAGAGTGCACTCTAAGTTGTTAATAAAGACATTAAACAGCACTGGCCTAAATATCAGTCTCTTAAGTGACTGATATCTGGTTAACAAATGGATTTTATGCTACTGAAGACAAGCCATTAAGTCTAGTGCTTCAGACAGTTTTTCACTTGTCATGCCTATTAATCCAGTCTATATCTCATCAGTTGGGCTGTAAGGACAATACAGGAGACAGTGTTAAAGTGTTGCTAAAGGTAAGGTAAAACAAAACTTTCTCATCCAAGAAGGCAATCAGGTTGCTAAGGTGTTATTTGCCCTTTGTAGATCCATGCTGGCTGTTCCCACTCACCTTGTTTTCCTGTGTTTGCATATGGCTTCTAAGAGGATTTAATCAATAGTCTGCTTGGGGACTGAGGTGAGGCTGACAGTCCGTCATTTCTCAGACTTCTTGAAGATTGGTGAGACAAATAGCATTTTTCCAACCATCAGGAACTTTCTCTGATTGCCACGACCTGCCAAAGATGATAGAGAATGGCCTTGCAATGACTATGGGAGTTCCTTGGTCATTGTTGGGTGCTTCTGATCTGGTCCCATGAACTTGTATATATTCAGTTAGTTTATGTACTCCCTAACTCTGAACTTCCTCTACATTAGGTAATACTTCACCCTAACAGACTCTGCTAGTAGGCTGAGCAACATATGGGCAGATCTTATTGAAAACCTGAGGCTGAGAAGGCACTGAGTACCTCAGCCTTTTTTGTGTCATTTGTCCTTAGCTCCCCTACATACTGTGCAGCAAATCTTCTTGTTGCAGATGGTGTATGTACAGACATCTTTCAGATGTTCACATCCCACCCTGGTTTCAACTCTGGCTGAGCTTTGTCTTTCCTAGCTCCATTCATGCGTGTTCTGGCAATATCTCTAGATTTTTCATGGGGAGCTCATACCTTCTCCCACCCTCTATGTGTGTGTGTCTATATAAATACATATTTGAACGTGTTTTGTCTCAGTCAGGAGTTCATTGTTCATGCGTGCCGGCCTTCTGCCATGCTTGCTCTGAGTTCCGCAAGTTAGAATGGACAGGATTGCTCTTTCAGGGCAGTGAGCCATGGGGATCATGCCAAGAGGATCCTCAGACAAGCTGAAATCTGCAATTCTGAAGTCCAGAACTGTAGTTCTGCTATTCGTTTTGCTCATGTTTCTCAGAATTGTCAACTCCATCCTGGTCACTGCAGTCAGGGCTCACCTCACAATTCACACACCTGACTAGTTGTTTCATAATAACAACTCTGGAAGATCATCTCACCTGGCTGGTTTCTCACTCACTTCTATCAAGGAATTGTTATCAATATACATGTATTTCAGAAATCTCCTGGACTACTTATACCCAATTGTACTCTCCATTCAGCAACATCAAGATGGTTGAATTCCTGTACCAGGGCCTGCATCCTTGTTTACTAGCTTTATTATTTATTATATAGTTTTATGATAATTTCTTTGGTATCAGCCTTGCCAGTTTCCTGGGTCTTTCTGGAGCCCGTATAAAAAATAGACACAACATTTGCTGTCATGCAGTCCTCAGTTACCAAAGCAGTTATAAGCTGAAGACCTTATTCTGGCTAGTAATTCAGCACTTACATCTCTGAATTCCTTTAAATTTATTGCGTAAATAATGTTCTTGAACATCTGTTGCTTTTTCATTATCTGTCTATTTTCTAAGCCCTTTATCAGCATTGTGACTTTTGAGACAGAGTTTTTGATGAGCAGCCCATCCCCTCCAACAATTACCACTGTTACAGGACTAGACCTTCCTTGAGTTCTTCCATGATGAACTTGGTGTGTGTGTGTGGGGGGGGGGGGGGGAGGGGGCTGTGGGGAAGGAAGTATTTTTCTGCTATGCCTCTATCTTCTTAATCACTTCTTTGATCATTTTACCAGTTCTGTGAATTGTCAAGCTTCTTGCTTCTAATGTATTTGAAGAAGGATTTATTACCAATATTTATAGCTATTGCAAATTGTTCTTTTAGCTCTTTTTTGTCCCTGTTATTAGATTTTTAGATTCAACTTGCTTGTTTTGTGCTATTTTGTGCTATTCTTTTCCTTATTTTAGCACTACTTTTGTTTTCCAGAGGATGTTTTTTTCCTTTTATTAACTTCTGCCCTGCGGTTAATCCATGCCAACTTTACTTTTGCCCTTTTTCTTGTGTCCTTCTGTTTGTTTGTCATGTATCTCCAGCTGAGTATCCTTGAATGCTGCCTGCAAAACTTTAACTCTTACCTGCTTCAGTTTGCTCCTCTTTATCAATCTTTCTTATACTGAAGTTCTCTATTATGAAACAGAATGTGCTGTAGTGGATTTGGGTCTTTAGCTTCTCCTGCAGTGATGCTGAATCTTTATGGCTGCTATTACAGTGCTATTTCTGCATGCTACTCAGAACAAAACTGAGAGCTGCTTCTTCACTTTTGGGCCTCATTTTTAGTTGCTTCATGAAAATCTTCATTTGTCTAAAAATTTCATCTTTTTGCCAGACTTCAGTGTAATTCATACTTAAACTTTCTGAGAGTATCTGAAATGTTTCTGAAAGGTAATTTTCTTTTTCTGAAAGAAAGCTGCTCTTTCTGACCTCATTGCATCCCTCAGAATATGCCTGTGGTCACTAAAGGCTTCACTGGAGAGGATTCTCATCCAGATACCCCAATCAATTCTATTCTTAGCTGGACACTGGACAGAAGTTTTTACTTTTCTTTTTCCCTATCTGTCTTTTATTATTATTATTTTTTATTTTTTTCTGTAAGTAACCTTGCTTTGTTTTCATAAGTAACTCTGAAGATGATGCATAGCATTATCTATAGCCCCCACTAGACCTGTCTCAGTTTTCTTTGTGTAACATCTGATGATTAAATCCCTACCGTAGCTTGCTTCTTCCTTTTGTTGTGTTTGTTGTTTGTTTCTTTTTGTTATTGTTGGCTTCTTTGATCCCATATCTTAGCACAGGGAGACAGAACCTTACACTGGACCATTTTCCTCCCCTTATGCTCAGTCAACTGTTCCTGTATCACAAGGGCTTTCCTCTTCAGCCCGTGCTGTCCTGCAGTGTCACTGAAGTTCATCTCAACAGATGCCTGCATCTCTTTATCTAATCCTTCAACAGTTCATTGCTCTCACTGTCTCTGTGTAGGCATTTACAGTGTTTTTTTCTATCTCATTCCAGTCGAGGCTCCCACACAACTATGGTATGTAACTTTCTCAGAAAAGGCTAAAAGGCACTTGCCCTGTCTGCTCACTGGGACACATAGTCACATAGTCTTTCTTTCAGAGATGCAGCATATGTGACTATGCATTAGAGATGCACTCCATGTGACTGCCAGTACTATTAGCTGGTGCCTGTGTGAGATTCATGCCTTCTCTTCATTCGGTCTTGCTTCCACTTACAGTGTTTCATTTGAGGAGCATGTATGAAATATGTAACTCAGGGACCAAAACTAAAAATTGTGTTGACCTGCTGTAGTAAGATATGAAAAAGATTGCCTCTGTACTCCCTGTGCAGCACAATGCATCTAGCCCTTTTTGAGCAGAAAGCAGCCAAACCATTGACATCTTTGGCTTGTTCCATTGTTTTAATTTATACAACTGCATATTTCAGTTTGGAAATGAATCTGAACAGATTAACATTTGTGGAGAACCTACCTCCTAAAGCAGCTGAAACTTTGATAAGAGCTGTTATTGTGGTGGCGACAGTGGGAGGGATTTGCAGGCATGCATTTTAAGTATGTTCAAGCTGTTGCCAAGTCAGAATTATTATCTGTGCTCTGCCTAGCATCATATATGCATTATCCCCACAGGATTCTTTAGATACTAATCTCTCTTCATTAAAAAAAAAAAAGAACAACAGCCAAATGATTGAGATTCCTCCTTGTCTTATAACATTTGGAAAGCTAGCATTCTTTCAACAGTAAGACATGACAAGTTATATCTATACCAGAAAAATAATGTATGCTAGAAAATAACTTTCAGCTAACACAATATCAAACATGATTTTGTACGTAATTTAGATTGAGATTAAAAACATTTATTACACTATTCATTATCTATTTAATGTGACAAGTTTGTATTTATTGAAGCTATGACTATTGTGTAGTGGAAGAGGCTCATGTAAGCATTAGGAAGCATTAGGTAAAATGTGTTAGTTTAGTTATGACACTTAGTGAGTTAATTCCCCTTTAGAGGAGCTCAGATATGTTTGGAAGGAAGAATTTACTTGATGAGTAAAAAAATAATTCCATTGCAGCAATTTGTTGCCAGTGGATCTGGAAAACTGAAGTAAAAGAAGAAGATGAAAACTAGCAAAGGTGAAAGAGTTGCATCTTTCTCTTCCTACTCCTATTTTGTTTACTAATATAACTTTTATTTTACATTACTTTTATTTCAGTTGCTTCAGTTCACATTCTGTTAATACAACTGTGCTTCAAGTGCCCTCCTTCTCTACCAGTTAGTTCCAAGTGCAAGGGGAGCAAGTCAGTGCTCTAAAATAAAGCATATGCCCATCTCATTTAGGGGTACTCCTCTTTCTTTGCAGTGTTTACTTGTTTGCTTTAATATTGTTATTATGGGTGTTATTGGCTGTTATTTTTATTAGTAGTACTAGTAATAGCAATTTATCTTTTAAGAATGTATAATGTTATTGCCAAGAGTTTTATTTTTGGTATTGAAGAATTTGTCTAGAACAATTGAGTTTTCTTTCCTGAAGTCATCAACCATGGCTATGAAGTAAATGATATGTTATTTAATATGAAAAGGAACGGCAGAGAGGAGCTGTTATGGGATAGCCCCAGCTCCGTGACGCATCCCCCTGAACTGCTTGGAGACAGGAGTTTGAGGAGTGGGGGATGGAAGGGTGAGTTTGGGCCTGGGAAAAAGGGGGAAGTCAAGGCTAAGGTGTTTTCTTTGTTTCTCACCATCCTACTCTTTTTAACTGACAATTAAATTTATGAGAGCTTCTGGGTGGGCACTGGCAGCCAGTCAAGGTCAACCCACCACAACATCCTAACATGTTCTTATATACACACAATCATCTGCCTGTCCCTCCTTTCCTCTGCTCTTTCCAGTGACTCACAAATTAGAATTAATGTTAAAATTATTTTAATTAGCAGAAAACAGGTAGTCTGAATGAACAGATAAGGGACTTCTTCTCCAAGGCCTCTTTATGGCATAGGGTCTCATGACTTATGAATATCTTCTGCAACTTTTTCATGATGTGGAACTGTATAACATAAACTCAACATTATTTAAATACTTCACAGAAGAAAGGTGTTGAATAGCCATCTGTTTCTACTGTTTTATACAAATTCTGTATAATTCACATGTTTGTTTCTGCATAATTCACATGTTTGCACAGTAACACAGACATGTGCATGGGTTCAAATCACATCAGGCATTTTTGCAGGCTAGCATAGCCTCTTTGGACTGACCAGTTCATGATGTTTGAGCTGGTTCCTTGAGGCAACAACCAGCCACTTCAACACTGAAGAGATATAAAATGTTTGTAGTCTTCTCATTTGGAGTCTTCTCAGCAGATGTGGGAGGGGAATGGCTCCTTTGGAGTGCTAGGTGGAAGTATATTTTTAATTCTTTTTCAGAAGCAATAAGAACCGCCCTGAAGGACGTGTTAGGAAGTTCAGGCTTTTGTTACCAGCTGAATTAGTGCAACATCTGATACACCTATATTTTTGCCATTTCTAGGAACATGGCTAGGGAAGAATTAATTGTTTTAATTCATTTGAGAAGTTCAGTCATCATTGTCCTTGAAAAGATAGGGCAGTGAGACAGGGCCTATGTTATTGTTCTGATGTAAATTATTCTGCTGCTTGGGCAGTTGGTTACATTAGTGCTCAGTCACAGTTAATGTGCAGGCTGAAAGGATGTCTCTAGCCTTATTTATAAATGAGAGTCACTCAGTTTCCTTTTCCAGAGAATCCAAGATTCAGTGATGTGTCTGGTCCTTTTATTGTAGGACTGTTTGTGTTTTTGGCATATTGTAAGGCTAAAGTGTTGGTATTGCTCTTATTCTTTTGATATATATTCAGTCTTGCATGTAACTTTAGGTGGAGCCTCATTCTCTCCTTGAAGATCCCAGACAGTAGAAGTCTATATGATGGGTAGCAGTAACAAGCTCAGGGATGAAGTGTACTTCAAGAAAATTTATTACAGGAAAGTTTCTTTAGTTCTGTCTGAATTTAGGCCTCAAATAATGCACCCTAAGGAAGTGGTACCTTTGCTTACATTTCAGAGTCATATTAAATATACAGTTTCTCTCTTCTTCTTTAAATCTTTACGTTCTTTGTCTATTTTTTCCCCAACTTCTGGATTCATAACCATTCTGTTTTCAGAGTGCAAGAAACATGTTTATATATGCAAACTTTGTGTGTGTGTGTGTGTGCACGCGCATGTCTTGTGCTCTACATGATTTTTTGTGTTCCTTGAATTTAGGTGAAAGAACTGAGTAAATTTTAGTAGGCTTCACTGAAAGAAAGAAAGAAACAAACAAACAAAAAATAACCACCTCCTCTGCCAGGAGAGGTTACAGAATCTGCAAGGAGACAAGCAGACTATTCAGAATGTTACTGTTAAAATTTCACAATATCTTTCAAAAATATAATAAGTCTTATTTCTTAAATAACTAAGTTTCGAGTTTGATTCTGTTAGAAAATAGAGCTCCTTAGGTGTCCATCAGAGTGCATATAGCGTAGAAATGCTAAGTAAATGTATGTACCTTTAAATTGTTTTAAAATAATGTGTTTTCCTCCCTGCACTTCAAGGTAGATACAAATCCAGCGTTTTTTTTCTGGAAAATTTATTCTTTCTTTCTTTCTTTCTTTCTTTCTTTCTTTCTTTCTTTCTTTCTTTCTTTCTTTCTTTCTTTCTTTCTTTCTTTCTTTCTTTCTTTCTTTCTTTCTTTCTTTCTTTCTTTTTAATAACAGAGATAAATATTACCCTTTTATTTTTTCCCCTCAAAAATACATTTTATTTTGATATACACCTGAAATGAAATAGCAAATTTATTTTGAGTTGTTGGAGCTTTTTCTCTCTGCAGCTTTGTAGAGGTGCACACAGTGTAGGCTGATCTGTGTTTCAAATCCAGTTTGCTGTTCACAGGATATTAGGTTCTATGAATGACTGGATTCTGATCTAAATTTACAGTTCTTCAGTACTCCAGGCATATATTAAAGGGGGTTGCTATTATAAGCCACTGTACAGAAGCTGTGTCTTTTCTTTAGTGAATTTAGAGAATGTTTACAATTTCTAGCCTCTCTTCTGTTCTTAGACAAAACCCCCTTTGATTTCAGAGTGTTTAGCTTTCTATAGTAAAAGCTCCGGGATTTGGAACACTGACTTCAAAGGACTCACTTCAGCAGGATAAGCAAGGGAGAACTTTTAAGAAATAATTCATAGTAATAAGAATGAGTTTTTGTTACTTTCTTTTTATCATGTTAAACTGCTATCCAATATACACAAGTGTTAGAAAGCTAAGAGTTATAACGTACCCATCAGGAGACAAATTGCTAATAAGGTATAATTTGATGGGGGAAGGCTAATAGCATCTGTAAAAAGAAATGAGAACCTTGTAGCTGCATAGAAGTGCCTTATTAACAGTTGCAGTGGGTATCCTATTGAATGAGCTTTATTTATCATGCTTTTATAGTTATCTCCACTGAGCTTTCAGCTTCTTGGTGAAAAACACAAAAGTACAATATTGTTCTGCCACTGTAGCAATCAGGGGGTTTCTAAACCAATAAAAGTGGAAAAGAGGCTACAGGAGTAGGAGGAGGGAGACATCACACAGCTAGTTCTGAAATAAATTTCTTCAATTAGGCTTCCTGTATGAGATTGTTACTAAAATTTGTGCGTGTCACTGAAACTTAGGAGATATTTTTCTTGACAGTTAAGGACTCCTTCACTGACTTTCCTGATGCAAACTGAGACTTGAGCTTTCTGTCACTAGTTTTAAGGCTCTGACACCCTTCCACTTTATTTCATAGATGTGGGGGTTGCTCTTCGAGGTTCTGTGCTGTCTGTGGTACCAGTGTTTTTGGCTTGCACAATGAGTTCTCCAGCAGTAACCTTCTCCTATATAGGATCTAAATCACCAGCAAAGGCAACTGTGTTATTTAGAAGTGCAGTCATGGATTTCTGGGGATATGTGATGGCTTTTCTTTACAAATATTTGTTTGTTTTCCACTTGAAAAAAACTGCAAAGAAAGAATGGTGTTAGAAATTCTTGCCAAATTGCTTTCACCATAGAATAATGAGCTCTTCAATAAAACTTTTCCTGGAGAATCTGATATGTTTAGCCAGGCATTCATTTTAATGAACTATTTTATTGTGCTTTGTTCATGGTCCTGTAATGCAAACAGATCAAGCAGTAATAACAAATATGAATTTGCCTTTGGACCAGACAATGCATCACACAGATTTTGATTATTTTTCTCCTCCTCCAATTTGATTTTAGAATGAAAGCTCTTGCAGAAATCTTCAGATGTTCATCTGTTGTAACATGGGTTTGGGTGTACAGCAAATAATAATTGAGCAACAAGGGCATTCACTGAATAAATGGTTTATTTCCAAAGTTTCAATGCATAAATATTTTACAGCAGTCTACTTAATGATTAATTAACTACTTAGTACATAATCAATCTATTGTTATAGATAATTACTCAGTCTGTCATATAATAGGTTATGTATAAGTCTGTCTGTAACGTTTTCTACAGATGAGCTCATGACCATTTGTAACAAATTTCTCAGGTTTTAAAACAACTGTTAATCATTTATTAAATCTATGAAAATTTAATTTCAGTATGAAATATGAAGTACGTTTTTTTTAAACACTACTAGAAGGTTATTATTATTATTGTTTTTTACTCTTGGCGATTAAGAAATCAATTATGGAAATCATCCACTGAAGAAACTGAAAGCATACTAAATGACTTACTTTCCTCACCAGAGGAATTTTGATGGACTGAGGTTTGTGATGGTTGGCACTATAATAAGTCAAATAAAATTCTCCAACTCTACATCATTTTGCCTGTGACATACTCTCTAGATGCAAGTACACAAGTGATGAAAAATTCATCCCCCTTCATCATTGCAGCCCGTTGGTTGGGATTCTTAGGCTGAGTTTAAGGGTAGAGCACAACTTCCTACAGCTGTCCCATACGTGCTGAAATGTGAGGTTAACCTGGGGAAAAAGTTAGAGACAAATTGTTAAGACATGATATTGATGATTGTTTCAATGAGTATCTTCTTTTCTGAGGTTTCTTGTGCATGCAGAATGAGGTAAACACCTTTATCTTTGACAGGGCTATATCTTTTTCTCTAAATGGCCGTTCTGTTGCCTCTGCAAAAATGGACATTTGTTGTTTTGATCTTGAGGCCTGTCTTGTAGAAATTTGGATAAAAATAACCCACTCAGCTGATACCAGGTTACCAGATGTCAATAATAGTTTGAATGACATTTGACACAAAACCTGGAGGAGAAAAGCCCTGTGCAATGGTATATTATTCTGTACCATTCCCTTATGTCAAAAAAGGAGAAAAATGAACTTTATTTAGCTTTTTTCATAGCCTCACCATTATTCCAAATCTTCATGATGAAATTGTGGTTTAAAGTTGTATTGCTGTCCTCCTTGTTACCTCTGCTCTTTCTACTGTGATTGGAGTATATGAAGTTCTCTTGAAGACCTTTCATATTCTGAGTAGAATCTTGTCTTAGTCCTGATGCTCTTTAGTTTGTCTTCCTCACCCTTGCTTTCTATATAATTCAATAATACAGCTACATTCCAGTGAGTTTCCAAGTAGCTGTAGGTTCAGTCTTTCTTGATGTAATAACCATCTTCTGTTTATTAATGAGAATTTTCCTCATTCCGATATTCTTTTTGTTTATGTGTGTGTCTTTCTTCACAGCTCACAACATGTTCTATTGTGACTCTCAATTAGGTGCCTATTATTCTTATTCTTCCCCATATTCTTGTGATTTAGTCTGTCTCAGATCATTTTAGTGTTTGTCAAATTAATTCCAATTACTTTGAAAATAATAAAAAAGAAATAAGTTTCTTCTTTTCTGACTGAACTGTCAGTTGTGTTGTCATCAACACTGTTGCCAATTCTGGAAATTTGGTGGTGTTTTTCTTGTTGTGTTCCATTTTGCCCCATCCATTTTCTAAGTGTCTTATACACCTCTGTATTGTTCTTAAAGGGAAAGAAGAAAAATCAATCTTGATGTTCCAAAATCACCTTTCTGGTCTATTGATTTAACCAGAAGGATGTAGAAAATCTTATGTTTGTGTCTCTTTGCTATTGAACCACATATTTATTTCCTGACTTTTCACTGTGCAAGCTGTGCAGACTGGTGGTTCTAACATTTCTTTTACTGTTTCTCAGCATTCAGCTTTCTCTCTGTTTTTATCTGCCTAAAATTGTTGTACCCCTATTTGGTTGCATATTGAATGGACATATATTCATTTTTAAATTTATTTCAGCAATGTTTGTCTCTTCACTGTTTTGTAAGATGACACTTTTAGGCTAACTTTTCAAAGAATTATTACTATTGTAAATAAGCTATTGCAAGTTCTGTGTAATAGAATTATAGATGGGTATTAACATATTAAAGCCTGACATCACTAAAGCCTAATGGCAAAACTATCTGAATAAATAAATAAAAGAGACAAAAAACATAATAGAATTTTTATTCTCTTTGTAATAAAACATGGACAAAATTATCTAAATATAAAAATACAATTATTTTTTTTTGTATTCTCAATTATGCAGTATGATGTTCTGCTAATTCAACAAATACCACTTAGAAGATGTTATAAATTTCATCCTCCACCATATATCTCATGTTCGTCTGTTTGCTTTTGTAAGACTCATATCTGGAAGCTATAATCCGGCTGTCTGACATCTCAGGGACAAGAAGTAGTATGTTGTCTGCCTTTCTGAGAAATTATTTCAGGAAGGTTTTCAGTTTGCGTAGAGCCTTCTGAAGTATCATAAATTGCTTGACAGTCTGAGGTTCAAAGGTGAAGGGGGGATGACTGCTGGCCTAGGTCCATAATCCCACACTAGTGTGGCTGACTTGAACAGCACATTATTATGCGGCAAGATGGCACACCTTCCAGTGACGCTGCCTCCTTTCCATTTCTGATTGCACCTGCTCATTTGCAGTGATGAGCAGGTGCACAAGAAAATTAAATGTTTTCCTATATTCAAGGTCAGAAGTGTAGTCTTAATTTTCTGAAATTCCTGTGTCAGGGGACTCTTTTTGCACTTATTTCACCTAGGGAGTTGGGGGAGAGAGGGGGGAATTGCATATCTTTCTTTTTAATGAAATACAGAGAATCCTGACATTTCTGATCAGCACCTAGAAGTTTACTATACTACTTGTAAAAAAATAAAAATAGCTTTCAAAAGGTCTTGGAGCCTACTAAAATTGATCTTATTTGCCAAAAAGCAGGGAATGCTTTAAAAGTAAATGTGCTAACACAGATGTTAATCTTAAAGGATTCACATATAATTTACTCAATACATTAAATTATACAATATCTAGTATAATTTCAAATTGTGCATTAAAAATATGTTATGAAACATATCTCATTCCTACCTGCTGAATGGCTGCCAAGCTTGGGAATGCAAGAACATTTGGTTGTTTTACCCCTTCAGCACAGACCCACATTCAATTTTTAAATGTCCATAAAATCCTAAAAGCCTTGAAATGCCAGATTGGAACATTCAACTCTTTCAAAACTTTGAAAGTCATAGTGCAACACTTTTTTTTTTTTTTTTTTTTAATAACTCTGGTAGCAGGACTAAGACCCCAGCTTCTCAATATAATTAAGTTCTGAGATGCTGACTTCAGGTTTAAAACTGTATTTTCCTCCATAAACCCATCTCTGTTAAGTATAAACCAAATTAATGTTTTGTGACATTTAGAAATCTTTGCAGAACACAAAGAGGGAATGCACAGGTGCCTGGTTGGGTGACATTTTGTAAAAGTTCAATCTTGGGCAGAGTCTAGTGTCATTAAAGTTAACAGTGTAGATAACCACTGAGAGTCTCTGAAAGTTCTAGTAACAACTATTTTTCAATATGCTTAATTTTTTTTTCCCTTCTAATATCAGTTCTGACAATTTTTTTTTTTTATTTTTATTTTTTTGTGTAGTCAACAAAATAAGCTAAATAAAACTTTGGCTTGGAAATATATTTTTCATCTCAATTTTTATATATTCAGACCAGTATATTTGAAAGAAAACTCAGTTGGCATCAGCATTGTCCTGGAAGCCAAATAAAGTTTCATATATTATGTGATTTAAGTATGAAATTATGTATCTATAATGGGATCTCAGTTTTTACTAAATATCACACCCTGGAAAATTCAAGTATAATTTGGTGTTTATTTCCATATATTTCATACTTCTCACCTTTTAAGAAACCAAGCATGTAATTTTTTAACTGTGGATGAGCAGTAAAAGCTGATTCTGAACAAATCAAAACACACAATGTTATTTCCAGGAGAATTGACTGTTGCATGTGGTAATTGGTGGCAAGTTACCACAATTAATGTAATCAATTAATAAAGTTGTCCATACAGTACTGAACTTCTTGAATGAGCTGCTGGCCTGCCACTGCACAATGAGAGCCTAACCAGGATGCCTTTAGACCCCAGAAACCAGTTTTTCTTTTCTTTGATGAGCAAAAAGAGAAAGCTATATTAAAGGGAAGTCCCTTTTTAAGGAGCCTGTTGGCAAGATAGACAGCTTCAGCATTAATGGCTGCAAGGACAAGAGGTCATGGCTCTGTGGAAAACAAGGAAAATGGTTCCTCAGAAGTAAGGAGATGTATAAATCTTAAGTGGCTCCACATATTTTCTGAAAGCAGGGATGTCATTATACCAAAGGATACCCTAAAATTTCTGGTAACCATCTACTACTAACACTGGCTGCCAATTTGCTGCTATACTTCTCATTGGTATTTGCTGGTATACTTCTCAGTGCTAAATTCTCTCTCCACATTTACTATTCTGACACTTTCTTTATGGCCTCTTTAAACTCAGCTTTTGGATTTGAGTATGCATGTTTGTTGAGACATGGTTTTGCAGGTTGTGAGACACCCTCGCCAAACAAGTAACAACTTCTTGAAGCCATTCCATTGCTGGACTGATGCAAACAATAAGGCAATATTACTCATGTTTGATGACATCTATTGTTATGATTATTGCTGTTATACCCCAGCTCCCTGAAGTATTGTTTAAATACATGATATAAGAGATGAAAGCAAGCAATGAAAAAGCAAAAAGGAAATATCATGTAGTTCTTAATTTTTGGCATTGGATAATTAAACCATCTTCTTTAATGTTATTTTTGCCAGTATCTAATTAGCAGAGCCATCTGCCTAAGAAGTGCTGGACCATCTGTCTGGAATACTGTTCTGTTCTTTTTTTTTTTCTTTTTTTTCTTTTTTTTCTTTTTTTTCTTTTTTTTTTTTGGTTCTTGACTAATTAACTTCTTTCACTATGAAATATTGTACATTCTGTTTCTACACTGAAAAGAAGTTCATTTTTATATATATGTTTGTGTACCTGCCTACATGCATGTATTGTGAGTATCTATGAAGCTATAGGAATATAGTTATTCCAGGAGATCTGATTGTATACTATTATGTGTGCATCTTCCACTAATATTGGTGAAAGCCATGTGGGTTTTGTTGACCTGTAAATGGAACTAATGCATATCTCACCTAATATACTCTAATTGACCAATCCTTGCTTTGATTGTGTTCATACTTGGCAAATTTCCTGTCTGCATTTACTAGTTCAAATTAGAGTTGTGGAAAATGGCTATAATAGAGTTATTTACTTATGGTTTTGATTTTTTTATTTATTTTTTTTCTTCTGGAAAATTATGGAATAATTTAGGTTGGAAGAGATATCTTAGTGTCTTGCCAAAGGACTTACTATGTTGCTGCATTCTGGAAATGAAGAAAAGCCCTTTAGAGTTAATTCTTAATTGGGAGGGACACTTCTTATTCAGAGTTTTCTTATTTTCCTTCTATTTTAGTGTTCTTCTAAGGCATTTAAATAAATCAGTTTAGACTGGGGATTTTCATTTGATTTCCCTTGGAACTAACCTCTTTGCATTTATTTAGTTTGCCCATTAAAGATGCAATTGTTTGACTTTTAAGTGAGACTCTATCATGCACCCAAACAGAGAAGTTTTTGAAATACATTTGTTGTTCCAAAGACTATGGTTGTTTTTTGTTTTGTAACTTTTAACTTAACTTTGGTAGGTGTTGGATGTATATCTTTCTTCATTTTTGAAGAAAATTATCCCATTATATAGCTTGAGTTTGATTTTTTTTTTTTTGTTTTCTGGCTGGAATTTCTCCCTTCTCGTTTCCCCTTGAAATGCCAGGAACAAATTCACCTGAAGTTTTCAAAGTGTTTTCTGAACATCGATGATAGAACGTCTGAAAACACTGATACAGTTGTTTACAGTTGAGCTTTTACAGGAAGATGTCTGCCATCAGCTTGACACTTGTGTTCAAACTTAGAGTTAAAGTGTGCGCCAAAGCCATGTTTCTGTTCAGTCTGATCTTATGTCAGGTCTATACAGTGCTTTGTGTTCTGTATATTTTTTAAATGAAGAAAACAATCTGTTCAAAAGTGAACTGTGACTTTCTTATCTGACTACACTGTGACAAGTTCAGTCTTTAGGCTTGGACACACAAATTGGGTTTTGCAGGGGTAAAAATCTCACTGCAAACTTTTTGTACAGTTCTACCGGTGACTGTCAAACAGTTAAGGTTTATTTATATCTACTAGATTGTAGCTATGTAGAAGATTAGGAAATTAGAAACAAACTAAACCAAGACATTACATTTATAGAGGTGCTTGAAAGACTGAATTTATAGAAGGATTTATGAGGCATGCAGCTGTACTAGAATCAGCTTGCTATCAAAGACAGAATGATGTGCTGCCTTATATGCAACTCCTTATCCTATACAGGTATGTTCTTTGTGAAGACATGTACAAGTAGCTGATGTACTACTGTACTTATTTTCTCCAGCAATAACATTCAAATTCTTGTTCCTTCCCTCCCCAGAGCAAAGAAAAACATGAGTCTCTATAATTCAGTCCAATGCGTTTTGTTGCCAGCTTAAGTAGAATTACAATATTAATTAAAAACAGTATGTGGAACGCTGGAGATTGTGTTTTGTCACATGAAAATTGGAGCTGCTTTTTTAAGACATGTAGGAATGAATAGATCCTAACAGAATAAACTTTAGTTGTATTGGTCTTGAAAGGGATAAAATATCCAACATGGTATTCATATCTTATTCTCTACACTACTTAGCTAAACTTTGAGAAATATTGTTAAATGGTGCAAAGCAGGAGAATATGTCAGTTTAAGGCAAACAATGGATAATGCTAACTTTTCTAAGTTAACCTTTCTTTGCTCTTGTTCTCTAAAATAAAATAATCTGTACGTGTCAGACTGCTCTTTCAGAATTTAAACTCTAAACTCTTCATTGTCTAGTAACAAAAATTGCATTGTTATTCTGTTGGGATGTTTTGTTTTGTCTTTATGTATTAAAGATTCAGAACACATTTTTCTCCTGTTGCTTTTTTTCCACATTGAAATGACATTTAACTTGATGAGTTTCCACCTGTCTTCCTCCTGTGTATTACTAGTAGGCTTTGTTGAATAACTGAATTTCCATTTTGTGAGAAAGGCCCTCAAATTTCCTGAAGATTAAAAGAAAAAAATCTCTGTTTATATAAATGTTAGTTTATATCTAGTCTTTTCATTTAATCAGTAACAGGGCATATAAATTTATTACTGAATATGTATGAACCTTGGGGACCAAAGTATAAGAGTCTGATTTACCCAGTGATTTACCCAGCTCTCTTCGGGTGCCTTTGTAATAAACTTCATTTGCAACCTTCTCTATTATTGTCTCCTCCAACAGTGGAATACAGTGCTATAGGGCTATAAAGTATATTTGATTTCAAAGATGACTAGTGACTTTGTCACTAGTTTGTCTGTATGTACTTATTATCCAGACGGTATTACTCTTTTGGCATATGTGTATGAAGAGGGTTTTTCCAGAAAGTTAGAAAGTGCATGTATTTATGCATAGTTACAATAGTTTACAGTAGAATACAATTCTATTTGTGTTCTTGTATTTGCTCCTAACTATTGTACTCAAATATATAGCATAGTGGTTTAATATTTAGTATCCTTATTTGAATCTATGCATTTCATGGATGTAGAAGAAAGAGATGAAAGTTTTCTTTCAGTTATGCTAATAACTTAGTGGTTTTGTGACCTGCTCATGGAAGTATATTTTTCTGAGATTTCATGGAAAACTTGAAGAACTGTCACTTTTGGCTTCTGAATTTCTTATCCCCAAAGCCTGTTGTTTTGTCTTTTCTGAAACATTTCAGTGCCTGAGAAACGTACTTAATTTGTTTGATTTATGACATTGCATAAGTTTTGCATTTTACATCTTTCTCCTTCAAATGACTCTTTTACCATGGACTTAGAGCCAATTGAAAGCTGGATATTTTGTCACTGAAAATTGATTTATTGATAAGCATTTTATCTTGATTCCAATCTTTCTGTCTTTCTTACTGCTGTTCATGCTCAGCATATTCTTCTCAGTTCAGTTTTGGCAAGAACTTTCCTTCTAACCATATTTTCAGTACCTATATTCCAAGAAGTCTTTCTATCCTGACCTCCTACCAGTAACTTTGGCATTTCTCCAGGCATTTCAAATTTGTGTTGTTTAAAGATAATATATTCAATATAAAGTACTTGTATCTATAGCCATATAAGATAAAGGTTCAGTGTGTCCTAATGAATTGATAAGGAACCCACACTGCTTATCCAAGAGCAGTCATTTGTAGTGTTGTCATCATCATAGAGGTGAATTTTGCATTACAGAATCAAAAATGTTAAGTCATTGCTGCTTTTTTAATCTAATATAGGGTAAGACACATTTTGCTATAGATGCTATGGTCATTTGCAAGTTGACTTTTCCAGAAGTTTTCAGTATAATCCCCAACATGCTGTGGTCATTTATCTGCAAAAGAAAATGTTTTAAATGGAAAGGCTTGGGCTGGAGGAAAAGAAGCAATGATGTTTGTTTTATATGTCTTTATTTCCTGAAATGAAAAGCACATTCTTGGGCTAGTTGAAAAGCAAAACAGAGTACTACATAGTATACTCTGCAGGCATTTTTCCCCTTTGTTTAAACAGGCTTTCAACTTGTTATTTTTATTAATTATAGATTCTGCTATTAATATAGTCTCCATTGAAAGACAGGTACAAAAGATTGCTTATATTAAATCTGAATGAATTCTCTCATTATTTCCTGGTAAACAAAACTGAAAAAGCTGTGATTTCAATAATTAAGCAGCAGTGGTTAGTTTAGTAATCTCAGTTCTTCCTGGTAAAATTTAAAATGCTTTGTGACATTTCTATAAAGAAAAAGTGGACGTGCACTGTTGATGTGAAAGCAAGCAGGATGATTTAAAATGCACTCTAACTACACAGCACACACAGGCATTCAAATATGTGCACATATTGGCACATAAACACCAAGCATAGGACCTGCTCCACTGAGCAATAGAGTTTGCAAGTCATAGCTGTTGAATGGTAAATATTGAAATAATTGGAATTAACTCAGGCAGTGAAACTGTAGTGATGCAGACTAGACTTCCAGTCCTGGCACAAATCTGTCGAAGCAGAGGGACAGTTCAAAAATGAGGATAAATTGCTTCTGCTTTGCAGTGCTCCATTTCACTCTTGTCTTGTATGTGTCTGCTTGTTGCTCCTTTCCTTCAATCAATGTTTTAGCTCTTCTGATTACTGCTGCAGTCACACCTTGAGCAACTAAAATCTCCATTTCATGCTTGAGAGAAATTCTGCAAAAACAGCAGGACTGCAGCCTTTCCCAACACACAAGGTCTCTCAGCAGAGCTGACCCCAGGTGTGATGTGTCCTGGCTGTGTTGGGGAGAAAGGGTTGTCCTTTCACAATGTTCTTAGCTGCTTAGCTTAGTGAGGCTGGTACAAAAGCAGGTAGTCAGTGTCAAATGTGATTGGGGTTCATTCTGCTGAAGCTGTAGGTACAGTGATTCACGGGGATGGCCAGTTTCACTCTGGATTAAGACATGAACAGCAAAATTACGTTTCTAAGGAGAAAAGCTTATAAGGTGATTGTGGATAGAAACACCCCCAGTTAATCATCAGTATGCCTGAAGCACGTGTCTCAAGTATGGGCTTACATGGCTAAGTTTTACATCTCTGTGTTCCCTGCATTTCTAATGAATTTCTGTTGGTTACAGGCAGTGGAATGGCAATGTGATGAAGCTACTAAAAGAGCCTGTTACAGTAAAGGCAAATCAAAGGTAAGCATGAGACCATTCTGCTTTTACAAAATTTTTAATATCAGCTATAATTCAGTGTATAAATCTCTTCTACCTTACGCAGTTGTGCTATCTCCCATTCTTTTCTGAGTAAAGTTGTAGTAAAACAGTATGACATTGATATATGTGCAAAGGAAAAAAAAATATATATATAGGGAGGTGTGTGGTGGGAGGAACAGTCACATGAAGATATTGTGAAAAGATCAAGGAATTGAGTTTCTAACAATTTACTGTTTGGACTCTACAACATGTCATGTGTAATGGGCTGTATTCTCACTTCATTTTCAACACTGTAAATCCCATATAACTGTGTAATTTCTTTATAAATTCATCAGTTTGTTTTCCTGCGTATTAGATGCAATTTTTGAAACATTTATATTTCATAATGATGCTATGAAGACAATAGTATGTCATTTACTAAACTTATCACAGAATCACAGAATCACAGAATTATAGCACAATAACTATAAGTGAACACACTTGGTTTCAGGACTCACATTCAGCAAAACATGTTGGCATACGTTGCTGATGAGCAAAACTCAAAAGAAAAAACAAAGAAAGAAATAAAAGAACATAAAACCTTAGCAAGCTTGAAAAATGTATTCCAAATGTTCATGCCTTCTAGTAGAGGACAGATCTCTTCTGCATTGTCTGCATAGTTATATATATATCTAATCACTGACCTTTAACATCTCCCATCAAGCAAAGCAGTTCATTTTCAGCTTTTCTTACTAAGTGCTGGAAAATAATGTTGCAGCGTGGCCACGGTGTATCTCTTCCCATCTGAGATTGAAGAAGAAGAATTTAATTACAGAATCATGTCCATGTTATACTGTGAAGAGAGAAAAAGACTGAATTAGCTGGGGAAAATAAATAAATAAATAAATAAATAAATAAGAAGGAGAAAGAAAGAAAGAAAGAGAGAGAGAGAGAGAGAGAGAAAGAGAGAAGGAATAGAAGGAAAGAAAGATATGCACTGTAAAGCATGGAAGATTATTGTCTTTATGGAGGAACATCTTTCACTGTAGATATGATTTTACAGCACTGAGAAAAGGAATTAAGGATGGCATTGCCTTTTTTATTCTTCTCCTTTCCCTTTCTTCCCATCCCAGCATGGGAAACATGTATTTAAAGTTACTGATAACTAGGCATTAACATGCAGAATTTACTAGGTGTGTATAGAAGGTATTAATAGCTAGAGAAAAGGAATGGGCAATATTTTACCTTAAAATTACTGACTTGTGTGAAGGCTTTAATGGTAGAAATAGATTATAGATCAGAATGCTTACTAGATGCTTACTTGTTAACCTGCAGAGAGAAAATAATTTTGTGGACCTCGTATTTTAGACAAATGTTTCATTTTGTAAATTGTTATTTCCACCTAAAGTATTTGTAGTCTGTGATGTAATATACCCTTCAAGGCTTCACCCTTAGTTTTGAGGTGACATAATCTGAAGTTAAAGAGCTTGCTCAAGTGACAATAGAATATTGTTATTTGGCAATGATTGAGGTGTGTACAGAGCAGAAAATATCACGGTAGGAATGCAGTGTATAACTAAAAGTTTATGCCTCTGTTTTACAGTTATTTTTGAAATTTAAAACTGTGAGAATAACATTCAGCTCATCTGAAAATCACAGTGCAGTGACTGTAATCTAACATGATGGATGAAAATGATGGTAAATTTGAGGCTATAGCGGTATACTTTGACTATTATGTTTACAGTACTCTTTGTGGTTTAATATCCATGTTCCTTTCAACAGTGCAGAAGCATATGTTGCTATTAAATAATTTTGCTCAGAAAAATACTCAATATTTGTGAAATGTGTTCAAGAATAGCTAGTGTAGTACATACATACATGTTTTCATTCATGCTCATCACACTGTTTTGTAGAAGTGATTGAAAGTTGTCAATGTACAATAGTATGTATTCTATTCTAATAAAGACCTCTAAGATTTCAGTACTTAAGGGGTGCTTATAGGAAAGCTGAAGAAAAACTTTTTACCAAGGCCTGTAATGATAGGACAAAGAATAATGATCTCAAAGAAGAGGCTAGATATGGATTATAGATTATTATTAGAAAGGGTTTTAATTGTAGTTTTTTGTTGTTATTTGTTTTTAACCACAAGGGTGGTGAGGCACTGCAATGAGTTGCTCAAAGAGGCTGTCGATGCCCCATCATTGGAAATGTTCAAAGCCAGGTTGGATGGGGCTTTGGGTGGTTTGATTTAATATAAGGTGTTCCTGCTCCTGGTAGGGGTGTTGGACTTGATGTTCTTATCTAAGGTCACTTCTAATCCAAACTGTTCTATGATGCTGTGATTGCTTCTTAGTATTGTTACTATTTGGATAAAAATTTAGTGTTTCATTTTGAATCTGTAGCCTTTTTCTTCATTCACAATCTAGAAGAGAAGCACAATTCTTGGATTTCATTACATTTGAATGCAATCCAGTGAAGAAATAATTCTGACTGAGCAACCAGCCCAGATGGAACGACAACTGTCTTTTTCTTTGTACTTTTCATGCCTCTTGCTTTCACTGATGTGCTTGAGGTTAAAATCAAAGATTAAGTTTAAGGCCAGAGAAAGGATAACCTGATGATATATGTCTTTTGCTGACTTATGCCCAAGACTAAAAGAAGTTCATGACACAGGTTATTTTTAAGAGCCATACTCTTTAAACTGGGAGAACTTACTCATGCAGATGAGGAAAGCGCATGCTCCGTGGCATCTCCTTTTCCTAGTGAAACCACAGCAGTCTTCACTTGAAACAAAGGGAAATTAGCAGACATGGAGGAATTCACTTCAGTGGTACAGTGAATTGTATTTTTTCAGAGAAACTCCCCCTGGAAGATTCCAGTTGCTGTTACCAGAAAGGTTGCTTCCTTGTTTGCTGTCGCATACGTAGATCCAGCTTAAACTGGGGAGCTGCTGGGGATTTCATTTTTGTAAAACTTCTCAGGGCGACTTCAGATTTTAGGCCAGATACATGTGTGACTGTAGGGAGGGGACAGGAAAGACTGGAGACAAAATACACAAGGCAAGCCCAGACAGTGGCAAAGGAATGGTGAGGATTACAAGGATGGCTGTGGGTAAGTTACTCACTCAGATCTTGGTTTCTCTTGAAGCTTTTCTGACCACAGACCAGTGTGGGGGCAGTGAGTGCAGGCAGAAAACCTCTAAGTCAGTTTGCTGATGGAGTGCCCTGAAATCACAAGCCAGCTTTGAACTGTAAAGCAGCTCTAGCTGTTTTGAGATAATGGTCAGTTAAATGCAACTTTGGTGTTGTTATTGAGAAAGAAGCTGCATGGAATTTTTGCCCCTAGCTGTTAGCAGTAGTTGTTGTTCTGAGCTTTATACTTTAGGAGCCAATGAGGGAAAAGAGATGGAGAGAAAAATATACAGGGACATCTGTCACATCTGACAGTGTAATGCGCACTTGACTTTTGAAGGTTGATGTTTGTTACTGAGACTTCATACATTTATCTACCAATGTAAGCAGTTGCTTAAAATAACTAGTGGCTTCAAGAGTGAGCCAGACAAAATGATGTCCTTGTGGCCAGCATGTGTTAGCCTTTAGAAGTCTAAAATAGCACACATGATTAAGAGAATAAATTTGGCCATTTCAACTGGAACTTGTTGTAAGAACTGTTATAAATGAAAAAATACAAATACATAAGGGAAAAAGTAAAATAAAATAAAATAAGAGATTAAAAAAAAAAATGTAGTCAAGCATCTTACCCCTTGTTTATTTAAGATTGTAATGGTTGCACATATTAGCATATGAATTTTCTATAAAAGTATTAAAAATATAAGCACGGATGTATTTAAAATATTAGCCTATACAACAAATGTTGCTGCAAATGGCTAAGTAACTGTAGCCAGATTGTCCTTAAACTGTCAAGTAGGTGTTAAAATTAAGTAGTAATCTAGCCTGCTTTGCCGCTAAATTGTTTCAAATAGCTCTGTTTTCTTTAAGGTATACTGATATAAAAATAGACAGTACTTACTCAATTAATTTCTTTTTCTTTAAAAGGTATTTTTATGGGGCAGTAAGAAAACATGGGCAAAGAAGTAAAGATGAAATGTAGAATAAGTCTACAGAAATGTAGGATAAGTCTACATAAAAGATGGCCACCAAAGCTACCACCATTCTCCAAAATGGGAGGGGAACACCTTTGATTTTAAAGCCACAAATGCTGCTTCTATAACACACACCTCTTTTTTTTTTTTTTTCAGATTTGAAAAAAAAAAAAAGTGATTCTAAACATTTTAATCGACTAAATTTAATTTAATAATTTTTCAATGTTTTTGGGTGGTGATTGTTTTATTCAGGACTAGTCTTTTGTTTTGTATTATTTTGGATTTGTTGTGTGAATAAAATAACCAATTGTATAAGCCACTTTTTCAGCTCTGATTTTGTTGTACTGTGTACCCAACAAAAGTTTTCTCTGAGATGTCTTATTTGCCCTGTTGCACTGTGGATGCTTGTGAAGTTGGCACCAGGCTTGGAAACATAAAAGAGATTCACAAATCTCTTTTGTGAATCTTGTGAATCTCAGAAATGTCAGAGTTTTAAAAAATTACATTATTTTTGAACAAAAAGAGTGGGTGATCAACACGCAAATAATTTAGCAATGGCACTGTTTCAGGGAGCTCTGAGATATGAAGAGAAGAGGTTGGTTGGGCTGTAATGTCAGAACCCACTTATTTTTCCTACACTTACATTCCATAGATTGCAGCAAAGGGCGAGATGGAAACAGCCCAAAGAATGAAGTACTGTGTTAATTTATATGAAATTCCTTGAACATCCTTCATTCCCTCTCTTTCAAAAACCAAACCAAACAAATGAAAAACAAAACAAAACACAAACAAAACACAAACAAAGCAAATAATAATAAAAAAAAATAACTATCTTTTTTTTTTTTTCATATGTGTGTAGTTAGAACAACATGCATTAGGAAAGCTGCCCAGAAGCAGAAGTGAAATAATTGCACTTTAAAAGGCTTGTTGCACTGCCAGACTCTATTATATGGTTGCATTTTAACTTCTGTTTGTTTGAAAGAGTTTTAAGATGACAGTCTTGGTAAATTCAAGATATTTTTACCCAGCAGGAATCAACTTTTAGTTTTAAAATGTTTGACAATTACACTTAAGGCTCAAAGAGAAAGTTCTAAAAGTTTTCATGAGAGACTAATGCAGTTTCTTTTGTATGTGCATTTTTTGAAGATGTTGCTCAGTTTTGAATGTTTTTTGATGTTTTATGTTTTGGTTTGGTTTTATTAATATTATTCAGAAATCTTAAATATATTTTGTCCATCTTCCTTCATCTTGCTTTATTTTGTGCCTGATGAATTTATTCATAATTATATTTGTCTTTCAACGTGAGAGTCTATTTGCAAGATAAACAAACAATATACTTAATAAAACCATAGGACCGGATAATGGGACTTCTGCACTATTACCATTACATGGATGTACTTGCATGATTTCCCTTAAAATGTTAGAACTTCATAGGTATATTTTCACAAGGGTTTTTTGATCTTTTACATGTTAATGAATGCTGGAAAAGCATTTTAGCCAAGTTCTCAAATGGAAAGATCCTGGATTTTTTTTTTTTATTAGTATTTTTATTTTTTCCCTCCAAGCATATGGTTGATTTTCTTCATTTTATTTGATTCTTCCTTCATTTCTGCAGGATGAATGTTTGAGTCTATCCAATATACATTTCTGGGAGATCTTTAGTATTGCAGAAAAAAGCTCTGTCTGAATAAATGCTAGACATTGCTGTTGGTTCCTAGCTTCTGAAATGAGTGAAATAAATCATAAAGCATATACACATTCTAACAGGGTTAAAAAAAATAAAAATCAAATTATTCCTCAGGGGTCAGTGTATGTGTAGTGAGATAATGAAATTTTTGAGGTTTTCATGAGAAACTTCAAATTGACAGAAATTTAGATGCTTATAATAATTAAAAACAAACAAACAAACAAAACATAAATTATGAAACTAGTAGGGACAAATCCATGTCTGGACATCTCAATAATTTTATTTATACTAGTTTGAACATACTCTTCTTATTGGCAAGCTGTTATTAATCCTGACTTCCTCCCTTTTGTGATCTGTCTTTAAAAACAGCATCTGATTTGTTGAAATGGCAGTGCATTAATAGTTTAGCTAAACATTTGAAGTGCACAGTCAGAAATAGTCTTTGATACTGAAGATCTTTTTTGTTCTGATATTAAGATCCTTTCACAAAGATGGATGCCTGTGTTTTTATTAGGAAGTGTTTATGAGTATCAGTATTGCTAACACATTGGGTGTTCATAAGCTTTGAATAAATTATTTCTTCTCTATTGCAGGAGGAATGCCAGAACTATATTCGAGTGCTTCTTGTTGGAGGCAACCATCTCTTTACCTGTGGAACCAATGCATTCACTCCTATTTGCACCAATCGGACGGTATGACTTAAAGATTGTGTCTGATGAGCTCAAGTCTGAGCTCAAGCTCTAAGACAGCTGATTAATAGGCAGAGTATGCTGTGGTTGTGTCCAGACCATTTGCATGTGGGTTGGAGAGCTGATATGTAAAATGTTAGTTTGGCTGCCTACTGTGCATGTGTAGTTATAGAGAAGATGAGTACCTGTGCTACTGATTTTTGACTGGTGAGAGTGAGAAATCTTTGCTGAAAAATAATTACATTTCTGGAAAACAAACAAACAAACAAAACCCTACTTGCAATTTATGTGTGTCAAAGGATCAAAAATAGTCATATAATAAAAAACAAAATGTTACTGTTTGGACTAAGTGAACTATTTATTTAAGAAGGGGAGAATTGTTTAAATACAAAGAACAACTACCACCAAAAAATCCTTGTCACATTTATTATGTTTAAAACTTTTCTACCTTTATTTTCAAATAACATATTAGCACTGCACTTTGCTATGTAGATGAAAGTATTAGGGCTGTTGAATCAGAGAATATTTCTACAGAGCTAGAAAGCTCAGTTTAAAAAAAATAAATAAATAAAAAATCTCATTTTCATAAGACATTCTTTCCTAGAACACACCTACATAACAGTCATATTTTTTTACTATCTGACCAATTGCTGTGATGAAT
This sequence comes from Aythya marila, assembly GCF_965140915.1. Taxonomy (NCBI): domain Eukaryota; kingdom Metazoa; phylum Chordata; class Aves; order Anseriformes; family Anatidae; genus Aythya; species Aythya marila. The sequence goes on from NC_139043.1 coordinate 84,846,676, forward strand.
ACCTTAGTGGCTTCTGGCAATCAGATCTATTTTTTATAGTAACAATCTGTGTATAGATAATTATTTTTTGAGTTATTTCTAATATCAGACATTTTAGGCTAATGATTAACTTGTATATTTTACCCACCAAAGGTGCAGAAGCAAGATCAGACATTACATTAAAACCTCTATGAGACAGTTCAAGATAGATGTACAGGTCAGCTCATTAGTGCTGTAGAATGCCAAAGATGATAATTAGTGTTTATGATATGATTTTGCTCAGATTGATGCAGCTTGGCCAAAATGACAATTTTCAGGTCATTTTAATCCCATTTTCTCACTATTTTACAGTTAAGTAACTTGACAGAGATACATGATCAAATCAGTGGCATGGCTCGTTGTCCTTATAGTCCCCAGCACAACTCCACAGCTCTTCTCACTTCCAGTGGGGAATTATATGCTGCTACGGCCATGGATTTTCCAGGAAGGGATCCTGCCATTTATCGCAGTCTGGGGGCCCTTCCTCCTCTCCGCACTGCCCAATACAACTCCAAGTGGCTGAATGGTGAGTACTGATGAACTATGAGACTTAACTGCTTCTTAACCCATGTTCTCCCAATTTGTGTTGTGGAAATTCCATTGCTGAAATTCCATTCAGAGAAACTGAAATGTTTTAGACTACCGTTTTTATAATTTTATTTTATTTTTTTTTATAATACGTTGAATTTACGTTTTTTCATAATACATTTTGAATTTAATACTGTTATAATGGCATGTAATTAACGTAGCTGTTGTTTGTAGATGTGTGCTTCAATATTCAAGCTGTGTTTGCAGGCATGGGGATGAGCTGTACTTTATCTCTCATATGTGCTTACTTAGCAAAACTGAGTTGGCCAAGAGCAGTAGCTTGTCTTTAGTATTCTTTTGTTGAGTTCTTCAAAAACCAAAGGCAGAAAATAAGCAGACTGAATTTCCCCACCTTCTCTTGCAGGTCCCAGCCTTGACAAGCAGAAATAGGTGTGTTTTCAAGCTGCTTAGGTGGCAAACTAACATTTTTGAAGCTTATTATAGCCAAAGAAAAGGGGCTAGTCTGCAAGACATATCATAAAAATAATATAGTATCAGTGACTATATAGATACAATAATTCCTGTACCATAGATGTTAAATACCTTGTGAGGATTTCCAGCTGGGAGAAGTTGTAAACTGACAGGTATTCCTCATATGTAACAGGGCCACTTGCCAATTAATGCATGTATTTCAAAACATAGATGCAGTCTTTTTAAAATGAAAATTATTGTTTAGCATAAAATATAAAATTATGTACTTTATAATTTGCCCATGTTTGTCCCAGTAGGGAAAACAAAATTAATTTTCATAACTCATGACATGTAAGTAACCATCAGTCTCAACTCCCACAATGCATTTCATGTTACGATGGAATTACTCATCTTCAAAATTAGAATCATAGAATCATAGAATCACAGAATATCCTGAGTTGGAAGGGACCCTTAAGGATCATCAAGTCCAACTCTTGACACCGCACAGGTCTACCCAAAAGTTCAGACCATGTGACTAAGTTCACAGTCCAATCTCTTCTTAAATTCAGACAGGCTCGGTGCAGTGACCACTTCCCTGGGGAGCCTGTTCCAGTGTGCAACCACCCTCTCTGTGAAGAACCCCCTCCTGACGTCCAGCCTAAATTTCCCCTGCCTCAGCTTAACCCCGTTCCCGCGGGTCCTGTCACTAGTGTTAATGGAGAAAAGGTCTCCTGCCTCTCGACACCCCCTTACGAGGAAGTTGTAGACTGTGATGAGGTCTCCCCTCAGCCTCCTCTTCTCCAGGCTGAACAGGCCCAGTGACCTCAGCCGTTCCTCATACGTCTTCCCCTCCAGGCCTTTCACCATCTTCGTAGCCCTCCTCTGGACACTTTCCAACAGTTTCATGTCCTTTTTATACTGTGGTGCCCAGAACTGCACACAGTACTCGAGGCGAGGCCGCACCAGCGCAGAGTAGAGTGGGACAATCACCTCCCTTGACCTACTAGCGATGCCGTGCTTAATGCACCCCAGGACACGATTGGCCCTCCTGGCTGCCAGGGCACATTGCTGGCTCATATTCAACTTGCTGTCTACCACGACCCCCAGATCCCTCTCTTCTAGGCTGCTCTCCAGCGTCTCATCGCCCAGTCTGTACATGCAGCCAGGGTTTCCCCGTCCCAGGTGCAGGACCCGGCACTTGCTCTTATTGAACTTCATGCGGTTGGTGATCGCCCAGCTCTCCAACCTGTCCAGATCCCTCTGCAAGGCCTTTCCACCCTCATTTGAGTCCACAACTCCTCCAAGTTTGGTGTCATCAGCAAACTTGCTCAAAATACTTTCTATTCCTACATCCAGATCGTTTATAAAAATATTGAAAAGTACCGGCCCTAAAATGGAGCCTTGAGGGACCCCACTGGTGACCGCCCGCCAGCCTGACGCAGCCCCATTTACCATAACCCTTTGGGCCCTGCCCGTTAGCCAATTGCTCACCCATCGTATGATGTTTTTATTTAGCTGTATGGTGGACATTTTGTCCAGTAGGATCCTATGGGAAACCGTGTCAAAAGCCTTGCTGAAGTCCAAAAAAATCACATCAGCTGGTTTCCCTTGGTCCACCATACGGGTGATCTTATCATAAAAGGAAATCAGGTTAGTTAGGCAGGACCTACCCTTCACAAACCCATGCTGGCTGGGACCAATGACTGCTTTGTCCCCCAGGTGCGCCTCAATAAGACCGAGAACCAGCTTCTCCATGATTTTACCAGGCACTGACGTGAGACTGACAGGCCTGTAATTGCTAGGGTCTTCTTTCTGACCCTTCTTGAAAATTGGCACAACATTTGCCAGCTTCCAGTCTACCGGGACCTCTCCAAATTCCCAGGATCGTTGAAAAATAATTGAAAGAGGTTCCGCGATGACATCCGCCAGCTCTTTCAGCACCCGGGGATGAATCCCATCCGGACCCATGGACTTGTAGGGATCCAGGTGGAGTAGCAAATCCCGCACACGTTCAGGGTCAGTTGGGAGTTTGTCATCCCCACCGTCCCGGTCCTCCAGCTCAGGACACCCTGGGTCCCGAAGCCCATCATCGGCATTGAAGACAGAGGCAAAGAAGGCGTTAAGCGTCTCTGCTTTGCCTGTGTCATCGTCTGTGAGGAGACCTTCCCTATCAAGGAGCGGCCCTATGTATTCTTTAGTTCTCCTTTTTCCATTCACATATCTAAAAAAACCCTTTTTATTTTCTCTCACAGACACAGCCAGCTTCAACTCTAGCTGTGCTTTGGCCACTCGAACTTTCTCCCTACAAACACGAACAGCATCCCTGTATTCTTTCCATGACGCCTGGCCCTCCTTCCAGTAGCGAAACACTCTCTGTTTCCGCCTAATCTCCATTAGAACATTCCTGGTCAGCCACGCCGGCCTCCTTCCCCGCCTGCCTGACTTGCGATATTTTGGAATTGCCTTATCTTGTGCTTCTAGGAGGCATCGCTTAAAGAGTGACCAGCACTGGTGGACATCGAGGCCTTCAAGAGCAGTTTCCCAGGGGACCATGCTGACTAGTTCCCTGAGCAGCCTGAAGTCCGCTTTCCCCATATCTAGGGATGAGGTTTTGGTGGCACTTTTCCTTCTGTCACCATAAATTTTGAACTCAACCACTTCATGGTCGCTCTGACCGAGGCGGCCACCAATCACCACATCTCCCACCAGACCCTCTCTGTTTTCTAGCAACAGGTCTAGGAGGGCACCTTTCCTAGTTGGCTCCGTTAGCACCTGCACCAAGAAGTTATCATCTAGGTGCTTCATGAACCTCCTGGACTTGCTCGTGTCAGCCATGTGGCACTCCCAGTTAACGTCCGGCAAGTTGAAGTCCCCCATAAGGACAAGGGGAGTTAATCTCGAGGCCTCTCTTAGTTCTGTAAAGAATAATTTATCGGCGCTATCGTCCTGGCCAGGCGGTCTGTAATAGACTCCCACAATGACATCCCCTTTATTCGTTCGTCCCTTGATCCTTACCCAGAGGCTCTCAACTTTGCCATCGCCGACCTGAAGTTCCACACAGTCCAGCCCCTGCTTCACATACATCGCCACCCCACCACCTCGCCTACCCTGCCTGTCCCTCCTGAAGAGCCTGTAACCATCTATCGCAACACCCCAGTCACAGGACTCATCCCACCAGGTTTCGCTTATGCCGATGATGTCGTAGTTGCGGGACTGGGCCAGGACTTCTAGCTCATCTATTTTATTCCTCATACTGCGTGCGTTTGTGTAAAAGCATTTCAAGTGCGTCTCCTTACACTCAGCACCTTGTGGATCTGACCAAAGGACCTCACTGGCACACAGCCCCTCTGATTCTAGCGTACCATCCCTTAGGTCTTCACCGGCGCGCCTGGTTTTAGCCCCTTCCCCCTTCGACTCTAGTTTAAAGCCCTATCTATCAGCCCTGCCAACTCCTGACCAAAGTGCGTGTATAAACCCTTAAGTGCGTGTATAAACCCTTCCAGCTTCAGAACATTATGTCAGCTACAAGTGACAGACTTTATTTTAGATATTTCAGTCCTTATATAACCCTAATGCCGAATTGTGCATCTTTGCTTGGTGTATTTTCCCTATGCAAAGAAGCCATCAGAGGTGGCTTGGAGAGATTTCTTACATTCTCTGAAGGTCAGCTGATTTTAGTATATTAATTAACAAAACCAAACTGCATGAAACATAACAGAATTATAGTAGTATAAACGAGGTATGAGAGGAAAAATGAACTTGTTGTATAGATATCCCTGTTCAGGCAGCATTTGTACACACAGACATGGTATTGAAGATAATTGCTGTGCCACACCTGGGTGCTCCTGTCAAAGTGAAAACATTGTTCACACTGAGTTTTCAGCTTAACTGAATGTTCTATGCCAAAGGGCACAGTAAAATTCCCACCACTCCCCACCAAAGCTGCTCCAATTAATCAGATTGTCTCTATTTACATTTTGTCTATTAAAAGCTTCAGCAGCACCTATACGTTCTCTGTTAGAACTCATTCTTCTGCCTCAAAACTGTTTGGAATTAAGTTGTCAGGAATGTGTGTTTTTTATCTATGTGGAGGGAGAACAAGATGAGTTTTGTAATTGGAGCCAATTCAAGCAAATCCAATAAAAGGCTGGAAGCATCTGAGTGCCCTATGTGAAGAGAAGGGTCAGTGTCTTCTGGGGTAGCTAAAAGTTGGGGATTATATCTTTTTATGTCAATTTGCCTGCTCATATGTGATTCCGTGCAAAGGAACTGCATTAGGTTTTCAGTGCTTAGATTGAAGTGAAGAATTTGCTTCTTTCAGTGAGAAAGTAACATAGGTAATCCTGCAAGAAAAAGGTAGGAAGCTTTATCAACCGGAATGGAAGCTTCCTAGTCAATACCATTCTATGATTCATAATATGTATTCAGCAGCATTAGCTGACAGTTATTCTAATTCAGCCTTGTTTTAGGCATGTGTGCATATGCACATGTCTGAATATCTCCAATTCAAATGCATTTTTCTGTTACACCCATGTTTCCCTCAGAGGTGCGATCTCTTTTCTCACTTAGACTTGCTACTGTGCAGTTCATACTGGACCATTTCAAACTGTTTCTGGGGTTACAGCAGTATTTTAAAGCACAGCTGATTATCTTGCTTTCATGTTTCATGACTAGACAATAAAGACAGTGTTGCTTTTGATGGGTAGTGAACTTAGAGGTTTGATGGCGTAGTGCACTTAGAGGTTTTTAATGCCATCAGTCAGGCCAAAGGGACAGGCCTGTGTGCTGTCCTTCAGGGATTATGCTGTCAACATTCACTGTATCTTGCTGCAAAGGATATTGACATGGAAAGCTCCAAATCTTCAATATAGAAGAAAACTTGTTCGTAATTGGCAGAAGGCATGCAGTCACAGGAACCATGAAACACAATGTGGGAAGGGAAAAGTGGCTTGGGCAAGGTCCTGTGTACCACGCTGAAATTTCAGTTTCTGGAACCTCAGATATCACATACAAGACAAATTTAGGTTGATGGCCTGTCTCAGCCTCGCAATTCCTTCTGATTCAGCCAGAGTCATAAATTTATTATCAGGTTATGCCTTCTATTGGAGGCTTCGTAAGTCTGGAAGCAATCCACATCAGCTGAATTGGAAGTTGGAAGTTATTTTCAGGATATGTTACTGAGCATCATTCTGATAAGGTGCTTAGCCTTAGTAGGGCATGGAGAAGTCAGTGAAATTTCATTTCTGTATAATCATTTTCTTGATGCACTCAACACTCAATTATCTAGGGTGGTGAGGAGTTGGGGTAGCTTGGGTAAAAATATGAATTATTCAGACCACGTCAGCTACAAGAATATACTGTGGGGGTATAACTGAAAGGAAAAACTAAAGTTCAGTGACACTGCAGTGTATGGAGTACAAAGATCTCTGATCCAAAAGGGTAGATGGATAGCACAGCAACACCGTCAACACAGAGATTGTATTGGTGACTGGAGTTACTGTGGAAACCATCTTGGAGGGTCTGCAAATATACTGTTTGTTCACTAGACAACTTGCTGACAGTATTTGAGATTTGACTCACCTGAATTCTGTCTGTTCTGACAATTTTTAATAGCAGACAAAACACTTGAAAACTGTTGCAGATATCTGCCCACTTTCTAAAAGTTCTGGAAAAAAAATAGAGTTTAAACAGTCTTGTCTTCAGTGCAAGAAGAAAGAAACACCTGAAGGCAGTTATTGAATTTGCTGTCTTCTAAAATTAAGAGTAGTAACCTATTCAGCTCTTGATTATAACTGGTGATCATATTCAGAGAGAGTTTATCTCAGATCTTCCCTCCTTTACTCCAGAAGCAAATTAATCTTCTGCCCACAGAGCCTGTTTCTGTCTTACTGGTGCTCCTACAGATAATGTTAAGTACAGCTGGCCATATGCAGTGTACAGGTTTTTGACCATGATCATCATAATGCAGACTGTGCTCACCTTCATGAGGAGATACAATTGAAGGACCAGTGCTATGACCTGAGAGTTCACCATAAACCAGCAGTTCTACAGATCATGTAGCTCACCAGGAATTTATTAGCTGATGGCAAACAGACAGACCCCATATTACCTTAACCTTTCTTACCTCCCTTGTTAGTGTTCTTTAACTCTTACTATTCTCAGTGAAGATGAACCTGATCACCCAGAACAGTTAGCAACTGCTGCAAAACATTACTCTCCCATCACAATGGGCCAGGACTGGCTGCAGGACAGTAAGCTTGGAACTTTTGAACAGAGAATGTACCTCTCCCTTTAATATTTTCCTACTTTGGCCTTCTCTTCACATTTAGACAAAGGACAAAAAAACAGTTCTTGGAGTTACTCATGAGTTCGTGTATACACGCATGGACAAACCATAGAAGAAAGTAGAAAGGCTGTTTACCAGTATCTTACTCTCTAAGATGTGTTGTTTTGCCACCTATTCTCATTTCTCTTTCTCTCTAAGTCTTTACTCAAGTACTTCTGTGCTTGAGAGAAATGATTTGAGGTCAATGTGTGCATTTGAGCACACATTGAGCATTATATCTAAAGCAGACAGTTCTTCCATTGATTTCTTCTCCTGACCAATGCAATCAGCAAGACCTTGAGTTTCAGCCAACTGCTCAGGTCAGTAAAGGGCAGCATGTTGCTAGAACATTTTAAAATCACCTTAGTAGTATTAAAAAAAAATAAAATAGTCTGCCTTAGCAGTCTGCTTAGGACATTATTAAATGAAAGTAAATAAATTACATCTTTCATTAAGAAAAAAAAAAATACAGTTTGATTTACAGCTGACATGCTGTTTATTTGAGTCTCTTTAAACTCTCAGCATAAAACAGAGCTTAAATAATACCCAGAGTTTACTGTTACATTATGCTTCTAATTGGGCTTTGCTTTAAGGTTGATCCATGCAGTGCAGCAGGGGCAGAATTTATAATCATTTGGTCTAGAAGATAGAGGTAAATGGAACAGTTATGCTTGAAATCCACAAACTGCATGTGTTCGGATTGATGAGGAAAAGCCTCCACTGCTTAGACTTGGGAGATTTTAATTTTTTTTTTTTTTGTAGTCCAACATTTACAATTAATAATGGTATTTCTCCTTTCAGTTCACCTTCTCAAATCATGTTTGATTTGATGCCTAATTGTGAAGGTTTAGTTTAGTCTATAATGTCTGTTTTATAACGGCTTTGTTTAGCCAATAAGAGGACAAAACAGATTAAACAAAAAAAAAAAAATCAAATCCCAGTCAATCCCTTTGTTTTATCGTATGGCAAAACACTGAGACATTGGTTTCATTCTTTACAAAATGCCTTCACTTAAAATTGCACATTCAGGCTGCTTGGGTCTCCAACTGTCTTGAAATGCATTGTAGTAGTTTCTTTATCCTAGATATATAATGATAGATGCTCTTGGAACCCATTAAGTAAATACAAACTTGTTCTAAATGCCTAGTCACTTCATCACTGGGCAGATCAGAGATGATTAAAATGTGATTTAATAATGTGATTTTGTGGACCCAAACCAGAAAAAAAATAATAAAATAAAATCTTAGATTATAAACCTTTTTAGCTGAGAAGAGTATAGGAATGTTTGGGTTGTTCTATTCTGCTGGTAGACACAATATTATTGCTTTTCCCTCTTGCTGCTTGGTTATTAGATACCCTGAAAATGGTTCTTTTGAGATTTTTTTTTTTAAATATTTTGCTTAATAGAAAGTTTCTTAATCTGGTCTTAACTTATTCTTTTTAATTTAGTCTTCACAAGTAATAACAAAAACAAAATTCTCACAGATAGTTGGTAAGTGGGGTTTAAATCCATTTTAACATTTAGTAGCTCTAAATCCATTCTTGTTTGTTCACTTCTATTATAAATCTTGTTGCTAGAAGGATATGTGGAAAAAAAATTGAGCTAAGAAGAAAAATAATCCTATCACTTTTGCTTCAAAGCATTAATAGAAATGGGTATAATTACTCATTTTCGTTTGTTTGTTTTTAGTGAAAAGCCTTGTAAATTCCTGAAACAAGCTTTACTTATTATGCAATACATAATGTAACTCAAAACCACTGTTTTCTTCAGATGTGCAGGTTACTCTTCAGTTTTCAGGTATGAGGCCTGACTGAAGATAGTCAAAGCACATGCTACCAGTTGTTTATTTTGCAAGAAGACTAATAATTATTTTTCTTTGGTTATGCTACCCATACAGTTCATTCTGATCCTTTCTGTTCATCATTCTTTGTGCCAGTATCCTAAAATAGTATGGAAATACCTATTACTTTTGAAAGACATCCTTAGGATTCTCCACTGGAGCTGCTACCAGAGGCAAAAATTTTGCAGTTGTTCTGTGATTTTTCCTTTCAGAGCTGTATGTCTTTCCCTAAATGGTAATAAGAGTAGAAAAGAGGTAAGGTGACACAAGATGGAGGTACATCTGCTGACCTCCTTTGTCCTAGGTCAGACTGTTACTACAAAGCACCTTCATGCCACTTCCTCACCTATTTAAAATGGTAGAGATAGACATCTCTTCCCATGAAGGTGCGATTTTTTCCTTCTTATCTATCTCAGGTGAAGCAGCAAGTTCCACCTTTTCCTTATTGAAAGACTGTGAAGCTAGAGAGGGTAGAGCCTGTTCTTTTATATCTGGGCTGATCGTATCAACCAGTGTTAGGTGCCAGTTGGAGGGGGCTATACTAAGAAGGAAAAAAGGCATCCCTGCAAGTAAATCATCTGTGTCCAGCCATGCCTTGAGGTTGTGTGGCAGAAACATCAGACTCATTAATGCTGCAGAAAACAATAGTACACAGTGAGCAATAGAGAATGGAAGAAATTAAAACAGAAAAACATCTCAATGAGGGAAAGAGAGAAAAAGGGATGAGCGTTGGGAAACAAGAACACATAAAAAACAGCATTCACCAAAGAAAGGAGGAGGACAGAAATATCGGAGGCAGAAATAGAATTTCAGTAGCAGACACATCAAGTCTAACAGTGAATGGAGAAGGGGATGATTATTAATGTGAACTCCAATTCAATTCTTCAATTTTAGGTACCTCAAGGGAGGCTGTAGCGAGGTGGGGGTTGGCCTGTTCTCCCACGTGCCTGGTGACAGGACGAGGGGGAATGGGTTTAAGTTGAGCCAGGGGAGTTTTAGGCTAGATGTTAGGAAGAACTTCTTCACTGAAAGGGTTGTGAGGCACTGGAACAGGCTGCCCAGGGAAGTAGTGGAGTCACCATCCTTGGAAGTCTTCAAAAGACGTTTAGATGTAGAGCTTAGGGATATGGTTTAGTGGAGGGCTGTTAGCGTTAGGTTGGAGGTTGGACTCGATGACCTTGAGGTCTCTTCCAACCTAGAAATTCTGTGATTCTGTGATTCTGTGATTCAATTTCCAGCAAAAAAAGGAAAACAGTAAAGAGGCCCAGATCTGTAGAGAAAGCCCTTTGACTGGCTCTTTCTTTGCAAAACTGGATGAGAGGAAAAAAAAAGAAAGAAGAAATGGCTTTAATAATGTTTGGAGTTTTAAGTAAGCATCCAAGCTTCTGCAGTTTGTTGATAGATCTGTATAGACCAAACCCCTAGAGGTTCTGAGTGAATTACAGCAGTCATCTATATTCTCCCTCTTTGTGCTCCCCATCCCCCTTGTTCTCCTAATATCCTGCTGTGCAAGGTACCTATCCGTGAATATAGGAAACCAAAAATCCACTGAAGCTCAGATAGGACTCTCCGGGACTTAAATAGGTACTAGATCAGAATAGAGAATAATTTATGTCACTGAATTTGTCACCAGCAAATTTGCATCAGCTAATGATGTAATAAATTACAAAATATTATGCTCTATATGGAACATTTTACCTTGAAAATGAAGCAGATTTATTTGAAATAACAAATAATATTTTGTTTTGTAGTATTATATTTGAAAACTATTTTTCAGAAAAGTAATAATGGCATTTCAGGAATTATTAGAGTACATCAGTAAAATATGATGTCTAACAAGTGCATCTACTTTTATGATTATAGTGAATTGTATTACAAAATCTATCAGCAGTATAAAAGAAGATTGGAAAAAATATCCGTTATGCTCATTTTTACTGTATTTTGCAGTCCTTGCTCTTCCATACCCATAAAGCCTTCAATTGAACAAAAGGAACAGTATATATATATATATAAAAAAAAAAAAAAAAAAAAAAAAGGAGAGTTGAGGCATTGCAGAAGAAATAATAGTTCAAATAGACTGGTAACCAACTATGGTATGACAGATGAGTATTTTAAGAATGTGTCCTTGATGATTATGAAAGAGGAAAAATAGCTACTAATAAGCAATGATTTCCACCAGTTTTATACTTGGACTTAACATTTTCCATTTCAGCTAATGAGGGTAACTATGATGACTACAGGTTATATATTACTTTGAAGGAGTTTAACACCACAGGAAATTTTTACTCTAGGATTAAGATTTGTCCTTAAACAAGAAGCAATGCCTGGGGCAGCCTAATGTAAGATCTATACTGTTCCAACAGCTGCAGAGTGTTACACTAAATGAATATAATTAAAAAAGAAATACTAAGATGGCAGAATGTAAATAGGAAATGTACTTCATTAATTATGTTAGTAAGGTGGAAAAAAAAAAAAAGTCAACTAGCACAACATTTGGAATTTAAATTCTTTCCATTGTTTTCACTTTCATTTTGGAGAGCTTTTCTAACTGCAAGCTGAATGGTGTGTGTTTGGGGGGTGGGGTGGGGCAAAACAAACAAACAAAAAAATAAACCACAAAGACATATTCTTAGAATTTAATGCTATTAAGTATTTTGCTGAATATAAGAGACCAACAGCAAGAGGGTGTGATTCATTGATCTAGTGAGGTTGGCTAACAAGGTCCAAATGGATGTCATTCAGTATTAGATCACTGTTAAGATTTTTAAGATTTTGAAAATATTATAGAATCATAGAATATTTGAGTTGGAAGGGACCCACAGGGATCATCAAGTCCAACTCCTGGCTCAACACAGGACCATCCAAAAATTAAACCATACATCCAAGAGTGTTGTCCAAGTGCTTCTTGAAATCCTGGAGAGCCTGCTCCTGTGCCTAACCACCCCCACTGTAAAGAACCTTTTCTTAACACCCAGCCTGAACCTCCCCTATCACAGCTTCATGCCATTTTCTCAGGTCCTATTACTGGTCACCAGAGAAGAAATCAGATCCTGACTCCCTGCCCCTGTCTCCCCCTCCCTCCCGTGTAAGGAAGCTGTAGGCTGCCATGAGGTCTCCCCTCAGTCTCCTCTTCTTTAGAGTGAACAAACCAAGTGATATCAGCCACTCCTCATACATCCTCCCCTCTTCATAGGTCTCCTTGGGACAGTCTCAAATAGTTTTATGCCCTTTTTATACTGTGGTGTCCAAAACTGTACACACTACTTGAGGTGAGGCCACACCTCTTCCCTCAACCAGCTAGCAGTGCTGTGCCTGATGCACCCCAGGATATGGCTGGCCCTTTGGGCTGCCAGGGCACACTGTTGGGTCATACTCATCTTGCTATCAACCAAACCTCTAGATCGTTTTTTTTTTTTGTTTGTTTGTTTGTTTGTTTTGTTTTTTTTTGTTTTTTTTGGGGGGGTCAGGGGGGGAAGGGGTGCGGAGAGGCTGCTCTCTAGCTTCTCATCCCCTAGTCTATATGTATAGTCAGGGTTGCCAGATGCCAGGCACAGAATCTGGCACATGCTCTTGTTAAACTCCATGAGGTTGGTGATTGCCGAGCCCTCTAATTTGTCAAGATCTCTCTGCAAGGCCTCTCTGCCCTTGAGGGAGTCAACAGCTCCTCCTAGTTTAGTGTCATCTACAGACTTACTCAAAACACCTTCTAGTCCTATATCCAAGTTATTTAAGAAAACATGAAAGAGAGATGGCCATAAATTGGAGCCCTGCGGAACCCAAATAGTGACTAGCCACCAGCCTGGTGTAGCCCCATTTGCTATAATACTTTGAGACCAAACCATCAGCCAATTGTTCACCTATGGCATTACGTTTTTATCTAGCTGTACATGTATGCTATATCCATTTTGTCCAGAAGTATACAGTGGGAAACAGTATCAAAACTTTTACTGAAATCCAAAAAGATTACATCAACTGGCTTCTCTTGGTCAAATAGATGGGTAACCTTCTCAGGAAAGGAATTTAAATTTGTTAAGCAGGACCTTCTGTTCATGAACCTGTTTTGGCTATGACCAATGACCACATTGTCCTTCATGGATTTTTCAATAACTCCCAGGATAATTTTCTCCATAATTTTACCATGCACTAAAGTGAGACTGACAGGCCTGTAATTACCAGGGTCTTCTTTCTTGCCCTTCTTTAAAATTGGAATGAGGTTTGTGAGCTTCCAGTCAACTGGAACTACTCCAGATTCTCACAACAGTTGAAAAATAATTGAAGGAGGTCTCATGATGACATCAGCCAGCTCTCTGAGTACCCTGGGATGAATCCCATCAGGCTTCATAGACTTATATGCATCCAGGTGGAGCAGTGAATCTCATTGGTTGGCTGGGAATTTATCGTTCTCTCCACAGTCATGGTTCTCCAAGTCAGGGCATATGGGGTCCCAGAACCCATCATCAGTGTTGAAGGTGAAGGAGGCATTAAACGTCTCTGCTTTGTCTATGTCCCTGTTTGCGAGGTGACCATCCTCATCAAGTAATGGACCAATATTGTCTCTGGTCCTACTTTTGCTGTTAACATATTTAAAAACAAAAGGCAAAAACTTTTTTTTGTCCCCCCCAGTAGTGGCCAGCTTCAACTCTAATTGAGCTTTGGCCACACACATTTTCTCTGTACAAAGGCTAACAGACAACTATATATGCATCTTCTAGGCATATACATTTATGTTTGTGTGTACATACAAGTTTGTGCATATATATCCTCTGGCTCTCCTGAGTCCCCCAGCTCTGCACACTCTTGAGTCTCCTGGTCTGTTCTTGCGCTGCCTCCCAAGGTGTACAGCATATCCTTGCTTTTGTGCTACAAGGATGCTGTTCTCTGGGTTGCAACGTCAGTGTGTGTTGGGTGGCAGAGCTGCAGCCAGTCTCTACAGGAGCAGAGGAGCAGTCTGCACTGTCAGGAAGCATCAGTGTGAAAACAGTGAGCATGGGCTTGGTCTCTGAGTTCCGAGCATGGGTGGAAAGAGAAAATTATCTAAAGGGAAGAACTGCCTCTTCTTAGTAAATGCCTTTTTGTTCAGTGCAGAGACTGTACTCCCTGGGATATGTAGGTTTGTCTCCAGTCTTTGGAAAAACAATTATGTTATTTCTGATTGAAGCACTATCTGGACTTTGTATGGTTCAGTCATCTTTTACAACAACTCAGAAGAGTCTGTGGGGAAAAGTCGTTGCTGAACAGAGTCATGCAGCTTTAAGAGAGAAGCTACAGACATTCCCAGACCTTGAAGTCTGATTGCTGAGTTAGCAATCTTCAGAAATAGCATGCTACAACCCTGTTTGCCTGGAGGCAGCACTAACTAGCATGGCAGTGCTTTCAATACATGGACTTGAGTATCTGTGCAGCATTGCTCCATGTACTACACTGGAGACCTTTGTCATGTCACGTTGACAAACTCATTCCTGATTCCATTGGTTCCATTTGATTTGTGAAAGTCTAATAAACCTGACACATCCATAAACTGAATATATATATGTATGTAAAAAAACAAACAAACAACTGTCATTTACAATAGTCATGACATTATTACAGATTGACAGTCTCATGTTGATCCATAACAGCTGTATCCTGTCACACACCAGAATCCTTACACTTGTTATAGTAATCTTTTCATTCACAAACAAAATGAATTTACTCTTCCAGAACTACATGCAAATTCAGCAGGAAAAAAATAATAATAAAAATCATTTCAACTTATCTAGTGAAAGCCTTTGTAAGAAGTCCTCCATGTCAACTAATGACATTTCATAGCACAATATCTGGAAACCTATAAACTATTTTTTCCTAGAAAAGAATCTCCCTTTTCCTTTGAAGCTTTGAAGTGACTTAGTTCACTTTTCACAAAGAGAAAATGAAATGAAAAGTCTGACATGATAATCCCTCTATATCCACAAAATTCCAAGATAGCTCTGAGATTATTCAGTTTTCCCAAGTTTCAAGAGCAGGTCACATTTTCATCACTTCATAATCAGTAAAGTATATGCACAGGTTTTTGCAGATTATAGACTATTTCTCAGTTTTGAATCCTTGAAATGTGAGTACTAGTTTTTATTTATACATGTACTATGATGTACATGTACATGTATGTACAACTTTAAAATAGTCTCATGACAAATTGACGTGGATTTTTCAAGAACCTTAAAAACATTTCTAAATGTATTTCATATTATGTTTGTTTCTACAGTTCATGGGCATTATCAGTAATTCATTATTCTAACTTTGAGAGTTTCCAGTAGTGTTTTTGGTCCCGCAGCAAGTTGCTGTTGTTCTAATGCAGAGACCTTTTTATGCCAGTGGTCTCCCCTTGAGAAGCATCATTGTAAGGTCTGATTGCAAGGCATCGCCTCTGTGTTTAAGAGTTCTACAGGATGTTTTTGTAGGTGGACAAAATTGATGTTGAGCATTTGCCCAATAAATAGAATCTTTTTGTAACAATCAGGATATTTTTGAGAAAATTTTAAAGAGCAAGTTGGGTTACAGGCTACAAGAATTCAAACAGATGGAAAACTTTACTTTTTCTTGCTATTTTGGTTGTACTGTTTTTTAACATCTAATGTTAGTGGATATTGCTTTAATACATTAGTACAGTGGACAAATAAACCAAGTCACACTGCAACTAGTGGATGCTTTTTCTGCCACGAGTTCTTTCCATGGGAATAAGAACAATCTAAAAGGCTATTGTGTAGAGTGAGGGAAGAAAGTAACATGCATTACAGATTAAGAGGAACAATGGCAAGGTGTGGTATGGATATAAACTGAGGTTGGAAAATGAGAGAGTAGGTTATTTTTTTTTTGTCTCTTTTTTTTTTTCCCTGGTATACCTAAAAATATTTTGTTTCTAGCATGCATTAGTTAAATAAATACAAGTTTGCTCAATACAGTTGAAAACATTATACGTTTTGAGAATAAATGAAACATCATGATTGGATTTTACTTAAAAAAAAAAAAAAACTTTCATGCAGAATATCTGTGGTCATATATTCACTATTTAATGTCTGCAAAAACTGTCTAACCTGTCTAGAGGGTGATAGTATATGATTCTGTGACTTTTAGCAACATATTTTTGTTACTTCAACATTAATACTTCTAATTAAATCTTGTATTCCATTCCATTCCTCTGTTAAGTGTTCAACAAACATGCACATTATTAGAGAAAACAGATTAAGAAAATTAAAAAGTAAGGTCTTTGTTTCAGCTTTTTCTGTTTTCAGTTTTTAGTGTAACTGTGATAGTATATTACATGTGTATAGTTAAAGAATGACAGCTCATGAGCAACTAAGAATTATTTCTACACATCTATAGACTCTAATAATGAAGTTTAAAGGTTATTGAAGTCTTTTAAGCGAAATCCTAGTGTAATGAAAATTTTACACATGTAGAATGAAGAGGCAAGGTTCTAATAGGGAAAAAGGTAACTAGGAGTGTAGTTCTGCATATATTGTCAATCCAATTTTACATTTATTGCCATCACAAGTCCTGTCAAACTATTTTGCCTTTGGCTTTTAAGATATAACTGGTGCTGTTAGGATGAGTTTATGAGATTATGAGAGCTCAAGATACCAACAAGTCCTTCTCAAAAGTGTTTGGGTGCAATGTACAGATCAGAGCCTGGGGAAAATGTGTTGTGTTACAGACTCTCAAGGAAGTGCTGAATAGGATAACAAGTAAAAGTTATAGGTAGGAGTGGGAAAGCTTTAAATATCTGCTCGGCTTCAAATATCCTAGGGAGGTGATGACCATTGCTGCCAAAAAAAACCTGTCTTGGAGACTATCAGCACAGCAGATAGAGAGGGAAGCAGCACAAAAAGATGTGTAAACTGTGGGCTGAGCTGTCTTTGGAGAAGAGTTGTCTGACAGGGTTTGAACTGTTGCCTGGAAATGCCAGCTTTCTTGCCCTTCAAGTTCTCCTTAAAACTTTTGATAGGTTAGAGGTGTTCCTGCAAAATGTTTAGATTCAATTGCATCAGCTTTTTTTTTTTTTTTTTTTTTCCCCAATGCAATAACACTGTCAAATGTTCATCTATTAAATTTTTGGGATTGTTGCATCACAGTGGAAGTAATTCAAGCAGGTTTGGTTTGGTTTGTTCTTCCACTTCAAAATTTGGGAATGAAAACAATTTTTTCTTGTTTCTTAGAGGTACCAGCATTCTATAATGATTCCTTACACAAGGGGAATTCTTCTCCACAAATCCATGTATCAAATTTGTCTTGTAAGAATTCAACTCATCAAGTTGTCAATCTCTCTTAAACTCATGGACTTTTCTCAGTTTTTGTAATCCTTATGGGAAAAGGGCCATGTGTTTATTGTACATACAGTTTCCCTTCTTTTATTTCAAGAAATATTATCATCTGTTATTTCCTGGATTTCTTTTTTATGTTCTCTGTTTTTTCCTGTATCACTATTATTATTTTTTTTTTAATCATTTTAATCCTTTTTCTTAAAAGAAAAAAATACCATAATTCTTAGAATAATTTTAAATGAGATAAGGCTGATATGTGGTTATACTACCATCAAATGCTCTAATTTAGAATTTTCTTTCTTTTCATTAAAGTGACTGAGAACATTCTTAGACACACTCAGTAACTGTCCATTGTTCTAGTAATCTGGAGTGGCATGGTAGCAAAGCACAAACCCGCTTAACATGGAATACTAAACCAGTTACGTAGTAAGAATACACCATAATATAAGGTATAAAGATAATATAAGGTATCTTTTTTCTAAATGTAGTGCCTGAAGTTATCTTCAGCTTGACATGAAAGCCAACTTTCACGTCCACATGAGTGCATATATTACTGGGATACAATAATAAATCTTTTATTCTATTATTTTCAGAACCAAATTTTGTGTCATCTTATGACATTGGGAACTTCACCTACTTCTTCTTCCGAGAGAATGCAGTGGAACATGACTGTGGGAAAACAGTCTTCTCTCGGGCTGCTAGGGTGTGCAAAAATGACATTGGTGGCAAGTTTGTGCTGGAGGATACCTGGACTACCTTCATGAAAGCTCGGCTGAACTGCTCTCGTCCTGGAGAAATTCCATTTTACTATAATGAACTACAGAGCACTTTCTTCCTGCCAGAATTGGACTTGATCTATGGGATTTTTACCACTAATGTGTAAGTAAATTCCATGATACTTTTTTTTTTTTTTTCTTTTTTTCTTTTTTCTATATACAACAGTAAAAGCTAAAGCTTCTGGACTGTTCTCTGTTCTGTATGTGTGAAGTAAACATAATAATTTCAAAACACTGTTTGCCCAGTCTTGTGAAAAAGAGTCAGCTTCCAATATGAATTGCTGAAGGTGCATGAAAGAAGGCAGAATTCTTAATATTTCCTTACAGCAAAGGAGCAGTTATGTTTTCTTCTGTCATCTTTTTCATAAATTTTAAGGCTATTCTCTCATCTACTTCATCCATTCTTATAAAGACAATTTTTTTTTGTTTCACACATTATTTCATATGCATAAATATATGATGAGCTTTTGAAATAAATATTTTATAATTATAATTTCATGTGATCATGAATTTGGCTCAATGCAATTTGAGTCAGGAAGTGTTCACTTTACCCAAAAGAGCACAAGATGTGCTCTTAAATATTATAAATCAGTCCTAACATATCCTACCGTGAGCTTGAGAATCAAATCAAAATTTAATCTGTTTTGTCTGAACCTTATATATCAACAAGGTAAAATCTGAAATTGTAGCATTTAGTCTTAAAAATTAAAAATTGTTAAATATTAAAACATTGTGAAAAAGACATTATGAATGGACCTAAAAGCTTTCTGGACTCTGAGCTTGATATCAAGAATAGTTTAACTTTCAGTGAAAAAAAGAAAAAAAAAAAAAGAGAGAGAGAGACTTTATCTCAGAAATGTGCGCTGTTACATAAAACATGATAAATGGAGCTCATATGTTGCTCAGCAAGAGCAACCCATGAATTATGGCTGTGCAGCCAAATTTTTACACTTCTGGAACAAGGTTTCAGATTTTGGTTTCTGATTCTTTTTCCCACTTGCAGTTTCTTGCTGCATAAATCAGGTTTGCATAGAATTTTAAAAGGTACTTGAGCACCTAAAACACTGCTCAGTGCTTCTTTCTAAACAGCTGAATACCTACATCCTATTTATATGCATATGTATATAAAGAGGTATATATGCACATATTAGCCAGGTAGGAATAGTCACAAATAAATGCTACCCTTAGTGATCACGACTTTGGGCCTCAGCTCGTTTCTCCTGCTTTTGGTACAGTCTGGTATAAACACATCTTCCAGACTGGGATATACCCTTTAGCTGGCAGCTCAGGCAGTGAGCATGGCTTGATGGGCACCTTGCACCAGGTTGACAGTTCCTGACTTTGGGACATTGGGTGATAAGCTTAACACTGTTCTTGTACTGAAGCAATGTGTTGAAGCTATATGCTGCTTTTTAATAGAGAAGAGCAGTCTTTGGGACTACTGGAGATAGAAAATTTGGTGATGTTTGCAACAGTTATTTTAATATCATTAGTCTGTTTTACTAGCTAGTATGAGTCCT
Organism: Aythya marila; assembly: GCF_965140915.1. Taxonomy (NCBI): domain Eukaryota; kingdom Metazoa; phylum Chordata; class Aves; order Anseriformes; family Anatidae; genus Aythya; species Aythya marila. Next base: position 84,866,452 of record NC_139043.1, read on the forward strand.
AGAGGACAGGCATTTCTTAGGTGGCATGCTGAAGCACTGTTCAACATGATCTGTCATGAGAAGTCAAAATAGCCTTGACACTCTCCTGCCATGGAAAGCCTGCTTGGAGGAATTCTGCTCCAGCAAATCTGGAAAGCTTTCGTCATGTTAGGGGAGCCCCTCTGAAGGACTGTCCTGGCAATCTGTGGAACAGTGCAGCTTCCTGTGCTACAAATTACACCATTTCTGAGGTTGTGTCAGGGCTACCATCATTCACCCTAATCTTTTTGAGAAGGAACCTGGAATGTAAGACCTTGACAGTACTTGAAACTTTGCTACTACTTCCTTCTTTCCCATTAGCTTAGCATTATGCCTATCCAATAGAGACGTATTATTCAAAGAGGAATTAATTACAACTAATTGATTGATTCAGTTGATTGATTCACAGATATCTGCACAACCCGTACGATTTCAGTCTTGAAACCTGATGATGGAGAGCCACCAGGGTTTTCCATGAGGGGAACCCACACACTGCTTTCCATTGGTGTAGCAGCATCAGATATTACTGAACCACATTCAGAATTCTTCAGTTTCAGTATCTTTAGAATTGCAATTCTTTTTAAATATACTGTGAATCATTTTGTGATGGAAAAACTGAAGCATTTCTGTCTATAAATACTGTGAGTCATAGCAAAACATGAACCATTTATGTGTGTCTGACTTTTAAGTACAGTGTACCTCCTGCTTCATAGTGAAGCTGACTTTATTTCTTTCAGACCATTTGAATATTTACAAGCATCAGTTTGATGTCCTTGAAGGACTTCAGGGAATTCAAGAAGAATTTGATATTTGTTCATAGTATTTGTAAGCTGCCTTTAACGACAACTTATATAGGGAATTATCAACCCTATTGATAATTGATTCTGCAGAAGGTACTAGCACAAAACTTCAGGTTTGGGGGATTTTTGAAAAAAGGGTGACAAACATTAACAAGGAAATTGCTCTCTTGTCCTGCTGTTAAATCCATATATCCTATTTTTTTCAGTTTTGAAAAGTTTTGTTAGATCTGTTATTTTTTCTCTCCATCATTTTGGAGTTTCTGTAGTAGGTTTTCTAAAGGCTTGTGTAAAATGCAAGGTAAGTTACAAAATAGAAAATAAAAATAAAAAGAAGAAAGCTTTGTGGATCAATTGTCAGCTGTTTTACCTGCGGTGCAAATTTGTGCAACTGCCACCTTAACTATCTCTGTCTTTATCTCAAGTTGTGGAAAAGAACAATGCAATTTTCCACATTAAGAGATCTCGTAGTCACTAAGTTATATTGTTTACACCATGCAGAATTGCTTTATTGTGAAACCTGTCACATTTTCAAGACAAGAACAGGAAATTGCATGTTTTGCCTGGCTGCTGTTTATTCCTGTAACAGGAGATCTCATAAAGTATGCAATCCAAGTTGTTTTCCCTTGATGGGTTTCTTGAATTTGCATTTTTGTTGCTGTACATCATCATTTGGAAGATGGGATTTTTGTTCAGGCTTCTTACCCAGGGGTTCCATAGGGTCCAGAAATATGCCATAAGATGAAAATCCTTACCTCTTTGTACTGTCATTGGTTGCACAGAAGAACCATTAATGAGCCCCGAGAAGAATGTTTTCCTGAACTTTGAAACCAGAAGAAATATGTCCTCGATGCATGTGACTATATGTGGGCATAAAGTATGGCCTTCTTGTACTACAGTAGCAGCACAAAGTATGAAGTTTCTCCCATATGAGCTACTTGGCAAGGGTGACAAAAAATTAAGTCCAGTGTCAGCACATCATGTATCTTTATCCTGAGATACTATCTCCTGGATTATCATAATAATTTTGTTAATTACTTGGAGAGTTAATAAAGGAGAATAAATATATATTTTAATTTATTTTTCAGCAAGTGAACTTCATAATGTTGTTATTTAAGTTAATGTTTATATTTGTTTTTCAGGAACAGCATAGCAGCCTCGGCAGTTTGTGTTTTCAACCTGAGTGCCATAACTCAGGCTTTTAACGGACCCTTCAAATACCAGGAAAACTCTCGCTCTGCTTGGCTTCCATATCCCAATCCTAACCCTAATTTTCAGGTACAGATATGTGGGAGAAGGAAACATAGTTCACATGTGGTGGTTTGTTTCTGAATGTTGTTTGGCTCATACTTAAGTAACTTTAGAGTTTCCCAGTATATTGTAGCCTAAGACCTTAAAATTTAAAAATAAATATATAAATGGGAAAAAAAAAAAAAAAGCTTACGAATTCCCCCTATTTCAATATCCTTAATTTTATCTTTTCACAAAACAATTTGGGTTGAAAAGAGGATGCGCTATTAGAATCTGGAAAGGAAACACCATTTGACAGGAAAAAAAATATGGTAGGGGGAGAAAATCGGAGGGGGAGGAAAGGAGTGGTTACCATTGTGTCTATTTCCCCATGCAAGGTGGTCCATGCTTGTGAAGAGTCTGATTAAAATAATTTGTGAACTGTTGTGCTCCTTATTTGAACTTGTCAGCCTTAGAGTATGTAATAATCTGTAGCTGGCTGACAGCATAAAACTAATTACTTCAAGGTGGGTCAGTCACTGGTACTCTTAAACAAAAATTAAAGGATATTTCAGGTAAGCACATATGCACACATTTGTTGTGGTTTAACCCTGGTAGCCAAACACCAGAGACACTCTGTCACTCACCGTCCTCAATGGGACAGAGTGAGAACTTATGATGATAAAAAGCTCTTTGGGTTGAGGTAAGGACAGGGGATTGCTCAATTACTGTCATGAGCCAAACATGCTCAGCATAAGGGAAATTAATATAATTTATGGCTAATTAATAACAGACTTGAACAGTGAGAACTTAAAAAAAAAAAAAAAAAAAGTAAAAACATCCACCCTCTTCCACCTCCTCCTCCTGAGTAATGCAGGAGAACAGGGAATGGGGGCTGCGGTCAGTCCCTGATGCTTTGATGCTTTTTCTCTGCTGCCCCTTCAGGGTCACTCTCTGCCCCTGTTCCATGTGGGGTCCCCTCCCATGGGATGCTGTCCTTCCTGAACTGAGCCTGCAGGGGCTGCCCACAGGCAGCAGCTCTTCAAGATCTGCTCCCACATGGCTCCGTACCACGGGGTCCATCCATCCATCCCCCAGGAGCAAACTGCTCCAGCACGGGTCCCCCACAGGTGGGCAGCAGCTCCCCCCAGAGCCCCTGCTCCTGCTCCTGCAGGGGCTTTCCATGGGCCACAGCCTCCTCCAGGCCACATCCACCTGCTCCACTGGGGGCTCCTCCACAGGCTGCAGCGTGTGGGACCCATCTGCTCCATGTGGGACCCATGAGCTGCAGGGGGAGAGCCTGCTCCACCAGGGGCTCCACAGGCCACAGGGGAACTGCTGCTCCATGCCTGGGGCCCTTTTGGAGCCAGCTGGAGCTGGCTCTGATCTGACATGGGGCAGCTGCTGGCCCTGCTCAGAGGCCACTCCACAGCTCCCCTGCTACCAAGCCCTTGCCACCCAATACAGCATTTTTATTCTTCTGCACAGTCACCACTCCCACAAGGACAGTTATAGCGAGAGTGATGCTGGCAAGGGAAATAGAAGGAAAACTACATTAATATAGTGATTAAAACCAATAACTTTTCACTACAATATTTAAATGTGGATCTGCCTTTCACCCTTCCTTTAATCTTGATACAATCTCAGGGGTTCAGTGCTGCTTCTGTAACAGCCTTCCCTATCATGGGAAGGGTCATGAGATCTCTGCAAGCATGAAACAGAACCATCCACCAGGGACAGTAGGTAGTTTTAATTATGTCCTGATTTATGCAAGCAAAGGAAAATAAAGCACTGAATTTGCTCTGAATACAGGCCAGAGAGCCCTGTTACCTTTTCCGAATAGCATGTTTGGCGTTATGCCCAAATGACAAAATACCAGTTAAGTAAGCCATATTGCCGAAGCAAGCTATTATCGGTATATAACTTTTTACATTTTGTAGAAATAGTTACGTTGTCAGAATAACGATTGTAAGAAGATCCAAGTGAGGTTAAAGTTTTGAAAAAAGAAGCCTGAAGAAAGGCTTGTATGTAAAAATCTTGCCTTCTTTCTGACTAAATGGAAGTCAAACACAAGTTATTAATGTCTTCCTGCAAAACCTTTATTAATGAGTCTAATTATTACAGAAGCACCCCATACAGAATGGTACATACAAATGAAGCTGACAGTCTAATGGCTATATAAAAACAGTTGGGAGTCTATACTGTACTATCAGTAGTCATCTCTAGCTCCCAGTCCAGGCAATAAAATGTTGAAATTTCTTGTTTGGAGAGTCTGGCTGATTTTAGTATGACTCTTACTTTCTTTATCAAATTTACAAGACCAGCAACATTTCAACATTTCTATCATATCTCACAGAGCAACAGCTTTGTAGGCTAGCACTAGTTTAAAGAGCTGTAACGTGGCCTTTTAAAACACAGTATTGATGCCAATTCATGTTAACTGATCTCTAGATATCATTAGTGATGTTGAACTTCTGTTTTTCACAGGTGCTATCTTTTATTCATTTGAACTTTCAGTTAGATTTTTGGCTCCATAAGTGCAGTGCCGTCATATACCAGAAGCTAATCTAATGCTTAGAGCTAGCTGTAACCTTTTTAAGATTTCACAGTGCTTTAAAGTACATACTGCATGTAGAGAGGATACATACACTGGCTGAACTTGTGATTTCCTTCCCCAAAAGGAGGAAGCATGGGTATGGTAAAATACCAGAAGTTCTGTTTATGTGGTTGGAGAATTAGATTTATCCTCAGAGTATTCAGCTACTCAGCAGTAACAGACAGAAGCATGTGATTATGACGGAACTCTACTGCTGGGTGGTGATAATTACATTCAGCATTTTATTTCCACGGCTAGATGTAATGATGTATTAATTTAAATATTTTCCAGATTAGAATAGTACTGGAGTCCCAGTCCTGAACAACACTGTTTCTCTCCAGAGCTTGTTACTTTTCTCTTTATGCAGAACATCTTCCATTGTAAGACCAAGGACAATATGTATTTCAGTGTACTATGAACATTCTAGCTAGAATCTTTCTAGCTTGATATAATCAGAATAATTCTTCTTTGGCATGCTATGCTTTTTTTTTCGTTGGTCTGACATGCAAGAAAAATAATTGTTTCCTGTCAGTTGTCTTTCATCCTCATAGGTTCTCTCATTATGGAATTATTGATTGAATTAAAAAAATAAAATTTATATTTGGAGTCATCACTTAATTCCAGATTGCTAATATGGCAATGATGAAAAAATAACTTCTAGGGTTTTGCAGACTGTATGATTTAGTTCATATTTTGATTCATAGTGCAATTTATGACATAGTATCCTAGAATCAAAAAATGGCTTGGGATGGAAGGGACCTTAAAGATCATCTAGTTCTAACCCCCCTGCAATTGACAGAGACACTTTCCGCTAGTCCAGGTTGCCCAAAGCCCCATCTAACCTGGCCTTGAACACTTCCAAGGATGGGGGATCCATAACTTCCCTTCCTAATTGCCCTGACCCATTTATAGGACCTTACATTTGGCATTTTTGAACCTCATGAGGTTCACACAGGCCCATCTGTCCAGGACCCTCTGGATGGCATCCCTTCCCCTCAGTGTGTTGACCCCACCACACATCTTGGTGTCATCATCCAACTTACTGAACATGCACTCAGTCCCACTGTCCATGTCACTGACAAAACTATTAAGCTGGTCCTAAAAGTGGAATAGAGTGGAAAAAAAAATGACTTGAGTATCCTTTCACATCATGAATGTTTGATGATGTTGTGAAGTACTGTTTTACTTCTCTAGTGCATCTGTGTATGAGTAAACATGAAGATGTTTACATACTCACACATGCTATACATATATCTAGTGTCCTCAGTTAGTTGAAGACCTAAACACAAAGATTTTAAAATTAATTGCTGCTTATCTTGCTTTGTTTAGTTGTGTCTGGAATTTGTGCATGTGATGAATAAATACACAGAAATTAGTACAATTTTTAGATATACAATGTGGTCAGTTCCAAAGAAAACATATCTTTGCTATGGATAACATTTTTAGTAAGATTTATAGTTAGAGCTCTATTCTGTCCATTCTTGGCTAATGAGCACAGAGTCTGAAGAAGCTTATAGAACTGTGGAGAACTGTGCTGTGACCTGGGATTCCTGTCAGACCCTGGCTGTGATAGAGATTTCCTTTGAAAATTTGTAATGCCTTTAGCACTGTGTTTATGTAAATTGTAAAGAAAACTAGTAAGAAATTTCTGATAGTAGCTTTTCTTCTTGCTGCCCTGTGTGCATAAGTTATAACCAAATATTACTATAACCCATCTGTTGTCAGTCTGGTACCCTTTCGTATTGCTTGGAGTTAGGGAGTCCCCTTAGTACTGCCTCAGGAAAGTGGAGCTTCTTCAGTCACTGTGTGAACAGTCTGATCAGCACCAAAATGTGCCATGAATGTGGAATTCCAAAGTGTCACTATAATACACAGTCTTGGTATTCATGTTCTTATGCTCTAATTTAGAGAGTAAATCTGTTATTATCGTTGAGGCATATGGTAACGTTACTTTTCTGTGTTTGCAGTGCGGCACCATGGACCAGGGTTTGTATGTGAATCTGACTGAAAGAAATCTTCAGGATGCTCAAAAATTCTTCTTAATGCATGAAGTCGTTCAACCAGTTATTCCAATTCCTTACTTCATGGAAGACAATAGCCGATTTTCTCATGTGGTTGTGGATGTTGTGCAGGGCAAGGATATGCTCTTCCATATCATCTATCTTGCCACAGGTATGAACTTTGAGTTGTTGTGATAACTGCAAAAGTGTGAGGTCTGTCAATTTTAATGGTCTGTAAATCAGTTTGGCAGTGTGTGTAACACCTTGAACAGTTTGTTGTTTTTGTTTCCTTTATAGCAGCATTATCTCTGTCTTTACATTTTCTGAGTAAACGAGTTCAGTAGTTTGCAGTGTCTTGGTTTATATAATATTGTGAACTTAGATGTTAGTGTCTTTACAGTTCTTTGAAAGCATGAAGTCTATATGCTACTAAGAGAGTGAATGGCTGGAAATTATATAAACACGAATTGACAAGTTTCTCTCTTCTATTCTTTTTTATGTAATTAAGGGTACAGTCACACTCAAGGTTCATACATTGCTACAGTTCTCTGACTAAAATTGTCTTGATTAGAAGTATTGCTTTCTAGGTTTAAAATTTCATTCAAGCTCCTTAAAAACACTGAAGGTGTCAGAGAATTGATTTTGCAGAAGAATGGTGTCCCTAACTGATACTGAAATATTAGGTTGGAATAACATGTTTAGAGCTTTGTGGCAGAAAACTTAGGGCAATTCTCACATAGTTAGTTCTAAGCACATTAGCAGGGCATATCTCATCTAAACAGTGGTTTACTAGTGAGCCTTTTTAGTGTCATATTGAGTAAGCACCAAATACAAAATAAATAAATAAATAAATAAAAATCTGTTGATCAACATGAGGAAGAAAAATCCTATACAACTAGTTCTTCTTGCAGTCAATGTGGTCAATTTCTATAGAATTTCATCATAATCATCACATCAATTATAGAGAAGCTGAATCATTTTCATCACTCTTAAATATGATTTATTATTGAAAATTGTATATTCTATGGCTTAGCACTTATCAAGAACCTCAAAATCATAGAATGGCCTGGGTTGGAAGGGACCTCAAGGATCATCTAGTTCCAACACCCCTGCCTAAGGGATGTCACCCACTAGATCAGGATGCTCAGGACCTCATCTAACCTGGTCTTGAACACCTCCAGGAATGGGGCATCCACAGCCTCTCTGGGCAACCCGTTCCAGTGCCTCACCATTTAAGTATTGGAAGGCTGCAATGAGGTCACCCCAAACCCTTCTCTTCTGTAGGTTGAACAGCCCCAGATCTCTCAGCCTTTCTTTGCAGAAGAAGTGCTCCAGCCTTCTGATTATTTTTGTGGCCCTTTTCTGGACCCGCTGTAACAGAGCCCCCAAGTCCTTCTCTGCAGGGCTGCTCTCAATGAGTTCTTCTCCTAGTCTGTGCTCATGTCTGGGATTGCTCCGGCCCAGGTACAGCACCCTGCATTTAGACTTGTTGAACCTCATTAGGTTCATGTTGGCCCACTTCTCAAGCCTGTTAAGGCACCTTTGGATGACAACTCTTCCTTCTATCGTATCAACTGCACCACTCAGCTTGGAGTCATCTGCAAACTTGCAGAGGGTACACTCGATTCCACAGTTTATGACATCAGTTAAGATATTAAACAGAACCGAAAAATGTGCATTGTGGTTCAATATATGATTTATTATTTATTTTCCCCCTGAAAACATTTTTTTTTCAGTGAAGATAATTTCTTTTTGAATCTGAAGAGATTTTTGAGTAATTTGGCACATTTGGGTGGGACAATATTTCTTGTCATATTATCCTTTCTAATTGTGGTCCTGGAAAGACGGGCAGTAATCTGAAAGCCTTAAATAAGTTTAAAACTGTGCTTGGATTTGGCCAGTTGTAGTTGAAACAACCTGCTGGTTGGTAAATAATAGCCTTTTAAGTGAAATCATGCCTATATTAAGTGCGGTTTGTATTGCAGTGATCTGACAGAAACTGAATTACAGAAACATGTACTTGGTTTTATATGAAGACACTGTTACTGCATTGTAGGATATTTACATTATAATGACAGCATTGAGAATTATGTAATTTGTCACAATTCTGGTTGTCTTCAGTTTTTCTTATTGTTTTTCCTTTTGTGTCTGATTCAGTGAGGACTGAAAATTTCAAGTTTTGTGGTTCATTAATTAATTAATTAATTAATTAATAAGTTAATAAATAAATAAATAAATCAATAAAAGTTCCAAGTTCTTTTTATGCATCTTTCTTGCTGCTAAAAATATGTTGTTTGTATGTTCCTTATGATATATTCTTGCCCTGTACAGTTATTCTTCTCTGTACTTCTGCTTTCAGTCATTTATGGAAGTAGGATTCCATGGTAGCTGAACCTTTTGTCTGACATGCTTTTACATAATCAGAAAGTATGTGGTGCATGAATGTGAGAAACTGTACGATAAAGAAACATAAGTAACAATATAGTGTTATGGAAGATTTTTTTAATAGAGTAAATTCTATTTCACTTTGATTTCACCCAAATGCAGGGTGTTATTGTTGTTTTTGTTGTTGTTGTTGTTGTTGTTAACATTCCTTCTGTGTGCACTCCCAATTAAGCATAATTACTAAACTTTATTTTAAAAAAATAATTAATTAATACTTACTTTTCAGAAACATTAACTGATTGGTAGAAGTGAAAACGAACCGCATGTTTTTATATAGATACCATACCTACAATACATGAGGGTAGTGTGAAAATATCCAAATATTCCAAAAAAACAAAGTGTAGTTCTCCTAAAATCTTATGAACTGGGGGAATGACAGTATTTCTACATTTTTGGTGTGCAAGTCATAACTTTAATTTCATTATATTGGTAATGATGCAGGATCTTAGTTCTCCATAGAGTTAGATTATATTGTGTAGAAGCTATGTGGCAGTTAGCACTGAGTTTGCATCCTAAACTGCATGTGGTAAAAGATTACCAGGACAACACTGCTTCTATAAACAACAGAAATTGGAAGGCAATGGTGTTAACTATGGAAACCAACACTAACTTTAGAACCATAGAATCATAGAATGATTTGGGTTGGAAGGGAACTAAAGATCATCTAATTCCAACCTCCCTGCCATGGACAGGGACACATCCCAACAGACCAGGTTGCTCAAAACCCCATCCAAGCTGACCTTGAACAGTTTCAGGGATGGGGCATCCACAGCTTCTCTGGGCAAGTCAAGTGATGGGTCAGATTTCCCAGAAATGTTGTGTAGTCTCCACCCTTGAAGGTTTTCAAGACTAGACAGCTATCCAGTCTATGTTACAACTAGTTCTCCTTTGAGCAGAAGATTGGATTTGAGACCACCTGATGTCTGTTCCAACCTGAATTATCCTGTCTGTCGCATTCCAGTACAGTATGCAAACTGTTTGGGCTCAACTGCATTTTTAAACAACCCTGTGAGAATAGATGTCATTGTACTGGTGAGGGGCCTGGAGATCAAGTCATACGAGGAGCGGCTGAGGGAGCTGGGCTTGTTCAGCCTGGAGAAAAGGAGGCTCAGGGGCGACCTTATTGCTCCCTATAGGTACCTCAAGGGAGCCTGTAGCGAGGTGGGGGTTGGTCTATTCTCCCACGTGCCTGGTGACAGGACGAGGGGGAATGGGCTTAAGTTGCGCCAGGGGAGTTTTAGGTTGGATGTTAGGAAGAACTTCTTTACCGAAAGGGTTGTTAGACATTGGAACAGGCTGCCCAGGGAAGTGGTGGAGTCACCATCCCTGGAAGTCTTTAAAAGACGTTTAGATGTAGAGCTTAGGGATATGGTTTAGTGGGGACTGTTAGTGTTAGGTCAGAGGTTGGACTCAATGATCTTGAGGTCTCTTCCAACCTAGAAATTCTGTGATTCTGTGATTCTGTACTACTTGGTGCCAAAAGGGAAATACGTTCAATTCCTGTTAACTGGTGGTAAGGAATTTATACCTACTGCCATAAAGCAGGATGGATCCAACCCATGCTGTGGGGGATGTATTCTGCCTAAGTTTTGTAGTTATAATTCATTGCAACATTCTTACAAAATTGCCTCTTAAAAATCACAAAACTGATTCAGTAGATAGGTAAACATATAGATTAGATTGAATACAAATGAATGTTCTGTCTTAGTTAATCAAAGCAAAAATCCTATTCTTTGAAGCAGATAGGAAGTAGTTAAGAGAAAATTCTTTCTTCCCGTATCTCATATTCACCTACTTCTCTGACCTGTTATCAGAATACAGGTATGACAGAGGAGAATATCCCTGAAAGTATTAAAAGTGTAATCTAATTTCATTAAGACTTCAGTAGAGATAATATTACTTAAGGAGAGACTGGGAATAAGCAAACAAATGCATTAATCTGCTGTGTAAACAGTCTTCATTTCTTAAAGCTCTGCAAAGTCATCATTCTTCTGGAGATTCTGATGTGCTGGGATTTAACAGCTACTGCTGGTATCAAAAATATATTCTACTACTTTGGAAATACATCTTAATCTTCTGCTGCCCTGACTTCTAACAGAGAATGAAGGGATATATCAATTCCTGCACATTTGCTGTTGCTTAGAACTAGCACAGTGATGCTGTCTTTAGGAAGGAAGAAATCCCTGAAACATTTCAAGGAAAGAATTCACAGAAGTTCTGAACTACAAATTATCTCTAATAATAGGTTAAAGGCGGAGCAGGTTATTGAATGATCTGACTAGTTCTGACTACTTTTTAAATTTCAAAAAAGTAAAAACAAAATAGTGCTACATATTTCATAGTTTTGTGTACTTTCCCCTTTTCTCTGTCCTTTTGTCCTTTTCTCCTCTCCTTTTTCTTTCTCCCTTTAATTTTTTTTTTTTTCAATTTATGTGCCTAGGTGTCCTGTGATTAAAAATTTTGCTAATATAAAAAATGTATCCAAAATGTTTTTCAGGATACTACAACAAGAGCAAAAGCTTGAGAAAATATACTCCAAATAGCCTTTACTTAGAAGGTTGTTACAAAATGTATTGATTTATTGGAACAAATAAGAAAATTCTTAGATTTGATGTCTTAGTTTGAGGGTATTGTGAAACCAGTTTCTGGTTGCTGGCTTTTGAGAAAAAATAATATTGATATTGTCTGAAAATAAATTTCAAGATCATGTTTTAAAAATGGTGGAAAAAAATCCCATGTTTTCTCAGTACTTGTCTCAGTAGGCAGAATATATACCCTCTTAATTATGGTAATTTATGTTTTAGCACTGATGAAATTAGGGTATAGCTAACTTACAAAGATTTAGTGAAACATAAAGAAATATTTACTGTTGGTTGCATAGCTTATCTGTATGCTAAGAGTGGACTTTTCACTTAACTGAGCCTGAATTTTTGTACCATAAGGACAAGTTTTATTTGAGACTTAAAGATGACCAGAGTATATTAGGAAAGCTGTACCAAGAAGTTCAGGAAGGTAGCATTTCTTTTTTCCCTCTTAAGACCTCAAAATTATACATAGCAATGGAAAGAATAATGATTAAAAAAATAAAATTAAAAAAAATATATATTTGATGAAACACAAGAAATAATGATTATGAAGGCATGTGGAGGTTTCAGAAAGAAATTTCAAAAGGAAAATGCAGTTGGATTTTTCATACATTTGCCTACAGCAGGAGAATAACAGGTATTAAATTTACACAAATGTAACATTTTTTCTGTTGAAGCCGTCCCTGATGTTGTAGGTTTTACAGAGATTAGTCCTTACCTCATGAAGTGATTTGGAGTATGCATGACATTCATTTTGGAAATGCTATCAAAACATTTTGTATTTCTACCATTTGTCTTACTAGACAGTAAATTGATGCAAAGTAGTGCAAGATTTGATTCCTCCACTTTTTGTTACAATACTATCTTTTTCCTTTTGTTTTTGTTAGCCATACAGGACACATTTTGCTAAGGAACAACTTAAGATCTTAAAAAGAAGAAAGAGGGAAAGGGAAAAGGGAAAGGGAAAAAAAGGAAAGGGAAAAGGGAAAAAAAAAAAAAAAAAAAAAAAAACAACATATTTGTGGTTTTGCTTCAAAATCTTGGAGGAAATATTGTCATTTTCCTGGCAGACTACAGGTTCTGATCAAAGTGTGCAGCTTTCATATTTAATGAGCATAGTGTCATAATATATGCAGTAAGTGTGAAGCTATGGACCTTAACATTATAAGCAAAAATATATGCTTATATACATTTCATACATGGTGCAGAGAGCATCAAAACTTAATTTGACTGCATTTTTTTTCCAATTTGACACTATTTCTGACTGTATTATCTCAAGTGTGTTGAGATTATTGAAAGTAATCTGCACATAGTTTTTTTTAGAAAGAAGCTCTAGATATTTCCTGTAAGTTTAACACCTGTTTAGTCTAGAAACTGCCATATAAATGCAATAATAACAATGTTCAAAGTAGTTATAATTTGAATCACAACTCAAGTGTGAAAGTGGTAGGTAGACTATTTGTATGTATTAATGCTTTCTAGTTCAAAAACAGAGCAGCAGGAAAAATCAGAGTGCAGATAGATAATGGGGCATATGCACTGTAGCACGCAATAGTTACAGTTTTAAAACTCTTTCTTGTCTGTTAAGATACTACCAAAATTAAAAGAAAATGGTTGCTTTGATTCTGTCTTTCCTTGATAAAGGCATAGTGTGTTTATACACACTTGTAAAGCTCCACTTCAGTGTTTTTAAAAATACTTCCCTGTAACTTCTTGTCCTCCTGGCCTTTTGTGGTATCATTTTAAGAGCTTTGAAGCATGGACAGTTACCAATTACTTTTCTGTCTAGAAATGGTGCCCCTTGGAAAACACCAGTCAGCAGCATGATGATCATGAACATTGTTAAAAAAAATTATGCAGTACATCATCAAAGGAATAACCTTATCCTCTGCTGTTTTTGCAGTGACCATAACCACTGATAAAGGAAAATCTACTTGAATGAACACCTTGTTTATATTATTAATCTTTCCATGAAACATTTTGCTGCAAAGCCTGAAAAAAGATTGCACTGTTTTGGCTTTGAGAGTCTAATGTTCACTCTGGGATTCATGCTAATGTTATTACTGAGAATGCTTCTTATATGCTCTTGCCAGAATATTTATAATATTTTCCATTCAGAATAAGAAGAAAAAAAGGTAGTGCAAACTATAGCCATTTTACTAGGTAATTTAAACACAGAAAAGTTGATTTGCCTTATGTATCGTGTCACCTGTACTGGGCAAAGTGTCTTTAAAATGTTACCAGATTGGAATGGCCATGTTTGAAGTCCAGGCTACAAATAATACTGTCAGACTTTAGAGAATCAAACCCTGAATTGTAGATGTTTCCTAATGATTTCCCTTGGCTTTTTCACTCTGTGTGGAGATCTTTCATTCTGCCAGCTCCAGTCAGATAGTGCTAAAGAGGTTTCTTAATAAATTGATGACTCTAAGCAGAGCTGGTTAAATTATTCATTGACAGCAATTTATGTGTGAGAACCATTGCCCTTTATTTGGTTCACAAATTACCCACTATTTATTTGTAGTCATTTTTTATTGTTATTGTCAACTCATAAATAGGTCATGATTTTGATTAGTTTGTTACTGGTATTTGCCCAGATAGTTTGTTCATATTTTAGATAGCATGTTCATGAATTGCTTGCTGCAAATAGATGGCATTTGTATTCTGTTCTCATGGGACAAATTTAAGTAGGAGAAGCCTTTTTGTCTGTTCACAAGTTATGGTTATGTCTTTATAATTGCCCAGCTCTACTGAATAAAGACTGTAAATAAATGTCCAAAGAACATACAGCGTGGGCTCTTCTATGCCATCACTGGAAGTCAGAATTCATGCCAAAAGCAGCCACTGCCCAAAGAACAGCCGGCTCTGTTTGCATGCAAGCAAGACTAATACACAGACTAAGGAGAGAAGCTGTGAAGAGCTGGTTGAGACTTCATCTCAACCTTCCATTCCACTCCAAGGGGACAAGCTCCTTTTTGTCAAAGTGTTGCTGAGCTCTCAACACTTATTTGACTACTTTACAAATTTAGGATGACCAAATAACCTTTCCTTCTTCCTTCCAAGTTTTTTAGAGACTTGGCAGGGAAAGGAAACCAGACTGGAAAACCCCTACATTCATGTGTTAGTAGGTGATCCTAAAGCACAGAATGTGAAGCTGATGGTGGAGGAGGTGTTCCTGCTGCCTTTAAGGCTGATGTCTCTGTTAGCGCCTGATTTATTTTTATTTTTTTTTTCCTGCCCCACAACAAACAGTGTGTAACTCTTGTGTGAATACTCAGTCAGTGTTCAGAACCCTTCTTGAGAGATTTGGGGTGGAAGTGTTCCATTTCAAGGGACCTGGCTATACAAGAGCTTTTCAGAAAGCATTGGGCATCTTGGTACATTACTGAGCATTTTAACATCTGTAGAATATTCTGCAAGGCCTTTTACTTTCGAAAAGCCTTTCATTTAAGGTGAAGAGTGACTTAATGAACCCATTGCCAAACAAAGAAGAAAGCTGAATACTTATGAAATCAAAATATTTCAAACCCTACATGAAACTCCTTTTGACCCTGAAAAGAAGGAAACGGAGGATCACAAGTAAGATGACATCATATATATGGTAATCAGTGTGAGCTGTGTGAGTAAAGTTATTGTTATATAGGATATTCTACTGAATTCTTTTTGTTCACATTTATGAGCTTCTTCATTTTGCAGCATTTTTCTCTGTAAGCCTCAATAAATCCAAATGTTTATGACTAAGCAAATATAAGCAATGCCACTAGTAATCAGTGTGTTTGTTGTTTCTTATTTATTTATTTATTTTTATTGAAAGAGTAATTGTAAATGAAATATTATGTTAATGACAGTATTGTGGCCTTTCTATGAAGTGTCATGTAACCTGCAGGTAGATTCACAAAAATGTAGATTAGGCTTCATCTGTATTTTACTATATCAAGGTACTGAGTAAGAGTCATAAAAAGCATTTGCAGAGAAGACTCACTTGTATACAAAGTCATTCCTTTAATTTATTTTTTATTTTTCTTATCTCACAAATCTTGGAAATTTTTTTCTACAACTGCACATGTTCAGAAGGAATGGGAATGACCACAACCAACACAGTGGCTAGATCACTTGTCTAGGAGATACGAGCTGATTTTTAACTATTGCCCTATTACCAGATATCTCAACTTTTAGACTCTTATACAAAGAATATAATGTAATATGATAATATACATTATATATTATAGCTATTACCGCTTTAATGTTGTAGGTTAGTGAGATGAAAATCTGCTAGGGAAGAGTTCTAGGTTCATGTCTCTAATAGCAATTTTGCTGCTGCCTCATGTCCATTTACTCCTAATTTACATTCTGTTGGAAAGAAAATGAGTGACAGCATCTTTCTTTCCTTCTCTGATTTTGGACAAAAGTTGTGCTTTAGGCTGAAACTGCTGCTGACATTCTGCGCAAATCATAGTGGATTTGTACTGGTTATATATACTGGATTTGGCTCATCTGGAGACAGAGGCATACAGACACATACTGTGCAAGCTGCAAATGAGTTTGAGTAGAAGATAGCCCTTGACTCATTCTAGTCAGCCAAATTTCGGTCCTCCTTAATATCTTCATTGATGATCTGGATGAGGGCATCGAGTGCACCCTCAGTAAGTTCGCAGATGACACCAAGTTAGGTGCGTGTGTCGATCTGCTTGAGGGTAGGAAAGCTCTGCAGGAGGATCTGGATAGGCTGCACCGATGGGCTGAGGCCAACTGCATGAAGTTCAACAAGGCCAAGTGCCGGGTCCTGCACCTGGGGCGCAATAACCCCAAGCAGAGCTACAGGCTGGGAGAGGAATGGTTGGAGAGCTGCCAGGCAGAGAAGGACCTGGGAGTGATGGTGGATAGTCGGCTGAATATGAGCCAGCAGTGTGCTCAGGTGGCCAAGAAGGCCAACGGCATCCTGGCTTGTATCAGGAACAGTGTGACCAGCAGGGCTAGGGAGGTGATCGTCCCCCTGTACTCAGCTCTGGTGAGGCCGCACCTCGAGTACTGTGTTCAGTTTTGGGCCCCTCGCTACAAGAAGGACATGGAGGTGCTTGAGCGGGTGCAGAGAAGGGCGACGAAGCTGGTGAGGGGCCTGGAGAACAAGTCCTACGAGGAGCAGCTGAGGGAGCTGGGCTTGTTCAGCCTGGAGAAGAGGAGGCTCAGGGGTGACCTTATCGCTCTTTATAGGTACCTCAAGGGAGGCTGTAGCGAGGTGGGGGTTGGCCTGTTCTCCCACGTGCCTGGTGACAAGACGAGGGGGAATGGGCTTAAGTTGAGCCAGGGGAGTTTTAGGTTAGATGTTAGGAAGAACTTCTTCACTGAAAGGGTTGTGAGGCACTGGAACAGGCTGCCCAGGGAAGTGGTGGAGTCACCATCCCTGGAAGTCTTCAAAAGACGTTTAGATGTAGAGCTTAGGGATATGGTTTAGTGGGGACTGTTAGCGTTAGGTCAGAGGTTGGACTCGATGACCTTGAGGTCTCTTCCAACCTAGAAAATTCTGTGATTCTGTGATTCTGTGATTTATAATGCTACTGGATTGCTACGGCAGTCAGTTGTCTTTCTGACACTTTCAATCAAAATAGCCGCATATGATTCAGTTAAGAAATCAGGCAAGGTTTATTGTGGGTTATTATATGAGAAGTAGTTTTCTCCACTTGTGCATGTAAGTGCTTCTTTGATCTGGGTGCTGGAAAATTTATTCAGTGGGAAAACACTACCATATTCATAGCATGCTTTGGGTAGTACAAGGTACTTATTTATTGTGGTGGCACAAAGAGAAGACAATAAAAAAGTAATAGGAGCAATAAGCACTCCCTGTCTGGTCAGATCCAATCAGAGTTAATACACCTCAACTTTAGAAGACTGGCAGTGATCCAGGGTCTGTATTCCATAGTGATTTTATCCTTTGTGTACAGCATGGCATTTTTCACTGCTGCTCTGTCAGATAGCAAGCTTTAAATCATAACAACCATTTCATCTTACAATTAATATCTATGTGTTTATTTTGTTTTTTGTTTGTTTGTTTGTTTGTTTTTGTTTTTGTTTTTTTTCCTACTGTTTTATTAAGAGGTTACACATTTCTTTGCACTATCTGAGCAGTTCAGCCCTAGATGCTGATTAAATGTTATTGGTCTATCTTAAGTTGCAATGTTTTCTCTTACTGAGAAGAAGCTTCTGGGAATTTAATATAGACTTATTAATTACATTTTGAATTGTTTTATTTAGCAGCAGCCTTATAACTATATTTCTGTTTCCTTTCATAATCCATCATATGAAAATATGATAGAGATATGGTTTAGTGGGGACTGTTAGCGTTAGGTCAGAGGTTGGACTCGATGATCTTGAGGTCTCTTCCAACCTAGAAATTCTGTGATTCTGTGAAAATTAGGTGTCTCTTGACAGGTGTAATGTTTCCCATTCAGAACCAAGAGGCTACATATGACTTGGGTCATCTTTGCCTCAGTTTCAGGTTTTGTGTGTGTGTATGTGTGATTTTTAGTAAAATAAAAGTTGGATGATGCCAACAAGAATGTCTATTAATACAAAATATTTTGAAATGGGTGTTCTCTAGAATATATGCTTTCACTTGTAGCTCTTGATATTGGATCTGGGAAGTGATTGAATCACCATTCCTGGAGGTCTTCAAGAAATGTGTAGATTTAGAACTTAGTAGCATGGTTTAGTGGTGAACTTTAGTACTAGGTTAAGGGTCAGGCTAGATGATCTTAGAGGTCTTTTCCAACCTGAATGATATGATGAGTTTATGATCATTTAACTGGTCTTAGGGAGTAAAATGTTTTCACGTCCGGGAGTGAAAACTCCCAATGTTTTTTTTTTTTTGAGAAAACTCCCAATGTTTTTCACGTCTGGGAGTGTTGCCAGTAACACTGCTTTCAACCACCAAAGAGAAATGCTATATCTGAACTGCAGCCTAATTTGTATTAATTTGCTTTTGTTTGGAGGTACAAACTAGATAGCTCACTTGAAGTAAAACCTTAGGTACATCCCTAAAGAATCTTTACATGCTGTTTCTTGTCATAATATGTTGATAAGAAGACTTCATATTCAACAAACAGAAATATTTGAGACTTCTAAAAAATAAAAGTAGTCTGATAGCACATGCAGGTTAATGTGCATATGGGTAGGATCTGTTTGCTTCAAATAGAGTAATTATGATAAAAGGCAATAAATATGTACGTCTACTTTTGCCTGTAGGTTTTATGCACTAACATAGTCTTGACATTTGTTCTATTTCATTTTGAACCTTACATTGAAATGCATTCTTTTTCTAAGCTGGAAAAATGTGTCTTTTTGCATGCCAGCCTGGTGTAAAAATAAATAAAAATAAAAATGCTGGCTACATTTGTCATACTCCTTGTAAATTTTATTTTGCTGAGTTATTTTTATGGATATTGGGTAAATTATATACAAATGCAGCACGAGGTGATCACTTGGTAAGATCAAGGACTTTGTGCTTGATGTTGTCATGAATTGTGCTTTTGCTTCATATTGTATACATGAGATTTGCTGATACCTTCGCAGTGAAGAAAAAGAGAGAGTGCAGGGTATTAAAGCTAAATTTGAAATTGTGTCAATCACCTGTTTGCCAAGTTCCAAGAAACATCTCTCTGCTCCCCAACTCATTAAAGCTTCATGTTATGCTGTAGTTTTAACCACATACTCTCTGCAGAAGCATAATTTCTTAAACCAATGTTAGTATCTTAAGTATTGCAATATGTTTGAATGCACACATTTTAATATAACTTTCTCAAGGGGATATAAATAATGATACTTGGTATGGGAACATGATTGAGTAGCTGTGCCTTGAACTAGTCTGATACACATCCATAGGATTATCCTCCTTTATGAACACAGCAACATGACAGAGAACGGCCATTCCATTGATTCAGTGATCCTGATGGTAGCAGCACCCATATGGGGTATGATGAGCTGCGATTTAATTCCTCTTGGAGTTCAGAGTTCAAAGCCATTGAACCTTCCACCTCCTTGCTGAATGCTTAATTCAGAAGAGAAGGGGTGGCTGTGGATGGGGGAGGAAGCCTCCTAAATCCACTTATTGGTGGTATATTTTTCTGCAGGCAGAATGCATGGTTCATCTGGCCTGAGAGAAGAAGCATGGCAGCTCACAAGCCAAATAGGCAGAGAATTCAGCTAGAGAGGTTTTATTGCTTCCAGACCATGCTGCAAGGACTATTAAAATATTTTTCCAACGCCTTTTTAAATAAGCAGAAAGTGCTCCCTGAAATTCCCCAAGGATATGAAAGGCACCTTTTACTTGCAGAGCATAAAATCACATCAGAACCTGCTGAAAGCAAGGAAGAGGTACTTTTCACAGACTTAGTATATATTGCTTATCTCTCTCCTTCCCTGTTCACAGCAGTTCGATAGTCTTCCTCAGTGGTGCATGGTAATGTAACTCTCAGAGACCATGATTTTTCCTGTCTGCAGCTGAGACTTTAGTTCAGCTGTCTCATGTACATCAGGGAAGAATTAGGTAAATGTGTATCACTGGTTTTGATTTCTCAGTAAATCAAACCAGTGTGCCAGAAGACAGCATAACAAAAGAGGTTTGAAATCTCCAGTGAGAAAAGATAGTAAGCTGTTCTTATAGTTACATAAAACAGTCTTAGAAAAAGTGAAGTTCCAAGGTGTTTTTCTTTTTTTTTTTTTTTTCCTTTAGATGGTATTACTGTTCTGAATACCAGTTTCACACACGAAGCCTCAAAAGCCTCAAGAGAGAGAAAGATGGCAATTGGATACAGATCTCACAAATCTTCAAATTGATCCATAACAGCATTTTCTTTGTTAAAACTTTTATAATTGAAATGTAATAAAATGATCTTGCAAGTAAAAGATTATGAAAAGATACTGTTTCATATAGCCTTAAAACAGATACTGCTTTATGTCTTATAAATAAAAGTAATGCAGCACTGATTGAAATTTTAGTTATTAAACAGTTTTTCATTGACTGTAGACTGTAAAAGATCTGTAGCTGCTATATAGGTATTAGGTAGGTAGCTGTTAAAAGGTATTCTAAAGTTACGTTTTATTTCTGAGTAAGTTAAGTGTTGTGTTACAGATGGTTTCAGAACCTCCAAATCGGACAAAATTTTATGAACATGCATCTTATCTCTCACTCACATCTTTGATGAGCTGAAAATTTCTTATCAGACTGAAAATGGAAAAGAAGTAGTAAACAAAGGTGTGACAATTAGTATGATTTTTTCAAAATACATACATTTTGAGATTGTTAAAAGTACTTTATTTTGTCAGACAACATGAAACATCTGTTTAAGGTTTAAAGAGAGTAAAAAAATTGCTGCTAGTGCAAGCTTCAATCTAGCAAGCTGAAAAAGGGGGTGATTTGATTTGAAAGTCTTTCTTTGTGAAGAAAACAGACCTAACTGATGTGGAGTCTGAGATGGTAATCCAGAATGTATTTTGTTGCTTAGCATGGGTTCTTGCTTAAGCTTCTAGAAAAGACCAAGGGGAAGAAGTAAAAATAATTTTAAATTTTAGGGATTACCAGCTTGAAGCTCATAGATGTACTCTTTCCAAAAAGGCATGTTGCTCTGCTTTAGCTGTAGTTGCTTTGTATTTTCATCTCAGGTAAATCTGAATTTCTCTTTAGAAATTAAATTGTCTATTTATATGAAAATTTTTGAATGAGTTGTATTTAAATCCTTCAGCTGGGTTTAAATTCCAGTTCAACGTGAGACATGAAATGGCCACTGAGGGATGGTACACAAATTACGTTGTTTTCTAAAATGTAATACCCTTTTGATTCACAGGCAACACTGCTAATGGAAACCTTAATAGTACCAACTTAGAATCTATTGTACTTTGAGGAGCAGAAGATGTTGTGTTTATTAAAGTGGGTATTTAAAATTTTGTATGTTGTTTACTGGAAGCTTTTGCTGATTCAACTGCAAATTGAATGTGTTCTTGTTAGATTTCATAATAAATGGAAATTAAGTCTACAGGTCATAGAAGCATTCAAAAGAATGCATTATGTTTAAAAACTTTTCTCTGGAAAGCAGTAAAGAAAGGATTGACATGTCAGTCGTCATGATTTTCTTTGTTTTTCTTTGATAGATACATTTCAAAAGTGTTGTATTTGAAGATAGAAACTAAATTCCTGTAGCGTGTTTGAGGTGGTGGTGGTATTTAATCTTCAATAGTCAAACAATCCAGAAAATGTGTTATGGCTACATTTTATTTTGTCTTCATTTTATTTTTGAGCAATGTTCTTCATTAATTTGCATTTTCTTTATGTTCTACCAAACATGTGGCTTCGTTTGAGGAAAGCTCCTGATTTTGGAATAACTAACATCTAGGTCAGTGCTTCTTAATCAAAAGAGTCATTGAGGCAGCAATTCAGTATCTTGTGTAAAAAGGATAGTACATAAATATTCCCTTCATAAAATAAATTCATGTTAAATTTTGACATACAGTCATGAGAAACTCTTGTTTCTTACAGAGCTACAGCTGAACTTCTCTTCGAATAGGGCACTAAGAAGCTTCTCTAGCTAAAAAAATGAAATTTGTGTCTTGATAAAGCATCAGAATCCATATTAATTTTTTTGAGGTGCAATTTTTTTTTTTTTTTGAAGATAGGATGGAAAGTAAAGAGTATACATTAAAAAAAATAAATAAAAAAACAATATAGTACTACTCAGTAAATTAAGTTGGGAATTTTAAAATCAAACTATTCTTTTTGTATCAATCTGTAGAGGTACTACATTTTCTAATAGTATTTTTAATTTCTAAAGCAGAAGTGTTGAAGAGTCGTTCATATGTCCTTTGGGCTATAGTGTGATAAAACCCATCCCTGTAATTCAAGTATATATATAAATATATATTTCATAAAACTGGAGGTAAAAGATACATTAAGTAACAAAGGATGATTATTTTCTCTTATCTTCTAAGCCTTCTCCCCTTGCTTTAAAACAAATTGTACCCCACCCCCACATGGGCAAACCGATTACAGCAAAGATTTTAATTATCCATATTCTAATGATGATTTAACTAATTTTAAAATTAGTTTAAGGAAGAGCAAAAAAGAGTGGGTTTTGAATGCTCTCATATTCTGTGTACCATATGCATCTATTTTATTTTATTTTATTTTATTTTATTTTATTTTATTTTATTTTATTTTATTTTATTTTATTTTATTTTATTTTATTTTATTTTACTTCATTTTATTTTATTTTACACAGATTGCTAAATCATAAGGCTTGGGCTTTCCCTTTCTAAGCACAACCAGCTGCTGCATTAGCTGTTCCTGTGTCTTTTTTCTATGTTGAGCACATAAGCCATTATGCAACCTAATACTTTCTGTCATTGCAATAAATTTCTGCCATTAACCAAATGCATGTTTTGCTTTGCTTTCTTTCAGTTCCTGTGGTAGAAGAAAGTAAATACCAGTGATTAAAATTTATTTCTTTCTTAAGTATGTTTATTGATCACCTTGCACTTTGATTTTGTACTGTTACGCACTCATATGCACACATTATTTTTATTTTTTTTTAACTCAATTTAATTTTCTTCTGAAAGACCTCTGCTTTGAGGACAACCTTATTAATATCCACCCCCCCCCCCTTTTTTAAGGTGTTTAAATAATACAATTATATGATGACTGTACATACTGTTTATATACACACATGGATAATATTTAAAAGAAATTTAACATTCACAATTTTTTTTCTTGCATTTCAACAGTCTTAGTACAGTCTGAATGTTTTTATTTTCCCACTGGAGAAAATTATTTGAATTGAAAAATAGTATGCAAAAGCACTGCATAAAGGAAAAAAAAATCAAAATAGTTGAAAAATACCATTTTCTGAAGTATATTCCAAATTGCAGTCCTTGAAAGCATATGTAATTTGTATCCATTTCAACTACACTTTAAATGTATGCCCCCAAATATGCATCTGTTAATTTTAAACTTTAGCTTAAAACAAAAAACCATGATTACTATGTTGACAGATTTTAAGGTTATAAAGTAGGCTGTTTTTACAGTATATCAAGATAGAATAGTATATTTTTAGCAGAGATGATACTTCATTCAAGTTTGGTTACAAATGTTTAGCATCCACTTTCTATCTTGTGTTGACTGCACCTTTCCTCCATATTGGCCAGATTTTTTTAATCTCTTAAATTATAGCTGGATATACTTAAGACATTTTACTTTTCTAAACAATACTGTGTAGGAAAATAGGCCCTTATTTATAGTGGTTGTTCTTAGTTTATAATTTACAGTCAACTATACTGTTTAATTTTTTCTTGGTATATGTAAGCAGTGGAATTTCAGATCTGTCAAGGCACCTTGTGGTCCTCAGAAAGTACAGGAATACTTGTTAAGTCACTAATATTAGGGATACAGCTAGCATGAGGATATACTTAAGAGTAATATACAAGTTAGAAGTTAGTTTTGTTCTCAACTGGTACAGTTTAGAAGGCAACAATGACTTTTTTTTTTTTTTTTTTGGCAACATTGCTAAAAGCCAATACCATAGGCTTCTCTTCTGAAAGATGTTGACTTAGATTCTGTCTTCTACTGCTGTTTTAGGTTGCTTTCAAGAGACATCCCCCCTGTCCAAGGTCCTATGCAGAGCCATATTAAAATGAAGATTAAATTAGGTTTTGTTTCACTGTCAGCTATGGCAAGAATTAGGACTGTTTCCCCCCTGAAAAGTAAATAACAGATTTATTTTTTTTCTTCTTTTAAAGAGGTGAATGTATATACTTTGATTCTGTCTCACTTTGGACATTTTGTAAAAGATGTTTTTACTTGAAACTGTTACAAAACTTGAGAGATTAGATTTTTATTAGTTTGTTGCGTCTGCGTTTGTGTGTTCATTTTCTGTTGTTCTTTGAAGGTGTCACCATTGATATGATTTCAAGCACACTCTTGCAATGTTCTCCATTGCTAGCTGTGCTTTATTTGTATCTTAAACTTTGCTATTTAGTTTTAGAGTTTTGATTTTGAACCATTACCATTTTGTTCATTATGGACTCTGTAGCCTCCAAGCTTGTTCTCTACAATCTCATCTCACGTTTTCCATTCAGTTCTTCATACTCTTTTGTGCATTACATATTAATACTTCAACTAGATTTTTTCTTTCCTCTTCATCTTCTTTCATAGTTACTGTATTTCTAACATGCCATTGCTGATTTTGTAGGTCTCTTTAAAAGTCTTTCAGTAAAAGTTAACACAGCACATTATTTACTCTATTATTTACTCGTTGTGACCAATATCATTATCTTTTTCTACTCCTGTGTATACTTGGTAATCTTTAAACCAAGGCTGACAGTGTCTGGATTTATTACAGCATGTCTCGCTTACTCTCAGCGTCTGAACATGCCATTCATTAGGATTTGTCAGGATTCTTGAATAAGAGTTGGATTCAGCTTTGACATTTGTGATGAAACTGGGATTTTCACTGTGTCTGTGGGGAAAAAAGTTTCATCTCTTAGGGAAGTTTTTGTTTCCTGTTCTTCACTTCTGGGCAGAAGTGGACAGTTAGTGTGATGATAAAGATTACATTTCCTTGAAAGATTTTGACAGGTCTGGAAAGCTCCATGCTCCAGAGCTGCATTCAACAATGATTTCTTTCCCTACTTCTATTTTTTGTTTCCCTACTACTGTTTCTACTGTTTTTTTGTTTTTGTTTTTGTTTTTGTTTTTTGTTTGTTTTTTTGTTTTGTTTTGTTTTCAACCATGATGTGAAAATGCCTGAACAGTCAACAATTCTGAGGATGGAGCTGTTGCAGGTTCTTTAGGAAACCTGTGATCTATATGATACGTAATATTGCACACTGTAGTAGAATTGCAGTCTTGAGCAAAGTACCTGGCTTTTGAAAGTACTGGTGTAATAGATATGATTTTCTGCTGTAAGAAAGCCTGGCATAGCAATTATTTACATGTTAGTATAGTTTGAAGAGGTTTATAGGTTGATAACTACATCCCCTTGCTAGATACCATACTCTAATGAACATAGCTGCCAATCCAGGGAATCTATCTCTCTCAAAGTTGCAGAATATAAACAGATTGTTACCCTTGCTTGGGTTTCTAGATGGTCCGTGCAAAATCAGAAACATAGTCAGGAGGAACTTAAAGCAAAAGAGATAGGTTATGGATGATTAGAAGAAGGAGAGCCTGCTGAGGCAGTGGTAGATCTCAGATAAGATTTTGTTCTTTTTGACTGATCAGGCATATGACCGCATTGCTGCTGAAGTAGAGTGTTTCTCTGGGATAATCTATAGGATCTCTGACACTGCTTCTTCACTTAAAGCCCAGTCATTTATGACTTTTGACATTTCTGTATGAGTGCTGATCCTATCAGAAGATAAATGGAAAAGGAATCACTTGGGAGATGCTGGGAAAAAAAAAAAAAAACGGAAGGAACTGGAAGGAATGGAGACTGTATGCCAAGATAAAAAGGAAAAAGGACAAGAGCAATGACAGCTGTGTTGAGGAAGGCAATTGCAGTTCTTGAAATGAGAATATTTTATTCGCTTGTAGAGAAAAATGCTGCTGTAACCATATTCTCCAGGCCATAGATCCAAACTTAAAAAAAAAAAAAAAAAAAAAAAAAAAAAGCAGTTCTGATTTCTATAACAAACACATTTGATGGGAAGAAAAGTGCAAAACATACTCTCTTGTCTGTGTTCTCATTTCCTAAATTAAATGTGCATGGGAGGAGACCTCCAATCCTGTTTGTTTTTCTCTCTTTTGTCTCTGGGGAAGTGTCCACAAGTGACTCAGTCTGTAGATGCCAGGCCTGGCACAGCAGCAGTAGGGAGTATTAGTCTGTATGAGAAGCAAATACTGAATGCATAGTTGATTTTTTGTCTCAATACAGAAAAAAGATGGCATGCCAAGTACAGTGTATCAGCAGTCACACTGAATCTGTTGAATGCCAGTTAGACAAATGGTATAGAACTGTACTAACATCTACAAAATGATTTTTCATTATTCACATGTGTAAAATGATTTCACTCATTCTTCTTTTCTTCCTTTCACTGTTCCCCCCAAGCTCATCTGTTTTTCACTCAGTGACTAATGCAAACATTAATTTAATTTATTTTATTTTTTTGGGGGGGATAATTCTCAGACCACATTTTGACCATGAAACTTGTAATTATAGTTGAGAGTCTGCACCCAACAAGCACTAGCAGAAGCACATGCTTGTTATGTTGTTTGATCAAGCTAGTAATTACTTAATTGTGAAGCAAAACTGATTCTTGGCAAAGGTTTAATTATTTTTTAACGTCTCTATTTTAAGTGGCTGACAAAAAAACAGTGATAATCAAAATTAGAATATTTTTTTTGTCCAAAATGTTAAATTTTAATTAAAATTGTCATTTAATGGGAGTTTTGTTTCATTTTTTTAACAAATACTCTTACATATGATAAATCCTGACAACTTTGTATATGCTAACATGGAAGAAAAAATTAAATAGTTGTATGAAGTGATTTTACTCAGAATTGAGAAATTAGTCAGAATTGAGGGGTTAGTCAGAAGACTTTAACATGCAGTCATGATCTCACAATCAGAAGCTTGCTATGGAGAGAGAAGAATGTACTTTATATATTGAGAAAAGCATTCTTAGTGAGTCTAATTAGTTTGGAGTTTCTAATAAAATTAAGCTCATATTAGCTAGTTATTAAAACATTTGTTAACAATGTGGTTAACGTTTTATACCTAAACTTCCTCCTAACTCTCCCTGCTGTTTTCCTTTATGCTGCTCCCTTCCAGTATATCTGCGGGTCTTAGATTGACTCTTCAGCCTTCCTCGGGAAAGGGGAGAAGATCTGAACAGCAATTGCCATCTTGGGTTCTCAACCTTCTCCACCTCCTCTTCAGTTTTGGAGTCTGCTTGCAGCTACCATTTGCATTTTCTCAAATCTGCTTACTAGCTGTTCCACCCTGTGCCCTGGTAGCTGCAGACTGTCCCCTGCCCCGTGCCCCAGCGGGGCTGTCTGTCCCCTAGGGACTGCATGGGGTTGCCCCCCCCCCCCCATGCCCTCCTAGAGCAAAGCCAGCACCAGGAAAGCAGTAGGCCCCTGCCCACCATGCTGTGACCCCTTGCTGCCAAGGCAGGGCCTGAGGCCTCCACTGCCAGCTCCCTACCATGCCTCTTCCCCTCTGCTGGTCGTGGAGAAAAACACTTCCACTGGGGTGCAGGACAGAATATTTGTCTTGTGAGTGTTACCTACTCACAGATGGTATTTTCAGACTTTCAAGACTTTAGTTAAGTAAAGATCAACTTGAGTTGATCTCAGAATGTGTGTGCAGTGTTGGACCTTTAATATTTACTATTGCTGGCACATAGAAAATTGCATAATGCTGCTTTGGTCAGAGAGCTAGCTAAAATATTTATCAGTGTGAGAATGCGGTCCTTTGTGTTCAGAACAAGTGTTCTTTGATATTTTTAAATTATTTAAAAACTGCATGAATGAATCAGAAATCTTGTCAGTGATCTCACACTTTTTTGAGATACTTAACAGTCTTTGCTTAGAAATCACAATAAGAGTAGAAGTGAAGAGCAAGTGTTAAAAGATGTGATTTCTCGGAAGCTGAAATCCAGATAACCAAAAGAAGGGAAGCAGCCTTATTTTATTGCCATCTTCACCTACGCTCAGTTAAGACACATATAGGTGTTTATGCATACATATGTGCTTTATTAAATGAATGCAATACATGTCTAAAACCCATAGCTTTTAATATATTCAGTCTTAAAGCAGACGGGGTAATGGTAGACTTTATTGCTTTGTAAGCTGCTTTAAACTTTGAACATTTGTTTTTGAGAGACTACTACTGTGAAGTCTGTCCTGCACTAATGAAATTATTATTATTTTTACTGTTTTAGACTACACAGAGAACATAATGGTTGTTTACAAGTTCTTTTCATTATACTGTAAGCAATATTGGAAACTCCAATGAGATCCCCACATTTTGAGGCTTCATAGAATTCATCCTGTATAGGATGAAGACTTATTCATCAAATGACACCAAGTAGGTAGGATTGCTAATATGATTTTTCATAACTCATTTTTTCCTCTTGCCTTTGCAGACTATGGCACTATTAAGAAAGTACTTGCCCCAATGAACCAGACTTCGAGCAGCTGCCTGCTTGAGGAAATTGAACTCCTACCGAAGAGTCAGCGAGAGCCCATCAGGAGTCTTCAGATCCTGCATAGCCAAAGTGTCCTGTTCGTGGGTCTTCAGGAGCATGTGATTAAAGTCCCCCTGAAGAGATGTCTATTTTACAAAACATTCAGGTAACAGCTAGCTTCATATGATTGGAGAGAAATGCTTGTGAAGCTTTCAGGAAAAATTGGAAAGAAAAGTGACTTTAAGTAGGAATCCAAATGAATTGTGCTGACAGAAGCACAGGTAATTCTCTGAGCTACGATTTTTTAGGTACACCATTTATCAGAACAGTCTCTGGGGACGTCTTCTGTTTGATCAAACAAGAAAATTAACTTTTAGGAATTACCCCTTGGTTTTAGACTGTATTATGGCAATTAAGGAGTTTAAAGCTCAGCATGAAACATTTTCTATATATTACCTAAAATTGTGTCTGGTTTGCAACACATTAGTGACTATTAATTTCATCTGATTAGTTGTGTCTTCCTTTGATATGTGTGGTTCCAGTAATTCAGTACAATTGTTCTGTTCTATGGCAGTGAGACTGAATGAGTGTGATGAGCTTTTTGAGAACTGTGACAGATGTATTTTGTATTTTTTTAGCTTGATTTTCTTTCAGCTTGTTTATTACATGTTCCTTTGAAAAGCTGGGCTATTAAAGGAGATGAAAAGGCTGACAGTTGCCTTCCTTGGCTGCTGTACTCAGGAGTTTTTATTTGAGAATTGTGAGGCACTGGAACAGGATGCCCAGCAAGGCTGTCGATGCCCCATCCCTGGGAGTGTTTAAAGCCAGCCTGGATGGGGCTTTGGGCAACCTGGTCTGGTGGGATGTGTCCCAGCCCATGGCAGTGGATTGGAATCTGATGATCCTTAGGGTATCCCTAAAGATACCCCAAAGCATTCCATGATACCCCAAACCATTCTCTGATTCTATTTGTGTAGCATATAGGGATTATGCCTTCCATGAAAGTTAATGACTTTTTGCAGATGGAGAAGTTTTTGGCTTTCGGAAGGAACAGGCACATGGTCACAGAATGGAAGTGACTGCAGGAAGAAGATGCAGTGCTGCAGCTCAGAGGCATCAGAAGGAATTTTCTTAGGGACCCAGCACAATGTAGGGATTGGTGCCATGCAGGAGGCCACTGAAAGACAACTGGTTTGAGAACAAGACTGAAGGAAAAGCTCTGCCTTGGAAAGCTGGAGTAGACCAGGGAGCTACTCTCCTTTTTACAATTCTTTACAAGCCCTTTCTGTTTATGCTGTGCTATAAAGCATATTTTAGGTGTTTTCTAGTAAAATAATAGTGATAGGGTATCCAAAGCCCTGCTGGAAGTCCTGCAAAGCTCACTTTAAGGAAAAGTAATAGGCAAGTCTCTACCTCATAGGACCAAGTTTCATCTTTCCTTGGTTTAGCCAGTCAAACAGGATGTTTTTGTTTCCTCCTTTTCATTAAGCAAAGGGCTTGGAATGGGGAGGGACATGAGTGTGTGCATGTATGCATATCCGGAGAAAGAAAAAATCTAATGACATATTCTTGTGCTTTTTTATCTTCTTGAATATAACATGATTATGCCATTTTGGTTGTACAAGATATTGATCATGTTTTCTTAAGTATATATGTTTATTTCAGGAAGGGAGATCAGGTTGGTATCCTGTGTCTTCTTAGGGACTGTGTGCTCATGATGGCAATGATAAACACGAAGTGCTCAAAAAACATAGGTGCCCTGTATTTACATGAAACCTGCAACTCCACTTGGAATATTTGAAGGCTGCAGCCATATTCAGTGCATACCTTATTTGTAAGGTGTGAGGTCAGGTCTGAGTCTGAGACAACCTACTTAAGTAGTTGCCTATGTGGAGGCCTTGCAAGGTCCATTGTACCTGTGCTTCTGTCAGCACAGTTACCAAGTCTACTTTGACTGTAGGGCAAGGTTTCTGTTCTCACAGGGTGGAACTGTTGCCTCAAGTCATAAACTCCATTCACAGCTGCAGGCCAGGCATTCCTCTCCGTGTTTGAGCAGAGGGGACTAATCGACTAGATTTTAAGAGCTTTAAAAAAAGAAGTGGTGCTCTTCCTGTTTTACTGAGTAGAACAGTAGTTAAATGTCTCAAATCCTTCTCAAATGAAAATTTATTCTTCTGCCCAGAGGAATGTGAATTCTCATCTTCCACTGGAATGACTTACGCAAAGGAAATAAAATTATTCCTCGTGGGGTTTTTCAGTCATATCTTTTGTAGTTGTATCACTTTGCTTGCAATAATTAAATATTCATTGCACCAAATGGATTACCATCCATGCTTTCTTCCTGGTAAAAGCTCACCAGCAATTCTAGCTCTATTCTGTAAGAAAGAAAAGGATTTACAACTGTGATCTAGATGAAATAAGACACCTTCTTATCATCTATCATTAGGGACTCAGATTGTTTGGATAATGAAGACTTAATCTTTCTTTCACCTCTCACTTACTCATGGCTTGACTAGGTTTTTCCTGGCTTGTCATGCTGGATTTCAAGGATGCTTGGTTTCATGCGTGTGGACAGATCGTAGGTACCTTACTTGGAGGCATAAATTTCACTGGT
Organism: Aythya marila; assembly: GCF_965140915.1. Lineage (NCBI taxonomy): Eukaryota > Metazoa > Chordata > Aves > Anseriformes > Anatidae > Aythya > Aythya marila. Next base: position 84,897,906 of record NC_139043.1, read on the forward strand.
TATTAAAAAAATAATCTCAAACATTCACTGCATTACTTTTTTTTTTTAATATTCACACCCTTTTTATATGTCACCAACTATTTCTATGCTCTAGCAGTGGGTAAACAGAGGAAAACCTTAGTGGGAGAGATGCCTTGGGACAGTGGGGTTCTTTTTTTGATTATTTTATCTATTCACATTTATCATACTTATGGCTGTATAACTGCACCAAGGCTATATTCTGAACATCCATCAATAATAACTAGAGTTTATTCCACAGATCAAGGGCATGTGTAGCCTTTAATACTGACTTCACATAATTTTTTGAGAAATGAAGCATGCTTGTGTATAAATAACAGCCTTAAAAAAGCCAAAAGACTGAAGGTATAGTTGTTCATCTGTTCTCTTTTTATGTCAATAGCAGAGTGCTTACTATCTAATCTTTTCTAATCTTTTTGTTTAGGTTTATTGCAAAGGTTTCAGACAATGCAACTCATTCCTTCTGTTGAGCAGACTGTTCCACAAGCTAATATCTCAATGTCAAGATAATTTCCTCTAGACTGACTTTTTTTTTTTTTTTTTTTGCTTTTTTACTTTTTGTCTCATTATTTCTTGTTTTATCTTCATGTACCAGCCTCTAACACAAGTTGTTACTGCTTTTATTTGTAGTTTATTATGTCCCCTTAACTGTCTCTCTGATATGCTGTACATATTTAGATAATTCATATTTCCTTGTAAATCTCTTCCTCCTGCACTTTCTTAATTGTAGTGGATATTCTACTTGATGCTTCCACACTCCTCAGCTTTGTGGTATTGCCCCGACAGACATACCCATTGGTCCAGGACCATCCTATTCCACCAGCTCACAGCTCTTCTCCCCCCTTCCAGTAGGTTTCTACTCCCACAGACACTGTTATCTAGGGCCCTTGAAAATATTGTTTTACATTTGGAGACTAAATTTGATATTTTTTTTAATTATTATTTTATTTCTGATGTTCTAAGTGCAGTTCTGTGCATCCTTTTCTACTGTTGTGACAGCAGAGCATATCTCATGCAGAGCCTGTCTCCGTGCCTGTAGTGTGGATTGCTCAGCACCTTCCATTATGCTGTGATGTTTTCATTGTTTATGAATTGTCCATTTCATTGTTATGAATTGTCCATGTTACTTATTTGGATTGGCAGTGTTCATGGGGGATATCTCCGTCAGAGCACTCCCAGCAGTTGAATAGTTTTGACCATCCTGCTCAAATAGTCTTACTGTTTTCAGGAATCAGCTAGGGAAAAAATAATTTGGCACATAATAATTCTTAGAAACAGTTCTCCAAAAAGCCCTGGCTTGTTCATGCTCCAGAAGAAATGAGCAGAGCAGTTATTTTATCTAGGTTATACTTGAGGAAAGTCCTTCAGATATGACCATATTGTCACTGAGGTATTGCAATCCACACATTTACAGAAGACCAGCAATAGTATTTGCAGGAGATAGTATCTCCCATAAGAATTCTACATCTCCTTGTAATCCTTCAGCACTGAGTAGGTCAAGCAGAAAACACCAACTGACTTTTGTATACCCAGTGATTAACTATAATGTGAGACAAATAGAATGATTATCATGAATAGATAACTATTAAAATCACTAAAATTGCAGTGGTTGCTATTTACTTTGGAAGCTCTGTGTCTTTGTCATAAGGAATAAAATGTGTAATAAGGGGTAAAGATTCCATCCCCTGAAACAAAGAACCAGTCAGCTTTCTTTTATTGGTAACTGCAGCCTTCAAAAGCCACCTTGGATGGCAGTGATTTCTCTGAGGTAAATCAGTCGATGTTACGATTTGTACTGGAGTTTTCAGTGCATCATGTCTAAAAGAAGGGACAACAAAAGGTTGCATCAGCCTGATGTTCTACAAAATCTTATCGAGCAAGGGTCAGGAATTGTTATTCCTCATGGAAGATAGGTTTTGTGCACTTAAAAGGCTTGAAAACTAATCTTACTTTAGAGTTGTGTCTAAATAAATAACGTCATCTGCTGAAAGCTTTGCAGATAGCGACTGTAAACAGCGTAAAAACAACTTTGGGGGAATTGTTAAGGATTGTTTTTACATAACAATCTTGTGACCCACTATGTAATATTAATGAATATTATCATAGTTATTCTACTGTGACCCTGACTTTTCTCTCTCCTTTTTATGGCATCATGTATATTTTGCTTTCTTTGCTATCAGATAAGCAATCTGTACATATGCAAAAGATAACAGTAGCAGCACAGTACCAAAAGAGGTACTGGCTTAACTAACACACCAAGAGAGTTATTGCAAATTTGATTGTTATTTATTTCATTCCTAAGACTCCATCAAGATTACTGGAATAAGTTTTTTGAACACTGCTACATTTCTTTATTTCATCTTGGCTGTAAGCGTTGCTTCCTCAGAAGTATTCTCACACTCACTCAGAACCTGTTTTCATTGTAACAAAACACTGTGGCTATCATTACCTAGTAGAATAATTATTCCTCTATACTAATATTATACAAGATAGAACCATTAATGTGTTCTAAACTATTACCAGGTGCTAATAGGTCCAGAATAGTAGAGGCCCACCCTTGGAATTTAAATTGCTGTTTTGAAATAATAATTCCAGAATAGGTATTTTTGGATATCCAGGTGGATTTCTTTATTTCAAAATATGCAAGCTTTATTCTGCTTTAAATCAGAGAAACAAGCTGCTGCATTAGACTTCAAGTTGGTTCTAATATTCTAACTTGAACTGGTGATTTTAGAGTAATATTGCAGAATAAAAATGCTTGTAAATTCCACAGACTGGGATAAATCCTAATCCCAGCTGTGAGTCTAGGTGATAAGCACCTGTTTTTTTGAAATAAAAAGTCTATTTTTTAGGCATTAGGTAGACATAGTGTATTAGATACATTACAAAGTTACCTTCAATTGGTGCGAACTTACCAGAACACTAGTAAATTTAGCAGAACAAGGAAACCAAGAGCAGCTGAATGTCTTCCTCACTCGAAGTAGAATATTAGTCTTTCACTGGAGATGGAAACAAATCAAGCTTTGCAGATCTGAGGTTGACCTATATTTTAAACTTCCTCTGCAAGGACCAAGGGTTTTGGTGAAAGTGCCTTTGTCTAGCCCACAAAATGCATCAGAGAAAAACTGGACATTTACCTTTTGTTGAACATGAGATGTTGTATCACAGCTCTTCAAATCATATGACCTATACATGTATAATAAGCACATATTTTGGCAAACAAGAAGGAATTTTGATTAACAGGTAGAATTTTTCAGACTGCTCACAGTAGATTTATAGCAGTAACCAGATGAGGAAAAAGGAAATATCTTTTCCTTTTAGTTTGAAAAGTTGTAAGAAAACCATATGGACTTGACTATATATTTGCAATTCAGATTTTATTAGCAGGATATTATTTTAAACATAGCAGTAAACTAAGAAATAAAAATTTAACACAGGCATGTGTTTTTCATATGTTATGATGTAATTCATGCTTTTTGTTTGCTTTAAAAAATACCAAAAGTTTAAGACATTTTTAGTTCAATATTGTTACTGTTACATTTTTCTTGAAAATCACCTGATATGTTTAAAGCTATCCACATTCCAGCGATTGTTTCACAAATCATTTGGTACTTGGCGAGTATATTCTCTAAAAACAGAAGTTAAAGAGACAGGGTAGTGTTTTTTTGTTGCAAGTCTGGAAACTTTTTTATTTTAAAATAATATAACATACCACATACCGGATTGCTCTGTAGGCAGACCAGTTCATGCACTATGCATCTCAGCTCTGTATTGCACTAGTTGTTTTCTCATGAGACTTGTTTACAGCTCTTTTAATACTCTATAATCTTTTATGGACATTTTCATTTATTTGAAGTTTTACAGAAAATTAACATCCACGTTTGGAGTCTACTATTGACCTGAATGTGTATGAGGGAGAGAATATTCTTGATGCAAAAATGTGAACTGTGGGCAGGATTCCAGGACAGGAGTCTAGATGCTCCATTTCTGGAAGCCCAAACTGAGTGACTTTGAAGACCATCTGCTCCTCATAATGTGTTGTCAGGCCAGTGGAAGTATTTACAGGTACTTCTGGAATTAGAGGTGATGGTGCCCTTGAAACATTAAGATACCTGCAGTCTGGTTAGTACTTTTAAGGAGCCAAGTTGTATATCCTAAGACTGGACCTGTTATTTTAATAATTCATTCAGATTCTAAGCATCAAGTAAATCCCAGCATTTAAATTCAGAAGAAGTTAGGTCACAGCTGACTGAAAGGGTATGGAAGTAGTGTACCCTCTTTACATCTATATCTGCTAGAGATGCACAGGTCTTTTTCACGGACATAGGGATGCCATATGAAAGCAAATCTGTCCAGTATGGGCAATCATCATTACCACTTCTCTGGTCTAGGAAGAGGGGCTATAGTGAAGGGAGGGGAAGCAGCTGTGAGGGGTCTGGAAGAAAAAGGGGTGAAGGGTCAAGCTTGGCAGAAATGTGCTTAAACCTCTGCTTGCATCCATTAGAGCATATGCATGTGAAGCAAGTAAGGTTATATTTTCCTAGCCAAATCCTAGTTTTCCGGGATTTTCAGGCTGCCTGCAGAGCAGCAGACAAGCAAGAACTGCGGGCCATAGTCACTGCTAGAGCATTGTGCAGATTCATATCTGTATGGAGATGTATCTGTACACTTGTCAAGCAGAGGGAATGTATTCAGTGTAGTACCTGAATTGCAAATATTTATGTTAGAGAAGGATGTAGAGAAACAAGATAGTTTCAACCCATTAAAAGTGAACCTTCAGTGCTCTGAAAACTCTGGCTGCACCTGGTGGACCCAGCATTTCCTGGATCCTACCTTCTAATTGTAGAATCATATAGTCATTTTGGTTGGAAAAGACCTTGAAGATCATGAAGTCCAACCATTAACACTACCAAGTCTGCAGCTAGACCATATCCCTAAGCACTGCATCTACATGTCTATTTGAATACCTCCATGGAGTTAATCAGAGGGCTGGAAGCTGAACCATTTTTTTTTTTTTTTTTTTTGGAAGCCTACATTCTCTTGTAGAGAGCATGTTGTTAAAGAGTTGTCTTTCACATTTGTTCCCAGAGTCATAGTAGGGCCAGTTGGAATCATTTTTGTTCAGAAAATCGCATGTTATAAACAACTTAACTAAACAAATTATTCATAAATTCCTGATTCTGTGTTTGAAGAGAGCAACTTGCAGGTTTAAGGCTAATATTGGCAGTGCATGCTGCTAGATTGAATCATACCTAGATGCATTTTGATTGTCTTATATAAATTCAAGTCAGAGGAGGAAACAGTAGTTCATATAGAGTAGCTGATATGATTAAACATTTATTATTATTATTATTATTTTCTACTGGTACAGAGAAAGATTAAACAGGATTCTGCATGTTTTATACACATCCTAGTTTGTGCGCCTAGGACATAACAAATTTTCTGCCCACCATTTATGTTCTTCTGCATTACTTCATTGCGTATATATTTCTTTATCCCTGTAAAACCATCAGTAACAAAAACACTGAAGGGTATCTGTGTTCTAGTCTAGTATCAGATTCATGTACTCATTCAGCAATGGATAGCAAAGTGACTTGGGAACATGAGACTAGCTTTTATCTTCAGTTGTCTGTTCAAATTTGCTATGAGGAATCTGGGTTCTCTGAATTAAGGTGGTGACCTCAGTTCAGTTCCTGGTATACAAAGTGTCCAGGTCATCATAGCTAACGGTAATTGGAACTAGGTAAGCATGCCTATCTCAGTGGAAAGATTTGAAAGGGTCAGGAGACTGAAGTACCTTCTAAGTGTATGGGTAAAGAGCGAAAGATGTTTCATTGAACAGTTTCAGAAGACACACATCGTATGTTTATATATTCTCTGAAAAAAAAGTGACAATTCAAGAGGATAGTTTATTAGCAGTTAAAATGTATATTAATATGGAAATATGTTTCCACTGAAAGGAGATTTTGAAATCTCATTGAAATCAATTGTATTAGTATATAGCTTTTATTTTTTTTAGATCACACAATTTTTTTTTAAGTCTAGAACTGTATTTATTTTTTATATATATTTCTCCTGATGGTATTTCTTGCTGCCTCATTTTCTGTCTAACTAAATCAAATATAACCAAAGTAGAGCAGTTTTGCTAGCCTGCTTGGTTGTGTTTATAAAATAGCTGAGGAAAATGGTCTGATATTGCTAGCATGCTTTGGAGTGGTGTGACTTATGATTATGATTTTACTAGTCAGTAAAAATCTATTGTTTAAGCGTCGCATGACTGTTAGTAGACATATTGAGCCATCACAGCCAAATGAATGCCTTGGAAGGAGTTACTAAACTACCTATCATTTACCTTTTGTAAATTAAAAAAAAAAAAAAAAAAAGACATAGAGGGAAATTAGAATTACTTGATAGAAGCTGAAAGCCATTGAATGTTTTGATAGGGTAAATTGCATCCAGAGTCTTAGAATGAACTGATTCATGTTTACTCCCCAGATTTCCTTCCTGCACAAAATTGCCAGTTGTAGCAAATGGGACAAATCACATGAAGTCTTGGAGATGTGGGTTGGTACCTTCTGGGAGTAACAAACAAAACATTGGTTTTTATCTCTAGTGAAAATGGGTGGAGTCCCAGAGACAAGATAGATAATGTAATACCCAGTTCTGCCAATTACTTGGTCTCTATCTGAAAGGGCCCTGTCAACTGAAAGAACTAATCTTAATTTTGTTAATGTATGTAGTGTTCCAACAGTAGCATCTAAAATGGCTTTAATTTAGACAGGAATTTGGGAGGAAAAAGGGATAGAGATGCATAATGGTATCCAATTTTCAACTCTCCATACTTACATTATTTTGACAGCCACTTTGTACAGTTTCTTTTGTTATTTCATATATACAATGAAGCAATTCCTCTTGCTGCTGTCTCTTGGGAGAGAGATTCATTACAAAAGACTTACAATAATGTAACATTTTGTTTAATTGAGCACAGTAAGGACACATAATTATGAGAAAACAATAGTCCCTTTAAATTTCATATTTCAGATGGAAGTTCTGACATTTTCATACTTAAGATTCATTCTATCCTCATCACTTTCTATCTGTAAACTTATTGTGGTATCTCTGTTTTTTGTTTTTTGTTGGTTTGTTTGTTTGTTTTTACATAGGCATAACAGATGAAAATAATTAGCTGTTGTTATTCATTTTTTTCCTCAAAGAAAATAAAATAGTTTTAAAAGATGACATGATCATGCAAAGATGGACAAAAATTTACCTGTATATTACCTCTTGTCTTTTCATTTAAAAGCATGAAAATGTATCTGTTTTTCAGAAATATTTGTGATATAAACAAGTGATCTAAAATAAAAAAGAGAACTCTCTCAAATATGATACATGGAGGAGAACAAGAAGGACTGTTGTGACAAGACCTGAAGATAGCGCAGTTATTAAGCCAGGCCCATTTCATTTCACAATTATATCTTGGCATGGTGGATTAAAATGCCAAAAAGATAGTGATGGTGAACTGCACTCTTGGCATAATTATACTGTCTAAATATAAGATTTCAAATATAAAACTTTCTACAATATGAGCTTAGATATAATAACAACTGGGACAATTGATTAGAATGATTTAATGATTAGAATGATTTAAAGAAAGGAGAGAAAAAGGAAAAAAAAAAAAAAAAAAGATCTTCATGAGGAATACCTCTCAGGGAAAATTTCCTGTTGCTTTCCTCAGAATAGTACATCTGTTTCCAAGATTGTTTCAGATTGTTTCATATAATTTTGTGTGCAGGTGTGCAAGGCACTTTGATTTTCCTGAGTGGAAAGGAATGTGGAAATGAAAGCAAAAGTGGAAATCGTATCTAAGAGTTAAGTGGGAGAAGGATCATCTGGGAGCTATGTGAGCAGAGACTGAGAGAAACAACAGGGCAATGTAGGTTACTCCAGAGGCTGCTGCAGTCCTATGATACCAAGCAAAAAGCTCTGTGACTGGGACCATCCTCACCACCCCCTCCAAAAAACACTCAGTTTGAGAACTTGAAGTGATGTGTCAGTACTGCTGTGCTGTTGTGAGGTAGATGCTGAACAACGATGTGTGTTTCTTGTTCCTTTCTAATGGGCTCTCCTTACTAACTAACTGTGTTACTGGTGCGATGACTTCAGGCAGTGGGAAGGTTCTTTTGTGATCAGTGGGTCTCAGTCTTTTTTTTTTTTTTTTCTCCAAGGAAAGAATAAGTCTGGTTCTACATAAAAGGATACAGGCTTTTAAAACGTTTCACTTAAAATAAGTAAATTTAGTTAGAAATATAACAATTTACATAAAGGAATTGTGAAGTTGGAGAAGCGAACACTTCTACTTTGAGAAATAGCACAGTCAAGGTTGCCAGTTGTGCATTATGTCATCCTTTAACTTTGTTTTGCATTCTTTTTTCATGAAACATGCTTCCTCAGAGATACTCAGTACAGTAAAGAAGATCACTCAACATCTTGTCTTGCAAACACTGGAAGGCCAAGACACTTAAAACTTTTCATAATTTGCATCAATTGTCCTCCTCGCTTTCTAAATAGTTGACTGGAAACATGCAGCCTGAGTTACAAAAATGCTAAGTGTTCACAGCTGCAAGAGAAGTGGGAACTTTCTTCCAAACACTAAATCTTCTAATCCAAAAGCTTTATCTTTGAACTGGCTGCCTAATTAGAAGCACCTAGGGAGTTTGTGCTATTATGTCTCTTATGCTAGCCCCATTTTGCAGACGGGAACTATCCTGCCACATAGTTCTGGCAGTCCATGTTGCCAAGGGTACCATAGGAACTAAATCCATAAAATCTGTAAGTATTAAGTATCCCCTATGATGGTAATATAGAATAGTATACTAGGGAATTAGTAAGTCTGCATTTTATCAGATGTTAGCATGGAAATATGTGAGGAATGCCAAAGATAAATAGAAATACGAAGAAAACATAGGATCTGTGAGGGTAGAATCCCAGAATGGCTGAGGCTGGAAGGAGCCTCTGGAGGTCATCTGGTCCAACCCTCGCTGCTCAAGCAGAGACACCTAGAGCTGTTTGCCCAGGACCACGTAGAGATGGCTTTTGAAGATCTTCAGGGAGGGATAATCCACAACCTCTCTAGGCAACCTGTGCCAGTGATCCATCAGCTGCACATTTTTAATAAATAAATTAAAAATATTCAGAAGGAAATTCCTGTGTTTTAATCTGTGCCCACTGCCTCTTGTTCTGTCACTGGGCACCACTGAAAAGAGCCTGGCTCTGTGCTCTTTGCGCTCTCTGATCACATATTTATACACATGGATAAGATGCCTCATGAGCCTTCCCTTCTTCAGGCTGAACAGTCCCAGTTCTCTCAGCCTTTCCTCCTAGTAGAGAAGCTCCATTCCCTTAATTATCTTGGTGGCCCTTTGCTAACAAATGTAACGTGAACAACTAAAGAGAGAATGAGAATGCCTATGGATTTGAGTTGAACAAGAATGATTGTTTTGGCATTTTTTACATTCTAGTCAACATTTTTGAATTGATTACCTGTATGTGTAATTGTTAGCTATTTTTACACTGACAAGTATTAAAACTGTTGCATTATTTTCACTATTATGGAACTTCCACCTCCTTTCTTAGGTATCTGAAGCCATGAGGCTGCAGACCCACAGCCTGGACTGTTAATGCTTGCCCAACCAGTAGCAAGGCATTTAATAGAGAAAAGATATTTTAGCTTTCTAAAGTGCATCTTTCAGAGTCTATAGGGAGCTATACTGCCATCCTTCTCTCTAGCCTTCTTTTCGTCTTTTGATCTCCTTGTGTGATACTAGGACAGACTGTCTAGGGCAGAGTGTGATACATGAGAGGTGTTGATGGCAGCCAGTAATGCATCTTTGTACTTCTTTCCAGGGACTACGTAGCAGTGAAGAAAACAAATATCTGCTCTTACAGAGGGTTTTATAATTCATTTACAAAGAGTAGATGTTGTTACTTGATTTCTCTCAATGATGATAACTATGATTCCAAAACTGATAGAAAAGGCTAAGAACTGTAACTTCTGAAATCTTCTGTACTTGAAGCAGACAGCGTTTGTTTTTTATGAATATCTGTAACTCTGTAGCAATTAAGTACAACAGGGATAATTCTTGACTACATACTGTGCCTGCAGACAGAAATTCAGTTATGCTCTTGAAATAAATTCTCTGGATTTGTGTAGGCATTCAAATTAATTTTTCTCTGTTTAACCATTCCATCTGTGCTTCATCATAACAGGGATCAATTTCACTACCTATTTTGATCTGTTTCATATACTTACGAAATATGAAGAGATGCTATGTAGTTATTTAGAGATCTTTGGCAAGTACAGACAAGGATAATGTTCATGTTTTCTGATTGGTTTTCATTCACAGTGCATGCATTGGATCCCAGGATCCTTATTGTGGCTGGGACATGGTGATGAAGAAATGCACTACACTGGAAGAAAGTCTGAGTATGAGTCAGTGGGAACAAAGCATTACTGTGTGCCCAGTAAGTCCAAAAACCTTCTTTTATCTCTTAAAACTTTTGATTCAATGTGAATCTCATGAAAATGAGCTTGCATAAGATTTCTCAAGCTTACAAAAATGTATTTAATACCATTTTCTTCAGGCCCTCCTATCAGACTTGAGCAAGATATTTAGTTTCTTTTCAATTTATTATCAAACTATATTAATTAGATCAAATTGTTTAGCATTCTTTCAAAGGATAGTTATTTTTTGCCCTGCAATGCCTATATTCCTACTTTGAAAACAAATGCTCAAATGTTAGTGATATTGACACATTTTTATTTGAAGGATTTACCTATTTTTTAGTTTAAAAATATCTAATTGCTAGTGTGATAGTCTTTCCTACACCAATCCCCACCTAGCTATAGCCTCCTTTAAGGTACTTATAGAGCACAATAAGGTCTCCCCTGAGCCTCCTTTTCTTCAGGCTAAACAACCTCAGCTCTCTCAGCTGCTCCTCATAAGGCTTGTTTTCTAGACCCTTCACCAACTTCATTGCCCTTCTTTGAACATGCTCCAGCACCTCGATGTCCTTCTTGTAGTGAGGGACCCAAAACTGAAAGCAGTATTTGAAGTGTAGCTGAGAGCCTGAGCAGAGCACAGGGGGACAATCACTCCCCTATCTGGGCTGGCTGCACTATTTCTGATACAAGCCAGGATGCGGTTGGCCTCCTCGGCCACCTGAGCACACTCCTGGCTCATATTCAACTGGCTATTGACCAATACCCCCACGTCCCTTTCTGCCAGGCAGCTTTTCAGCCACTCTTTCCCCAGCCTGTAGCATTTCATGGGGTTGCTGTACCCCAAGTGCAGGACCCAGCACTTAGCCTTATTGACCATCATAAAGTTGCCCTTGGCTCATCGATCCAGCCTATCCAGACCCCTCTGCAGAGATCTCCTACCCTCGGTCAGATAAACACTCGTGCCTAACTTGGTGTCATCTGCAAACTTATTGAGGGTGTACTCGATCCCCTTGTCCAGATCATTGACTAAGATATTGAAGAGAGCTGGCCCTAGTACTGAGCCCTGGAGGACACCACTTGTGACAGGCCTCCAGCTGAATTTAACTCTATTCACCATGGCTCTTTGTGCCAGACCACCCAGGCAGCTTTTAACCCCATGAAGCGTAAACCTGTCCAAGTTTTGAGCAGCCAGTTTCTCCAGGAAAATGCTGTGGGAAACAATGTGAAAAATGTTGAAGGCAGAACAGAACAAAATATTAGAAACTTTTTTAACCTCCCTGCTTTGTTTCCAAGTGGTTCTAAAATCTCTACTGTTAGTAAATGTGCACTGATCTTTTTTAACACCATAGAAAATTTGTTAGATGAATGCATGACCAATTTCTTACAAATTCACATCAGTTGTGGCCTGTTTGTAGTCTAGTTTGGCACAAAATTAAGTGTGACCAGTAATACTTGAGAAGTTATTTTCTAGGGAATTATTCATGTGCCTGAACATTTATTGGCATTTCATGGTGGAGCAGTAAAGGGTCTTAGAGAGATAGCTGGGTATCTGTGCTACTGTGTCTCTGAACTTTGAAAATCGTTTGTGACAAATACAGTTATTGTACTTTGATTTATAATTCTCAAGTGGGTATTTCTGGCATGAGTACACCAACTGTGAGTGAATACAGATAGTAATTAATGTTATGGCACACATATCTGCTTTGAGCTTCTTCCAGTTGGTCAGATATCACTATTACTCATCTAATACTTTTTATAGTAATGAAAGATCTTGTTAATAGTTTTGACAAAATATTTTCCAGTGATAACACTTGCAATCCATCACTAAAAATAGTGGCATCATCAGAGAACTTTTACAAACAAAAAATAAAATAAAATAAAATAAAATAAAATAAAATAAAATAAAATAAAATAAAATAAAATAAAATGTAATGTTTGAATATTTGGGGGAAATAAGGAAGGAAGGAAGGAAGGAAGGAAAGAGGAAAGAAGGAAAAGAAATAAAGAAGGGATTTAGGCAGCTACAGAAAAAAAAAAAAAAAAAAAAAAAGGAAAGGGTAGCAAAAACAGGAAGATATAGAGGGAAAGCAGAATGCAGCCATGTCAGGAAAATACAGCTATATTGTCTCTTTGACCATGACTTTGCACTCAAGGCATGTCAGATTGTGAAAGGTTAATGGGCAGTGGTCTTGAACGAATTCTGGTGAGGGTTAAAAAACCCATGGTCAGTACAGTTTGCTTTCCTATAGTCCTATTACAAAATTGTTTGATTTTACTTGTGAAAAGGAGATATGCATAGGGAGAACAGGGAAATTGTAGGTAACAACAGAGACTACAGTGGGATGATCTTTGCAGGAATAGGGAAAAAAAATCAGGAAAGAGAAACCTCCCAGCCATATTTGCTTCTGAGATCAAGCTTTCCCCCGTGTTTTATAAATGCTTTCGCTGCCATTTGATATAAATTATAATAACTAAAGACAACTGCAGGTTTAGTGTATAATTGTTGGTGTAACAATAAACATGTTTTGGTACAGCATAGGAATAGAAAACAAGAAAGATATTTTCACATCTTTTATATTAATTGTGTTGGGAACATACCATTTCTGGTTTACAGACTATATATTTCTTAGAGTAGCAGTGTAAGAGGAATGTGTTTACTTGTCATTTAAAAAGAAGTACTTATTTCCTATTGTCTTATGAAAAATAACAGCTTATAGTATGTGTGAGCACAGATCAATGAGTTATTTTCAAGAAAAAAAATAGTGTCAGCGGAATTTTGAAATGATGAGTTATGTATGTTGTAGCTGGCAAAATGTACACATTGTTGTTCTGTGAAGAAGCTATATCTGTGAATAATAAATCACAAGAAATGTAATGAATAGTGAAATTAAGGAACCTTCACCACAGTGGAAAGAATCAGCCAGCACCCAATGTGGCAGTGGAAACATGTCTTGTGCTGTAATTGAATCTTGTGTCTTCTAATTATTAGTGAAATGTGTACTTCCCTTACCACTGTTAAAATGAAACAATACTAAAAACAGCAAAGGGAGACACCATTTCAGAATATTCATAAGAATTCTGCAAATATAGTTCCTATTTCAATATATAAGCAAATGTTACAGAATTATGTTCTCACACATTTGATAAAATATGCATGACTACATACTTATTTTTATCTAAGAATTGCTTTCAATTCTATTTAGTCTTCAGTTGGTAGTACTTCTTTTTGACTGAAAGCTAAAATGTGGCAATCAAACCTGGCAATTGTTAGCATTGAAGTGATGTAGTTGCCATCATTTCAATTTATGGTAACAGATAATCAAGATTAACACCTTGCTAAATTGAATTAATAGTACAAACATTAATATTTGTTAATGGAGATGGATTATCCATGTCCAGCCCAATTGTGTTTAAAAGTTCTCGTAGCAATAAAGCCTGATGTGATTTGAGCTAACACATTTAGTTTAAGTTGAACAGTGAAGACTTCTTACTAATGTGTTATGGCTGCATGATGGAATCATTCCCATCAAGGTGAAAACAGTCTGACCCTCCCAACCAAAGGTGTTGAGAAATGACTTTAGCGAGAGCAAACTGGCTAATCATGTAGGGTTAGGTGCGAGGTGCTACTTATGCTTTTTAAAAATGTTTTGTTTTGTTTTGTTTTGTTTTGTTTTGTTTTGTTTTGTTTTAACGGTACATGAATATAATTGCTTCTAGGGTTCCCACTCTGCACTGGTACATCCTCAGCTTGAGTATTGTGTGCAGTTTTGGATGCCACATTATAGAAAAGATGTAAAACTATTAGAGAATACCTAACGAAGGGCTACAAAGATGATGAGGGCAAGACATATGGGGAGAGGACAATATAACTCCATTTGTTCAGCCCTAAGCAGAGCAGGCTGAGGGGAGACCTCATGGCAGCCTGCAGCTCCCTCACGAGGGGAGTGGAGGGGCAGGTGCTGAGCTCTGCTCTCTGGGGACAGCAACAGGACCCGAGGGGATGGCATGGAGCTGGGACAGGGGAGGGTCAGGCTGGGGGTTAGGGAAAGGTTCTGCACCCAGAGGGTGGTCAGGCACTAGGACAGGCTGCCGAGGGCAGTGGTCACTGCACTGAGCCTGCCGGAGTTCAAGAAATGTTTGGACAATGCTCTCAGACATAGGGTCTGATTTTTGGGTGACGCTGTGTGGAGCCAGGAGTTGGCCTTGATGGGCCTCTTCCAACTTGGGATAATCTATGATTCTACAGTTTAGATATTGTCAAATGTAAAACCACATTTCACTATTTTGAAATGGTACTATCAGACGTATGTTTCCACAGACATTCTTGCACATACTATTTTATAATAAGTGTCCAAGTTGCTAATCACAGGCAAATTTTAGGAAATAGGCATTGCTGTCATTAGAGGATAACGGAGGAAGTAAAATACACTTCTTATTGAATAACTGTAGGTTGAGTATGGTTGTGAAGGGCAATGGTTGTAATTATTGTTTTTGCTATAGTAGTGGCATCCAGTGACCCAGATTATCCGGAGATGGTGGGAATCCTACAGCTGTAGCAATTGCAACAAGTGTAGTGTACTGTCTGGAAGATAATACTGCAGAATTAAGGAATAGTATGAAGCAACTATCAGGCCTCAGGTAGGCCTTTCTGTTTTGTTTATTTCTAGACGAGGAATCTGACAGTGGATGGACATTTTGGGACGTGGTCACAGTGGAAACCTTGCAGCCACACAGATGGTACCAGTGTTGGATCCTGCCTCTGCAGGACGCGTGTGTGTGACAGTCCAGCTCCTCAGTGTGGAGGGTGGCTGTGTGAAGGACCAACCATGGAAATTGCCAACTGTTCCAGGTAAAAAAAAAAATAAATTCAGGTTCTATTGCTTATGGTTTTAAATTTTTAACTTAATCATAAAAAACAAACAAACATAATTTGCATCATTTGAAATGTCATCCACAATCCACTGATCCTGTTATGTACACGAAACAGTCCATAGTGATGGCCACAGCAAATGAGGCATTGGAAATTCTCTCTCAAACATTGTGGGAGGGAATAGCAAATAGTGATTTTAAATGCAGTGTACCAAATGGCAAATAGTGCTTCTAAATGCAGTGTACCAAATTATACTGTCCTCTGTTAGTTTTAACAAAATGTTAGAGAGAAAAACATAAATAAATGTTAGGTAATATCCAAATTATGATATTTTTCTCAGTTCTTTGAGTTCTGTGAGTCATAAAACTAGTGAAACCTCAGGAGCTCACTATTGTTGAGTTTTATTTTTCTTGATTTCTGTTTTTCTTCTACGAATACAAAAACTGTACGCTTAACCATCAGATAGTTCTGAGAACTGAAAAAGTTTCTCTCTCTCTCTCTCTCTTTTTTTTTTTTTTTTTTGGTTTGTTGTTGTTGTTGCTTTGGGCAGAATATTAAATTCTTTTCAAGATGCTTGATCTCAAGTACATTTTTTCTAGTGTATGTTCTAGTGTATACTAGGGAGGTACAAGTGCCTTCACGAAGTTTGCAAATACAGGGTTAACTCTTCTGATAAGTCACAAATAAGGTATTATAAGGTATTTGTGACTTATCAGAGTATACTGTTGAAACTGTGATCTAATGCATTTTGATTTTTTTTCCTTTAATCACTTTAATCACAAATAGGTAGCAAAACTTGATGTTCAGATGTCTCTGAAAAAAGAAAAAAAAAAAAGAGACCCGCAAATAATAATTGGACAAATATGTAATTAAAAGTTATCTTCAGAACTTTGGTACAAAAGTTCGCAAATCAAGTTTACCCAGAATAAAGTGACTGAAAGCAACTAAGTAGCTTCATGTCTTTGGACTTTATTTACTTCTTGTGTAATGGGGTCCTTGCAGCAGTTTACAATGCAAGGAATATGGAAGGATCAGAGCACTTTTATTTTAGTTCAGTATTCTTTAAGAAATGGAACACAGTGAAGTATTAATGATTTCTACAGAAATGTTAATGGGTCAGATTTTGCTGTCAGTCACACCTAATCAGCCATTCGCTATGTATAACAGATGACAGAGCCTGAGCTTTTTATTCTACCAGAAATGGAGGCTGGACACCATGGACTTCTTGGTCACCTTGTAGTACCACTTGTGGAATAGGCTTTCAAGTTCGTCAGCGTTCCTGCAGCAATCCAACCCCTCGACATGGAGGACGTGTCTGTGTGGGACAGAATCGCGAGGAGAGGTGAGTTATCTTTTCTCTATTATCTATTTTATTTCTTCTGCTCAGCTGTATTCCACAGGATATTTTCTCTTTTACCTACCTGGTTTTTCTTTCATTCCATTTTCTTCCACTCTCTCTTTAAATCCACTGCTGCACAATAGCAGTATTCCCATTAGCAAGGTTGTGGGGCTGCAGCAGTTCTTTCATCTTTCACTTCAGCTGCATCCCTTCCAAGCCAGCTGAGCTCCTAGTAGTGCCAGAGAATTGTGCTGAAGTCATGTGCTGTTGTCCCTTGAGACCCTGAAAATTGATTCTCCTGGAAAATTGATTGCAGTGTTTGAATTGTAAGTCGCCTGGGCTCAAGACCTGGAATTCAGAGCAAAATATAGTAAGGTCACAGCACTATGTTACTGATACTGTGAGTTCGTTTTTTCTGCCTTAAATGAATTAAGCATCTATATAATGTCTAGAGAAGTTTCAAGGGCTTTGTTTTATATTTGATAGATATAATACACGTGGAGTCAAATATCTTTTAGCAAGGTTTCAGTATTTTTGTTGTTGTTTTTGTTGTTTTTTAAATTATTTGTATGTATATTAGCCCCTGAGAAGATCAAGTCAGCTTAAATATTGATTTCAACATCTAATGTTTTGTACCAGACTGAGCATTTTGTCATTATCTCAGAATCTAAAATTCAGACCTCTGATTTTTTCATACACATACCCAAAAGTCTTTAATATGTTATTTATGTGATAGGAACTTTAATAGAAATTAAACATTTATTTAGATCAAACTAGAATATATTCAGATCCACTACAGCTCTTAGATTGGTTTATTATCTTGTTTCCTGAGGCATGCCAAAAAGTTAATAGCAGAAGACTGGTGCTGGTGTAAGAATTTGGATTACTGTAGACATCCATTACAAGAGATGGGTGTGGATATATTTCCTGTCAATATATACTTGCAGTTTACTTCAGTGCTTCTGTAAAGTACTTCCACATAACCAAAGGAGAAGGGATGCTTTTGTCCTACAGTGCTGTCAGATCAAAGTAAGATTTGGTAACCTTTATGGTGAGTTTCAATGGGGGATTTAATTAAGCAACAGCTCTGGCATTTCCTCAGATGAAGAGATTCCAGGGAAGGGAATTTTCATCACACATTTATGTATTGACAGAAAATAAGGGATCTGGCTTCTCTAACTCTAAATGTAATGGATTGGTATCGTAGAATATGTGAACACTTGCTGTTTCAGAGCCATTAATATTTACCATTTCATCACAGAGGAAGTGCATTTTGATATTTCAGAAATTGCTTTCTGAAAATAGTTTGCCCAATCAAAAAACTGTTCACCAAATGTAGAATTATATCTGCTGCCACATAGCTCTGTCCTAGCATGAATAACAGTTATTGATTTTCTTGAACTGAGAGGTCAGTCCAGGGCAAGATACAATAAGACTGGATATAGAAGAAAAGAGTTTAGTTTGAATAGACTTTTTGGTGATGGACTATGAATGTTAGCAGTCATTGTTCATCTTTATTTTAGCATAGAATAGTCCAATAAGGAGTTTCAGAGAAACACAGAAAGCTGTGAGAAATACTTATCTGATTATAAGAGAAAATGTCCAGTATTAAAACAACGGATGCACTGAAAAAGCATATACAAAATGGAAAGTGATATTTACAATGAGTTGAAATACTTACTTAGAAGGATTGGATTTTGGTACACAGTTGTTCTGAGTAAACAGAAAGCTTAAGTTGCTCTGCTTTTGTAGACCGCAAGTTACTTGTACTATCCCTCTTTTGTCCATTTCAGCAGCAGTCTGGGATTATGTGCCAGTAAATTTACTGCAGGATACCTTTTTTCTCTCCCAGTTCCTCTGTAGCTGTTTACTTTCTCCATGAAACAGCCTCCACTCCCACCAGGCCTGCATTGCCTTATCAACATGCCTCTCATTCACTAGCTTGCTCACAGCTAATTTTCATACCTCTACCCTGATTGTGTTTAGGCTTTCCACAAAACTTTAGTGTGCTGATGCTTTTGGAAGGATAATATGTATTTTATTTCAAGAAGGTGTGGTAGGTTAGCACATTTTGTTACACCATTTGTAAAGCAGCTTTTCTAGAGGAACAGTATTTCCCAGGATTTTGTCAGTGTCAGGCAAAGAACTTGGATCTTTTCAGAGCTGTAAAAAGTGGAGTCCTACGAAACTTGCCAGGCAGGGCTCATCCACCACCCACAGCAAGGGAGCAGAGCAAGCCTGCAGATCATGGCCGGATTCAACCAAGCATCTGGGTCTAGGTGATACTGTGTTGATGAGACAGCCTGAGATCCCAGTGGGAATCCAAACTACAGTCTTGAAGATCCCTGGCTGACCTTAAATAGAGCTCCTGGGCCCATGGGTGAGGTTGGTTGCCTCCATTAAAGCTTTTCGAGTGCCCTCAGGGCTCTAACAGCTTGTGGAGAGTTCTGAGCTGAGGGCAATGGAGTACCAGTATTTGTAGTAGTATTAATTCACTGTTTCCGTTCAGTGCCAGCGGAGTTACATCTGTGTCAGGTGGACACTGTGTACTTAAGAACTGGGCCCAATACATTTAGGCAGACTCAGCAAGTAGTCCACTTGCAGTACTTTATAAGAAATGTCTTTGCCTACAGAGTGCCAATAAGCAGCGTCTCAGATTTTCTCGTGGAAATTAATGAATGTTTATAAATAGCCTAACATTTTACTTTCTTAGTGGCCCAGCCCATAAGTAAGGTGAATATCTGTATAGTTTTACTAAAAATTAATATTAGGTGGTTTACACACTGTGTGCTTTTGTCTTTACAAAAGTACACATTCATGTCACCTTCACACATTTAGGAGATTAATTAAGGGATTCAGTTTCCACAATCAACATTGTGCCAAGTTTTGGAACAGCTTTTAAACAAACACTGTTTCCAGTAGAAATCCAGTGCATAATTACATAAAAATAAACACAAAAAGACAGCTTATTGCTGAGGTTAATTCTCCTACAGATGTGAATGAATATTCAGTTTGAGAATATTTTTCATGCGTTAAGGAGTAAATGTTTGGCTAGGCTATGTTTGTTTTACCTCATGAAATCTGTGATCCTGCAATGTCTAATGCATCAAGTAGATCTGTGCTTGCTGGTCATTCCCTTGAAGTCAGTGGAAATATTTACCAATTTAAAGTTTTGCAGATAGGTTAGGCAGTTGCATGCTCTAGTGCTAAAGGATGGGGGGATGGAAAACATTTGAGAGATAGCAGCAAAGACTTGGATTACAAAGTCAATTTGCCTTGTAGAAATAGGTCAAAAATACAGCTGATGTGTGCTTAGACAGAATATGGAGAGGGAATAAAAATAGGATTTTAACAGAATTTGCTAATCAGATAAAATAATATTGTAATTAATGCTCGAGATGGAAAACAACCTGATGAATTCACTAGGGGCTTACAAAAATCTGGTCTTTTTCTCTTCCTCTTCCTCTTCCTCTTCCTCTTCCTCTTCCTCTTCCTCTCTTTTCCTTTTCCTTTTTCTTTTCCTTTTCCTTTTCCTTTTCCTTTTCCTTTTCCTTTTCCTTTTCCTTTTCCTTTTCCTTTTCCTTTTCCTTCTTCTTCTTTCTTTTTTTTTTTTTTCTTTTGTTTTCTTTTGTTTTCTTTCCCCTGTGTGTGGAATATTCACTGAAGCTGCTGGGAAAACTCTACAGGTTTGACTTTATAGAGTCTGTATTGCCCTGTCTTGACATTGCATGTCACTGTTCTGTCACTGAATGAAAATGCTTTTCCTCTCCTTGCTGAGGAAGATGTAGTAGTACAGCCTTGTTAAGTCCACTGGTCTCCCTCCTATTGGTGCAAAACTGAGGTACATTAGAATGAAAATCCCTTGCTTCTAGGAAGTGTATTCCTCTTCCATTACAAAGGGAAAAAGGAAGAAAAAAGAGCAGAGCAAATCAGAATTAGAAAAATGAATTGGCTGCAGTTAAGGAGTAAACCATTGAAAACACTGGGAATTTTCAGGAGTACAATGTAGGAAGCAGTAGATATTGTCACATTTACTTTGTACACAATCCTCAGAAGATTCAGAACGCTTGGACTTGTTTCCATGAGAAGGAGGAAGCACTGAGAGCCAAACATCCCATCTGTGTAGCCCTGTTTGCTTCTGAGCAGAACAAACGAGCTCAGTCTCCTTCAGCAGAGAAGATCAAACACCAAGAGTCCTTGGACTTGCCCCTACTCCCACGACTACCCTTCCTGACGGGAAGTGTGTGCTCCCATGCTCCTCGCTTTGTCTGTTCCCTCCTCTTCCACAGAAATTCCTGAGAGCACATGCCACAACCCCAGCCACCTTCCAGAGTCTCCTGAGTGGGGATTTCTGTTGATGCAGCAATCTCTTTCCAGAAAGGCATGTGTGTGCGTCACATGTCTGCCTTCAATTAAAGGAATCCAGCATTCCCATCAACCTCAGCACAGTCTGTGCTTCCCAGTAAGTTAGCAGCTGGTAACCATGAATACCCAGCACACAACAGTATTACATGGGAATAGGTGGACAGGGATTAAGGTTAGTTTGTTTTTCTTAAATGCATATTAACATAATATTGTTCAAAATTAAGTGTTATGTGTTTAAACAGAATCTCTGTGCAGAGTGAAAAAGACACATTTGTAACTGTCATGCAGTTAATGTGTTGTACTCAGTGCTGCATGACAACACTAATTTGACTAAAGTCAAATACTTTGTCTTTTTATAACACTGAAATAAATTGCTGAAATAAATTCCAGTTGTACCCTAATTGCCTGGAGTAAAACTTACAAATTACTCTAAGAACTAGTGGTTCTGGACATGTCTGGATAGAGGATGTTTTCCTTTTCCCCAGTATGACAATTCCTTTATTAGGGCATTTGAACTTGGGCTCACTGTAAGGGAAAATGGGAAAGGTCACTGTACAAAACCCACATTTCGCTAGGCTGTTCTTCTATCTGACCTCATCACAGCTAGAGATGGGATTAGGGGAGAGGGCAGTGGTTTCACAGATTCAAGTTTCTTATATTGCGTGTTTTGTTGAATTACTGTAAAATGTTAGCCCTTTGGGTCCTGAGAACAAAATTAAGAGGGGAAGAAAGGGCAAAAGGGAAAAAGGGTTACTGAATGACTTGAAATGCAGCCAAGAATCAATATAATGAAACTTGGCTCAAAGCCCCTTGCTGTAGCACAGCACTCAAAGATCAATTGCAGGGATGTATCTAATTTTGAAAACATACCTGACGTTTTTAGAGGTTGTCTGACTGAAATGAAAATCAGATTCCACTTGTACACTGTGATTTTTATTCCTTTTCTGAAAAAAAATAAAAATCAGCAATCGGTTTTGTCATATTTTTTCCCCTGATTTGAAAGCAGTAGTTGCATGTGAATTTTAGTTTTTGTTTGTTTGTTTGTTTTCATGTTGTTGTCGTTTGTTTGTTTGTTTGTTTGTTTTTTCCAGTTTCATCTTGTAGTTTCAACTGTAACTTTAAACATTGCTGGTTAGCAGAATTGCTAGTCTTTGAAGTGCTTACTGTGTCAATTGCTAGGCTCCATTCTGTCTTCCACTTAAGAGAGAGAGCAGGTGATAGAGCACAATGGCATTAAGAGGCACTGTGTAGAGTCAGGAATCTCATCTAAATGAGATTTGTCACACCTGACTTCAGGTGTCCACGATGTGAGTGTTAATGCACAAGTGAGATGGCTGAACTTCCACTATAGTTTATAGATCTCTAGGCAACACAGGCAGTGGAGAACAGACTACTTTGTTTCATTCTACTATATATTCCTAAATTGTGCCAAATTAATGATTCTAGCTCTGTAGGTTGTATCAACAAAATTTGAATTGGCTGTATGGAATCTTAGATGTCTCTCTCTCACACAACTCTTATAGTTATTATAGAGGAATCAGTACATCGAGGACTGTATTTGTATGACCTGTATTAGACATTTACTTTATGGTGACATAATTCATGTTTTTAAAAAGATTTTTTCTTTCCATGAGCTGTTGCTCAAGTTTAGATGAGTACTTCATTTCTAGAGAGCTACACAGTATGTGTCTATATTTTAAGGTGAGATGAATCCCACCCTTAGTTTCACTTTTCGCGTGGCTGAATATCAGTAATTGTCAATTTCATGGCAGACTTGCTTAATCCCATGTGTGTATCCCAAATTAATTTAGCACATCTCCATTCAAAACTAATTAAAATATGCAAAATATGTACTCATTTAAATAAATAAATGGTGATGTTGCATGTAAGTTTCATTGGGTACACATTCTCAACAAATGATCACAGAGACCAACTATCACAAATATTTCCATAAATGAATGCATGTGACAGAGAATATGCATGCAGCTGTTTGAGTTTTTTGAGAAGAATATCCAGTCCCAGAACATTCCTCTGCATCTTTAGGGATAGCATAATGTGAACTGTGAATTGCAAATAATGAACATTCAAGAGAAAAAAAAAAAAAAAAAGTTTATGCATAAACTATGGTTGAAAAGACATTTACTCAAATCACACACAGAAGAATTCAGAGATAGCAGATTCATAAATATTGATTTTTTATTGTTTTCCCCTCAGTTTGCTGGAGAACAGCAGACATGCTCAATACAAGCCGTTAATAGTTTACTTAACAATACAGAAACACGACACTAAATATTGCTACCCCACTCCCAACCTTTTAAATTGCAGTGGAGTTGCTCAGACCTACAGATAAATTTTAAATCACAGGCTCCAGTGTATGTGAAAAGCCTACTGATATATATATATATATATATATGTGTGTGTGTGTGTGTGTATATATACACATATATATATATGTGTGATATATATAGATATCACACAAACAACATTTTTTCCTTACAGACTTCTGAACATGCAAATTCTTTGGTAATGAAGAATTAAAGCTTGAAGATCTTGGGGATTTCTGGAAAAAGAAAAAAAAAAAGTTGTTTTTCTTTCTGAAATGTTGTTATTCTTTTTGAAAATAACAACAGTTTATACTGTCATTGTTTCTCTTTGTGTAGAAAATGAATTACTGTTCAGTTTTCATGGCAGGAGAGTGCAAAGTGATGAAAGCCTGCCAGAAATGCAAGAAGACAGTGGATTTTGGATGACTGGTGTAAAAGATGAGGAAGTATTGTAATAAATGGAATTGTTTGTTCAGAACAGTCAGAAATAGTAGGAACAAGAGCCATACAGTGGCAACCACAGTGGTCCCTTTTTGAGTCCCAGTTGTGCTTACTGATAGCCCAAACCCTTTGAACCCACACAGAGGGGCTTTACCAAGCGGTGTATGCTACAGCCAGTGTCACTAGATGGCACACTAAAAATCAGGAACCTTAGGTTTTTACAAAAAGTCAAAAAGAAAAAAAAAAAAAAAAAAAAACACAACACTAAAAGTTGGGACTTTTCCAAATGTCTGAATGTCGTGTAACAGTAATGATGGCTTTGTAATTAGATATTCCTGTTTCCCTCAAGATCTTGGAAGCACCCTGAATCAGTTTGCAGCCCACTGGGAAATCCTTCAAAGATTATAATAGCTGAAAACACCCCTTACAAGATAAAGCAGTAACACTATCAGAACAATACACTTTTCTGTGCCTAGAGTCAATGTTTCAGTTTTTATTTTGCCCATAAAAGTGGAGTCACTGTAGAAAGCAAAATGAAAAAAAAGAAAAAAGAAAAAAAGCTTTGTGAGGACGAGAGAGATGGTTCCTAATCAATGCTTGGCTGGAGAATGATAGAAGAGTGCCTGCCTAAATGGTTGTCTTTTGTTTGTTTGACTCATTTCTGCCCCAGATGTATAGCCACAACTGTTATTATGAAAGTAGCTGTCAGCCTTGCTTATGTGCTCACAGTGCAATAGCATGGCTGTATCATGAGTTGTATCATAGAGGGTATTAAGGCACTGAATAAAGCAAACAAATGCTTCAAATGCTTCAATAAATTCTTAAACTCTGCACAGTGTGATAACCATTAGTTCAATGTTTTATGAATAAGAGAAGGGCCCTTTGTATAAAATATTTCCTTGTACAAACACCTATCGGAATAATCAAATAAAGAACTTGGAGGAGTTTTTGTCTCGATACTAAACAGATTATTTGGCTCCTTGTCTGCCTCTTCTCACAGGTACTGCAATGAGCATCTGTTGTGCCCCCCTCATGTGTTTTGGACAGGCTGGGGTCCATGGGAACGCTGCACTGCTCAGTGTGGAGGAGGGATTCAAGCTCGGCGTAGGATATGTGAAAATGGTCCTGACTGTCCTGGCTGCAGTGTGGTAAGTAATTCTCAGCTTGCCCTTCAGCAAATAGGCATGTGCCCATGTGATGTACCCCTAACATGAGTCAGTAGAGTACATTTGTCTTTGCATTGCTGGTGTGTGTTGAAATTCACACAGTTTATTGGAGAAATATATATCAATCAGTTTTTATATAATGTCATCTAGATTATAGGCTTCCTGAGGCAAGGTTGGTGCAGATGGGCAATGTGTCTTCGGCAAGTTTATGGTCTTTTTTATTTTGTTCACCAGAATACATGGGAACTCTTGCTATGAGCCCAGGTCTCTGGTGTCTCTGGTCCTGTACAGCACAGAAAAGGATAGCTTTAAAATCTAAATAAATAATGTGACAAAAAGTGAATACAGATTACACAGTGATCTTAGCATCTCAGTAGCCTAACAGCTGCCAATTTTTGAAGCTACTGTGGGACAATTTTGAATGAATTAAATAAATTGTGAATACCTCATTTACAAAGGGAAGTGTGGGGAACAGCATATAGGGGCTTTTTCTTACATATGAACAAACAGAGCATTATGTTTCATGGGATGGGCACATCAAAATGGAACATTGCTTTCTTGAAGCAGTATATACATAGCAGCGTATGAGTGTTTGAGAGAAACATAGCAGAGACATGCAGAGAGCAGGGTGACAAGTTCAGTGCAGTACACTAGGAAAATAAGCTCGGTGTGAATAGTGATGAGTGGTTAACACCATCAAAGCCAAAGGAAGGGATTTTGTTGCAGTACAACTAGAAGCTGAAGGAAAGACTTAGCAAGTGTAGGTGAATATCAGAAGACGAACCTTGGGGTGCCGTTTCATGTTACAGCTAATTTGAATTCTAGTGATGGATTGTCATGGAAGGGGATATTATGTAGAAAGCAAAATTTGAAGTGGCTGAAACCTAAGAAGATAGATTCTGTTGCTGAATGACAGAAGGTATTGTTAATCTCCCCAGTGACCAAAATGAACACAGCTCAAAGGAAAATTGTGGGTTCTGTTTTATCCATGTAGAGTTTAATGACTAGGCCTAATGCTGCACACTGAGAAATATGCACTCAGCTTTGTTCCAGAATACTAGACACAGAATAATTTTTATTTATTTCTGTTTTCACATATTAAACCAATCTTTACATGCCTTCATTTTAGAGAGTAAACAATTAATTCTGAGGTTTGTCATCATCTCTAGACTATTTGTTAGTCTGGTAGTAATTCAGTATTAAAGGAAGGATCATTTGTTACCTTTCTTAATTTTAAGCATTTGTGTATTTTCCCAGGATTTGTTCTCTTAATATTTATCCTGGTGGTAAAGTGCATTTTCATTATATTGAAAGCATCCAACATTTTTTTTCTTGTCTTTCAGCTGAACTTTAAGAATTAGCCTAATAACTTTTTCAAAGTTTTCCAAAATATTTGTTTCCCCCAATGATACACAAAAAAAGCAGACATATGGCCTAGATCTATTGTTAAGTCTTCATGGCTAGCATAGTAAAGAGCATAGTGTGAAAGGTTTCTGTCCCAGTCATCCCTGTTTATCCCATCTCCTAGTATTCATGACTTCATGGGATGGGATAAACAAGTATTCTAGTATAGCTGGTATTCATTATTCACTTGGAAAACTAAATAATCTCAGGAAAAAATGCAATGAAAGTGGTAGTATTCTACCCTACCTACTGGATATCAGATCTGGAGTAAAAGATGTTATAAGCCTTTCACCAAGTGAATGAAAGGCATACCTGAAATAGGCTCAGGGAATTAAAATACCAAGTTCTCTTTTTTTTTTTTTTTTTTTTTTTTTTTAATCATGAGAAGATAGCTTTAATATAAAAGAAGGCATTCTGAGTTTCTTATTTACCTTCAGTAAAGATGAATTCAGGGAAACTTTCATAATGCTAGAATACCCTGAGTTGCCATAGGTCTGCAGTTGTATGGTTTGGATTCTGCTGTCTGTGTAGTCAGGACTTGCATTCTTAAAAAGCAGGAAAGAAGCACGTAGACTGAGGAGAGCATACCATTTAAGAAGAAAATAAAAATATTAGACTTCATTTCATTTTGAAATGTTTTTGGTTTTTTTTTCTGATGCATCAGAAGTGTAGGGAGGCCTAAGTGCTGTCTTGGGACCACTTTCAACTATGGTGGTTCTTTATCTTTAAAACAATTTTTCAATGGGGGGTTGGGAGAGAAAAAACACTGCAACTGTTTTCTTAAGAAAGGGTCTTCATCTTGTTTGCCAGCAGTATCAGGGGACCAGATATCAGGTAGGGAGTACCTACCTCTTCTGTTTACTAATCTGAGACCAGCCTGTGTGTCTGTAGTACAGCCAATCTTAATCTCTTTAGCTGTTCTCATTTTGCTGCTTTTACCATATCCACAGCAGTTGTCTGTGTCCATCTGATGATTTCTACTATGTAATTTTTACTCAGCAAATTTCCTCCCTTTTAGCTCTGTTGTATTGCTGTTAGTCCATAACAGCACAGCAGGTGGCTACTGCTTGTGTTTTGTTTTATTCTCAAGTGCTGGTTCCTTGGCTGTATCTCATATTCAACCAAGGCAGAATTCAACCAAGACGATTGGATATTTCTTATCAGTACTTAGTAGAGAGTTCCATGCAGCTATTGCAAACTTAGCATCTTATAAAATAATAATAATAAACCTTTTGATGCATACAGATATTCCAAAGATATAAAAACATGATGGTATTTTAAAGATGCATCTCTCACTGAAGTTTACTCAATACATAAAAATAGATAACCGGAGAATAAAGACCAAAACCATTTAATCATTTTTGCTCAATATAGAAGATCATAAACTTTTATGATATATGAGAGCTAGAACACAGATACTCCAGAAGGTCAAAAACATGAAGTTTGAAGTCAAAATCTGGAGCCATAAGGACCTGTCAAGATCTTTATGCTAATCAAAGTTAGTGCAGAATGCTGGAAATTGTCTAATGAGTGAGAGGATTGTCACAGCCAAATTTAAGAGCAGCCAAAATCAGGTAATTGAAAGCTTAGGTGGATGACAAAACCGGTATTACTCAAATGTATTCAGGTGATCCATGTGCTAGAGAAAGCACTGTGGAATTCTGTGGACTAAGTTAATATGACTCAGAGGACAAATCTCTTTAGATTTTACAGCATACTTGGGTAAATTGTACGTTTGCTTCAGAAAGCTCTTTTCCCCTGAGAAGCATAATCTCAGTTGAATTTGACTCGGGTCAGTAATAAAAAGTAAATTATTTTCAGAATTATTCCTAGAATAGGAATTCTAGTCCAAGGCTCCAGTTGGATAACATACATTTTGTATTTGTGTTCTCATTTCAGTCATGCTAACATATGCATTAATTTTAGTATTGTAATGGAAATCTGGTAAAGAGTATATACTTCACATATACCAAAACAAAGCATGTTAGATTTTTCTGTGAAATAGAACAGAAGAGCAGATTTTGTGTTGTTGTTCCTTAAAAATAGTTGCTAGTGTTGCATTCATATTTTTTAATTATTATTTTAATGTTCCAGAATTGTGCTGAAAACCAGGGAATTCTGTATTCTAAAGTTTCTGCTATGACACATGTTTAAAAAAAAATGTCTTGGAAAAACAAATATCAGAAATGTTCTCTTTCATTAAGTTTTGAAAAGGAATTTGAAGATGGAAGGTTTGCAGAAATACTTTGTCCATCAGAAAGGACACAGTCTGCCTTTAAAATATTTGTCATATCCCAAAATAAATTCCAAACGCCCATTTGAGCAACAAGAGAACAGAAAAGATTGTTATTGTGTTTATATTTATTTATTTATTTATTTATTTATTTATTTATTTAAGTTTCTGCCTGATCTCTAAGTTAAGGGAAAATACTCCATCGTCTATTGCAAAACCAGAAAATGTACCTCACAGAAAATGTGAGGTACAAAAAATTACACTTTTTCTATGACATTTGACTATTTCATGCTCGTTTCCTTTTCAAATTTTTTTTTTTTTTCCCTCTCTATAATGTAAACTCCGTGGAATATTAGTTGTTTCTTGTATGTTTTAAATGTTTTGCAAAATAGAGCCTGCCTTCCTCTGATGATGTATATGTAGCTGCAATTATAACCAATATCAAGTAATTAAAACGGTTTAAAAAGTCACAAGAAATAGTTTCAGAAAATGCTGACATACTGAAAAGTGGTACATGTGACTCTCAACTTTGTCAGTTAAGTGGGTTATCAACTTGGCATGCATAGTCGAAGTAAATGTGAAATACAAACTGATTTAAATGATGTGAATATATATCTAAGTATGAGGCAGTTAAGGTAGTGTTTAATTACATACGCAGCAATCATTCTGCTGTTTGATTTATTTAACTTTGAGAAAGGGGCTAAATTGCAAGTTGTTTGCTTTCTTGCTTAAAATAAAGCATTGTGAAACTTCACTTTTTTGAGAAGTATATAATTTTAAAAGTAAAGCTACAAAATAAACCTTTGTCTCTTGGAAAACTATCAAAACTCCCCTTAATTCAGGACAAATTAAGAAATTCACTACAACCTACGACAGTTGATAGTGACTTCAGTTTTCTTCTGAGGTTCCTATAACAAACTTTTTCAGGGACTTCCAAGTCACGTGCAATATTTTATTTTATGGAACAATTATAGTTGTTTTGAAATCTTTTTCAAACCTAGTTGGACATGTTGCCCTAAATATGTATTCTCACATTCAGGAGCTTTGCTCTTGATTGTTATGTATGATACAGATTATGTACTTTGGATTCAGAATCCCAGATCTTATTTAAAATACCATATAAACAAATCTTACGGTAACTATGCATAAGCTTTCCCAGGGCTTTCAGTGTAGGGAATGGCTTTGTTCCACAAAGTCAGGTGAAGGCCAAGTGCCTCTGTTCATGTAAGGAGTCCTATTGATCAGAGATTGGAGACATGATTCAGTACATCCAGGACATTCCATGCTGTGTCCTAAAATGCCAAGTTCACCAGTGTCCTGTTACAACTTTTGCTATTTGTTATGGTTTTCAGCAGCTCCTATGCTGTAGATCATAGAATCATAGAATGGCTTGGGTTGGAATGGACCTTGAAGATCATCTAGTTCGAACCCCTCTGCCATGGACAGGGATGTCACCCACTAAATCAGCTTGCCCAGGGTCTCATCCAACCTGTCTTTGAACACCTCCAGGGATGGGACATCCACAGCTTCTCTGAGCAACCTATTCCAGTGCCTCACCACCCTTTGAGTGAAGAATTTTCTTCTAAGCCCTAATCTAAATCTCCCCTCTTTTAGTTTAAAACCTTTTCCACTTGTCCTGTCATTATCTGCCTGAGCAAAGAGTTGCTCTCCATCTTCTTTATAAGCCCTCTTTAAGTACCAAAAAGTTGCAATAAGGTCACCCCAGAGCCTTCTCTTCTGTAGGCTGAACAGCCCCATCTTCTTTTAGCCTTTCTTCAAAGGAGAGTTGCTCCAGCCCTCTGATCATCTTTGCGGGCCTTCTCTGGACCTGTTCTAACAGATTCACATCCTTGTGATGAGGTTTGACTGGAGAGCTGTCTTACCTAACAATATGAAATTGCAACAAGTTGCGTGAAAAATACTGATTCATTAGAGGACAAAAACTTAAATTAGTTTCCACCTTCAGATACAGAGTTACTGCTGAGTCCCTTATTTGTTCCAGGTTGCATCCGTTGCTGGTCAGTGAGTTTGATTGTTAGCACACATGCAGTTTGTGACTAGCCACTGCATGTCTTTTAATTTTAGTGGTAGGACTGCTAAGTTCTCCTGGCAGGAGATATGAGAAAGGGGAAATGAAAGAAGGAAAAATTTTGAAGTCTTGAAATATAAACTTACAGGAAATCAAGCTTCACTAGTCGCTTATGGAACTACACGTGTAGTGTAGTTTTCTTTGATAAATAGTATTTCTGTGAAATCAGAATTGACAACAGAGAGAATGGTATACATAAATAAATAAATAGTTATTTTAACAGAGAGACTCAAGTAACGGTAAGATATGCAGCAACTGAAATGTACTTTGAGGGAATTCAAGACCAAAAAAGAACATCATATGTAACTCCCAATGTTTCTACTAGTCTGTTCTGGGAGAAAGTTTCTTCCTATCCTGCATCTAGCAATCATGAGAGCAGGTTACACCAGATAGCCATCTAGAAGCACATCTGGTATTTCCTGTACAGTTTCAGAGGACTGGCTTAGCCCACTAACCCCAGCTGCAACCAGTTTCAGGTGCCAAAAAAGAAGGCAAAGAATAAGGTAAAAAAGTACATGGAAAATCTGCATATGCAAAAGAATCCTTCTTGATCCCTGGAAGCACCTGACTAAAACTCAAAATATGACAACTGGTTATAGTAATTACTATGCTATAGAAATGCACCGATTTATAAATAGTAAATGTAATGGAACAGTTGTATGAACGGCATATTTTTAAGGACATCAGAGGCCTGAGGTACGAGTGAAACTCATATAGCTCTACATTGTGTTTTATGTGGAGTGAAGGAGGAAAAAAATAATCTCTGTCCTGGAGTAATATGTTGGGAGGGAGGGGGAATGATAGACTGCTGTTGTTGTTGTTTTTTGTTTGTTTGTTTAAGAGAGAAAAAGATAGCAAGCCTCATGTCTACATTTATCTAAATTAAAGGAAAAGAAGAAAGTGATGCAGGTGGAGAGGGGCTGTTTTACCTGATCTCTGATTTTCAAAATGCCAAAAAACTTCAGGGTATAAAATAACTAAGATGCAGAATGGAAAGTGGAAATCAATTCCTTAAGATACTA
Source organism: Aythya marila (assembly GCF_965140915.1). Classification (NCBI taxonomy): domain Eukaryota; kingdom Metazoa; phylum Chordata; class Aves; order Anseriformes; family Anatidae; genus Aythya; species Aythya marila. The sequence goes on from NC_139043.1 coordinate 84,929,678, forward strand.
CTAAAGCAGACTACTTGATACATTCCTTGCATTATTTTTCAAGAAGATTACAGGGGCTTTTTTTGCCAATCAAATTGAAACAGCTTCAAAGTATATGGCTTTAAATTTGTGATACGGTATTACAAGGAAGTATGGTCATTGAAGTGATATACTAGCAAGAAGATGTAGGAGTTGAAGGGTGTATCCAGCCAGGTATACATGTACTATTGGGTTGTCATGGAAGAGGATATGTGAGATTATTGTGAGATTACTCTAGATTTCCTAAAGGAAAGAACTTGGGTTCTAAGAAAAAAAATAAAATGATAATTTTCTTTGTAATACTGGCAGAAAAATTTGGATTATGTTTTCTGGTGTCCTGAAGTTGGGAGGCATCATCAACGCAGAAGTTGATTTGGTTGTTTTATTGCTAGATGTCTCTGAGGGCTGAAGTAATATAAGTGAAAAGAGTTGTATCATCATTGCAAAGTCATAGAGTTTCAAGGAATCTCCTGCTCTCACTTTGAAGCACAGTGAAGTACAAGACAGCAGTTGGGTGCACAAGTTGTTTATAATACTAGCTAAAAGCCAGAAAAGTTACGTAGCAGTGAAAAAATGTAGATTTGGTTTTAGCAGTTAGGAAGTTTCAGAAAGGTATTTCAAATAAAGACATAAAGGTAATCTAGGGTTTCCCATAAAAAATCTTAGAAAGGCTGACTACAACAGCCCAGACTGAAGCTAGTTGAAATCACGTTGCAAGTAATGGTTAATTCTCCATCACTGCTTATCTTCACTTATCTTCAAAGTGGAGCTTATTTTGAAGCTGAATTTATCTAATTCCCTTGAATTAAGGACTGAAGTCATTGGATCATGTTACAATTTCCTCTACAAATTTTATAAATCTTTTCCATCTCAAAGCTGTCTTTGTAAGTATGCAAACACCTTAATTTTACTGCAGGTAGCTCAGCAACAACCTTAGGGCATTGTGCAGTTACAATCAAAATGGGGAAAAAGGGTGCATGACACATCACATTGAAAATTATGCCAGAGGCATGATAGAGCTGTTCTATAAATCTGTTCTGTAGCCACACTTACTGTTCTTAAAGGAAAGTAGTAGAAGGGAGTATAGCCCTAGGAAATTTTCAGAGAAAGCCAAAGGCTGGGATTCTGATAAGTCGGAGTAGACAGGGTTCTAGTGTACAAAGGACCAATATTTAAAATAATAACAGATCTGCAGAGGAAACACTGGAATTTCTGTGCACTCTGTATTGTAATATACAATGTTAATTTTTAATTTTAAAGTAATATGAAGCCACTTAATTGAATTAAATTCTATTCAGGGCATTGTTATGTGATGCAACTTGTTGCAAGACATTGTTGAGGCTTAAAACTTAAGAATAAAAAAAACTATTCAACATATTCAGCAACTCTATACAAAGTGTGCAGAATATCGGGATGAAGTAGAGTTATAATAGATCCAAAAAAAAAATTAAAGCTTAGGTGGCATGATAAATCACATTTTAAGCTTTTAAATCTTTTTTTGAATATGAAGAGTCTGATTGATCTGTGCTTTGAGCATTCCACTTATTTCTGTGCTGTCCTTTGCCAATAACCAGACAACATGCCTGATGTAGAATGGCATTTCCAGTGTTCCTCTTTTTAATTTATTATTGAATAAGCTTATAACTAACTGCTCCTCTCGTTATTTTGTTCCTTTTAGCCTTAGACTCCTGTAGTTAAAATGCTATCGTGCAAACATAGTTAATAACACGTTAAACTCTATACCAGAAACTGTACTCACATGTAGACCTGATTGCTAACACAAAGCAGTGTTTTGTTTCAGACTTTTGACCTTAGTAAGTTGAGGGATGGTTGAAGCCTGAAAAAATATTATGCACTGTTGCTGTTATAACTTCACTACTGCAGTGAATGTTGAAAAGTGTAAGATTGATTTGTTAGCTGAGCTAATTGGCAGCAGCCCTTAGCCATCAGAGTGCAATTATAGTGGATAGAGTGGATCTCTATCCAAAATCATGATGTTTATCTAACAGCTTTTGTTTTCACTTACTCTCAGTGTTATAGAAATTTTTAATTTATTAGGCTGTGATAGGATTCTGCTTTTCAATGAAAATAGTGTCAGGAAGCCCTATTCTTACCCAAATTATATCAGGTTGGGGCATCATTTTATATAAATTTGGGAATATTTACTGATGAAATTAATAAAGTACTATTTTTTTTCCTCCTGGGTTGATTCCTTCATCCCTTCCACATTCAATTGTTGGCTTAGAAGATATCTGCACTAATACTATAGCCAGCAAATACAAGGCTGTAAGTTACTCAAAGCCCCTGACAAACGTGTTCATAAGCCTTAAAAAAAGGCAAGCATACATTTTCATTGTGTTTATTCATCCTTTTGTATCTTGTGTCTTGTGATTCTGAGTCTATTGTAGCATACTGAAATATATTTAGGCCTAGATATTTCAGTAGATGGGATTGCATTCTTCATGTCTGAAAATATAAATTCACATAAGCACTGAACATATTTACTGTTATACACAGTGATTAGCCTGTACAGCTTAAAGGGCAGGATGTAGTTTCACAGTCTCACTACACTTTATGGTACTGAAAGCAGCACCACATAGCGTATATATATTTTTTCTGACTGAGTAGTAAGCTGAAAGTAAAACGATGAATCCTGCAGATTCCAAGGCAGCATTTTTTTTTTCATAAGACAATACTTATAACATCAACTGAAACATCTGAAAGGTGAATGAATTTGAAGTCATAAGCCCAGCCCTTTCAATTTACAATACAAAAATCCTCAGCTTTGTAACTCATGATGATTTCTAAAATGAGAGATCAGTGAAGCATTTATGACCCTGTAAAGATAAAGACATTGATTTATCTTTCCTTTGAACTAGGTGAAGCCTCTGTGCAGACTGGGAGTGGTCCAGGTGGTCAACCCCAGAATACAATTCTTGTTTGCTTTGTCCAGAGATGTTCTAAATGGAAAAGAGCAGCTGTAGACTATACCTTTAGTTTTCAGCTATCACATTCAGAGGAAGCACAGACTCACTTTCATCTCTTTGAGCTTTGAATTAGCCCACTTAAGGAAAAGTGAAAAAGAAATTCATTTAAAGTCAACATGCTAGCTGTGCTAGCAATTTACTGACATTTCAAATGGAAAGTCAGCCAGGTTGTCAGCTGGTACAAATTCATGACACCCTGTTGATTCCCTCTGGGATGCACAAGAAAACTTGCAAGTTACAGCTTGACTATTAACCCTTAAAATTATAAACATTTCTCCAGAATAACACGGTAATAGGAGAACCTCAATGCTTTCATCATGTTCCTTAACTTAGACTACCCTCACTGGTACCTCTTTGTTCCATTCACCCTGCCATGCAGGTGTCAGGGTGTTTCTTCTCCACCATGCCAGCATGGAGGCTGCACAAGTACTGCTAAGAAACAGGCTGTGTCAGGGATAGTACCTGAACCACTCATTTCCTTCCTGGATAGAGAGGAAGAGGAAAATGTAAATCTCTCCCTAGATCTCATGGCAGTATGGGGAAGCGAGGGGGTGGGGTTGCCCTTTATGTGAGGGAGCAATTAGAGTGTACCCAGCTCCAAGTGGAGAGCTTGTGGGTAAGAATTAAGGGGTGGGCTGGTATGGGAGACATGGTGGTGGGGGTCTACTACAGGTCTCCAGATCAGGAGGAGGAAGTCAATGAGGCCTTCTACGAGCAGTTGCCAGTAGCCTCACGATCACGAGCGCTGGTCCTCATGGTGGACTTCAATTACGCAGACATCTGCTGGGTAAGCAGCTTGGCCAGGCACAAGCAGTCCAAATTGTTCCTACAATGTGTTGAGGACAATTTTCTGACACGGGTGGTGGAGGAGCCAGCAAGGTGTGGGGGGTGCTCCTGGACCTCATTCTTACCAACAGGGATGGCCTTGTTAGGGATGTGAAGGGCAGCTTGGGATGCAGTGACCATGAGATGGTGGAGTTCCAGATGGAATTAGGCAAAGGAAGTAAGGCTAAAAGCAGGATTGCTACCCTGGACTTTCAAAGAGCCAACTTTGACCTCTTCCGGGGCTTGCTTGGGAGTATCTCATGGGATAGGCTGCTAGAAGGCAAGGGTGCTTGTGAGGGCTGGGCTACATTTAAGCAGCACTTCTTCCATGCTCAGGATCGGTGCATCCCGAAGAATAGGAAATCGGGGAAGGGAGGCAGGAAACCCATGTGGATGAGCAAGGAGCTCATTAATAAGATCAAAAGGAAGAGGATGGTCTATGAAATGTGGAAAAAGGGCCTGTCCTCTTGGGAGGAGCATAGATGTGTTGTCAGGTCCTGCAGGGACACAACAAGGAAGGCTAAAGACCACCTAGAGATGAGGCTTGTGAAAGAGATAAAGGATAATAAGAAGGGTTTTTTTTCAAGTATGTAAACAGCAAGAGGAAGACTAGGGACAATGTGGGTCCCTTGCTGAATGAGGGGGGTGTCCTGGTCACGGGAGATGCTGAGAAGGCAGAGATACTGAATGCTTTCTTTGCTTCAAGGACACTCCCCTAGGACTCCTCACCCCTGGCAATAGGACAAAGGGTCTGGGAAATGGAGGGCTCCTCCCTGGTGGAGCTGGGAGTGGTTTGGGAGCATCTGAGTGGGCTCAACGCACACAAATCCATGGGTCCCGATGGGATGCATCCGCGTGTGCCAAGGGAGCTGGCAGATATGATCGCCGAACCACTCTCTATCATCTTTGAAAGGTCCTGGAGAATGGGTGAGGTGCCTGAAGACTGGAGGATAGCCAATGTCACTCCTGTCTTCAAGAAGGGCAGGAAGGAGGATCCGGGAAACTACAGGCCAGTCAGTCTCACCTCTGTCCCTGGAAAGGTATTGGAGCAGCTTGTTCTGGATGCCATCTCCAAGCAATTGGAAGAGAAGAAGGTTATGAGGAGTGGTCAGCATGGATTCACCAAGGGGAAGTCGTGCTCGACCAACCTCGTTGCCTTCTATGATGGCATCACCAGCTGGGTAGATGGGGGGAGAGCGATGGATGTCATCTACCTTGACTTTAGCAAGGCTTTTGATACTGTCTCCCATGACATCCTACTAGCAAAGCTGAGAAAGTGTGGGATAGATGAGTGGATGGCAAGGTGGGTTGAGAACTGGCTGACTGGCCGAGCTCAGAGGGTGGTGATTGGCGGAGCAGAGTCTGGCTGGAGGCCTGTGACTAGCAGTGTTCCGCAGGGGTTGTTGCTGGGTCCAATCTTGTTCAACATCTTCATTGACGACTTTGATGAGGGAATAGTGTCTGCCCTCAACAAGTACGCTGATGACACAAAACTGGGAGGAGTGGCTGACACACCAGAAGGCTGTGCTGCCATTCAGCGAGACCTGGACCAGCTGGAGAGATGGGCAGGAAGAAACCAAATGAGATTTAATAAGAGCAAGTGTAGAGTCCTGCACCTGGGAAGGAACAACCCGAAGTATCAGTACAGGCTGGGGGACAACCTGCTGGAGAGGAGCTCTGATGAGAAGGACCTGGGGGTCCTGGTGGATGACAGGTTGACCATGAGCCAGCACTGTGCCATTGTGGCCAAGAGGGCTAATGGGATCCTGGCGTGCATTAAAAGGAGCGTGGTCAAGGGAGGTGATCCTCCCCCTCTACTCTGCCCTGGTCAGGCCTCACCTGGAGTACTGTGTCCAGTTCTGGGCTCCCCAGTACAGGAAAGACAGGGATCTCCTGGAAAGAGTCCAGCGGAGGGCCACAAAGATGATATGGGGCCTGGAGCATCTTCTCTATGAAGAAAGGCTGAGAGACCTGGGTCTGTTCAGCCTGGAGAAGAGCAGACTGAGAGGGGATCTCCTCAGTGTATATAAATATCTGAGGCGTGGGGGACAGAAGGATGTAGCCAACCTCTTCTCAGTGGTTTGTGGGGATAGGACAAGGGGCAATGGCTGCAAGTTAGAGCACAGGAAGTTCTGCACTGACATGAGAAAGAACTTCTTCACGGTGAGGGTGACGGAGCATTGGGACAGGCTGCCTAAGGAGGTTGTGGAGTCTCCTTCTCTGGAGATATTTATGGCCTGTCTGGACACCTACCTGGGCAGCCTGCTCTGAGGAACCTGCTTTGGCAGGGGGGTTGGACCCGATGATCTTTCAAGGTCCCTTCCAACCCCTACAGTTCTGTGATTCTGTGATACTTTGCCTGTTGTGTAGGCTGGATTGCTGGATGCCAGGTCAGGTACAAGACTGCTGTGCAGCTGACACAGAATCACAGAATGGTTTGGCTTGGAAGGGACCTTTAAAGGTACAACCTACCTGCCATGCTCAGCACAAGACTCTTTTGTATGATTGATGCTTTACTCCCAAGCAACCCCTTTTTTTTGTACATCAAGACCATTTTATGAATGTACTGGCTGATTCTAAGATTCTTTATAAAAAGGCATTTGTATGTTAGTTCATGTGAGGACATTGTATAAGGCTCAGACGTGCAACATGGTAGGTTCAATGTTTGGCTCTGCTATTTTGCTGTTCTGGTAATGTAATACTAGTGTGAATGTAACTCCTGGTAAGAAAAAAATAATTTCCCATAGCTGATCTTATTCTGGTCCCATCCCAGTCAATACAAACTATAAGAAAAAGCATTAGAGTTAGGCAACAAACTCACCTGCTCTCTTGGCCTTACCTGACTTAGCTATGTCTTTGGACAGCCTTCAATGATATAGCCCATCAGAAGTCCAGAGACTGTATGTGGTTACTCTATGAATAAAACCAAGATGTATAATCCTGCTTTAATATGAAGTATGTTCGCTCTATGTAAAGCATGGCAGACGTTCAGTCAGAAGTTTCTAAAATTTTCAGGCTATTGCTTAGAAAACTAGAATTACAGTATATGCATTCATGTAAGAGCACATAACCCTCTTTACAAATTCACTAAGCTCTGTATTAATAGCAGTTAATTTGTGTGTCCTATCCCTTCTTGAAAAGCAGATCCAGAATCCCCATTCATATATTGAAGCACTTGTGTGAGATAGCTTGGCAGCATGAATATTTTGTTAAAGAGACTTTAAAGTACTTAGAAAAAGAATTAATATCAGTGCATATAATCTCCTTCTGCAATGGAGGGCTAAGAGGAATATTAGACATATAGCGAAATGTAACATCAGCAATTTTCTATGAAGTATAAGATCTTCAGATTTTAAGATCCAATGTGAAGAAAAAAATATGCTGTGTTATAGAAATTAATCCATCAAAAACCTGTCTGTAGGTCATAAAATTTAATTTTTGGGGAAAAAAAAAGTGAAGAATGGAGTCTTTTAAGTGTCTTTAGTAGGAAAAATGTTTGAACCTCTTTTTTTTTTCTTTTTTTTTTTTTTTTTTCCATAATGATTGACATTTTATTTGCCACTTAGTTTTCTAGGTGTAACTGAAGCAGTAAAACAATATGAGATGCCCTAAACATAAAGTCAATTCAGTCTTTCATGACAGTCACAAAATGTCAAGAAAAAACAATTTATGTTGCCTTAAGTTTTATAGGAAGAATAGTTTGCACAAGCAGAATTCCCTGTGTTGTGATGTGTTGTGAGAGGCAAGCAGGGAAAAAAGTAAAATTTAAATCACGAGATCATGAGAGTGCAATGTTTTTTAAAAAAAAAAAAAAAAAAAACCATTTGTCTTTGCCAAAATCACAGAAGGGCTTTGCCAAAAAATAGTGAGACAAATAGAGATGAAAATGGCCTGTGTGTGTTTGATAAGGTAGGCATCCTTCACTATTTGGGGGAATTTTTTTGACAGGTTTAGTTCTTAGGACTGCATTCTGCCTGTGGTACCAGCCTGGTATAGTATATGCACTTTCTTAAGTATGCACTTTCCCTTTTCCTCTGCAATACCCCCTGGAGAGAGCCTTTGCAATGTTTTCCTGAAAGTAGACAGCTTTTTAGATATTAAAGTACTTCCAGTGCTTTTGAATATGTTTAACCACACAGGTGTCAGCACAGACCGTGTTGGACACCTTTCCTTGTGAAAATTGAGCACGTATTTCTCTCTTCCATTTCCTATCTTTTAACCAGTTTATTATCCATGAAAGGATAGTAGCATTTCTCCTAGCTTGTGACTGCCAATTTTCCTTAAGAGGCTTTGAGAGACATTGTGAAATGCCTTGCGGAAATCGAAGTTCACTGTATCAACTTACTTCCTTTACTCATGTTAGTTGACTCCTTTGGAATAGGACTCTGACTCTGCAGTCTCTCAAAAATAATGTCAGACTTACCACGTTCCAGGCCTCATATGGGAAAGGAATTGTAAGCAAAAGGCTGTGTGCCCCTAGCAACAGTTTAATTATTTCTGTTTCCTTAATTATATTCTTTGGTGTCTGTTTGTTTGTTTTGTTATTTGTTGCATAGTGTCTTCAAAACAGAAAAATTACGAACCATCCCTGTTGTGGTATTGCCATTTCTAAATGCCTCTTGTGCACCTTTATAATATATTTGGCCTACAGATTGCTTAGCAATATTTCTGTCTATAATACATTTTGAAGTAGGATTGACTTTTAGTTTTTAAAGCTTTTGAAGTTCCTCCTTAAATTATTTTTTTGGCCTCCCTTATTCATGCAATGTGCAGATTTCAATATTCTTTCCATACATTTTCCATTTGTACAGAACTTTTTGAAGAGTGACTTAGTACTTTTAATAACCTTTCTCTCCCAACTGTTTATCTCTGCTGATTTCTTTTCAGCCTTTCTCAGATTTCTTGATAGACAGCAAGCATTTGCTCTCTGCCTCTAACACCGTGCCTGTGATGTTCTAGTAGAACATTGCTGGTTCATGTCCCTTATTCAGGTCCCTCATCAAAAGCTGTACTAAACTCACAGCTATCTTCTTTGTTCTTTTGTACTCCACAGAAGAGGTCAGGGACTAGTCCCTTAATACTTTTCTCTTGAGTAGAGTCACTTCTCAAGAGAGCAGAAAGCAGCAAAAAGTTGTTGTTGTTGTTTGGTTTGGTTTTGTTTTCTCAGAAAAAAAAAAAAAAAAAAAAAAAAAAAGTTGTCTGAAATAGTGGGTTTTCATTTGGTTTGGTTTCGTTTTGTTTCACTGTATCCGTATTTCTTAACCTTAGATACCTAAAGCAGGAATCTAGTCTGCTTAGTGAAGGTCAGTGTTTTCCTGTGGAGGGACATTTAAGAATTGCTGAACTGGGCAATAGCTATATTACACTATAAAAGAACAAAGAAACAAAAACACCTCACCACCCACACTTCTGCATTAGTAAACTTATGCTGGCTAAAAGAGGTCAAGCAAAAGGACTCAGAACCCATATTCTGTGACAACAATGAAGTAAATACACCATTTTGTTTCTGCAGTTGTTCAGAATGATGTTATACTCCATATGGAATCACAAACATAAACACAAAGTGTTTTAGTGCTTGATTGCCACTGCAAAAACAGGGCCTCATCCAAAAGGCAATTTAGTCTTCCTTTGATTTGGGGGATGTCTGGTTCAATCTCAGACTTCGTCATTCTGACTGCTTTTTAATAAAGATAAGAACTTGCTTATAAATGGATTACCAGCAATCAAAGAATTGGTTAACATTATCGTCAGATGATTCTTTTTATGATTTGGATGTGGGGACTTCTGTTTGTTGGCTAATTTATTTTGTTGTTGTTGTTTTTCGGCATCCTTTTCTGTGTACACAATTCAACAAGTATAAAAAAGATATATTTTTTTTTCAATCCAGCTTAATACCATAAAATTGTCACTTACAAAGATCCAGTTAAATAGATATCCTGTGAAGCTTTAAAGTTGCCATATTATTTTAGTGAAACACCATTAAAGGCTGTGAGCGTCTGAACAGTCCCTGATGAATTCACTTTCCAACTCTGTAAATGCACAAAATCCAGTACTTACTCAATGGAATAAGGAACGTGATTAAAAAAATAAAAAGCTCCAAACCCCACAGCTGGAGCACAGATGCCAACAAACATAACTTTGATGCTTCACAGATGATTTTGAATACAAAGCTGTTCCAATTGATTCCTTCCCTACATTTTCCTTGGAAAGAATTTAAGTACTCTGTGGTTTGTTTGTTGTTGGTGAAGAGATTATACAAGTTCATGAAGAAAGCCTTTTTTTTTTTTTTTTTTCATAAATTGATGCATGCTTATTTGATTCCATTAATTAAAATTAAGAAACCACACGTCCATATATTTTTAAGCTTAAGCAGTTTTCAGTGTTTTTCTGGATGTGAATTTTGAAAGGTAACTGAGGAAGTGGTATAGCCATGCTGTGGTAGAAAACTCGTAAATGTTTAACTCTGCAGAGTTTATATGATGTCAGGAGACTTTTTTTTTAACCTCACAAAGCAGATAGGCCTTTAAAGACCACCTCTAAAACCTTCCAATTAAAATCTAACAGTGGAGTCCAACTTTCTGTTACTGTTGAAGCTAGACAGACAAGTTTTATATCCATATATAGATAAATCTATGACATATTCTTGGTTGAAATGCACATTTGAAAGTACACATTTCTTCAATGTGTGTATGCTCAGGAAGTACCTGATAGTTGAGCACATTTTAAACTTTTAGTGAGAATTGAAAGCACAGCTATATGGGGACACCTACCTGCTGGGGATTAGCTTAATCCAGGTTTGCCTGGATGGCTGCCTGAGGTAAAGGATACTGGAAGAGAAGGCCATGAAACTGCCTATGAAATGTTTAAAAGGATTTTTGAGCTCTGACTTGACTGAATCCCTATAACTCATACTGGTGCCAGGCTCTTCCTTGGAGAATGCACATTCATCTAGTGTTTTTGAAAGCCATTTTGCTGTAGAGGAGTGATTTATAGAAAGAATGGCTTTACCTGTTTCAGCTACTGGCCTAGTTCATGGTATTGTTCTTGCTTCTGTTATCTTTGAATAGTGCCAATCATTGCATGAGCTTGGGATCATTTAATTCAACAAAAGTGATGAATGAATGACTTCTATGAATTACTGCCAATAAAACTTGCGTCTCAGTCACTGGAAATCTTGTACAGTCCCAACTATAATTGAAAACCTTTCATAACAGGACTCATACCGGAATTGTATTGGCAGTATTCCAGGTTACACATGCATATTAGATGAAAAAAAAAATAATAAAAGCATTAGGAAACAGAAAGGTTTATCTTAAGTAGCTTGTTTAATTACAGTGCTGTTATTTTCAAATCAACAACCAAGGAATGTTAACTGTAATGCCTGTTTTACTGAAAGAACATTTTCCTGGCTTTCTGAATTGTGATGTCCCCATTTTCTTGTCCTTAAACTATGTCTAGGACAGAACAGTGTGCATTCAAAGATTTGGAGTACTATAATTAATGTTTAAAAAATCTAGATTTAGAGCAAAGAATTCTCAACACATTTTGAGACAGTATAAGGGGCAATGGGTGGCTGCCTGCAGATGAGCAAGTAGCTCTAGCAGGTTCAGACCTCATGCTTGTTCAATAACTTATGATTTACAATATTCTTGTTAATTTGGTGGTGATGAGGGTTTCTTTCTGTCACTTTTTTCACTCCAAGGCACTGAAATGGTGTGCCATGAATGAGAAGTTTAGATTTGATTCTCTTCTCAAAATGTCAAGAAAATGGAGGCTAGAAGCTCTGTGGGGGAAAAAAAAAAAAAAAAAAAAAAAAAAAAAAGTAAAATATAAAACATCAACCTCTGCTTTACAACAATCCACAGACATCTATGAAAATATCGAAATACTCAGAAAAAAAAAAAAAAATCCAATCCTTTTGAATAGTTCTCTGTTGTCCTATTCTAAAGAGATTTAATTTTGTAGTCTTATCTGCATTCATATTAGAATATTCATATTATAATTACAGTATAATCACAGCTGGGGAGGCCAGGACATTCATAGATTGCTACCACTTGATTAGCAGTTATCTCATAGTTAAGATAATATGGAGGGCACTTTCATTACAAAGAGAAAGCTTTCCAGGAGGTCAAGATAATAATTGCAGCATCCTACTATTGGTCATTCTGAAGGCCATCTTTAAGTCTCTGAAATAAACGTTTGTTCAATCTTTTCTGGAGAGTTAAGGCAACTTTTATTAATAATTATTATTATTTTTTTTTAATATTGTGCTGAAGCAAAGCCAAAAAAATATTTTGCAAAGCAAAAATTATCCATTAAGTCTTTTCTGAAACATAAATAGAAAAATATACCACAATCATTTTTTTATTCTGGAAGTTGAAAAGAATGCTTTCAATTTCTTCAATCTTTATTCTGAATTCCTCCACATTTCTTAATAAAAGTCTTTCATACTGCTAGTCACCTCTAGAAGTACATATAGTAGAGAAAAGACAAAGAACAGACAACTAACCAATGTTGTTATCAGTTTGCCTCCTTTATGTCATTAATGCACATGGGTAGTCATACTTTTCCCCAACCTTGGGGAAAAGCTTGGGTCGTTTCTTTTTCCAGCATAAATATCCTTTTCTGATTTTAAGAAATTGGTAGATTTGTTTATATTTTAACCCAAGACACCTCAATGTGTAGGATTTTATGCTTTTTTGTCTAACTGTCTGGATTTTTGTTTTACATTTTCTTATTTAATCTCATAGTTCTGAATTCAAAGGTTCCGCTGGTAAATCAATTTTTTTTTTTTCTGATAATGGTAAAGTCTTCGTTACAATAACAGCAAGGAATCATGTTTTTTTGTTTGTTTGTTTGTTTTTTAAATAAAAAATTACAGAAATGAAGAAGTTTCAAACTCAAGCATTTTAATTCTTGTTCTAATGACAATAACAGAAGTAGTGTTACGTTTGCAAATTAAAAAATGCTCTTAACTGTACAGTGCTGTATGAGAGTTTTATGCCATTTGGGGCAATGTTTTACCTTCACCCCCCACCCTGAGTTATTCATCAAAATTAATGTTAGGATAATGATAATATATTTGTAATTATATTTGGAAAATATTTCACTGTGGTTACCTTCAGATAGATTGACTCTCTCTACTTAGAAATCATATATATATATATGTATATATATACACATACAAACTTCACAAAATGCTGTCACTGAAAGTTGTTTCAGAATATTTATAAAAGCATTACTTTTTAGACTCAATATTAGCAAATGCTTTTAATTTTTCAGCGTAGACGAGAAAGCAAATTATCACAGAATCACAGAATTTCTAGGTTGGAAGAGACTTCAAGATCATCGAGTCCAACCTCTGACCTAACGCTAACAGTCCCCACTAAACCATATCCCTAAGCTCTACATCTAAACGTCTTTTAAAGACTTCCAGGGATGGTGACTCCACCACTTCCCTGGGCAGCCTGTTCCAGTGCCTAACAACCCTTTCAGTAAAGAAGTTCTTCCTAACATCTAACCTAAACCTCCCCTGGCTCAACTTAAGCCCATTCCCCCTCGTCCTGTCACCAGGCACATGGGAGAACAGACCAACCCCCACCTCGCTACAGGCTCCCTTGAGGTACCTATAGGGAGCGATAAGGTCGCCCCTGAGCCTCCTCTTCTCCAGGCTGAACAAGCCCAGCTCCCTCAGCCGCTCCTCGTAGGACTTGTTCTCCAGGTATGAATTAATTCATGCTGCATCAATTAATGTTTTTTTTAAGAACCATTTAATATTTTATATCTTTATTTACCTTGCCAAACAATTTAAGACTCTATAGCATACGAGCTCTTTTTTATATGACAAAACTGTCGTATCTGTAGATTTACTTCAGGTATATAGGATCCAAACTTTCATCAGACTGCTGTAGCACCACAGTAGGTGAACAGCTGAAACCTGTAAAAACGTTAATACCTTGTGAATTTGAAAAGTTCCTTTGTTCCCAACTTAGAGTTTAGGAATGGGGGGGACACCATAGGGCTGAGCTTCAGAGCATTTGGTTTCATTGCTGACCTTTTCCACTTGAAATCATGTGTGCCACCACTATAATAAAGGAACTTTATGCAAGGACATGAATGAAAGTTTCTCAAATACAAGGTTCATCACTGGGCCTTTCTTTCTTACACCTGAGATCTTATTGGAAACACGTTTTTTGTAATTTAATCTGTATAATCTTCTTATACAGACTTTAAGGTCTCAGACTTTTTTTGCTTTTGGCAGTGTTAATGCACATGTAAGAATGCAAGAGGGTAAAAAAATATATGATGTAAGGATAGAGTTAATTCTTGATCAACAGTAAAAGTGTATAATTTGATATGAGAAAAATACCTTCCTGCACTTGAATTCCTGATGATAATGTCAAAGTTTTAAATATCAAGGAGTACAATATATTCATTAAAAAAATCTTTGAAAATAGTTTTTGCTTAGGGACATTTTTCAAGATTTTTTCAAGCAAGTGTGGTTGATATCTGATGTTTCACCTTTGCTAAACACTCTGTCCCTGGATTAAAGGTTACAAAAATCCCTAGGGGGAAAAAAATAATTCTAGTCAGAAAACTAGTAAATATGAGGCCAGGGGGGCATCACAGAAGATCATAGCTGTCTGCTGCAGGATCTAAAAGTTAGTCATAGTTGATGACAAAGTAATCATATCCTCAACAGTTCTTAAGCATTTGATAGTATCAACATAAGGCTCGAGAAATAAAATTCAAAAGCAGTTATGAGAAGAAAATGTTATTTTTGCAGCAAGACATCTGTTATACTATGTATTGAGAGAAGAATCTGAAAAATTTATGAACAGGAAAATAGAAAACTGTACAATATAAAGTAGTACTAAAAGAACCTTTTTACTGACATCCCTTAAAATCTTAGAAGTACACATAGTATGGGTTTGCTTGCTTTTGTTGTTGTTTTATTACAGAATATCATTATATAGGAATTTTTGCAGTTAGGTTAGAGAATAGGTTGTTTGGACTCCCATAAGTTTGTTGTACTCATAATCCTGCTACAAGTAAAAAGGAATACACCATTCTTGGAAAGCCAACAATTTCTTGTTAATCTAATTGCAGTATTAATCAGCATAATTCAAAACAGCCTAATCAAATAGTTTAAATTATGTGCAAGTAAGATGTATACACTGTCTGTTTAGTGTCTCTCCCTTAGGCTTGCTCTCCCACTGTCCCTCTCTGTGTTAAGGGTGATGTTTTCAGTCTGTGCATGGGTATACAGCAACTGGTCAGTACCCCCAGTCCTTTGGCAGAAGAGGTGTGATGCTGATAGTTTCTTTCTTTTCACTTTAGGATCTGTCTGGGATAATTTTTATATTTTCTATAGTGTCTATACACTTAGCCTATTATTCTGCAAGCCTATATTGTGTCTGAATTTACTGTATATGCTGTGTTTAACATATGTTGGATGCTTGTTCTTGTTATCTTTGCTACCTCTAAAATTTGGCAATTGGTGACCTCCTGAGGTCGCATTCCTTTAATGACCAGTAATTGGCCATCTGTGGGTTGTTTATAGCCCCTGGACCTCAGGTATTGTCCTCTACCTGTTCTTTCAAAGCTTCTGGTGCTCTTCTGTGCTGTGTTGTATTACACGGCCTAATAGGTCGTCCTGCCCACAGTAACCACGTTACAAATACATATTAGTTACAAAATATATATCACTACAGACATTACATCATACGGTTATGCAAAGCTAATGAAAAGTTAAAACAAAGCAGGTAATATAGATCTGGTCATTAGATAACTGCTGTTACATCCGAAAAACAAATCTCCAGGCAGGCCAAGACAAGCACAGACAAAGCCCAGCAAGTCCTGAAGCCAGGATTGTTAGCTTAATGAAAAACCTGTGGCCTTTTATGAATAATGGTGACTTCATATTTACAGAGGTACAAAGCTAGGAAACAAGTTAGTGGTTGAGTTATGATCACACTTTAGATGGGCCATATTGGAATGCCAGATTGTACTTGCCGTACACAGGAAAAGAAAACAAAACACATCGGATTTTCAGTATTTCAATATAATGAAATAATATAATTTCAATTCAGTATAATGAATCTCTCAGTATTCACATCAGTGTTTCAGAAATCCCATTTCAGCTACTGTTTGTGATAGGGACCTTGACTTGAAATAGGACTTCTGCTTCTGGAATGTATGCAGAACCCTTCATGTCCACTAGAATAAATTACACACTTATGTCATGAGCTTCTCATTGTTAATGCTGGATAGTACTCTTATCCCATAGGCAAATAAAGATACATCTGTTTTTTTTAGTCCTTGCAGGGGAAGGCTCATCACTGCAGAGACTCTTTATCTGGAAGTGTAGCAACAGGACAAGGGTTAGCAGTTTTAGAAGGGCAAGTTTAGAAGGAAAAAATTCTTCACTCAGAGGATGGTGAAACACTGGCAGAGGTTGCCCAGAGAAACTGTGGATGCCCCATGCCTGAAGGTGTTCAAGACTAGGTTGGATGGGGCTTTGGGCATCCTGGGCTGGTGAGAGGTGTCCCTGCCCATGGCAGGGGGTTGCAACTGGTCTTTAAGTCTTAAAGACTTTAAGTCTTAAAGTCTCTTTAGCAGGTCTTTAACCTTAAACTTGGCGTTTAAGGTTCCTTCCAACTCAAACCATTCAGGGATTCTTATTTAACTGTTGAGTAGATAACTCCCCTGATCAAATGCAGTCATCATAGATTGCATTGACTCGTTGTCTCTGATGCCAGACAGGTCCCATTTGCATTCCCTTTGCCAGAAATAATATATTATAATATATAATATACTGCATTAAGACATAATCTTAACATCATGTTCTGATCGAAACCCCTCCAAGCTAGATCCTTCTTTTTATCACTCAAGTATATATGAAATACATTGCTCTCCTTACTACTGTTCTTAAACTCCTGTGCTGACCTTTTTTTTTTTTTTTTTTTTTTTTTTTTTTAAATTAATAATCTTCAGTGTATAAAAGGAGCATGTGGGACATCATTAAAAGACTCTCAAAGAAATCTGAACTTGGTGTTCGTTTAAATCCATTCGACCCAATAGCAAGGAGTTGCTTTGTTTAGTTAGAAATGCATCTGATCTGTGCACCTACTTTTCCTTCCTACTCTTGGTAGAAAAAAGGAAGCAGGGGGCTTTTTCAGATAAAACACAACTTTAGGACTTGAGGAATAACAAAATCTAGTACTACTATAGCATGAGAATTGGTCTCTATCTCAGCTGCCTCTTGTGTTAAGATAGATTCTTTGAGGCTAAACCGATGGAAGGAAAGAGGGGCATGTAAAGTATTTGAAGTTGTTCTCATTTGAAATGAGAACATACTTATACTTGAAATACTGAACGATGTAATTTTTTTTTTGGAGGTTTAATGCCAGTGAATCCTATAAAAATTATTTGCATTGTCTATAATGCATAATGTGTTTGTCTCTGAGATGTGAACAGCCATGTGATTATAGATCCTGCAGCCAAGTAAGGAGCTAAAAGCTCTTTGAAACAGCTCCATGTACCAAATAAAATATTTGTTCCCTTCTGAGCATAGTAAAGCCATGTCACCTCAGACTGTTTCTGTCAAGAGTCCTTGAAAAAAAAATAAATTACCATTATGCATCCACCACAGATTCTTCCAAAGGGGAAATGTAGTGAACTTTCCATTTCATGAAATCAGAGACTTCACATTAGCTTTTTTTTATTTGTCATTGGGATTAAAAAAGCACTTGCATAACTTTAGAAACATCTTGTCTACATCAGCTGCAGTTCAAGGAAAAGTAGTTTCAAAGCTGTGACTTCCCACAAACCCATCCATTTAAGGAGAGACACCGATGCCATCTTAGGTGGCATAACAGTTACAAAGTTATTACTTTTCTTTTATGGGATGTAAAATAAACAAACAAAGGGTTCTGTGTCCAAATAGCACGTATTGAAGTAATGCATCTAACCAATGCTTGATCCTGTGAATAAGAAGGTAGTGTCATGATGCATGATTTTTACACCTTAAATCTGTAGTAAACTCACATGTATTGTTCCTCCTTACTGAAATGCTTTAGGTATCCCTCTAATGCCTCTCCACTGCCACACAAATAACCCTGGTTGAAATTCTTAGGTTTCATATTATATTGGGATCCATTAGCACAGAGAACCTGTATATCATTCAGTGTCTGCAGAGTGATTGCTTTTATAAACCAAGAGCTAATTGCATAGCATGCATGTCTCACCTTCTGTACCTCATCACTGCTGCTGAAGTACTTAGTAAAACACCTACATCTTGCTGAGAAGCAAGACGTCGTGAGACTTGCTACATGTTGACCAAAACTGGAGTCCCATATTGCACACCTTTTTGAATTTAACAAACTAGAAAATTAAAAGCTTTAGAACCATTTTGTATGCTCTTTAAAAACTTCAGTGGTATAAGTAGGTGAATTTGTTGTCATTAAAAAAAAAAAAAAGTCATTTGAGTCTTCACTTTAAGGCTTGTGATAATTTTATTCTGTGAAGTAAGGGATTTAATGAAAATGACATTCTGTCATCTTCATTCTTTCCTATCCCTTGGGATCCTGCAATCTGCTTGTTTCTTCATGCTTTCATCCTCAAATTCTTGCCAAACACCTGCATTTTCTTAATAGTGAAATTTCTTCAGATATTGCTGCTTTTATTTTATACAGTCACATTAACAACTGTCTATGGGTATACAAACTCAACTTAGTCTCGTTAACTTCTATTTATTACATTTGTTACCTTTAATCTAAACCCTACCCCCCACCCCTCTTTAAGATTCTTCTCTTAGAATTCTTAAGGAAAAAATAAAAACCAAGCAGATTGCCCATCCTACCAATGTTCTGGAACATTGTCTTTATATCCTTTTCCTTTCTACCATTACTGCTATTATTTGTGTTGCCTTTTTTTCTGGGCATCTACAAGAAAGACTTCTCTTTCTCAGAACTTGTATATTTTGATGAAAAGTGTTATTGTGGATCTTGGATCAGTGGAAAGACAAAAGTATTGCTAACTAGCTTTTCCAAAGGATAAAAACAAACAAACAAACAAACAACAACAAAACTTTGTTGTAGTTTTCCCTTTCCAAATGGACAACTTTGAGCTGCCTTTTGCATCTCTGCCTAGTCTTTCCCAAATGGACTCCCTTTGGTGAGCCTCCATTGCTTCCTATTCATCCTGAAGGACAGGGGTCTTCAATTAGCCAGCTCCAATGGTGCTGTGCTCAGCAATCTGCCTTCAGAGCTCTGTTTGATAAGGCAGAACTCTTTATAAATGGCCTGACATTTCTAATTTAAAAGCACAATGTGAATACAAAATACTTACTATTTTCCTATAAAAAGGAATTTGCAGTCTATAGATAACATTTTTATTTTCCAGCTACTAATATCATTGGCCTGAAAATGCCAAGGAGTTGATAGTATGCTTACTGAGCTGTCAAAATGAAGCCTATATTATAAAGTATACAGTATACATTCAGAGCACCCATTCTGACCTAAAATTCAGCCCCTAGAGTTTGACTTGTGTATTCCAGACGTGTTTGCACAGTTATTGGCAGTGAGCCCTCTCCATATTGCTAGTAATTACTGAAATAGACATCATGTGTTACCCAGCCCTTGCTTTTCCAATAATTTTGATGTGGGTCTACATATTTCTTTGATAAGAAAACACAACACTACTACCCAGTGACAGTCTGCAGCTTCATTATCCTAAGCTCTCAATCACTGTTAAATTTTTCAGTCTTTGGCATTTAACCCGATTTTCATAACTTGTAGCTATTTATGCCTTTTTTTCTGGTTTGTTGAAAAGAATAGTTTTAGTAGATGACATTCACTGACTTTTTTTCTCCAGTTTGATCACTGCAGTGTAAATCATTCCACTGTCATCTCCTTTCTTTCTTCCTTTCATAAATGAGGTTATGTGACTTTTGTGATAAGAAGTGGGGCAAAGCTGGCATGCAGAGATTTGTTTTGGGATAAGACGTGAGATGAGAATTGCTAAGCGTAAAGAGAAGTGAAGGATTCTATATGTGCATTAAGTGGTAAAGTTTTTCTTTAAGCACTCTGATGAGTATTTTGTTAAGAGAGAATACTGTTAGAATTATAGAATCATTAAGGTATCCAAGATCATCTAGTCCAACCATCCCCTACACCAATATTACATCCAACTTGTTGAAACTCATAAAATGCTTTATTTGAAGCTGCTTTGATTTAATTTTCCTGGGAAGCCATGCTCTTTTCCTCGTCAGTTTATTTTCATTGACACAGTTTTTTAATTCCTGTGTTTGTACAGTCTGTAATCACTTTCTCCTTTTGTTTTCATGTTTAACTTTTTGGCTTGAATGTCTCTAGCAATGACACCTTGCTCCAATAGAGTTCTTTGCCTTTTTGCTGAGACTTCCAATAAGGTATAAAATAAAAGGGCTACAATCCTTTCCTAAGGAATTTTCCCAGAGCAGCAGAGCAGTTCTGACCGCAACCACACAGACTATAGTCAATTAAAACCTCATCTGGAAAGGAAGTACACAGCTATTTCTGCATTTTACTTCCTCAGTCTGGAAATAGAAAATATCAATTAGTCCTTTTTTTTTTTTTTTTTTTTTTTTTTTGGTGGGTGGGGTGTTTATTTATTTATATTTATTTATTTATTTTAGAAACATCTGTCTTACCAGGAATTGGCTGGAGATCAAAAAATGTTTTATTTGCAACCACAGTTCCAAAAATAAAACATAGATGGATTAAGCCCTTTCTAAACAAACTTTATATAAAACCAACAATATTAAAAAAGCTAAAAATAGTGTTGTGAGAGAGGAATTGATTTACAGGCAGTTTTTTAGATTGCTGCAAATTAAATGGAAAATGTGAAGCAGTTATATAAATCAACAGGAGATTCAGTTCTGACATGCCTGCAAAAAATGCCTGCCCACTTATTCCTCAGTCAACACATCGTTGCTCTGTTTCTGTGCATCCTGATCTTTTGAAAGGCTTGGTTTCTTCACAGTATGTACATCCATCATAGCATATAAGTCACGCAGAAGGAAGAGATGTTTCTTTGCATAAATCCCTGGGAGCAGCATCACATACTTTGCCTAGAACAGATTGCTGTGTGTGTGTGCATGTACTGGCACATGTTTTTGTTGCAAGCTCCACTGGGAAACCCAAAGGCAGGATTCAGCTTGCCTAAACATAGGCACGTGTTGCTTTTTGAGAAGCCAAAGGGGATCTGAAACATCTGCATGAAAGTGGAAGATATATTTCCAGTATTAAGGATGCAAGTTCTGGGATGTTGATATCCACTCTTGAAAAAAATATGGACAATTTTATATGTATGTTTGACTGGGCAGTTGCACTTTCTGAACAGGTAAACACAAACCCGTGAATGTGTGTATGTAATTTGAGGTTACATTTATTACAGGCATATTTTTCATATGTCTCTATCTGGGTACCTGCTTTTCAACCAGGCAACCTGTAAAATGTTATGCTTTTATTTGGATTGCCTTTTCCTTTCTTATTTTTTGCCCGCTTAGTCACGGACTCTGACAGATGAGTTACACTGATGCTTGCTAGGGTGATTTAAGCAGCTCACAGCTCAGCTGTCCCCATTTGCTAGAGGTCATATTTTCCCATAGTGGAGTTGGCAGAAGCAAATGCATGTGCATCTCAGTTGCTGTGCTTCCTGGTCCAAGTGATTACGAGCTATGAGTGAAGATAGTTTTATGCTTATACATTCAACTGTAGCAGCAATGATCGAGGTGTGGACACACATCACTTCTGTCAGTTCTGCTGTAGCTTCTGCCCCGGGGAAAGGCAGATGTCTGTGGTGTGATAAAGTATTAAATTGCACTCAAGTGCACTTCAAGTTCAGTTATACTACTGCTCGCTTCAGTGTGTTTGGGTCAAGGCCTGAAAATGAGGATTATAGCTTTTTTTTTTTTTTAACCTACTTGCTATACCCATTTTCCACAGGTGCTGTCCATTCCATCACCATTTAGAAAAAGAAAAAAAATTGCTTGAAAGAACGATGTGCAGGTTGTATTTGTGTTTTTCGCTTTCACTCATTTACAGAAGACCAGTGTGGCCTCTGAGATATGAAGATGTGGATGTTCACATACAGATTAATTTGACTTGCCTCCTAGCAGATCCAAATGTTTGGAGTTTCTGGAGACAACAGTCCATCCAGTTCTGGACAGCTATCTGGTAGCCATATTTTGCCAAAATGATGCCTTCATCAGGATTCCAAATCCATATTCAGATTACGTTCTAAGTAGCTTTGTTTTCAGAAGTACAACACATACATTTTCTGCTGCCTTTATCAAAAGGTATAGATCATCACAATCATTGAATGTCTCTCACTTGTGTGACTAAATCTGATTTTAGTGGATTTTAATAATTGCACAGCTTAATGCATTTGAACAAGCAGTTCTGTTTTTTACTGCAGCTCCTGGGTCCGTACTGGCAAGTCTGAGTCAAAGTTCATGGCATTTGTCATTTAACAGCTGCTCTAACATTTACAGTGTTATCTCAGGAGTGGTGACATTACAGGATTTTATTTTTCCCCGGTGATTTGTATACCATTTAAATCATTCTTTAGAAAGAAAAACACAGTAAGAATATTAAAGTAATCAGATTTTCAGAGCAAAGCCAGACTTCATCTCTTTCCAACATCGGCTCTCTCAAATTTTGGTTCCATTTTTGTACAAAGCACAGCTCATAAATCTTTAAAAGAGAGAGAAAAAAAATAAGACAAGCTGCAGTTGAGTACTGGTTCTCTAAATGAATTCACAAGCAGTTAATAATTTCATACTTTCAGCTCTGTATTGATGTACCAATGACTGGTAGTTTCATTTTTGCCCTCAGCTTAAAATGTGAAAGTTCAGCTGACCGTAGAAGATCGTATAATTGCAGGAAATCAGAATAATGATCACCCACAGGTTCATATAAGCACTAACTTTATATAAGGCTGCACTGATCATATAATAAATAGCTATGAACAAACAAAAAACAATCTCAGAAAATGTGCTCTATGGCTGGATCTAAAATAGTAATAATAGTTTTCTTTTTCTACATTATTCATTGGCTGGCTTTTCACCCACTTGGTTTTCCAGGTCAGAATATTATGGAAGTAAATGTGTCCTCAGCACATAAATTTCTAGAACTACTATCATTGTGCTTAATTTGAAACTGACTCATGAAAGACAGGAGCCATTTCTCTCCACAGGAGTACCACCCTGCTGCCTTATCCTCAATCCCATGATTACAGGCTATGCAGCTTCTCCTTTTTTCTCCCCCTCTTGTTTCACAATTACACATTGCTTTATCAATCTGTAGAGTCACTGCTCCATGGTAGCAAACAAAGCAAACCAAAATTTGTTTGCAGACTTTTCCCATTACTAAATTCAGGAAAAGGCACAATGACTAGTTAGTAACAGCTGAACCTAGGAATCAGAAATCTAAGGGCCCAATTCTTTGTAAGTCACAAAGTGAAGCAACTCCAGCGTTATCTGTCAAAACTATATTGAAGTCCCAGATTTGCTTCCACTTTTAATAATTTAAATTGCTGTTGAGGGGGTCTTCTTTTCAAGCTCTCATTATTTTTAGAAGCCTACAGGAAGGAAAAGCTATGCTGTAGAATAGAAATCAAGGTAATTTATATGAGGGAGCAGATTTGCAGACTTTACAAAACAGCAGTCTCTGTAATTGAGGAGTTGACAGCCTTTTTGTGCCTTTTTGACTGTTGGATTATCTTCTAATGTTCTTACTCTCAGTTAATAAATACTTGGATAGCCATGCTTTCCAGCTATTAAAAAAAAATGAATTTTTAAGTTCAATAGTTAATAATAACTATTTCAGCAATTTAAGAGCGATTTTTGTCAGGAATTGTAGGGCCAGTGTGAAAAAGTTAAGCTTCTCAGTAAGAGTATGTGGAGCTAATTGCAAACAATTGAGTTATTACAGCAGAGTAAATCACCCCTTATCTGTCTGACTTAATCCACCTTCTTCTGCATTTGTAATAGCTAAAGCCACATGCACAGATCATTAGCATGGTCCAGCTGAGTTGGTAATGCACTAAGCTGCAGCAACTCAATTGATTACAATAAGCTGAGCATACCCCCCAAAAGGAATTTTGAACAACCCCCTTTTCCCCACTGGTGAAGTACTGAGTCATCAGGTAAGAAAAATCACTGCCTGCAGGTAGCTATGTTCCTTTCACTGATATTTTCAAATTGTACCTTCAAATTTTGCCTTTCAAAACTAGTCCCTTCTTAATTTTAAAGGTAAAGCTGAAATTCCCTCTCTTCGTAATTCAATGTAGAAATACAGGTTTCAAAGCTTGTGTTTACACACTAGTTTTAAGTTCTGACATAAATGCTGAAAAAATCATTTTGATTCATGTGTAAGTTATACATCATTTGCCTTTAATTATATTTATATTTCACCATCTACTTTTCATGTTGTCACTCATATTTGGAGGTCGTGTCTTACTTGCTGCAGTTGAGACCTTCACTACATGGCAATACATTGCCTGCTTAACTGAAATCACTTGAATCAGTTTCAGTAAATCCATGCAGTCATTTATAGGTGGACAATCCCTTCAGCTTTACAGCCTTCATTATTTGCTGTCCTGAGTGTTCTGTTTTCATCAACTCAGTAATATATTTTATTTCCTTTGTGCAGGCTTTGCAGCAGTCTAAATGACACCACACAACATGCAGGGCAAAAATAACTGAGCCCTTAGTTCTTTTACAGACACCTCTAGGCTTACTGAAGTTTAGCAGGTTTAGATGATCTTGTCCCCATCTTCTAATCCCCTCTTCCAGAGGTTTCCATCCCACAGCAGAGCTGCTAGAACAGGAGGCACACAGCAATCTGTGGTCATGATACAGCTTGCCAAGCCCCAGATAGATAAAGGGGAACTTGCGATCAGACTTCTGACTCTTAACTAGAGCACGTGAACCCTGGACACCAATCCCCTAATGAATAACTGTTGTGCAAAAGAATAATCCTCAGTTGAAGGATGGGACACACTCTCAGTATCAGTAATGTTTTAACTTAATCACCTTATTTTACTAGATGCACCAGCTTCCTGCCCCGGGTACTTTTAAGCCGATACAATGATTTTAAAGGCCTCGACAATTATTTATCAGTGTTTAGGATGGCAATTTGATATCATTGATTCTTAATTAGTGGCAAGTTCCTAGTAAGTACATAACTGACAAAGCTGCTTAAATGTGATGCTTAAAATTAGTGGTGTACACAGATACAGAAAAGAACATAAGTGCTTGAATGTGGTAGAATAATGAAAATACAATTTTTTATTTTCAAATCAGTCAAGGGAATACTCTTTTCCATGTTCCTGGGTGTAGCTGAATAAACAATCCTTCAGAGCATGTTGCACAGCACATCCAAGTTGTGAGGCATTTCATAGACCATGGGTAGAGTAGAAGAGAAGGAGGAATGAGAGGAGGAGTTTTCTGTTTAGGCCATACATTTTAAGAAGCATTGCTTGTCTTCTGATGGTTAGCAATGCTTTCAGTATCTTCAGTGCCCCAACAATGAAAGGAACAGAGTAATTTATGGGAGGATTATATCATTGTGGGCAAAATGTAGAAAGTACTCTTCATCCAAGGAGAATCGATGGCTAACTTTGTTAGAGAAGCCTGGAATTCCATGTTACCCTATACTACAAAGGAACAGTCTGACCAGAGATAAAATTCTGGTTCCCTTTGTGGACTTCAAACACATTCAAAAGTTTGTAGTTTCAGCCTGTTCAAGACATAGAATTCTGAATATTCAATACTCAATACTTGCTTGCAAGTACCAGATGACACAGCTGTAACCAAACTTCCAATGAATTGCAATGAAACACATTACGTTTTAAATACACTTCAGTCTTAGTTTGAAAACTGACAGTAAATTCCACTAGACAGATTTTTGACTGGCTTTAAGATATTGAGAAGATATCACCACTGAGAATGGATTATTATTTTTTTCATCTTGTTTACACTTCTTAGTTACCATTGTGATCATAGCTTGGAGCCGTTTCCTGCCTTAGCAGTCAGGGAAGCACAGCATGGTTGTTGTTGACTTGTGTTGACTTGCAATTCACTGAGGGGTTTGAAACTGTTGGACTGAAAATTGGTTGTCTCCCATAGCAAGAATCTAGCTTCCAAAGCATTATAGCATTATTGTTGTTTTGGTACCTGAATGCTTTAATGATGAACCAGTATCCCATCATCCAAAGGCTAGCAAAGAGGCAGCCCAAAACATCTTCTGCTCCAGAGTGTTCATAGTCTGACCATGCAAGTGTTAAATGGGTGTGTGGAGAGGAGAGGAAGGGTACTGTGTTAACAGGCTGTGCTGCACACAGCATTTAGAAGTAGGCTTCTTCAGTAGTTGCGATGGGATTGCACCAGGGACACTTGAAGGATTGGTACAAATTAAGCTGTCAGCAGGCAGACTTGTTGCTCTGGATTTACTGTGGGTTTACTTTTCATTTTTCTACTAGCAGTGTGCAAAAATACGTATAAATTCTTGATGTGTTTGGTTATTTATAAAAAATAAAATAAAATAAAATAAAATAAAATAAAATTATCCTGTCCTGTATCACATAACAATTATAACAATCTGATTTTCTTGGTGCATTTGGGTAGGGTGGTCAACCATGGTGCAGGTCCATAAATGTGTTAGGTTTGGAAGAATCCAAATCAACATCTTATTAATAAACTCTTTCTATATTGTCTTGAAATCTGTGTCGGAATAAAGAACTACTTCTTCATTAGACATTTCTAGATTCATTTTGAATATGAGTTAATTACAAATATCATGCTTTAAAATGGACTGTTACACTATTAGGAATGTAATATACATAATGTATGAAATGAACTTTTATCACCCTAACTGGTTCTCAGGTGCCAGTATGAATGTGAGCATCCAAGCAGCACTACTTAAAAATAAAAATGTCACTTTCTCAATGCCACTGGGCAGTTTTGTGGCTGATGTGGAGCTGAAGGTGCTCCTACCAGCCTTTATCCCTTTGAGATATTCAGTTAAGTTACTCATGATTGATTGATCTTTTTTTTTTTTTTTTTTTTTTTTAATTTCCTTTATAAAAACTTTACTCATTTGACAAAAAAAAAAAAAAAAAAGTAGAAAAAGGGGAAAGTGGTGACTTTCTTCACTCCATAATTCGATATTTATAACATAAGTACTTCAATTCTTTGTACAAAGCTTAATTGTTTTATGAGACGAGATGAAGATTGCAGGAACTTTTCTTAGCTAAATAAAGCATAGGCAGAATGTGAGTGCTGAACTCTCACAATCTGATGACCTGCCCAGCTAGACCTGAACTCCTCCAGGGAAAATGGTTACAAATTCAGCTTTTAATTCCCTTTATGTTTCCCTTTTTATCAACTGTTTGGTTTTTTGTTTTTGTTCTTGTTTTTTTTCCATTTGTTTTGTTTAAAGTATACAAAATAAAAACAAAAGGTTGTGCTCAGTCAGTGTTTGCATCCAAAAAAGAAATTCATTCACTTCAAAAGAAGCATGTTCCTTTTGAATAGGGTAAAATGTTTTTCCTCCGTCTATCCATCAAAATATTTTTAAAAATCCTTTATGAACACAGCTTACGTACCCTTACTGTACAGCACTACAGGATTGCTTCTGTGTGCAGCGACAGTCTCTGAAGCCCTGTCTCCACTGAAATCAATAGAACTTTTCCCATTGATGTCAACTGAAGCTAAAATACTGCCTATAAACTAGGATATAGATTGCTCTTTGTGTGATGAAAATACAATGGAGATCTTAAAAGTCTTTTAGGTTTTTGTTTTTTAAGTACAGCTGTGAAGTTTACAGTGTAGAAGATGTTTTGCTTAACAACTTTAACGACAGATTTGATGTGGTTTGGGTGTTCTTTTAGGTCATGCTTTTCAAATAGTACTATAATAGAAAAATGAAAATAAAATAAGGTATATCTAATGGTATTTGTTTTAAGAACAGGGCTTTTTAAACCCTAAAAAGACAGGTTTTTTTTTGTCTTTTGTTTGTTTTAGTTTGAAAATGCTTACTAAAGGGATAAGACGTTTTTAATGAAAATAAATGAAACATTCCCTTTTTCAAATTCAGTTAGTGATTCTCCTAAACATATTTTTTAGCCACTGCAAGGTAAATGCAGTGATATCTTTTGGTTCTTGAAGAGGGGAAGGGTATATTTGTCCTTCGGGAAACGTGTGTTTTGATGTGTAAACAAGGATCCCTATAAACAG
The DNA here is from genome assembly GCF_965140915.1 of Aythya marila. Classification (NCBI taxonomy): domain Eukaryota; kingdom Metazoa; phylum Chordata; class Aves; order Anseriformes; family Anatidae; genus Aythya; species Aythya marila. The sequence goes on from NC_139043.1 coordinate 84,957,794, forward strand.
AAACAGGTTTTCTCTAGAGTTTTATAATGCTGTTACATTCATTTTGACCTTTGTTTTGATTGCATGAGAAAGCTGTCCTTTCCTTTAACTGCATATTACTGTTACAAGCTCAAAGCTTGGGAGAAGGCTGAGATACTCAGATTCTTATATCTTGCTGCCCTATCTTGTCCCAGATGAAACACTAGACTATTCAATTTATAATTCAGTAACATTATTTTCCATTGGTGTTTTATCTTCTGAAAAAATTAAATAAATATTTTGGTCCAGACAAACCGAAGCGTGGCAGGATGGAACAAAGAGCAAACAATTTATAAGTATTTTTAACCAGTAGACTGCTCAGTGATTCCAAAATAATATTTAAGAATACTATATATAAAAAGTAAATCATAAAACATAACTGTTGGGCCAAGTATATTTGAATGGGCTGTTAATGTTGATTTAACTGCCTTGTCTCTCACATCAACAGATGAGAAAGAAAAACACAAATAAGAACAAAAGAAGTGTATTCAACCTACTGTATACACCGAAGACATAAGAGTCTGTAAGGAGATAATTCTCTCCATAGTATGTGCAATGTAAATTGAAATAGAACATATTATCTAATTATGTGTATATATATATATATGAAGAATTATATACATATATATGAAGAATTTTGTTTCAAATACAGGTTAGATTTTAGCATAGTTTCCTAAGGAAATTGATAAAAACAAATTTGAACTAGGGGTAAAAGTCTAAGAGACAGTAATATGCTTGAATTTTTTTAAAAAAGAGATTATTCAGATGGCATCTGAGAAGTGTATTAGCGGCAATATTCAGAACATTGCCACTAAATTAACTGCTTCCTCCTTTGCTTATTTTTAATTGAGAATGGGTTAATTGCATAAGTCTCACACTGTTTTTCATGACTTTCACCTGTCTACACCATATCCACGTCAGAAACACTTCCCATTTCTAGCAACTTTATTTTTGATTGAAAAATACAAAAATCAACAGCAAACAAGGAACTGAGACTTCTATACCACTGTGAAATAGCTGTGCTGAAACTAACCTTGTAGAATCTACTTTACTGATTGAATTATTCTTGCTTATATACTACTAGATAAAAAGTTTGAATTTTGAGATATTTGCACATAATACAACACTTCTTCCGGATTGACATTGAATTTTTCCAAGGCATTTGCCTTCACAACAGGAAAATCTTTGATTTGAAAAACTGAGCTCCATGGCAAACGTTAAATGGAATAAGAACTGGCTCACTGACAAATTGAAAAATGTGGTGTTAATGGACAGATATAAATGACTGGGGATGTTTTTAGCAGGGTCTGCCTGGAATCACTTCTTGGGTCAATAGCACTTAACATTTTTATCAACAGTCTAGACAGTGATATAAGACATCTTCTGTGAAGTTTGATCATGGCATAGATTCTTGAGGTAGTAAATAATATGGTAGACAATTGCAGAAGCTAATAAAACATATCTTAATATTGCCAAACACCATACTTTTATGTGGGATAGGAAGCTATATGAAGTTGTAAAGCTATGATGTAGAAAACAACAGGTTATCAGAGATAATTGGGTCTACTTAAGCTCTTTGTGCAGTGCTATTAAAGGAAAAAGTACTAATGTAATAATGTATGTTTTAAAGTCAGACTGTCCAGTAGAAAAATGTCATGATTCCATGTGCATGCTGTAAAGATAAGACTGCTTCTGGAGTGACAATTCAAATTTTGTCCAGTCTTAAGAAATATAAAGAGGTATGTCAAAAGGGAAATATAAGAATTCACAGGACCTGCAGATCAATTTTAAAATGCAAAGTTTTAAAAATTTCAGTTTAGTTTATCATTGTGTATGACTGCTTCGGCATGAAAAATATATTTGTAGGTACAGGACAGGGTCAATATTGTTGATAAAGGCACAACAAAATTCGGTGACTGAAAAATTAAATTAAGGGGAAAATGCAGCCTTGAATTAACTTGAAATTTGCTAGTTCTGAGGATTACTAAATAGTGTAACAGGAGGTGATAGAGTTGTCAGTGCTAGATGTCTTTTAAAAAAAGAAAGAGAGAAAAAATAAAAAAAAAAAAGGAAAGTTAATTTTGCTTGACAGATGCACCGTAACCCAGCTGATGGAGAGGACTGCACGTTACAGGTGAATAAGCCGCTGGGATGGCAAGCTGGGTGCTTCTGGCTGTTCCTGGGATCTGTTAATTTTATGAGTTTTTTAACAGTTCATGTGCCATGAGGAAAGCAGTCACACATGTTTTGTTCTCAGTCTTTACATCAAATAAAACATTACATAAAACATATGTGATACAGTAAAATGTGAGTTAAACAGTTGCATAAAGGAGTCATTTCCCCTGCTATATGCAGAGTGAGAGAGTTTGCTTGTTCTTTGCTGTCTTCTGATCAAGAAACAAGTCGAGGCTGAAACTCAGATTTTGAAAAGGTTAATACAGTCCTCTGCACTTTGAGGGGATCCTCTTTCATAGATGTTTCCTGAATGTGGTCACTAATATAGTGATTGCCAGATTTTAAACTGGAAAGGGACTTTGTACAGCCTTGAGGAGTGAACAAAAGTAGTCCAGCTGAAACACAGCATAAGATAGAGCATCTAGCAAAAATTTAATGGCTTTGGAAAATCTAAGATCTCTTTCTTGCCTGAAATAATACAAAATTATGAAACCAGGAAGTTTGCCACAAAATAAAAGTCCTTCTTGCCTCATACTGTATGACTCTTGAACACAGATCTGGGTTCTCCAGGGCCTTGCCGTGTTAATGGAGTGGGAGTTTCTGGGGAGTAATTCTTATTCCAACTGCAATAGATAGAAAAATTAGAAAAGCTTTCAGGCGAACAAGTTTGTTTCAGATCTGGAATAGCAACATAGAATTTAAACCAAAATACAGGTTGAGAGCAATTACTTTCAGACTAATTAGATGTGCTTATAAGTTAGACCATTTAATACCAGAAGAGATAGCAGACTAAATAAAGTCTGAGATAAAAAGGCTGTTATCTCCATTGAAGGAGAGGAGCAGGTAATCAATTGCCTGGTGGAACATGGTAGAATCAGCTGGGGTTACTGAAGAAGGAGATTATTATAGTATGTCATATAACTATTATTTCTAGTGTGTCTGTAGTTTATAGTATCTAGTGGAATTACTAAGTTCCTAGGCTCCTTTTCAATAGGTACCCTCATCTAAGGAGCTCTCTAAGAGGTCACAGGTAGTGAACTTGTTTTAAAATTGTTGTTCCATTGGTGCCTATTTCTTTTTGTCTTTAATAATTTGTCAATGTAAACTTGTTCTGACATTTAATAGTTGTTTAATTTCATCCATATAATTTACAAAATGTTTGCATTGCATCAGATGCATGTTGTGATCTGGTAGGTGAATGGTGGGACCTATAGATTTTGATGGTACTCCTCAGAAGAAATATATTGTCTTTTGATCCATTTGTCTAATAAGAAAATTGACAATTCTGTGTTTGTTTGTTTCTTATGTGTAGTCTGTTTCCTTTGATGTGAATCAGTCTACATGGAATTTGCTTCTTCTGATAGGTTTAGCAGTGCAGGGCATTGTGGGTAATATGCACCACGGGTAGCCAGATGAAAGATATTTTTTGTCCATTTTCCTCTCAAAAATCATATTATACACAAAATGTACAGTGGTTTGCTTATTTATATGCCACTAGATTTTACCAAGAAATTATTCACTGGTTTGTTTTTTAATTTGAAGTTTATCAGAATTCCTTGTAATTAAAAGCTTTAAAATATTTAGCTATACCTTATTTGGGGATATTACTTTATAAAGGAAACTCATAGTTTTCTGCTTACTTTTTTTTACATGTCAAATAGATCTTAAAGATCGTATATGTATCTTATAGATCTAATTTGTACTAGTATATTATAGCTTCTATTAGTGTAATACGGTGTTTGCATAAACACAGAATAAAACACTTTCACTTTGAGATTAGCATTAAAAGTTTATTGGTGATCACTGCCATTGGAAACAATGGAAAAATATATTTATTATTATTATTGATTGACTTTTCTTTGTCTGCTTTGAGCTTATTTTTTTTTAAGTCATGTCTAATGATTGTAATCACTATGACCATTTTCTTTCAGGAATATCAGCCTTGTAACACCAATGCCTGTCCAGAGTTAAAAAAGACAACTCCTTGGACACCTTGGACTCCAGTCAATATTTCAGACAATGGTGGCCACTATGAACAACGATTCCGATATACCTGCAAAGCACGCTTGCCTGACCCAAATTTGCTAGAGGTGGGAAGGCAAAGGATTGAAATGCGTTATTGTTCCAGTGATGGCACTAGTGGGTGCTCGACAGATGGTAAGCAAAGATAGCATGGCTGCACAATGCCTCATGCTACTGAAGTGTCAGCAGTTCCATTTTCATCATATAGAAGTTTTTGCTGGCTGGTGTTTTGCGTAACAGAATTGATAATGAAAAGGAGGACATAGTGATCACAGTGGGGAATCTGGCTTATATTTCTTCCAGATGTAGCTTCATCATTCAGACTAATCAGGTTTCTTTTACTGCTAGCTATGAGATTTACCAGTTTGTTTAATATTTTGCAGCAATCTGTGGGCAATTACAGGGCATCCTAGTTATTGGAGTATTCTCTCACTTCCTTATACTGTCTTGGCATTTTTCTGTGATAGGGTTTGTGCAATATATAATGCATTTGATAAATATTTAGCTAGAATGTATAGTATTGATGCTGAGAAGAACTATTCACTCACTAATGCTGAAGTAACGTGTCAGATTCATGCAGGTGTTTAACTAAATAAGGAATTTATGAAGTGGATAATTTCAGTTATAAAACTTTATGTTATGCTATTGCCAGCAGTTTGAGTGCTGTTTATATCTAAGATGGCAAACTGAATTCCTGCAAAACTCTTTTCAACTCTAGATGACTTTAGATTGGAACTGTTTTATTTCTGAATTTTTCTCTTTCCCTAGCAGCCACACATAGTTTTTGAATAAATGTGTGTGTGTGTGTATACATATAAGAACAGAACTTCAGACAGTCACTATACGTTTATTAATATATTTAATTAAATGTCTGTCCCTTATTACATTTTAAGTATTATATAATATAATTAGTATTTAAGTATTATAGTGGTATAAGAAAATATTGATATTTAGTTATTATAGTTTAATATATATGCACCTGCTTCCTACTTACATAGCTTTTTTTATTTTTACAACAGCCAGGTCAGCTGAAAAAAAATTGCAACTAAAGGCATTGGACTTATCAAAGGCCACAAAGAAAGAACTGTTGCTGAGTCTGTGGGCTTTCCAAATTTATTTTATTTTTTTCAGACAAAAAATATTATGAAAATCAGTATTAAGAATTTCCCTGCCTTTCATCCTGTTAAAGACATTGATTCATGTGACATTTGTGACTCTAAAGAGGGCAGGATGTTAGTAAATTAAAAACAAAACAAAACATAATAATGACTGCATGAACTAATAAAACAAAGGCATGGAACTCCAGATAAAACTTAGTTGCATAATTTATGTCACATCCATTTCAGCCAATCTAGTCTCCAATTTTTATTTTCTGTGTCTGGATAGCAAGACAGGTTTTGGCATGGAACAACTTTTGCAACAAGTGATTCTATTCTCCTTTTTCATCTAAATTAAGTTTCAAACTAGCATTTAGCAAAGATTTTGGTCTACTTGGTTGATGTATGATTCTTATAGTCGACTTTTGGGTGCTGATGCTGATCTTTGCTGTCTTCCAGGAGTTTGACATTTATGAAACTTTTAAAAAGTTTCATGAGATTAAATGAGAAGGAGAACTTTATTTTTTCTACCAGATGATACAGAATTAGGAGAATTATCACAAGAACTAGAATTACATCTACAGAAGATTATAGATAGGCTGTATAGGCCTATAGATAGGCTGTATAGGCTGAGATGTCAGCCCTTAAGAATGGAATATACTCAAGCCAACTCACTACCTAAAGAGCAGGTTAGTAGGACAAAACAGATAAAGAGCCAGCTTGTCCTAGATCATATTGTTATAGGAAAATTAAGCATGGAGACACCTTCCTCAGTTCTCTCATTATGATCATAAATGCTCTTCTGGAGCTGGGGGCATAAGGTGTCCTTTTCACAGAATTTCTAGGTTGGAAGAGACCTCAAGGTCATCGAGTCCAACCTCCAACCTAACGCTAACAGCCCTCCACTAAACCATATCCCTAAGCTCTACATCTAAACGTCTTTTGAAGACTTCCAAGGATGGTGACTCCACCACTTCCCTGGGCAGCCTGTTCCAATGCCTCACAACCCTTTCAGTGAAGAAGTTCTTCCTAACATCTAGCCTAAAACTCCCCTGGCTCAACTTAAACCCATTCCCCCTCGTCCTGTCACCAGGCACGTGGGAGAACAGGCCAACCCCCACCTCGCTACAGCCTCCCTTGAGGTACCTATACAGAGCGATAAGGTCGCCCCTGAGCCTCCTCTTCTCCAGGCTGAACAAGCCCAGCTCCCTCAGCCGCTCCTCGTAGGACTTGTTCTCCAGGCCCCTCACCAGCTTCGTCGCCCTTCTCTGCACCCGCTCAAGCACCTCGATGTCCTTCTTGTAGCGAGGGGCCCAAAACTGAACACAGTACTCGAGGTGCGGCCTCACCAGAGCTGAGTACAGGGGGACGATCACCTCCCTAGCCCTGCTGGTCACGCTGTTCCTAATACAAGCCAGGATGCCGTTGGCCTTCTTGGCCACCTGAGCACACTGCTGGCTCATATTCAGCCGACTGTCCACCATCACTCCCAGGTCCTTCTCTGCCTGGCAGCTTTCCAACCATTCCTCTCCCAGCCTGTAGCTCTGCTTGGGGTTATTGCGCCCCAGGTGCAGGACCCGGCACTTGGCCTTGTTAAACTTCATGCAGTTGACCTCAGCCCATCGGTCGAGCCTATCCAGATCCTCCTGCAGAGCTTTCCTACCCTCAAGCAGATCGACACACGCACCTAACTTGGTGTCATCTGCAAACTTACTGAGGGTGCACTCGATGCCCTCGTCCAGATCATCGATGAAGATATTAAAGAGGACCGGCCCCAGCACCGAGCCCTGGGGGACGCCACTAGTGACTGGCCTCCAACTGGACTTGGCTCCATTCACCACGACTCTTTGGGCCCGGCTATCCAGCCAGTTTCTAACCCAACGAAGCGTGCGCCAGTCCAAGCCAAGAGCAGCCAGTTTCTTGAGGAGAATGCTGTGGGAGACGGTGTCAAAAGCCTTGCTGAAGTCAAGGTAGACCACATCCACAGCCTTTCCCTCATCCACCCAGCGCGTCACTCTGTCATAGAAGGAGATCAGGTTCGTCAGGCATGACCTGCCTTTCATAAAGCCATGCTGACTGGGCCTGATCGCCTGCTTCCCTACAAAACAAAGTCAGAAGTATCAGTGCCTGTGTTTTGTTAAGTATGGCCTTCAGGCAGAGTGCAAGAGACCAAGTGTGTGGAGTCAAGGGCATTCTTTGTCTGATTAGCTTGAAGATAAAACTTCAGTTCTGAACATCAGATTCCTGAATGTACTGACGTTATAGCTTATTTGCCGCATCTTGCTGCAGCTGCTGCTTTGCTTCATTTGGAAATCACCCATCGAACAATGTTGTTTTTTTTTCATCAAAAATCCAAAATACTGCATCATATAAGCCTCAAAAAAGAAAATTAACTCTATCACAGACAAAAACATGACAGGGAGCAACCCTGTTGCACAGTAATTGAAGTGTTCTTCAGAGAGAAGCATCTGTGCTGATTAATGTCAATATTGCTGAATATTTAAATACTTAATATTGAGCAGTCAACAAAGCAGAAACTAGTATACATCTCCATTCTTCCTAGTGAGTGCCCTCATAACTCAAGGGAGGGAATAGTATTACTTGCTGATGTGATTAAACTTATTTACTGCCTATAAAGAGCAGGAGCATTTTCCTGCTCCCAGGTTAGTGTTTGGGTCAAGACACCATGCCTCTACTGCTCCTTGATTTCACGGGAAGAAAATATGTGAATAAGAGTCCTGTACTGTATCTATAGCTTTTGGAACAGAAGAAGAAACCCAAGAGAATGGGAAACTATGAATTTTGGCAGACACTTTCACTGTTTCTGGCTAAATAGCAAGGAAACATCATAACTTACTTCTACCTGACCAGATCCTGGATACTGTAAAGCATTCTTTTTGTTATCTCCATGTTGAACTGCACCAATTTGCTGGCTTTTGTAAAAATATTAGTACCAGTACAGCATGCTAGTCATACCTTATTACCAGTTTTGTTCTGCAAATATCAGTTCTCTGTTCTTTGTAGAAGAGAGCCATTAGCTAGAAATTTTCTCATTGTCTATAATCTCCCACTGTGTAACTGTAGTCATACCGCATTAAACAGAATCATGTTTCACTGTCAGACAAAAAGCAAAGCAAACTTTCTTTGGAGCGTGAGCTTAGAGGTAGAAATTCTTGCCATGAAAACACTGGACTCCTCCTGCATGTGGTAAGACTTCTGTCTAAATCAACCAAATAGTAGCATTTGCACACAGTATTCATGCTTTACAGACAGGTTTGATTAAGAGGAAAGAAATGAACCTTTTATTCTCTGCCTTTGGCTTTTCATATGGTGCTGACACAGGGGACAGGCAGGTATTCCAAATAAACCAAGAAAGATTTTGTACATATCTGCACAGCTTAATGCTGGATTGTCTATACAAAAAAAAACAGTCTAAAAATTACATCACTGTATGCTTCATTGTGTGCTCATGAAGCATGTTAAATATTTAAGTTAAACATAATAATTTACTCTGTGCATTATTTTTTTTTTTAATATATATAAGCACTATGAATTGTATTGAAAACATAAGCATTAAGAACAAGGGATCCATCTGAACATAAGCATATGATATAAGGGGCAGAAGTCACCTTCTGTAGGTACTACTTTCTTTCCATGGTGACTTCTGACTTTGACCTGGCCATAGTAAGGTGAAGTTGGTTTCCCAAATACCTTCAACATACCTTCGCAAAACAAATAAGAAGGCCCTTCTAATTTCAGTATTTCAGTCAAACATTTTAAAAGGGTCTTCTTTTTTTTTTTTTTTTTTTTTTTTTTTTTTTTTTCCTGTTGTTGGTTTTTGCTTGTTTGGTTTTGTTTTGAGAAGGAGAGAGGAAAAAGAAAATCTGAGGAAAACACACAAGTTCTTCAAAGGAGAAAAACATATTTGGAAACCTGAGCTTAAATTCCCAGTTGTGATTGCTTTCTCTATGCCAGATTTAATAAAATTATTATTTCTGAAGGCAGGTTGTAATTCTCTCTTAATGACTGTTTGTTTGTTTGTTTTTTGGCTGCAGTGTCTTCTATATTACTTAAATCCTAGTGTTACCTGTCTATACTACATTTAGAATTTAGAATAAAACAGGTGCTGATAATCTACAGTGTCCTGTAGTCAGGAGGAGTACATGTTGAGATGTTATCTCTTACACTCCTTTAGCAAAACTAAGCCATGGTGTTTTGTGTTAAGAACAAAAACAACCGTGAAAGTTAGAACTGAAATTAAAATCAAATTCAAGTTTGACTGACAAACAAAAACTCTTTAATGGAACTTTAGGATCAAATATTTAAACACAGAGAAAAACAGGCGCAAAAAATAAAATTCTGTGATTCTGTGATTCTGTGATTCTCATGGTGACATAAATATCCTTCCTCTGCACACTGTTTTCTTTTAAAATGTTACCCTTGCATTGCATTAGTGTTTTTCCTTGCATTTTACCATTCATTTTACTATGGAAGATTTCAAGGTTTATAAGGTTTCTATCAGTTATATAGGTGTGAAGTTATAAAAGATTTATGCTTCAATGATGTTTTCAGATACTAGCAGAATATCTTCAGATATTCAGACCACAACATTGAAACAATCTTTGCTTATCTGTTACCTGCTGCACTTTAAGCAACATTTCATGCTGTCTTTAGAAATTATTCAGGATACTTGAATTTTTGCTCCAGATTATTATTTTTTTTCTCATAGTTACTAACCTAGCCTGCTTGGCTAGTTGAGTTTTTATTGTTACATTCAAACAGGAGGCATAAATCTGCCTTGAAACTAAGGCATAAAGTAGTATCTCTGGGGAGACCAGAATTGAGCCCAGCACTCCAGAGTAGAGAGGAAGGACCACCTCCTTTGACCTGGCAATGCTCGTTCTAATGCAGCTCTAGCTATGTTGTTAAGCTTTGCCACAAGGATGCATTGTTGGCTTGTGGTCAGCTGCACCCCCAGGGCCTTCTCCACAGAGCTGCTTTCCAACTGGTCAGCCTCAGTGTTTACTGATGCATTGGGTTTCTCCTCCCCAGATGCAATACTTACATTTCTTCTAGCTGAACTTCATGAGATTCCTCTCTGACCAGTGGTGGTGCAGTGCAATCATCCAGCATATCAGTCACTCCTCCCAGTTTTATATCATTAGTGAAACTGCTGATGGCACATTCTGCCCCATCGTCTAGGTCTTTAATGAAGACGTTAATCAGGACTGGACCTGGTATTGACACCTGGCATATACCACCAGTGATTTGCCTCCAGCTGAACTTTGTGTCACCGATCACAAACCTCTGAGCCTGGCCATTTAGCCAACTTAAGAAGCCTATACTTTGTGGGCTCATCTATGAGGGTGTTATGGAGGAAAGTGTGAAAACCCTTATTTAAGTTAATTAACATACATTCTTTTCCCCTCATCCATGAACCTAGTATACTCATTGTAGAAGGCTACAAAGTTGGTCAAGTAATATATAATTTAATATTTCCAGAATGTAAAAAGATCTTGTTATTTTTAATATCATTAGTGTCATAATGTTATTTTTTGTGTGCACTTTCTGCTGAAAGAAGAAGTTCTAAAAGCCCCTCTATGAGCACTATGTAAATTACGGCAAAACTGTGGAAAGATGGTTGCCTGTAATAAATATTCTAATGCCTTTTAAAGAAGAAAACACATGGGAACACTTGTGGCAGACCAAACTACATGCTGAAAAGATTTGTTAGAATATTCTTGTGTTTCAGAGCTAAACTACCTCAGAATTTTCCCTTAGATGATTTCCCTCCTCATCTCCCAATTTAAATTGCAAGAAGTATAATATCATAATGACAAATAAGGTCACACAGTTTCCTAGGACTAAAAAATATACATTTATCCTGAAGAAATGTCTCCAGAATATGCTAGTAGTGGTATTAAGTGATGCATGCTGAAGTGTTTTATGAGGAAAATGACTGGCAATCTAGTCTGATTAAGAACGCTTTTCCCATGTCTGCACTGCTGTTAATTTAATAAAAAAAAAAAAAAAAAAAGAAGAAGAAAAAAAAACACCCTTGTTTGAAATCCTGGTATTGGAAAAATACTATTCTTTTGGTCTCACAGGTCCCTGTGGGCTTAATCTTCACATTTTGATGACTAAAATGATACAAAGTTAAAAAAAAAAAAAAAAAAAAAAAAAGTGAGGGGCTCTTTCAGAACTAGAAGGTGGGCCTATATTCCTGTATTCATAATTCCTGCACTGTTTCTGTGTACTTCCTCCCATTTTGGATTTGAATCTGTGTCATGTTTCTTGAAATGCTGCTTTTAATATCTTTGTGTAAAATCTGGCTCAGCAGGAGAGAAATAGTTACCGTCTGTAATCACTGAGAGATTTTACCCATTTTTAGTCATTTTTATATTGCTGTTCTTCTGTTTCTTACTAATCACAACAGTTTCTTATTACATGTATTTCTGTGTCACTGCATCATCATTCCAACACTGCCAGTTCTTATCAAGTGTTGAATAAAAATATGCATCGTCTTTTGGGATGATTATGGACGTACTTCTTTTTAAGCAGAATTTACAAAGGTAGAACTTAATAATGCCATAAGCACTGGCAGAAATGGGATATAATTGCCTTTATTCTGAACACCACAGAAGTGGGGCTTCTCCCATGCTGATTACCATTCAGCAGGTGTTCAGCAGGTGTTCAGTCCAGGACTCCTGCCAGGCAGTCTCTTGACTGTATTACCTGTAGCTGTTTCCAGTTCATGCCTCAGTCTGTCTCCTGTTTCTGTAGCTCCACTTGACTCTCCCATGGTGCCTGTGCTTGGGGGTAGGGCATAAAAGATTTTCTTCAAAACAAATGTGTGTTGTTGTTTTTTTTTCTGCAGTTTAAGTTACAAACAATTTTCTGGTTTTCTCCACTGTTGGTGATACTGTTCATCTGTACTTAACAATACAGAAGCTCTAGCATAAGCAGGCAGCCATGTCCTCTGCTGTTTTAAGCACCATTCATGGGACTTTCTCTCAACACAACTAATTAAAGTGCTTATAATAAAAGCAGAAGTTAGTGGTCCACTGAGCATTGAATTTCCAGTGTTGCTAGTACTGGGGAAAGTGAACAGCTTTAGCAACAGTAGGAAATCCCAGTAGTGATGCCAGAGATGCTTTTGGTGTTGGTGCTTAGAGATAATGCTACAGCTCAAGAGTGAGTCCAGTGTTCTGAGTACAGCTGATAGAGTCTCTTTCCAATCAGGACCAACCCTGTAAGTGACAAAGATAGAGCAATTAACTGCAGATATTTAGAAGGACTTCACCTGGGTTACATCTAAGCATATCGTTCATATGACGTGAAAAAGATTCTGTATTTTTCCTTTTTTGATAAATAACAGACTTCAGTTTCCATCACTGTTTAATCTAATGTTTTTTCTCAGAACTAAACTCTATTAAAAAAAAAGTTGTTTTTCCACTTCACAGATTGCTGTTTTCACTAGAAAGTTTTCTATCATGTGTCTCCAAAAGGCTGATTTCTGTATGTGTTTTAAAACACTTGACTCAGTGGAATAAAACTGTTTTTTAAAGTGGCAAAAAAATTGCTCTTCATTAAAGGGCAGTGTCAGTAGACTTTGTTGAACTGCAGCAGTACACTGTCAAAAAAAAAAAAAAAGACTATGGTTATGACAAATATAATGCATTGCTTTCCAGGAGACCCATGAACCTCTGGGTACAGTGAGTGGTAGTGGAAAATGGCTGGATAGAGAAAGTGGGCAGATCCTGCCTATAGGACCAGAGTGGCTTGATGAATGGTCACAGGCAGCTCAGTCTTGTCTTCTGTGCCAGCTTCTTGCTCTAAAACAGTGACAATAATTCCCAAGAGACGGATCCAGATCTTCACTGATCTTCACTGTGCAAGTGATTATGAGATTTCTATTATGGAAGAAATTCCTGAGATAAATCTAAGGTTTGGCTTGTTAGGGACTTTCCCTCCTGCTCATATTTACTATTAGAAGCCTAGGAGTAAATCTGAGGAGGAAAAGTTTGTTTGAGGATGTGATGTTGATTTAATTCTGTATTTTTTTTTTCAACCTTTATTTTATTAGGATTATCAGGGGATTTCTTGCGTGCTGGACGGTACTCTGCTCACACCATCAATGGTGCCTGGTCACCATGGTCTCCATGGTCTCAGTGCAGTCGTGACTGCAGTAGAGGTATACGGAATCGCAAACGAGTCTGCAGCAATCCTGAGCCCAAGTATGGTGGTCTTCCTTGCCTTGGTCCATCTCTAGAGTACCAAGAATGCAACATTTTGCCTTGTCCAGGTAAGAATCAACTGAAACAAGTGAAGTATGTGAACATAATATAACTCATCTTCATGGCATGTTTTTATTTGTTTGTTTTATGTGGTTGTGTTGGGTTTTATTTTTTATTTTTTTTTAAAGTAAATTACAGCTCAAATAATTGTTCTACCAGCTGTTTTCATTTCCAAGGAAACAAATTAGCTCAGCCCAGTTGAGCTTGCCAAAAGTCTACACAGATATTTCAGTGATTATGTTCTATTGCAAGATACATATTTATGATAACTGCCTATAGCAGAGAAGCCCATTGTAGTTTAAGTTGCAGAAATATCTTTAAGGTGAGTACTCATCTCAGACATGAATGTTTAAGGGATAAATACCACATGGAAATCCCTTTTTTTTGTTACCTTTTCAAGAGATCATGTTTCTGATCTCTTGAAGAGAGAATTTCTTTCTTTGAAGAGAGAATTTCTTTTCTCTTGAAGAGAGAAAAGAGAGATTTTCTTTCTTTCTCAGTAATGTGTTCATACCCAGTAAAATTGTGACAGCCAGTTACACTGAAGTGGATTTGGGTAAGATTTCCAAGTGATGTCAATAAGTTTATCATCAACAGTATTAAAAGCTATGTCATCTTTCACTTTTGAGTAAAAATACAGCTTTAATAAATAATCTCATAAGAGAAAAAATACCTTATGAGAAGCCTGCCCTCGTCTTTATTTAAAGTAAAAATATAACTTTCATTACAGTGATTGATAGAATTAAACCTGCTACCTTTTGAGTGTAGAGCTTCTAGCAAATAAAATTCATGACTGATCACCAAAATTGATGGTATATCAAGCAGGCCTTAGATTATTCTTGGAAGCTTGAGCTCAGTTGTTTTATGATTCTATAAGAAGGATTGCAAGTAGAATATATGTTTTCAGGAAACTACTCTGGGTTATAAATCATTTTTGTATCTTAGAGATTTAGGAAGAAAAAACATCTTAGTTCTAGTCACCTCTCACCCTTCATAAAACAGACATCCAAATTCAATGGCTTTTGAGCTTTGCAGAAGGCTTTGTGGAAAAAGAAAGTGGAAGAATGTAGTTGAGAACAGATGAAGAAAAGAAAGTGAAATTGGAATAGGAGAAAAGAATTCAAGGTACATTAAGTAATAAAAGAAGGATAATTTTTGAGAGTCTCAGTTCTTCCCAGTATCAATAAGTAAATGTAGAAATACGCTTTCCTACATCTCTAATTATATTAATTATGTATAACCATGCTGCATATTTTATTATAGAGTACTTGGAGCTATTGACATTCAAATGTGAACCTGAAGGAATACTATAGTAATATACATACACATACATGCACATAAATACATATATATATTTGTGTGTTTATGTATATGATTACAAGTTAAAACTGCATTCTGTAAACACACATACGATTTTTTTAGTATGAACATTTTGTCCAATCGCATAACATTCCTTACGCTTGGTGAGATTCAGGCAGCTGTTGTCCATTCTCTGCATGAGAAACTGAGCAGTAGATCTGTCCAGAAGACAGGACTTCCCTTTCAGCAGTATGTAGTTTATTGAAAAACATATTTCCTTCTTGAATTAAACCTAAATAATGTGCTTTGGCAAATATTCCACAAAACTTCAGTTCTATGACCATTATGGCTGCTCAGTGACCATGAACTTCTATGTATTTTTATGCCTAAAGGGAACAGCAATATTGCTTGGCAACTCTAGGTCAGGGGCAGCCTCTGTCTCTCCTGCTGGTGGGGCAGATCCAAAAGGAATTTCTGTTGCAGTTCCCTGCTTCATTCTGGGCAAAAGCCCACTGAAGCCAGCAAAGTTCTGAAGGAGGCACTTGGGCACAACAAGCTAGCACTTTCTGGTGAAATTCTCTTGCAGTATCCAAGGAGGAGGAAAGTAGCTTTCACTGTTCAATTAGCAGCAGCAGACTTGGCAGATCCCATAGCAAGGGCCCAGGGGAGAGCAGCCAGCAAAAGAAACCATGGTTAGATCAGTTTTCAGTCTTCTCATTAACCTTTGCACTATGCAAGTAGTTTTTATTTCCTGGGTGCTTGTATTCAGGACAGGTATATATAGTCATTTTTACCCACGCTATCTAAGTGAGTTTCTGAAATGTCCCTTTAGGCTTTGATCATACAGCCCTCGCAGATGTTAATGAGAAAGGTTGGTGTAGGTGTAGATGGTATTACTTCCTCATTTATAGTAGGCTATAAACAGAGGTGCAGGAACTGAGCAGAAATAGATACGTCAGGCCCTTCTTGCCACTGTGGGCGCAGAGGAGAAAAAAAAAAAGGGGGGGGGGGGGGGACACTCTGCAGTGTTCATTCTTGCCTGTGTAAGAAAATGGAAGTGCAGACGGAAAGGAAAAGGAATATGAGGGAATTGTGTTCTGACCTCAACACTAATATGCTGTCTGTAGTACTAGAAATAACAAATGTAATGAAGAATTTGATGTTTTTTAAGGTTTACCTGAGCTTCCTCAGGGTAAGGACTGCTTCACATGTTCCCTGCTGGCACAGATCTATTTACTTATACTTCAGTCATTAACCTTTCAGAAATATTCAGATATATACACTAAGGAGCGGGATGGTAGCCATAAAGAAGCATTCCTGTTAACTCTGGCTTAGGTTCTGCTTTGCTACCCATTTTGCATGTTGCAGACAGGATCAAACCCTTACTATATACTATATACTAGAGTACTGTGTTCAGTTTTGGGCCCCTCGCTACAAGAAGGACATGGAAGTGCTTGAGCAGGTCCAGAGAAGGGTGACGAATCCGGTGAGGGGCCTGGAGAACAAGTCCTACGAGGAGCGGCTGAGGGAGCTGGGCTTGTTCAGCCTGGAGAAGAGGAGGCTCAGGGGCGACCTTATCACTCTCTACAGGTACCTCAAGGGAGGCTGTAGCGAGGTGGGGGTTGGTCTATTCTCCCACGTGCCTGGTGACAGAACGAGGGGGAATGGGCTTAAGTTGCGCCAGGGGAGGTTTAGGTTGGATCTTAGGAAGAACTTCTTTACCGAAAGGGTTGTGAGGCATTGGAACAGGCTTTCCAGGGAAGTGGTGGAGTCACCATCCCTGGAAGTCTTTAAAAGACGTTTAGATGTAGAGCTTAGGGATATGGTTTAGTGGGGACTGTTACTGTTAGGTCAGAGGTTGGACTCGATGATCTTGAGGTCTCTTCCAACCTAGAAATTCTGTGATTCTGTGATATATAAACTAGTGAAAAAAAAAAAGTGATTGAGAAAAATACTGAACAGTGCCTAAGTCTTGCTGAAAGTTAATAGACTTGATGCATCTAAGTCATTTAAATTGGGCTTCATGGCGTCCTGGAAGATACTGTGCCCTGAAGTACTGACACAATGAAAAAGTCCATGGAGTAACCATCAAATGTACAAGGCTCTTTAGTCTCATTGAATATCTTTCAGCATAATTTTAAATATACTTATGAATAGCCAGTAATTTATTATTAAATGTACTGCAGGTTCCCATAACTTTAAGAAAAATTACTGAAGCCAATTTGAACCTGTCTTCAGCAGCTACTCCTAAATCATTCTTGAGGGGAGAGAGAAACTACTGCAAAGTTTTTCCCACAGCTTGTAGCAAAGTAAATAGTCCACTAAAGTGTGGATTGATAGGATATAGTGGACATATTAATTTTTGTTCATAGTACTCAACAGCTGAATATATAATAGCAAATTGACCGGTACCAGAAATTAATTGTACCCAGACCCAGAAATATGATTTGTCTACATTGTACAAGTTTTAGAATGATCCTTCACACAATTTTGGCTTCAACTCTCAAGCAGTCTCTCAAATAATCTGCAGAAATAATCTAGGATTTTAGTGTAGGATAGGACCTATTCATAGTACTCAATTTCCATGCAGCCAAACTGTTTTAAGGAGCAAGAGAATTTGCACTGCTGTCTTGAGCTAACAAATTATGTTTTGGCCCTGTGCCTCATCTCCTTTTTTATGTCTCAGAGATGTGGTGAATAGAGTCAAGCTGGCAAGCATTGAAGAGTCCCAATAACTATAGAAAGAATCTGTGAATACATTTCTGTTTTCTTTCAGCTACTGATATGTGGTCAATATAAAAATAAAGGAAACTATAGTCAAGCATATCAAGATTTTTTTGTTCTTGGGAGCTTGTGAGATATTTACATAACAAAAAAGAAATAGATTAAGAAAAACATTGTTTGAATGCTAAATTCTGCAGATTTACAAAAATTCACATTTTTTACAAAAATTCACAATTTACTAACTAAAAGATATGCATCTGGAAATAAACAAACATAAGGAATTCACAACATTACAGATCTCCAGTTATTACTGTAGGGAAAGACATTTTTTTCTTCATTTTCATTTTACTTTTTTTCCTGTTGCTTTCTCTGTTATTCTTTTACACAAAGAGATGCTTCACCAGAGTGCCTTTAATGCTTTAAGCATAGCTATCTGAATACCATTTTAACTCATTGAGGAAGTTTCTATCCCATCTTTTACTTAGAGCATACTGGTGGATCAGAGGTGGAAACGGACGGTTGCTGTTTGTGATTTGAAATTCTGCTACCTCATGCCAATGTTTTGAGATTTCACCAGTTTCCAGTTTCAGTTTTTTGTCATAGTAGGTTTAGTTTGGTTTATTTGATGTTTTGCTTGAGAAAATCTGAATGAATTAACTGCAGACCTTCATCAGTAAACGTGCTAACAGTAGTTTCAGATATACAAAACTCCCTGAAATACCATTTCTGGAGTTTATGCATTCCCTAAAGCAAATTATTGCTTGCTGCTTTTTTCTTCATTATTGCTTTTATTATTTTTTTCTTTCTTATTCTTATTTTTTTCCTTGCAGTCATAGTTGGCCACAAAGCAACAGGAGCATATTTAAAGGAATGGTCAAAATTATCCTGCAGTCAATAACTCTTGTCTCTGAGGCTGCTGAAGTCCATCTCTCCATAGACATTGTTCTCTCTAGGCTTCCTCTGTTGCCAGTGAAGAGAGAGCTGAGCTGCCTTTTGGAAGTATCTATTGCTCTTCTAATTTAAGGGTCTCAGCTACAGACTTAAATCCAATTTGATCCTTAGGTTTTGTTGTTGTGCTCTTCCTAGAAGCGTTAGTTTCCTCTCTGTGTTTCTGCACTACACTAAATTGACTGTTTGTTTCATCTAGCACTGCTTTTATGAATAAAAGGTGAACGTAACATCACAGAAACAAGACTTTGCCTTTTCAAGCTTTGATGTAAAAACTTCTTTCCCACAGTAAAACATATGCAGCCATACCCTTTAGAACTAGGAAAAAGCATTAGACTATGTGATGTGGAATGGGATGATCCCTGTGTGCCTGGATGGGAGCAGTATGCTCTTAGGTCTGTAAACTGCTCAACAGACAGTGCCCCCAGATTTAACTCAGCTACTGTGAAACACACCAGCTGCATCTCGGTGGATGTAAGAGACTAGTGCCCCTCAATTTATATTCCATCATGCCATCCATATTCTATCATTCCATCAATAGAAAAGACTGAAATTTCTCAGCATTATTTATTCTCTTTTGCTACACTTTCAAAAAGATGAACATGAAAAGTTACAAACCTAATGTTATAGACCAAAAAAAAAAAAAAAAAAAAAAAAAGACAACAACAACAAAAATTAAGAATAATTTTATTGGATGTTTAAATTTAAAATGAGACCAGACAGTATATGAAAAAGCCTGCAATCCTGTCTCTGTCCTCATGAAAGCAGGTAAGGCCAGTGGGCCCACACTTCTTTCCTCTTTCTTATAACATCCATGTGCAGAGCAGGATATCCAGTTTACTAGTCTCTTGGAAAATGTCCATCAGTGTGCATTTTTCATCATGTCCCCAGGAGATCACATTTCTATGTACTGTTTCTCCTTAGAACATCATTTACTCCATGGCTTTTTTTTCATTATCGTAAGGAAATATGTATTAACTGTGACATAGTCAGTAGGCAAAATTTTTTTTGCTTACTACAAAAGAGAAAAACGTTGTTTGAGATCACCCCACTAGCTGAATAGGCCTCCTTCCAAAAGGGACCATCCTCAGTAGTTGTCAGGAAATGTAAAGACTCTTTGTATCTTTCGTTGTGGAACTTCTTTAACTACTTTATTTTGTCCAACAGGTCTACAAAAGTGTTATGTAAAGAAACTGTAGTGACTGGTACTTTCATTGCAACTTCATATTTTTCTTTCTATAAGAAGCAGAAATAATAATAAGGACTCCATGACAAAAGGAAAAAACAAACTAACAAAAACAACAACAACACATATACACACACACACACACAAAACAGATGGTCCTGTGTTGCCAAGCAACTTTAAAGAAAATTGAAAGAAACCACAGAGCTCTATTTATGTCTTGTAAAAACTGAAGCACTAAACATCCACTTCTTTGATATTATTAAACCATGATGATGTTTTATCATCCTCTGTTGCTGAGAAGGAAAATTTCTGGGGGCAAACAAAAGAAGTAGTTACATGATATGTATGATTGTCCATGAAAGGCCTAGAAATTTAGGATGGCAGAATGTGTAAAGAGTTGCTAAGAAAAACAATTATAATTGCACCATCCAGCTCACGTATGATCAGGTTTAACATTCTTTATTATATTGTTTGTCTTTTCTTATGTCCACTTTTCCCTTTGCATCTGAAGGTTTATGGTATAGTCATGACCACCATGGTTGTGGAGCATGGTTACGTTCTCGGATATCACGTCACTCTTTGTTATTGGTCACCTATGGATAGACAGCAGATGGCAGTTTCAAATGCATGCACATTGGTAATTTTCACTATAATCCATTACAAAATATGTAGAAAAGGTTTGGGACCGTGCCTCTGTTATGCTAAACAAGGCACAGGGAATGTTTGCAGACAATTTATCATCAGTCTGTGCAATCTTGGGCTGTCACTCGATTTCGTGAAGATCTATGTACAGCGGCGGAAATCCATCTGATTATACGTTTGAGCTAGTAAAGGATTTATTTTAAATTAAAAAAAAAAAGTATCTGGGAAGGTAAAGGCTCGATATCTCATGAAATGAATAGCTGGGTAACAGCTTCTGCTTTTATTTGATAACATTTAAAAAAATAAGGGCAAGTTCTGAATAAAAGATATCATGTCTTTTCTTGAAATTGTTATAAAATTACACAGTATATTTTACCAGCGCTGAAGATAAATAACCAGTGGCTTTGTTAGATATGAGCTTGCATAATACTGCATTAACAGAGTTATCTCAGGCAAAAGACATATTTGTTTTCCAGTGGCTATATGAATGAGAGAACAAGTCAGGCATTCTAGTAAGATGCAGTATTTATTTATGGTAGATGGTGTAAAACTCATACATCTGTATAGCTAGATGATTTGGCTGATAAATATATCCTGGGGAAAAAAATGTAACAGCCGTTGAATTCCTTAACAATCTAAATAATTTATTTAAAATGGCATACGCAGAATATAGCACCAGATTCCCCAAGTTCTGTCTATCCAATCAGGCTATTCAGAGTCTAGATACATCACTTGCAAAAGTTTTTACAGCTGCTCTTAGCAAGGAAGTGTCAGCTCTCTTCTTTCTTGATTGATAGGATAATATTATAAAAATACAGAGAATAAAATGATATGTATTCAACAATTCTGTTTACGGGATTAGTTAACTAACAGCCTTAGGTATGCACTAGTGAATTACCTGTTTGATTAGCACATGAGAACTTGAGGGTATGCTGTATCTGAAATTACTTTCATAAATGCACATACACATTTTAATATGAAAATAATCACATTCAAATAGCTTGTTTTCTCACTATTGCAGTATTTGCATGGAAATCATTCTACCTGACTCACAAGGTGTATTTGCGATATACAATGCTACAATAACAAAATAACAAAATGAGCCATTTTTTAATGTTTTACAATATGTCCATCTAAGAGAGAATTTAAATGCAAATACTACATAAATATTTTAATTTAAGGGCTGTTTGTTTGTTTGTTTAGATTTGGAACCTCTTTTTCTTTTGCAAGAGACAATGAGGAAATAGCTTTTCAATAAACCTGTGGAAATGGTTTTACCCCTTGAAAGGCAATTTGATTAATCAAATGGAAAGGATCTAAATGAGTCATTGTGAAATGCTGTATGAATGTTTCGGAGACAAAAGTGCAATCTTTCAAACATAAAGTCAAGTCTTACAAGGAATGTCTCAAATGAATGCACCACAAAAATTGTGTATAGAAAATGTGTACTTTATATTTTTAAAAGAAATATATAGTAAGTTTCTCTCTTGTGTGGTAAAATGTTCACTTCTCCTCTAAGGGATGGGAGCTAAAAAAGACAAATGCTATGCTCAGTTCAGGACCCTGTAGTACTTCACTGATAAGTTGCCATTATTACATACAGGTTCTCTTCTATGACTGTCAGTTAAATTACACGCACTGTATTTTTTTCAATCAGGTGCAGACATGGCAAATCGCTTCTTTACTTAAGTAATAAGGCAAGTGAAAACACTTCAAATAAAGGTTTCAAAATAACACCTTTTTATTTTTTTTTGTAGGATATTAATATTTTGATATTTATTTATTTATGTGGAAAAATTGAAAGAGAAATTAAGAAAATACTAAGATTATTTGCAGAGGAAATGCTGTACCAAGGAAAAGTATGTCTGACTTTGTCATGTGTCTGTATCTGGCAAATGGGCTGCAACATGGCCATAAATGCTATAAATATGTCCTGGAGTAGTAGCTTTAAGGACTGAGGTTACAAAGGATGCAGTTTGGGACAGGCAATCAGGTGAACTTTCTTTAAAAGCATGTCCAGTGACCACATTTTGAAAGCCATCTGAGAAGTCTCCTGGGAAATCCCACCTGCTTTTCAGAGGAATCCTGTGAAAACTCAGCCCATAAATGGAAGAGTTTGACATATACTAATGGTACTAAATATAATATACTAAATTAGATCCACAAAACATGAGAAAATATGGGCTGGATTATGTCACGTCACACATCAACTTGGAACTATAAGATATTTTGTGTCTTTTCAGTGGATGGAGGCTGGTCATGTTGGTCATCTTGGTCAAAGTGCTCAGCAACTTGTGGCGGAGGGCATTACATGAGAACCCGCTCCTGCACAAATCCAGCGCCAGCATACGGAGGAGATATCTGCCTTGGACTGCACACTGAAGAAGCCCTCTGCAACACACAGCAGTGTCCAGGTACAGCAAATCAGCCCATGCAGCTTTATTCTTTGTGTTCCACGGAGTAAGGCATTTTCAGATGGGCAACGTAATGCTCCTTGATCTATTATTTAGGAGCACATCATTTCTCTCCTTTATTAAGTGCACAATCAGCTCTTACATGCTACAGTAAATCAAATAACAGTAGAATATGACCTACAGGAGACCACCTCCTCCTGTCTCTGTTTGAAAAATATACTAGAATTACCATTTAAGTTACTGGTACAGGTTCTGGTTCTAGATAAACTAAAGGTGTGTAATATTTGAAGTGGTTCAAGCAAAAGGTTGAGAGATTTCTAATAAGAAACCCACAAAGACAAATCAAAACAAAAATGCTTTTGTTTTAACAATAAATGTTCATGGCAATCAAATTGCTGAGGTTGCATATTCAACAGCATGCATACCACAAGGTCCTTCAAATAGCTAAGGCCTTACATCAACCTTTGTTTAAGCCCTGTTTTCATATAAAACAAAGAGCAAGCCTTAATGTTCTTTGTAAAATACATACTTCAACTTTGAATGTTAAGGAGCAGAGACTGTCTTTTTAAATAACTGCAAACTATTTACTAAAGGAGTTTCAGCACTCCTGCTAGTTTTATGGTGTTATGGATCATGACTTTTTCTGTAAATTTGACTCTGTCTTTTGAACCATGTTAAAGGAACCTGAATTCTTAATGAAATTTATGTCAGAAATAGAGAGTAAAAATGCACACACATTTGCACACAAAACATAAAATCATGAGTGAAAAGGCAGTGGGAGAGATTGTTTTCAGTTATTGCTGATTAATGGATTATAGGCAACAGTCAAAGGAAATAGCTTTAAGCAGCTCCAAATATACAGCATTTGCTTCAATGACAGCTCCTAGACTTCATGGCAAAAATTTTCTGCCCTGATGATGAAGTTGTGCATGTGAAGGCACAAGTTCCATTAATGGATCCTATTACTTGTCTGGAACAACACTTTTAGATAATTTTCTTTTCAAGGCACTGCATGACCTGGAGCAGAACAGAATACATACTTTGTCAAAATTAAGGAAGATGCTACATTCTGTTGCTACATTCTGTGCATTAAAAAAAAAAAAAAAAAAAAAAAAAAGAACAACACAGAAATTAGTTGATGATTTGATTTTTCAAGACAAATGGTATATATTTGTATATAAAAGTTACATAACTGCCTTGAGATCCTTAAAGCATCTTTAAAAGGTCAGAATTAGCGTGTTCATTGTACTAGTGTTGTAGCTCTTTCTCTTGCATTTATTTTCTAGTGACATTTTTCTAGAAATAACATTTTTTAAGCATTTATAAATAATCTCTTTATCTTGTTTTGACCTGGTTACCTGAATTTTGGAGTAGATGGTGGGTGGAAGAGGAGGTTGGTGTCATTTTAGTTCAAGAAAGTGAAAATCATAAAGCAATAAAATTTCAGAGTGCAAATCTTTTATCTCACACTTCTGTGATGTTTTATTAATATTTCAATCTCATGGAAAATTTGCCATAGATTTTGGAAACAACCAGCTGTGAGAATAGACCTTGCCTCATGTGAGCACTGTAGATTTCACAACTTTTTTACTGTTCCTGTTTCATATTGGTATGGTACAAAAATGACCTCAGTGCTATCCACGTCAAGTTTTTTGCATCCCTGCACAGCCATTTTGTTGTGGTGAGGATCATATAGCTAGTGATTGCTGCTAGTGCAGGTCCGGAAGTACCATTGGTGGTGACATTTGCTGCTTGAGAGACATGCTTAATATAGTTATACTTGGAATCTATGAACCACCAACCAGCACAAAAATGCATGTAAAAAAATGGAAATTATTTCAAATGTTTCGTAAGTTATGAAAAGAGCAAAAATTTATTGGCATTTGAAATAGCATTTTTTGGCAAAAGAAAATGAGCAGAAAACTAAAATTTCAAGAATCATGATAACAGGGACTTTTTAAAGATGTAGAAAGTTAATTGCAAATCCAATTGAAAGTATATAGTTGTGCACTTAGAAAAAACAACTGTCTTGCAAAATACACTGTTTTGTCATCCTTCATTTTAAAAGTTGTATCATCATGTTTGTTTTTTTCTTTTAATTTATCTAAATGCAATCACATAAATATGAATGGAAGCACTGTGCTATTGATCCGTAGAGGTTTATAGGCTGCTTATCTGTAAGTGTAATCAGTTTCAAGGGTGTCTGTAATGTAATGAATAAAGCAGTGTTTTATATGTAAAGTATTTACGGCTGCTGTAAGAAGGGAAAATATATTCTGTCTTTGAAGTGCTAACTCACACATGCAAATAATGGATAAAGCAATTGAGCATTTAGAAATGATGGTGTAGTTCTGCATGGAAGAGATTTATGATTTTACAGACTGGTGGCCTGATCATTCAGAGGTACCTTCTTCACCCAGGGATCTTTTAATAACAGCTTGGACTTAACCTGGCCTCAAAGGCCAGCCAAGACTCTGCAGGAAAAAGACATGACAACTGAGTAAACGTTGCCATGTTAGAGGTGAAAAGCAGCTTCAGATTAAACACCTCTCCTGTCTACCCTCATGACTTGTAGAGAATTCAGGAGCAAGTGGAGAGGAGACTGTTTGATGTGCAAGAGAAACTTAAATACTTTGAAGATAAAGAAATCAAAGGGATGAGGCAGAATAACTGAGTCTGTAGCAACGCATATAAAAGCTATGGCTTCAGCATCTCCACGATGACACATACAGTAGCACATTTGAAATGGCACATCTACCAGTCATGTATACCTTAACTCTGTGATTCTCTGAGCTCCCAGCAGTGGCACTCCTCAAAATACAGGTTTGATATCAGGATCCACAATTACAGGGATGTCCATCTCTCTCACGCTTGTACTAGTGTGCCCCCTCTCCTCTTCTGCAATTTTGTACACCAGGTATAGCAGATCCACATGGTGCTGAACCCACTGACTACCTGTGCACTCGTTCCTGCACTGCACCATGGGACTTCAATGTGTAAGGGATGTACCCTCTATTGCATATGTGGAAAGGTCCCAAAGCACATAGTGCCTTTTACAGGACCTGCTGCTCAAAACGTCTCCACAGAAGACTTGTGCCTAAAGGGCTTGCTAGAACGGCAGCTTTACCCAGTCACCATGATGTAGCCCAGCACGATCCATACCCTGAGGTTACTATGTTGTCACAGGATGCAACGATGAGCCTTGTCAGCCAAGAGTATGTTGGATGAAAAACTATTATTAAATAATAATAACAAAATGTCCAGAAGATGGCTCTTAGGTAAACATCCTCCTTCAGATCTCGAATACATATCGCTATACCTGTCATTGCTATTTGTCAGGTACATAAACAAAATACAGTGTTGTTGTCCACCCTGAAGACTTAGGCTGAATTAGCTTCATGACAATCTCTTTCTGTCACCACTGTGGAGTCACAGAGAATCCCTCAGGCTTCTTCCTTCCATGTACAAAGGCAGTGGCAGAAGCCAAAACTGTGATACTTGGGTGACAAATTTACCATTGAACTCTACATTTTGGAGACCTTTGCCAGCTTGTCCAAACTGGCTTTTTTTTTTTTTATTTTTATTTTTATTGTAATGAATGAGCTGTCTGTCCTTTGATAGTGTGTACTAGCTGGAGACGAGGCTTTCTGTCATAATTCAGGAAAATGAGAAATTTCTCTCTCACTCAGCATACTAGAAACATTTAATTGCAGTGTCTGTGTGTGTATATCTCTCTGCCCACTATAGACAGCTGGTCGGAGTGGTCTGAGTGGTCAGAGTGTGACTCATCTGGTGTTCAGCTCCGCGTTCGTCAGTGCATTATTTTGTTTCCTGTGGGCAGCCAGTGCACGGGTAACACCACGGAGAGCCGAGCCTGTACTTTTGACTCCAACTTCATACCAGGTGAGATCAGTCTTCCCCTGAAGGATCAGTGATATCTCTCAACATTCCAGGAATGAGGCATAATAGTGTCTCACATGGAACTGTGCAGAGACAAGACTTAAGACAGAATTTGCCTTTTTTTCACCCAAAGAGCACTGGTCTACAAGGTGGAGCTTGTGGTGCTAGACCTGGTGTCATGAAAATCTGTCTCAGGCTGTGAATTGTGGAACTGTCCTTGCTGTCACCACCTAAGACTGTGGTTATTCAGTCTCTAAGCCTTATGTAGGTCCTTCCATCTTGTTTAGTAACAGGGTGCAGGGATGAGTGCAGTTAGGAGAACTAGTTTGTTTCTCACTTTGAAGTGTTCTTGAGACTTTGGGGTTATTAGAGAAAAGATCCTCTAGGTTTTGTGATTTGTGTATGCAAAACTGGGTGCAGGGGTAGTTGATCGGGAAACCATTTCATGGAGTTAATTAGAATAATAACCACCTAGAAAGTTAAATACTGTTGGTTGTGCCTCAGGTACTAATCTCCCCTATGACCACTATGTACCTGATGGAGAATCATGTCAGGTATTATAGCATTTGTCAAAAATTATGAATGTAATTATTTTTTTTTTTAAATCATATCAGTCATTTAAATCCACACAACAGTATTGATGTCTACATTGCATTGCTGTTAACAGTCATCTTTCCATCTGTGTACATAACAAAGTCACCAGTCTATTCACAGGCAGATAAATTTATGATTTCAAGTGTCATTTGAAGTGTAATTATGATGGTTCAGTGCAGCAACCTTTTTTTCTGCAGCTAAGCAGTATATTATATACCATGTATGTACAATATTAAGAAGAAATCCACAAACTTAAACACTGTATTTATGGATGATGCATAGAAAATAGCAATAAATTCACAAATACTATTTTTCCTCCCAAACCAATGTGAAAAATGTCAATGTGAAAGCAAAACCCCTCACACTGTATTTTTCCTTTTTTTTTCTTTTTTTTTTTTTTCTTGGGGTTTTGAAGCAGCTCAGTCAATATTCACATTCACATTCTGTGAATCCCCCTCTTAATCCAATGTAAAGTCTACGTACTGTTTTGGAAAGTATGCAGTTTCAGACTCTGAAATGAGGAATGTTAGGTGAATAAGTAGCAGCCACCTCTTCCTTGGCCCTTCTGCTTTGTTTACCACTCCCCCTCCAATTTCTCACAACACAGGAGATGAAGTCATGGCCAGTACATTCACCATAGTGAAACTTCCTTGCTTTCTTAGGAGCTCTCAGATCACTTTCACTCCTCAAGGTCCTCATACTCAGAGTTGTCTCCCTCCCAACTTCTCTTTCCTTTTCTAATTCACCTTGCTCCTTTCCCCAGCTATTATACTGGCATGTCCACCCTCACGTTGTCTCCTCCTCCCTCTGCTTACCTTAAATCTGTTTTTCCACAAAACTTAATGCATATAGAGTGATTCTGGCAGAGTGGCTCATTATCATTGCTGCCGCTGTTTTTCCAGAGTTAATCTTTACCAACATTACCTTGCAGAGCTTTCTGACATATATATATTTTTTTTCTCTCCTTGTTGTTTGGATTGTGAATTAATGGTCTTGACCAGACAGAGTACACTACCAGCCTTTAGCTATCTGTGAGAGTGCTGTTCTGTCAGGTCTGTTACTTTCTAATGTTGAAAATAGTATTGATTTAGCAGGTGAAGAAAGGTAAAAAAAAAAATGTTATCCACTTTAGCAGAAGTAGCCTGTGGTATTTTAGATATGTGGAAGTCATAGCACTTTGTTTCACATCTGACAATGCGCTACAGTATATTTCAGCAGAAACCTCCAGCTGGAGAAGAGATTAATTTTAAAGCCAGACCACTAATATAGTCTTTGCTTCTCTTCTCTTTTTCCACCAGGCCTGCTTTAGCATTTATAATCCCCTTCTCCCAGAATCACACTAAAGGACTTCCTTCACTGCTCTGAGTCTGGATACAGATTCAAACCTTAAGCCTATTTTAACAGGAAAAAAAAAAATCGTGCAATTTACTTTCCATGCATTCTTGCAGCTGAAGTCTGTCTTATTAATCAGTCCTTTTCTATTATCAGATATTTTTAATATTCATATAAGAACATCAGAATGTCCATACAGGTTCAGAGCAAAAGTCAATCTTGTCCAGTTCCTGTCTCCAGCAGTACTGTAATGTCCAGGGAAGAAGAGAAACAGGACAAGTGTATATCATCCCGCTTCTGCCTCCCTGTAGTTTTTCAGCCTTCAGCAACTTTCATTTCAGGAGAGTTTTTAAACCTGATGCAGTCAATCTGTTTAATGCTCTGAAATGGTTCTCTCTCCAAGTAGTTTCTTGGGTTCCTTGCATCTTCTTTGCATCTTGAATCATCAGTTTGTTGGGAGGTAGAGAGCCTACTGTCATTCCTCATGCAAAAGCCATTGCATACCAATGGCGGTCATTGCTGACCTTTTCTGAACTTTCTTATTGTATTAGAGGCATTCTGAAATGGGAAAACCAGAGCTGCATGCAGCGTTCAGGGTGTGGACAACTCATGGATTTGTAAAGACCCGTAACGATAATTTCCTGTTCTACTCACTCTTGCTTTCTTGGTTGTACCTAACATTTTGTTTGCTTTTTTGATTCATTCAGAACACTAAGCTGATATTTTCATGGAACAGTCTGTCATAATCCCCTGATGAGTGATAATGGTCAGCTCACAGCCATCATTTTATTTGTGAAGCTAGGATTGCTTTCCACTCTACATTGATCTACATTCTGTTCTGTTTTTCATTTTATTGCCTAGTTTTAGAACGCCCTTCTGCAGCTCTTCCTAGTATCCTCTTATCCATACTACCTTAAATAAATGAATATCATCAAACTTCAAAAACACAGGCCTTTTGCTCAAAAGCCTAGGTCACTGCAGAAGTAGTAACCTTACTCCACTGTAAGAACTACACTGTTTTCTGTCCTTTCCCTCATCTCCCATAGCTACTTTTTTTTTCTTGGGAAGAAGGGATTTAAAGTAATTTCTGAAATCCAGGTAGGCTGTCTGCACTCTCACCCATATCCACATGACCATTGACCCTTCCAGAGAGATTCACAAAGCAGAGGTTTGTAAAACAGGACTTCCCTTCACCAAAGTCATGGTCATTGAAATAAAAAATGGGAAAACTTGGTTGTCAACACATTTTTATTCAGTATTTATTCAGAATGCTTCCAAAGACAGAATGGGAAGGACATTGGGTGGAATTACATTTTATTAGTTTACACTTGGGACCCATGAAATTGGCAGTCATCTTTTTTTAAGATTTGTAAATTCCCTCTTTTCACATTAGTGCTAGATGTGACTTCTAGAAGTAATGAGCCTGTTTGAACACAAGATAATGAAACTCTCATTAATTTTACTATTCAGAAATTCAGCATTTTCTCAAAATGGCTTAACTTCACAAAGATTTTTTTAATGTACACTTCATCTTTTTAATTAAAGGGATATTGGGAAGCAAGAATAAAAAATATGTTACTGCTTTTGGTTGATAAATTAAAGAACCTGAAGATGTCATGGAACTTTTTTGTTAATTCCACCACACCACAGTCAAAATCTTTTGTTACTTTGGATTTGGAGTGAATGTAGAAGAATACATTTTTTAAAATCCTCACTGTGTTGATCAAATTACTAGCTGTCTGTTTTTTTTTTCTCCATGGCATAAGCAGTTTATTTGTTTTTCTAGAAATATCGGTGGCACGATCCAGCAGCATAGAAGAAAAACGATGTGGCGGTAAGCTTTTGAGTTCTATCTGTGTATTAAATGGTGAATTATTGATTCCCCCCCCCTCTTTTTTGTTCCATTTGTTTCACATTTTGCACTGTCTTAGATTTATTCCACCTTATAAATGCCACATTCTCATTATTTACACTCGGTCCAGAAATAGAGATGTAGTTAATACAGAATTCCTCATTAAATATCCAGATGCCATTGCTGACCTTTGAGACAAGAGCATGTATTATTGTTTTTTTTTCTCCTTTTCCCTTGTAACAGTCACTCATTGTGTCCCAAAAAGAAATTCCTTTTATAAGTTAGTTATCAATATGACAAAAATTTTAAAGTTGCTGCACCTTTTGCTGGATAATAATTTCACAAACCTCTTTGGGACTCCAAATGAATAGCAGAGAGCCAGCCTGCTAAACCATTTAATGGCTCAGACTATCTGGACTCATTTTCAGCTTTGCTGCCAGATACAAAACTAGAAAGTAAAAGTTCAATTCCAGAGAGTCTTGATGCTAGTGAAACAAATCTTGAAAGAGAAAACTGAACTGTTGGGGAAAAAAAAAATGTACAAAGAAGAAGAAACGGGAAAAATGACCTTTTTTGTGTTTGTGCTTAGTTATCACGCTTAGTCGGTGTTGTCATGGTAGTAGCTGTGACCAGTTCCAGTATTCTTCTATGCACAGATAAGCTGTGTTTTTAGCCTAGTAAGGGACAATGAAAACACAGAGGTTATGCAAGGGCACTAGTGTGCATAGTTACATGTTGTAAGAGTCAAGATAATGCAATTTGTTTTTTTCCTTATTAGCAGTGGAAATCTGAAAACATTTTTGCCAAGTTCTGTGACAGTGGGAAACTCTCATTCAAGTGTAGAATGATATTTCAGTGGTAATTTACATATTGGGGTGGTCAACCTAGGTCAATATATTAGGTTGTGTTCCTTTTTTCCCTGTCGGTATGTAAAGGGGGCTTGCAAAAAAACAGAACCCATGTGCTGTCCCATTTTTCTGTTTTACAGTGAAAACGTCTAACATTTTTCAGGCTAGTGCCAGTCTCTCAGATTAAAATCAGCTTCATGTATGCAACCACAAACAAATATTCAATAATGTTAAGATGAAATCTGTTTCTTAATGATATTTCTTTCTTAATCAAAAGCAAAGCTCCAGTTGGAAACAGCAGTGAAAAGAAGTGTACTTTGTTTATTTCCAGCTAATCCTACTTACGCCACATCTGACACAATTATCTCTATATCAGGATAATTGGGAGGCAATTATGTTTTAAATTCCCTTCTACAGTTTCATGCAGCAATGAGCCTTCTCTATGTTTTAATTCCTGTGTAGGTAGGGAGGGTTCCCACAGTCTGATCCCATAGTATCTTCAATGGGCAGAGAGGACTGTGTTCTGGCAGCACTCTCTGGCTGCTGTGGTCAAAAGTACGCTGAGCTTTAGGGAGTCTCTCTCTCTCTCCTCTTCACATTTTCTCCTGAAACACTACTGTTTCCTCCTCACTTCCTCATTACATGGAGAAAAAGTTCTGAAGACTGGAGAAGGGAACAAACTGCCAAATATCAAAGACGCAGAAACGGTGAGACCCAGCTGCAGTCAAAGCAGGGGATGAGAAAAAAAGTACGCCAAAGTGTCTGGGACAGTCACCAAATAAGAGGGATGCTGAAAACATTTTAGGGGAAGCAGGTCTGTAATCTAAAGGCATTAAGATTTTGTTCTGCCACAAGTCACTACATGTAAGACAAAGAACTAGAAGCAGAGGAGGTGATAATGTAGTTCACTGGAAATAAGCCATGTACATTATATACATAATTTATATATGAAAAAGGTTTTGCTGTAGAGTTTGCAGAAATAAATTTAGCTGAACTTTTCAAATACTTAGAGAAAGCACTTCATTCATATGTTGTTTGGGTTCTGATCTTGTCTAAGGATCTTTCAGAAATCTCAGTCTTAATACTTGCAGAGATGTGTGGGTATCTAAGGTTCTCATAATGATCCCTTCAGGGAAGTACAATGCATTTGCTGCTGTAGGAATAAACCACTGCAAATGAGATGTTTCTGGGAAACACATGAGATTTCCCTTGTCATTATTTGAATTAAACACTTTTCTATGTTATTCCCCAAACTTAAGCTTTTACTGCTACTTCCTTAAGAATAAGATTGTCTTCTCTCCACTATGCAGAGTTCAACATGTTTCACATGATTGCAGTGGGATTAAGTAGCTCAATACTTGGTTGCCTTCTTACCCTGCTTGTTTACACTTACTGCCAACGATATCAACAACAGTCCCATGATGCTACCGTCATCCATCCGGTGTCACCAGCTCCTCTAAATACCAGCATCACTAACCATATCAACAAACTGGACAAGTACGATTCTGTAGAAGCCATCAAGGTGAGAAGCGGGTTGGGAGTTCTCTAATGCACAACATAAGTGGTCCTATATATTTTTGCTATATCAGAAGAATTCTACTTGATAGTTTTCTGCAGTTGCATTTGGACTCAAATTATGCTGATCATAAATCACAAAAATAGATTTTACCTGAGGTATTGTAATTGCAGATCCTTTCCTTTGTCAGTCCCTATTACACATTAAGTTAGATTCTACGTGTAGGTACAATTTAAACAGCAGCAGCCTTTCCTGAAAGAAACCAGACCACTACTCAGGTTCCTTTTTTTTTTTTTTCCTAATTGTGTTCTCTAGTGGCTTGTTGAAGAAGTAAATAGGGCTATTAACAGTCATCACAATATATATTGAAGATAATCCTTTGGCTCCAATGATATGGTGTCCAGTGTACAATTCATCTTCCTGCACTGTCTTTATGCAGGACATGTACACAGGTGAATATATACTGGGTAAGGCTCTCAGTAAGTGTTCATACTCCAAATATTCAGTAAATGATCCAGTACAGATTTACCTTAGATGAGAATCTAGTGTGGTATCTATATCATATGACATTTTTTTTAAAAGACCTGTTAGAATAGCTCTGTTTTTCAGATCCACTGAATTAAGGAAGGATGAGCATTCTGAAAGTACTTAACTCAGTATCTTCAGATTGTACAGTTTATTCATTCAGATGTGAAGCTTTTCTCAAATGAGTTTTTTTCTTAAATCTTACCTGGAGAATCCTACCTGGGGTTTTTAATTTCTTCATTTTTATTTATAATTAAAGACGTTTTAAGAAATTTAATTAAAAATGCAAGAGAAGTCTATGTGTTGTTTCAAGCTTTTTCAAAACCTCCTAATTAATTCTCTGAATTGCTACCAAAACAGAAACATTTTTGAAAAATCTTGAAACATTAGAAAATGAGATTTGTATTCATAAGACCTTCAGACATTTTCCCCTCCATATTGCATTTAAGAAGCAAGTAATTAATACAGTAAAGAGTAAATAGTTCTTATTCACAAAAAATAATAATAAGTGAGTTCTAAAAAGAATAACTGAATGTGATGAGAAAGTATTTTTAACCATAAAGTTAATTTTATAATATTATGGGGAAAAGTGTGTAGCTTTATTGAGTAGAATTGCTTTCTGTAGGAGAGTTGTTATGTAAGCAGACACATGCAGATGCAAGTTTTTTAAGTGTGCAAGCACTTTTAAATGCATTTTTGACTGACTGACAATTCATAAATACTTGCTACTTAAGTCGTCTCAGTGAAATAGCATGTATTGCCTTCTTTTATTTTATCCCTCCCATTTTCTTTCTTTTTTTTTTTTTTTTTTCTTTTCCCCCAGGCATTTAACAAAAACAACCTGATTCTGGAGGAGAGAAACAAATACTTCAATCCACATCTTACTGCAAAGACTTACTCTAATACCTATTTTACAGATTTCAATAATTATGATGAGTACTAACGGGCTTGTGTATTTTCTGGCCTCCTGTAACTTCCCAGTCCCCAAGGCCTGTGCTACATGACTGCTCATGTGATTGAGGCTTCAGAGATGAAGTTCAGAGACATTTCAAGCACGATCCAAGCCGTCAATATCCCATTGCTGCCAAATGTCCAAAACACCTGTTTGTGACATGATGTTTTCTTTGCGGATTAAAAGGTTGGCCTTCAGTGTTGGGTGCAGCTGTAACCCCTCGGTGTCACTGAACTGCTCGTGAGGAACACATCGCTTCGCTGTTTCATAAGCATTCAGTCAGATTTCTCTGACAAGGGACTAAGCAATCCCCGAGCTTTAAAAAAAAAAAAAAAAAGGAAAAAAAAAAATCTGTTACCCCTTAAAACTGCTGCAGGAGTACAAATGCAATTTTCTTTTTAGGCATCGTCTTTTATTTCCATGAGGTTTGAAAAGGGAGCTGATCACCTGCTGTGCAGCCTCCTGAAACTTGCACTACCAAAAAGAGCTGGCAGGGTGTTGAGAAGAACGGCAAGAAGAAACGTGGTGGTTTAGCGATGCTCTGCAGCAGCTCTGGACTCTGTAGGGATGATCTTACTGGCCTACAAACCACTCAAGCTGCAGTTCAGCTGTTCGGAGAGCAGAGGCTAAGGCGGCACCCAAGGATATGATCTTGTACCAAAACTGGAAAGCTGCAGGGTAGGTGGTTTCCATGTGTGAGCCAAGCCCAGTCACAGAAAGGCTTCACCTTGTTTGCTTGAATTTTGGGGGTGAAAGGGAACCTGCTGCAGGGAGGCTGAGGCAGGAGGGCAGGTCAGAAAGGCGTGCTGGAAGGCCATCCCATGTGTCATTAGCAGGCCAGCCTTACTGCAACCTGCACAACTGCACAGGCGGTGGCATCCGGCAGGCTTCCTCACTCTCATGCATGCCTGTGGGATTCCCTTAGTCTGACCACTGCAGCACTCGTGGTCAGTCCAGGTACAGGATGATGCAACAGCATCACGATATGTGTGCTGTCTCGGGCTCGTGGGGCACGTAGGCATAATCAGTAGAGCTGCTTTCCCCTTTCTGGCTTTTACTTTATAGGCACGTGTTTGACAAAACAAAGCATCATCAGAAAACGCAGATGTATTTACAAAACAGTGTCTCATCTTACTGTCGTGTCCGACCCATGCTAACCAGCCCCTAAAGAAAACTTATTATGGTGTTTTAAGTGAATATCTTGTTGAACTTCATTGATGTAAATATTTAAAATCCTGTTTGAGTTTTAAATTATCAGTTTTAGTTCCTTTTGTAGTGGCAGATGAGGAAACACAAAGGATTTTTATACCATTTTTCTTTGTTCTGTCTGTCTTCACCCACATTCATGATGATGTCATTTTTTGAGCTGGAATTCCAGATGTACAACTAAAAAGAAAAGGGCAGGGATTCGGGCCAGATTTTCCAGAAGTAGTAGCAAGGAAACATAGTAGCAAGGAAACATTTCCTATTTTCAGAAGCTTGTGAAAAGAAATTTAAAATAAGGACGAAAGAATTAATTATTTTTTGTTTGTTTCTTTGTTTTGAGCATACTAGATGCAAAGATCATCACAACAAAATACCAGAAAGATATGCAAGGAAATGTGGAAATGTTTCCATTCCATGTTCAGAGCCCTTGATCATTAGGTTATGTTATGACAGACAGAGGAAAAAAAAAAAATACAGACAATGATGATTAAAAATTATGTCCAAAAAAAAGCTACACAAAAATTACTTAGGAACATCGATCCTATGAGACTGCATTTAAGCACCACCTTCCTTGGTGGTCCAGCCACTTACAAGCCAAGTGTAAACAACATATGTAATGATGACAGTGAGCAACATTCTTGAATGGGGATAAATCTGAATATAGCACTATCCTTCCTATCTCTGTTCTGTAGTAAAATGAAAAAAATGCAAAGTGGTCTTTGAAAAGCTGTACTATAAAATGAACACACATTTACCATCTATGAAAATAATCAAGATCAGCTGCCTATTTTTTCTATCTGAATCATTCTCCCTGTTACTAAAACTCCATCAAAAGAAAGACCCTCCACCCTCTCATTAGTGTATTTTTAGAAGGGATGATGACAACACTTCTCTATATTTTGTGATTGTTTTACTATACATTAGATTTGGTTTGCCAGGAAGCAATTACCTGATTGTCCTTGAGTAAGAGTAAATTTTCTCTGCAAGAAAATATTGAATCAAACAGAGGGGAAAAAACTCTCCAAATCATAAGTATGTCCAGTATCTGAATCACTCTGTTCATGGCAAAAGATAAATTTTCACATTTAAATATATATTTTTTAAATAAGATCTAAATTGCTGCTACCACTAAGAAAAAGCAGCACATGCGCACACACTCACATACATGACACTGTCCCTCTCTGCCCCTGTACTAAAAGCATATTAGTCTGGCTTATGGATTTTGTATTTAGACTATTAGGTATGAATCCAATATCTTAAGAATATATAAAATATGTATTTTTATTTTAACCTTTTAAAATGAAATTTATATGAAATAAGCTTTTTTTTAAAAAAAAAAAAAAAATAATAATTCAGTAGTTTGAGGCACACTTATCTTTAGAGTGATCTATTTTCCATTCCTTTCATGAATAGATATATATGTTAGATGTGTTATATATGCAGTGATAATACTCTAGGTTAAGTCTGCATGATCATAGGTAGAAGTGCATTTAGCAGATGCTCAGTCTGCTCACACTTCCATCTCCCAAAGAGCGTTTCAGATGTTCAGATCTCTGAGCAATTCCTATGTGATATTATTTAAAGACCGTGCCAACTTGTCAGAAAAGTGTTCCTTTAAAACTTTTTTTTTTTGTCATTTAGCTTCCTAAATTACATTATTACATTATAGATGTGTATTCAAAATTCTATCTAAAGCAGTTTTAGGCTTTATTTCCACATTCCTTCGGGGTAAACATAGAAATTTTACATCACTTCAATGAGAAAAAAAAAAAAATGATGGCAAGATCTCCTTGTCAATCTAGACTCTGAGACAACACATTTCAAAGCCATTATATTTTTGTGTCTTAGATAGCTTTAGAAGACCCCAGGTGCACTGATAATATCAGTATTTTCACTTTCTGAGTTCTGCATAGCTGTCCAGGTAGTTTAATACAGCCTCTCCTAATTCGTGGAGCAAAGCAAAGTGAGGTTTCTATTAAATTTCAATTTATTTATTTATATTTTTTTTCTAAAATTGGCCACACACATTTTGGTAAAGAGCAGATTTCTGCATAAAAGCATGTACACTGTTTTGCCAAAAATGTAAAAAAATCCTTTTGCATGGATAAAGTGATTTTTTCTGGATAAATAAATATTACCTCTGATGTCAGTAGTAAGCCAGTGATGTAAGCCAGTTTTACACCAATTGCATCGATTTGAAAAAAATGTTCTAATTCAAACAGAAACATTTGAGCAGATAGATCACAATCCTCTGAGTAAATTCCTTTCTGTAAAGCATTGCTACATGAAGCGAAGAGGAAGCAGGGTTGCTAGTTGATTCTGAACAGCATACACTGTCATTGGGTAATCCAAATTAAAACTTTGCTGGAGTACACATTTAGGCTTGTATTAGTGTCCTCAGTTGCTTAGAAAATGGACTCCTGTGCTTGCAGATTTATCCTATACTTTGATTTGATTCCTATGACCTTTATGGTCACTTAAATTGACTTCAGGTGGAAGCTTTTTCAGCCAACATCAGTTACCTGCTGTTGGAGCAGTGTGGTTTGGCTAAAACTAATCAAGAGATTTCTGACTAGGATTAGGGTTTTCTTAAGAGAGTGGGAGAGAGAATGGGGTTTAAATGGCTTTGATTTCCAGGCTATTAAGCAGTACTGATTAAAGTCTCAGATTGGTGTAGGACACTGTGCATTCAGTTAGCTCTATTGGAATCCCACAGTAACCTCTGGGAAAATACCATGTCAATATTCAAATCAAGAGCTACCAAAGCACTTACGTTAAGTGAAGAAAGTTCTCAGAGCATCAGAGCATATGGCTGTTCAAACCAGAAAACAAAGTAAGAGGTCCCAGATGCAACAAAAAGTGGTAACGAGAATAAATACTTCAAGATTTTTTCCTCATAATTATTGAATAAATATATTCACTTCTTTAAATGTGGGACCAGTTTTATTGAAATCGGCGTGACATATGCTTATTCCTAAAGTTAATTGCGTGCATAATAGCTTTGCTGTATGAGATCAATTCTGTAAACAGTTTGGTCCAAGTTTATCCTTCTTTGCTTGAGGCATCTGACCAAGTTTTGGTTGTAGCTGCCAGCAGCATCCTCTGT
Organism: Aythya marila; assembly: GCF_965140915.1. NCBI lineage: Eukaryota > Metazoa > Chordata > Aves > Anseriformes > Anatidae > Aythya > Aythya marila. The sequence goes on from NC_139043.1 coordinate 84,996,447, forward strand.
GTCTTGTCAGGGAGACCATCCTTAGATGTGCAGCGTTACAACCCAGAGGGGCCTTGTGTCTCCCCACCAACAAAGTGGTGAGACTAGAGAGATACACTTCTAATTTTCTCTGTCATTTTGATGCCTAAATTTAGACAGGCAAAATCTAGGCTCTTGAGCACAAGTATGATTTTACTCATCACATAAGTGACCACGCTGAGTTCAGTGGTATGGATGTAACAAGTTGCTTATTTTAATATGTTTACAGGATTGAGCCCAAAATATATTGCTTCTGCACAAATCCATGCACAGTACAAGGTGAACGCAGTAGTAATGAAACAGACTCATTTAAAATTGTTCACAAGCAAATCTGCATCTTGATATCAGGGAATAAATATGTGTTCATTGTGTGGGGTATTTGAATTCATTCCTTTCTTTGCTAAATAAATGAATGATAAAACAAGATACTGCTTGATTTCATTTAAAATAAAGAAGGGTTCTGGGATCTGTGAATGTTTTCCTTTTCTTTCTTCTCTCCACAAAAAATGGATCTGTATGTAGCTGCAATGGCCTTTAGATTGCTCTGTATAGTTGAATGAATGCTTTGCATTGTGTTGCCATGCGACAAGATTTTGTAACTGGGATGGTTCAAAGAGGGAAATGTGCTAACCTGGGAGGTTTGACAAAAATTTCAGCCCCAGCAGTAGCAAGGCTAGGCAGAAATGGAAACAGATGTAGAAGAACATGACTGATGGCTTAGCAAAGAAAACTTTCAGAGAAATTTGGGGTCCTTTTTGGAACTGTCAAGGACGGGGCTGCTGGGACTGTAGCCTCCTGAGTAGACAAGCCAATTTGTTGGTCCAGCAAAAAGCAGCCCAGCTGGCACACCTGACCGACTGCAACAGGTACCTGTTCAGAGCTGCAATTACTGCTTGGGAGAGGAGTGAACTGGAATAGTTCTCAGCAACAGATTAGCCAGAAGAGAATGCAGTACTTTCACTTGCAGGAAGCACAGTGGCACGGGCGGCTTTTTGGCAGTACCTGTGCTGGCAGGAGACGCAGGGCAGATCTGTGGAGCAAAACAGCTGGTGCTGTTCTCATGGGTTTTGGACAGGCTCCAGTCTGGTCCCAGAGGCTGAATCCCCATTATCATGTACCCCTTCAGTTTCATTCACTCATTCAAAAAAGCCCGCTTCACATGTTCTGAGGTTGTTCCATGGGGCAAATGAAGGAGGTGCACATAAACCTTCTGTTTCCAGTTGGCTCTTTGAATCTAGGTTGGACATTTTTTCACCTAATGATTGTGGAAAGCTGATTACAGCTCTGTCATGCTGAGCTTTTGTCTTCATGAGCAGTTAATTTCAAGGACTGATTTTATACCAGTACAGAAGCCTGCTAAAACTTCGTATTGCAAAACTGTTATGAAGGCTTGCATAAAAACTGTTATATTGATACTGTATCTGGCTTGTTTTAATTGTTCTTAAACTGAATGTAACATAGTCATTCCTCAACTGCAATGAATGTCTGAACAGAGATGGTAATTTCATAATATCATTTTGGAAAAAAAAATACAATGTAACTTCCAGACTTCTCGCAATCCAATCCCGTTTTTTTATTTTTTTATTATTATTTTTCCCTCAAAGGACTTATCCACAAAGTTCATACAATAAAAGCTTCATATTTTAAAATATCATAGAAGGCTGGTAACAGTAACACAGAGTATGTTCCAGGCTTCAGCAGACATATTTGCTGATTGCTAAGCTCATGGTTTTGAATTAATTCTCCCTTTTCTAAGCTGCAGCAGTATGCATCAACTGCAAGTGAAATAAGTATCAAATTTCAAATAAATGGGACATTTAAGGTCGCAACTTCTAAATAAAATTTTGAAGCCAGTACAGCTGTGAAAGAAATTGCTTTTATATTTGTGTGCTAAAAAGTGCTTTCTGTTGTCATGGCCCTATGAAATACCCTACACAGTGAAAAAAAATTGTTTTTAACAGTGATGTACCCAAGATTAAGTAATTGAAATAGAGTTCAGAGATTTTTAGAAATAGTAAACACTTTTGGTTTGGTATCAGCAGAATGCCATTGCTTATTGCAATAATGGGAGTAAATGATCCCTGCACAGAACTTTATATGGAATGATTTTTCCCTTGCCATTAACTCCTTCAAACACAGCTTCCAGAGCAAAACTTCTCAGAAAAGCTGCTGGAGATACTCATATTTAAGAAGAAACATTGGTGCAGTGACTCAAGCACAGAAGCAAGCATCTAAGCCAAATGCTACTGCAGAGTCATTCCACTCACATGGAGTTTACCTTGTTTACACCTACTGAGACAGCTAACAGAACATGTATAGGGGCTGGCCATTGACTTATTTAGCACTCCAGGGAGTCCATTTAACATAATGTTTTACTGATTATTTGGAACACTGAGATGAAGCTCAACTGGTAGACAGTGACTTTTTGAGACTGTTTTTCCATGTTATGTCTACACCCTGTAGTTCCCTCCCTAGTGGCAGAAACACCACTTTCAACAAATTGGATTCTAGGTGTGCCACTTTTTGAGTCTCTATTGCTTGTATTGATATTATTTTGCTGCCTTGATTAATACTCACAATTTTTCTTGACTTTTTTTTTTCTTCCCTAGCCTTAATTATATGGGTTTTCCTGCCTTTTTCAGGTCTTTAATGCCAGCATCACCTGAACTTCGTCCTTTTGTGCTCATTTAACATTTTCCACAAATCAGAACACTTATCTTTAACATGCACAGTCAAATCTCAACCACACATCTGTGATCTACTAAACTGCTTTTTTTTGATCGCTTGTTTTTTGCAACAGTGGGAAACAGTAGTAAACCACAAGGGAATACCAAGTTCTGCAGTCATAAATTGGGATTCTGTGCAGAAGAAAAGAAAATCAACTTCTTAGCCTTTTTTTTTTATTGCCTTTGAAGTTTCCTGCCTGGTATTTAGTCGAGGCATTAGTTTAGGAATATATTCCTTTCTTCAAAGAATAAACTTTCTTCAAGTTAAAGGTGTGTTTATGAGATTTTCCTGATCCCATAAAATACTAAGTGCCTTTGATTTTAAAGTAGACAAAAACTTGTGGTCAATCCAGGCCACAGAGATGGATAGAAATATTTTCAAATCCCATAATTTGGTTCCAAATATGAATTTGAGTCTTTCATTCCCTCGGTTTCTTACAGCTATTCATAACTTCCCAATATCATTTGTTGTTGTTGTTTTACAACCTTTTCAATTAATTATCCACAGCCATAATAAACCCACTTTTGTCCATGATGTTCCAAGAAACCTGAACTAGGGTTTCTCCTGAGGCACAGATTAGAGCAGAAGACACTATCTAGTAATAAAGATATTTCTGTTAACATATAGATTGCTACAGAAAGGCACAGGTTGCAGAGGTCATTCTCTTCTTGTTCCCGTTGGTGTCAATTATGTAAAAAAATGAGAATAGAGGAAAGTTAGCTAGCTTGCTTTGTTGGGAGTGGTTTTGACATATAAATTCCTGCCATAGATTGCAGTAATTAATGTGCCATAATGAGAGCCATTTTTGGTCTTATGCCAAGACCAAAAGCCTCTCTCCTGGCCGTAACTAACAGCATCTATATTGGTGCTTCTGTTGGTCCTGGTTGCCTCAGTATAGGAGCAGTGGGTGCTGACAGCCTTTGATATAAAAGATGTATTATCTCTGAAAGAAAAAAAAAATAAATAAAGGAAAAAAATAAAAAGAAAACAAGAAAGAAAAACAGCTGAAGAGTTACTCAGCCAGTCAATACAAATTGAGTTCAATTTGCCCTCAAGTTTGCAGGAAGCAAATAGTGATCATTAAGAGGGATATCACTGGGTTACTAACAGGCTGCTCTGCCATATCTGCTCCAAAACTGCTCTGTGAAGTTTTAGTGACAGACAAAAGAGATGTTAACAAAAACACCTGCTTTAAAGAAAAGCACCATGCATGAAACTTTACCTCCTGAAGTGTCCCCACTCGCAGACAGCTCTTAGGAGATCATCAGCTTAGAGCACATGCTTCTGTAGGGGAGGCCCACCACATATCCTTATATGCTGAAGAGTAATTTTTCTGCACATGCTTTGTGTAAGAAGATTATCTCTCAGTTGTGTGTGAAGCCTGAAAACAAAGCTTCAGGATATACCTTGGAAATGATGGATTTATTTTTCTTTCCTTTTTTTTTTTTTTAACAATTTCTTGACCCCTAGTTTTTTTCTTTTCTTGTGGGAATGGTATTGGCCATTCTCCATCTTATTTATTTATTTATTTATTTATTTATTTATTTATTTATTTATTTCTGGAACCATTGTCTTTGTGCACATTAAAAACAGGGAACAATATCATATTTCTCAAATAAATTTGTTTACCTTAAGAACCACAAATATCTTCTGCTAGACACTGGACGAAAGTCAAACTAGTGTTTTAGGAGGAAAAAATATGCTCGCCAACAGTAAAAAAGCACCTCTGTTGTGGGCTCTAGGCCAGGAGTCTAACAAGTTTCTACATAATAAAACGGACCTGGTGTAATGAACTTAAAAGCTATCATTAAAACGTGGGCAATTGTCAGCAGTGTGGGACCTAGTAAGAGGCCCTATGCATATAAGCCAACCTCCAAGATTCCCAATACCACCACAATTTCCTCTAATAGCAGACTCCCTGCATACCAGAAAAAGAAACTGCACTTTGAGATTGTTTTTTGTTAGAGAGATGTGTCCTGATGGTAGGCTTCAGTCTGCTTTGTCCATACGATAATAAAGGGTTGGTTTCCTCTCTACACCAAATAAGTGTCTACAAGAACATTAGCCAGTTATTAATTTGAATTAACTTCAACAGTAGCCCTGTAACCAGCTGATAATGACTTTGTCCTCACCAAAAGCCTGGAGCACTAAACAATAAGGAAAAATATTATTTTACTGTCTGGCTTACATACACTACAAATATTCAAGTTAAGATATTCTTGTTCAGTATTTTTGTTATGCTGTCTGCTTCAGCCAAATCAACAAATAAAGCAGGCTGTTGCAAAGAAATTTTATCTTTATGTAAACATGTGAAATAGAATTTGTTTAATTTAATGAACTCTGAGCAAGTGTTAAATTATGAAAGCCTGCTTAAATACAATGAATGTAGTTGCAAAATATTTCCAAAGATGACTGAAATAGTTTAGAGTAAATATTAAAATACATCACTGTTTCTGCAGCTATTTCTTTTGCTGTTCTGTCCTTGTAGGCATAATTATAAGAGCAAGGGTGAGAATAACAAACAGATAAAAAATGGTGATAGTTTACATAGGTTATCAAGAAACAAATGTCATGTAATACACATAAAGTTTCTTGTGGCTCTTTCATACAAATGGTGGGAGGTGAGGATGTGAGCACTTTTGCAGCTGGATGTCTTGACATTTTTTATCAGCCAGAATCAGATCCAAATCTAGTTTGCAAATTGTGAGCTTTGTTCAAGTGAAGCCCCTGGCAGCTGGCAAAGCTAGAAACACTTCCTTCACTAGAATAGATTAAAGGTGGCACCTTAAATTTGCAATAAACCCTGGGTCTAGTGAGACGCTTGCTGAGTTATATTTATCTGTATGCTGGGGGTGCCCTGATGCCACATCAGCTCTGTTCAACAGCCTCAAAACCATTTTTATTGGCTGGCTGAGCAGCTCTATCAATGTATATAGTTGTCTTACTCTCTTTGAAAGGAGTTAGAGCTCTAAATTTGCTTGAAAATCTAGCATCAAAGAACTTCCCTGAGATGCACAACTTGTCTTGTGACAAACCCTAGTCTCTAACCTAGAGGTTTAATCAAAAAAAAAAAAAAAAAAAAATCATTCTTTATCTCATGGTGACAGTTTTGAGGTAAAAATGGAGGTAGGCTCCCTAGCTCCTGTTGGGCCCACCTGTAAAGTCCCTAAGAAGGTAGTGGGGTGGTGGGGTCTCAGCTTTGCCAGGGTGGTCTGTCACCAGAGAAAAACCTGAAGCAAATTCAAACAAGCTCTTTCTGATGGCTGGCTGAGAATGCATTTTGAAACATTCTCTATTATTTTGCCATGTCATATCTTATTAACAGCTTTTGCTACAAATATTGCTCTTTTCAGTCTTTTGGGCATAATGTAGTGCAGAAATCTACTTCAGAATTAACCCCCTCAGTAGCAGGAAAAGTGGGAATACCTGAGCAAGTATCAACAGTTCTTCATCTCCCTCAAGCTTTTATAAATTCACCTGCAGAATCAGGTTGCTATAGATCCACATACAATTTAGGAAAATTCTCCAAAAGTAAGCTGCACTATTGATGTGATCCTTGAGACCAGAACAACCATTAACCTGTAAGAACTGCTTAGTGCCCCCTTAGTCTGCTCTCACATTCCACGTGCTATTGCTTAGCAATTTCACTGCAAAGCCAAAACAAAGCTGCCAGAATGAAGTGCATTAGCACTGGCTAATTGATAGGTCGCTAGCAGGGAATTCTCCTCTAGATGGAAAAGGTGTTTTTAACAGGGTTCCACAGAAACCTGTTTTCACCCCTGTGTTGTTTAGTGCTTTTTGCATTGGTCAGGAAGAAAAAGAAATGCTGAAGTTGCTGACACAAATACACACAAAAAGAATTAATAAGTAAAGCTTCAAAGGAAAAAGCTAAAAGCTGCAAGGAAGCAGCACATGATAAACTTTGCACAAGCAAATAAATTGTAGCCTAATGGAAGTTCATAAGTATGTTAGGAACAAAGAGTATAAGCCAGAAGTATTATTTAAGGGAGTCTGTTCTGAGAAACAGTGGATATAACAGAGCTCAGAGTCATGGTGGATAGTTAGATGTCCATAACCAAAGGCATGGATGGAAGCATTTCAAGATCAAGAGTTTCCATCCAACACAGTAAAATGGCTGCAAATTAAAACTAGGGACATTTATAGAGAATAAGGTGTGTGTTTAACATGTATTTATATGAATATATATGAATGTATAATGTATACAAAACTTGCATATTTAGAACAATTAAGATAATTAATCATTAGATGAACTCCTCTGGAGGGATGTACTTTTACTTTTTTTTTTTCCCCTCAATAAATGTCAAGCTTTCGGTCATTGATGGATGTTCTTACTACCTTTTTTTTTTTTTTAAATCAAGTGGAATTAATTTGAAGCACTCCTATGTATGCTTATTTAGAAAGATAACAAGGAAAAGGAGAATAGCTTAGGCCTTTCTTTAATTTGTTGAAGTTTTCACTCCTAATGTGACATATTACAGTAGAAGCCTACACTTGCCTGACACATCCCAAGGCAATTTTATGAGCCATTGGAAATAGCACTTACATGTAGAAAACATATATTTGATAGAGAAAGAGAGAGAGAGATGAAAAAGAAAGAAAGAAAGAAAGAAAGAAAGAAAGAAAGAAAGAAAGAAAGAAAGAAAGAAAGAAAGAAAGAAAGAAAGAAAGAAAGAAAGAAAGAAAGAAAGAAAGAAAGAAAGAAAGAAAGAAATATGGAACCTCATGTTACCACCTGTAAAAAGCCTCTTTATCTTCTCCAGCTTCTCAACTTTTTAACCTATTTCAGAAAGCACGGAAGATTCTGCAAGCTATTTGCAAAGGCTTGTATAGCAAGCCTTTCCTGGATTTCCTGGACTGCAGGGGACTGATTTTACCTAGGTGTGAAATGAGAGGTCCTTGGAATTCTATGACCAGTTGCTATTAAATCCAGTGAGCATGCGGGGTCAGTGGTGTGTCTGAGTGATCAACAGAGGAAAAATAATGAGTATCAAGTAAGGGAATGGGAATATAGGGAGGAAAGTAGTATTTTTGTCACTAAGGTTATTCAGTGCTTTGCAAGCATCCAAAAGTATTGTTAGCAATACTTCCTTTAAGTCTTACCTATGTTGTCCCTTGCCATTACCCCTTTTCCAGCTGACAGTATGGATCATTTATTACATAAAGAATGTTGTAACCTTGGAGCTCTTTATGACTTTGATCATGTTCCTCCTGAGCCTTCCTTTTTCCTATAACAATTACGTAAATCACAGCGATTAATTTGGTTTGTTATGCAGATAACAATGGAGGTTTAAAGATTAAGCTGAGGAGTCATTCAGAATTGTAATGGGCAGCTCATTCTGAGAGCTCTCCAAGGGGTGGATGTCGCCACATAAAATGCAGTCACTAGAATAATGTAATTTTAGCTTCAATTTTAGCTTATTTAATGGATATTTTCAAATAGTATAGTGTTTGTCCTTAATTTGCCTCTCTGTAATGTGAAGCTGATATCCTTGAATAAGAAACATAGAGGTAGGCAATTTAATTCCACCCCCCCCCTCCAATAACACTCTTCTTTACTGTGGAGGCAATCAGCATTAAAAGAAGGACTGCAAAATCCACTATTTTTATATATCTCTAGTAAGATATCAGTTTGGAAGGTGTTCTTTGGTAAATTAATTGTAAAAGAATCTGCACGTGAATTTTAATAAAAGAGACAGTGGGAAGGACAGCCAAGGAGAAGAATTAGAGTTGTCTTCTATACAGAACTATGGAAATTAATATGCCTCGAGTGTAAACAAAATCAAAAGATCAAAAATGAAGACCTGGGCAGGACTGCCAGAACAGTAGCCACCCAGGAACTCTGAAAAGACTGTAAAAAAAAAAAAAAAAAAAAAAAAAGACTGTAAGAGAAAAAGGATGTCCCCAGGCAATGCAATTCTTAACAGAAATTCCTCCTGAGATGTACAACCCTTTGGAGTGAGCCATGCAACTGCCCAAACATCTGCAAATCTAAAGCAAGGGCATTTGTGCAGTATTAATGTCCATGATTGTCCATGTCCTTCCTCCAGGGAGACATGCAACAGACCCCTCTAAGCCTCAGAAGGATGTCAGTGCATGGATTTTCCCCAGCTGAATATAACATGTTGCCCATCTGATGTGGCAGATTGCAGTTGCTATGTGTAGCTGTCAATGCAACCAGTGATGGGGGGGCAGAGGTGGTGGAAATGACTGGCAGCAATATTTTCCAGAGGCAAAACAGATTTGCAAATGAAAATGAAAGGAGGCACCTGGAGTGGCTAAAGTTCTCAAACACAGCTGGAGGAGGCAGCCTATTAATGTGAACGTGTAAGTGTGAAGACTTTCCTCTCAGCTATCCTGTCCTGGCTGTCAGTACTGAGAAAGTGACTTTCCATCTGATAACCAAGTGGAGTTTTTCAGACAGAGGGTAAAACTGGTTGCAGTGTGAAGCTGGTGGAGATAATGTGAGGCAGTTCATAACAGAGGAGAGATGCTTGGGGGATGCTTCACCAACCCCCTTTCCCTTTGGCTGACAGTGACTGTTTTATGTACTTTGGTTTACAGAGCTGCCAAACATCATGCGGGGAATCTGACAGCTTTCTTACACCTTCCTGCAGCCCAGCCTGACCCCTGTTCATCTGGATGTATAGCACCATGGTGCTGTACTTGTTTTTGTCATCTGCCAGGGCCCCCTGTGATGTCGGCTCTGCAGGCAGTCCCACAGCCGTTCTGTTTCCTTCCCCCTCCCCGCCCCCCCCATCCCTACTCACAGATCCATGACAGCAATGGATAGGCAACAGCTGCACTGACAGAAAGCAACTGGAATGGACAGAGGATTACAAGAAAAAGAGAAAGGAATCAAATGCAGGAGAAGAGCAGGAGTTGCTGAGGCTGTTGGAGACCTCATATTGAGGTATTGAGGCACACCAAGAGATGAAAAATCCCAGCCCCTGGACTGGAAGATGTCGAATCAGTCTCAGCTCTTGACATCAGTGAAAGAAAGGTATCTACAGTGTAAAAGTGGCCTCATATGGACCGAACTGCATTTCAGATGTATCAGGTTTGTTCAGAGAGTCTCTGTGTGTACTCAGCTTGAAGATGCACAGCATGTCCTCATTTCTTGGACCATTTGACAAAAATTAAGAAAGCACTGTGAGGAACAGCCACTTTTTAAAGAATAAAAGGTCTAGGTCAGGGCTGTGACTGCATTTGTAGTTTCTGCTCAGAGAGCAGGTGATGGTAAAGATTATCAAGCCTCAACCTGCGGAATTTACTTATGCTGGTCATCAGCTGTGGGTGAGCCAGAAAGAAATCAATTTTCCCCCAACCTACAGCAGGGTGAAGACTGTGATATCCACTGTGAGCTGGATTTTTCATCACCATTCCTCTCAAGAATGTGATATACATGTAGGCCAGACTGACCATATATATTACAATGATGTATCTGAGAGTTTTGCTGGACTTTTATACATTATGTGTTAGGATGACAAGGACTAAACTAATTGTTGTGGAGGTTCCCTCCTTGAAGATACTCAAAACCTTCTGGACATGGTGCTGGACAAGCATCTCGGTATCCCTGCTTGAGCAGGGTGGTTGGACCAGATGACTTCTAGAGGTCCTGCCAACCTCAGCCATTCTGTGAACCTGCAGTTCTATTTATTCTGTTTCCAGCAGCTCCCATGCTGCTTACATGTGTCAGGTTAATATGACTAAACAACATTTTAGTAACCAAAATCATGGAAGCAATTCTGAGCTAAAATCTGTAACAAGTCTCAGAAATGACTGGACAGCTGAATTATGGGATACAATGGCCCATCCTTCTGAATATTTTTTTTTCTCATCCTGAATAAGTAGAATACAGTCTCATTTGCAGAAAATGATTGTTTCTGCACACCTTTGCTCTCTGTATCAGTCGTTGATTTATTTTGGAATGCAGTTAATAACAAAACCACAAAATTAAAATAAGTATAATAGCTGCTCCTGCTGTTTCTTTGCAGAAGTCAGACTTCCATTACTGCAGTCTGTCAGATACAATCCTCTAATGCCCAGTGCTACTGCCACAGTGAGGTAACAGCATGTAAGCAGCCAGGACAGCACCCTTCATTTGCAGAGGCTGTAAGGGGCAAAGTATTAGTGGGAGATGTGTCCTGCAACTGACATTTGCATGGAAATATTGCTGCCCTGATGGGTTAGGAAAAGATGAACCAAAAATGTGTCCTTGCCAGAGATGGCTGATGATATCATGGGATGCATTAAGAGTGTTGCCAGAAGTTTGAGTAACCAAGGATCCAACGGGTGACCCTTCACATCTACTCAGTACTGGTGAGGCCACACTTGGAGCACTGATGTCCAGTGCCAGGACAAGAGACACTGGCAGAAGCTGTAACACAGAAGTTTCCGTCTAAGCATCAGGAAGCACTTTTTTAGTATGTATGTGACGAAGCACTAGTGCAGGCTGTCCAGAGAGGTTACGAAGTCTTCCCCCTTGGAGATCTTCAAAGTTTACCTGGACATGGTCCTGGTCAAGCTGCTCTAGGCATTCCTTCTTGACTGGGGGAGGCCCCTTCCAACCTCAATCAATCTGTGATTCTGTGAAGATGAATCATCAGTGCTAGATCATGGTTGAAAGAACCAAGGCCAAGGACAGCTAGGGGCAGGTCATCAGCCTCAGAAACAAGGAAATCCAAGGAAGTACTCCATGGCCATGTTGGTGGTAATGGAAAGAATGTGCTCGGTTGAACACGAAGAAGCAGGCATGAGGGGTGGCAAGGCCACTCATCTCTCTACACTTTGAGGATATACTGCAACAAGATGTAAATACAGTATGGGATATTTAGATGGGAGCCCAATGACTACTCTAACGATGTCAACTATGACCTCATTATGGTAGCATCAGCCAAACTCACACTGGGATTGGTTGGCATAGCCTGAGCAGTAACATCACAAGTGAGATGCCAGAGAAGCAGGTATGCAGACAGGTTCAAGGAGAAGATTATTTCTAACACGTGTCCATAAAGAAAAGAGTGGAGCAGTGTATTGCAGATCATACTGCAGTAGTACTGCAGTAGGTTTTCCCTGGGAGCAGTGGCAGTGCGCTGGAAGGCAAGCAGATGCATGTTACTGATGGAGCAGAAAAATCAAAATCTTTTGCAAAAAATTCCAGTTTTGAGGAAATCATTTGCTAGAGATTTAAAGTAGACCAACAATTCTGCATTGACTTGGGATGTTTTTATTTTTATTTCTGTTTTCTCAAATTACTCCAGCTTCCATTTCATTTCTGCCTTCTTTCCTCATGTAATTGCTTTTTGTCTAACCAGCTGCATTTAAGCTTGTGTAGAGATAGTTTTGTTTCAGCATGACTGGTCAATCTTTTTGTGTTTTGCCCTGCATTTCCACTCCAAGGAGCATGCAGTTTTCAAATTTGCTCAGTTTACACAAGAGGCCATCACACTGGGGTGGCAGCTGTCACTTAGACAAGATGCAGCCTTTGAAATCAATAACAGGAATCACTATGGATCTGAGCGTGTGGTAAAAAGAGCTGAGATTGCCACTTTCTGTGTCTGACTCTCACACGTTGGATGCTAATGTGAAACTAAATACTCATTTATTTTATAACAAAAACTTTATCTTCCTTCCTTGAAGGGAAGTGGAGTCAAATTTAAGTCCTAGGAGTTATCTCATTTCCTAGGCAAAAATTTAATGCTGCATTTATGTCACCTTAAAATTAATGCTGCTTAAGTGTTGTGTTAGTTGGGAATATTACAGCATGAGGCTGCTCAGAAACAACATTATTCTATGTAAATGCTTCAGGAAAGAAGAAAAAAAACTATAGCAGTAAGGTCTTGACCTTTCTTTTTTGCATTAGTTGCTGAGTGTGTGTTACAAACCAACTTTTGTGACAACCTACAGATGAGAAGAATTGGTGCAGCACTTGCCCCAAAGGTATTTAGTACAGCTTTCAACTGTGCAGGTGCCTAGTTCAGTGCCAAGATGTCAGGTAAGATATTGCCACCATGTGGAAAAGCAACTGTAGAAGCTCAGCATCCAGGGAGCAGGGGGCAATCACAGAAGAAAACAGTGGTCAACAATGCTGGGATATTTTTCTGTGTCACAGTCAACTGCTGGTAGTAAAAATGAGTAGACAATAATACCCTTCTAGTATGTGTTTAGGGATCAGTCCAAAGACTATCAGTCACAGCTACTTTTATATTAATGCTCTGCTTCAGTTTAGGCTGCAGCTCAGTAATGGAAGTATTTATTAGTTGTATTGTGAAGCCAAAAATAAAAGCTACTTTTAACAACTTTAAAATGTGTTTTTGAGAAGTCTATTAATGAAATGTATATTCCTTCCATTCCCTGCTCTAACATCTGTTTAGTGAGTGAGAGAGAGAAGCTGTGAAAAAATAAATAAATAAATAAAAAAGGCATAAAGATGACTCCCCACCACCTCCACTTGTTCTGGGAAATGTTTCAGGGTAGAAGGTACAATAGTTGGAGAAAATGCACAGACTGCAGTCTCGGAGGGAATGATGCTGGGTTATAGTAATGCTGCTGTAGTTTTCTGCTGTGTGGGCTAAGATCCCAAACTGTGCTAAGCTGCCAGGCAATAGCAGCCACTCTTGGATCACCCACTCCTGCTCAAAAACATTTATTTCAGTAACATGCAATAATGTTAATTAAATTAATGACTCTAAGTTAATTCGACTATATATTTTGTATGCATTCACAGTATTTTACAATACTATAATTTATGTAATAGGATATATTATTCTATTATACTACACATTATTAGTATATAATTGCATATCACATATTTATAGATGATACATTGCAACTTAATGTTGTACAATAGAAAATTATGTAAAAATTAATACTTTTATTATATAAATTTCTACCATATATAAGCATTCCCAAATAATTTCTCTAACATATTAGAAATGTAAATTATTTCATTTGTGGCATAAACAGATACCAAAATGCCATTTTTTAGCCAGATCTATTTTTAAAGAAAGGTGTGAGGAGCCCTCACAGTGCTGTCAGGAGAAGGCTGGGGAAGGTAGCACTGCCTGTGAGAGAGGGAGGGATAGGTGTCTGGCTTGGGTGAGCTAAAGGTATGGTTGCTCTGACTGTAAGGATGGCAAGGAGAAGAGGCTGGAAATAGCTGGAGCCAGAAATCAAACCATAGCCCTTTTCTTCATTCTGAATGTCTCAGTTAATGCTGTGATCATATTTAACATCACCCCTACCAAACCGCTTCCTAACTGCTTGGACTACCATTGGGTTAACACACTGTTGTCTACCGTGTGTCTCAACATAGCTCACAAGCAACCTCCACTATGCCATTGCTCACAGGCTCCTTCAGCAAAGAGAGCCTATGACACTTGGAACAAGCATCCTGCTGAGGTTCCACTGGCAGACAGCTTGTCTTCAGTGGGAAACACCAGCAAACACACCCATCTGACCCACACGTGATTTAGTGTCATGCGTTTACTCCTGCCCCTGTCTGACTGAAATCACTCTGTTCCAGCCCCTCCAGAAATTACAGAGGAAGTGAAACCTGAAATGTACCTCAGCTTGGAATACTTCTGGTTTAAAATGGAAATAAGTAGCTGAGAAATGGCTTTCAGGAGCCGGTCATCCTTGTTCCGTGCGTACAGCACCGCTTTTGTCACTGGAGATCAAGAATATCTACAAATTATCTGCCACTTTGTCACGGCTTGAGTCCTTGTCAGAAAAAAAAAAAAAATCAATTAAATCTCAGCATGCTGCATGACGCTTTTTCATTTTTAATGATAGTTTAATTTGCTACCCACTTCTTTTAGCTCATCAGCAGGGTTACATGCTCACTTTCACAGCCATCTCAGAGCCTTTCACTCTGCTCACTGACAAGACTGGGTTTTAAGGGAACTAGGAGTCATTCGAAACAGACAAATCCTCTCCTTGTTGAGAATGGAGAGTGTTGAAAATGGCAAATACTTGCCAAAGCAAACTGAATGTGTATTTGTCATTCATAAAATGTGACATGCTTTTGGGGTCAGTTGAAGCAGGGGTTCAAGTGAGCTCCTAACATTGTTTTCCATATGCACAGTGGGTGGACTATGGAGTAAGGTTGCTCAGGACTTTTTAAAAGAAGACCTGAAATTTGGGCAATGTTTAAGTAAACATTAACAACCCTATCTGTAGACACTGACAGAGTATGGAGCCAACTGGGGAGAAGCTGGAGCCAGGCAAAGCTTAATATTTTGAACAAAGCTTAACAGTTTGAACAAAATTTCATTTTAGGATTTATTCAAAACAGGAGTCAGAGACAAAAAAAAAAAAAAACATACTACTGTTGCTGAAAAGCTGGTTTGACTTTGGGAAAAAAAAAAAAAAAAAAAAAAAGTCAAAAGGACTTCTGACTGTAGTTTCAGTTATTCCTTGGCCAGCACCCTCCACAAAACCAAACCAAACCAAAAAATAACCCAGAAATATTTACGTTGGAAACTTTTGTCTGATAAAAATGTAGATTGGCAACTCTTTGTGAACATTGTGCATCTGGCACTTTGTGTCCTCATTCGCTTCTGCTGATGTAGCAGCTATAGGTAAACCATGGACTTCCCTCTTTCCAACACGTCATGCTCCTGCTGATGGAGCCTGAGGCTTTTGAAAGCTAACTCCTGGGAGATGGATGGCAGCAGTTCTGAGCAAACATTTTTTAGTATTCAGGTGTTCACATTCTCTGACAAAAGAAATATTTAATCTCTTGCTGAAAAGCGGCCTGTTATGACAGCAAAACCCAAATTTCTCTTAAAAAGAGTTCTGGAGAAAAACTTCAAATAAGCTGCAGGCAAGAACTATGGAAAATAGGAGGAAAAAAAAAAAAAAAAAGAGTATTAAGAGCTGTGATCTGAAAGCATGAGATTTTCCACAGCCCATCACAGGGTAAAATCATTTGAAGTTTGGCATTTAAATCCATTCAGGATTTAGAAATCTTTGTTATAGGACTGAAATCAATTCACTGCAGGCTGATAGAGTAAACAGCAGTTCCTTCTGCCAAATGCCACATTTCTGCTTTTGTTTTGGTCTAATTTTAAGCGTATCAGTCCCTCAAAATGCTTACATTTATTTTTTCTAGTCTCTGCTATTGAATATGGACAGGATTTCATTTTAAGTTCCAAAGATTGTTCCCTGTATCATTATTGGTCATCATTAAATGACCAAAAAAAAAAAAAAAAAAAAAAAGTATGAAGCAGAATTCTTAGTGTTGCATTTCCTGCCAAAATTAGTAGGAAAAGCTGCATGTTCAGTACTTTTGAAAACAAGATTTTTTTTAGATAGCTGTCTAATTAATTAAAGGTTCATGTCTTTTAAAACCTAAAGTTTGATTTGTGAAAGGGAGTTTCGTATTTAGCTTATTCTTTCCCTACTATGGATTCATCCAAGTCCTTAAAATTTCTTGGTCTCTCCAAAATATTTTTTATTGGTGCAAATGCTGTTCTGCAAAATATTTTATATATAGCAACTAACAGTGCAGGCTAAATGATAATGCCAACAACAACAACAACAATAAAAAGCCTCCTGGATCTTAAATTTTACCTGTAATTCAGGTGCAATAGTTATTATTCCTTGTGGGTGGCCTATTAAATTGATGGAGGAAAGCACATGCATTATCATCTCAGTTAAATAGTTGTACATTTTAAGAGGTGAATTATGCCTACTTCCCAGTCCCAGAACAAGGCATGAACTTGGCTAAGAAGGTTCATTTCTCTCTTGAGGAGACAAGAGTATGCATTGCTCTTAGTTTTGATGCTGGCTGTCAAAGTAGGGCTACCTAAAAATGGCTAAAATATTAATATTACATTAAAATAAAACACAAGAAACTATTAAAACATTAGCTTCTGCAATTACATTTTAAATTACAATTATTAATAATAATTACACATATTTGTTGCTTTGCCACTTCCTGATCTTCTGCAATGATTTTGCCAAGAGTGCATTGTTATTAATAATAGCTACTTCAAAGTTCAGAAAGATTGTTAACAAAGTGCCAGATCATATCCCATCCATAAAATTTAAATTAAAAATATGAACTTACATATCCTGAGTTGCAACCAGCAAAATTTCTGGTTGAAATAATTGTGTGTTATTAAAAGAAAAAGGAAGGAAATAAGACAGATAAATGTGCATGTGCAGCACCTCCTTCCTTTTTTATTTGTTTTCTCTTCCCTCTGAGAAATCTTTGGGTCAATGGGAGAAAAAGATCTTCCAAGTTTCCATTTCCATTACAATTAACTTAATATGGTTAAATAATAAATTAATTCTACCAGATGTTACAAAAGTCAAAAGACATATCACAGAATCACAGAATCACAGAATTTTCTAGGTTGGAAGAGACCTCAAGATCATCGAGTCCAACCTCTGACCTAACGCTAACAGTCCCCACTAAACCATTTCCCCAAGCTCTACATCTAAACGTCTTTTGAAGACTTCCAGGGATGGTGACTCCACCACTTCCCTGGGCAGCCTGTTCCAGTGCCTAACAACCCTTTCAGTGAAGAAGTTCTTCCTAACATCTAACCTAAAACTCCCCTGGCTCAACTTAAGCCCATTCCCCCTCATCCTGTCACCAGGCACGTGGGAGAACAGGCCAACCCCCACCTCGCTACAGCCTCCCTTGAGGTACCCATAGAGAGCGATAAGGTCACCCCTGAACCTCCTCTTCTCCAGGCTGAACAAGCCCAGCTCCCTCAGCCGCTCCTCGTAGGACTTGTTCTCCAGGCCCCTCACCAGCTTCGTCATCCTATGACACATGACACTTTTTACTTTCAGTCACAAAACTAATACTCGGTAAAGACAGAAATGGAGAATGGTTAGCCTTTGATCCTGCAGATAATGAAGAAGGGTAGCTCTTCTCAGAGTGGAAATGCAGATAATGAAAAAAGGTAGTTCTACTCAGAGGGAAATTGTTTCTGCACAGAAATTATTTGAAGGCCATATTAATTTTGTTATTTTATTTTATTTTATTTTATTTTATTTTATTTTATTTTATTTTATTTTATTTTATTTTATTTTGTTTTGTTTTATTTTATTATTATTTTTTTCCATGTGGCTTACAAGTAACTGAGATTACTTATCATGCACTTGGCAACAAAAATTATTTGGTTATTGTTGGTTATTGTAGGAAATGAAGTGAGAACAAAATAGAAGAATCGGCTTTCAATCTGTTGAGAAAAACAAACAAACAAAAAAAAAAACAAACAAAAAAAACCACCACCAACCCAAAAAAAAACCAACACAACAAAACAAACAAAAAATAAACACAGAAAAAAACACACACTCATCTTTCCCTAAGCAACATGAAGAATTCCTACAGTTTCCTTGAACCCTGGCACACTTGATAGGAACATGTCAATACATTGTTCTTGATAAAGTGCAACACTTACAAAGCAATGTGACAGAATGTATGCTGAAAATTTCTGTCTTTTGAAGACAGCTGGACGGGACATTTGGTCTGACTGTGAAGATTTATTTCTTTTTCTACTCTCTTGGGTGGAAAGAAATTGTTGACAGCTACCAAGAGGTACAGTGGTAGGGGTGGGCTGTGGGAGAAGAAATTGGAGTAAAGGAAATACAAGAATTCTGAGTGCAAATACATTAGCTAAGAAATACATCCAGCCTTTAGGATGAAAAAAAAATATGCTTCTGGAAGTTACAAAGAGTCTAAATAGGAAAACAGCAAGTTACTTTAAGACTGAAGGAGTTAAAAAGAACTTTTTTCCTTAATTAAAGCAGTTTTCAGCCTCTTTGAGAGGATAAGCGATGAAGAAATCAATGACCAGCACAGAGGGTGAAGCAGCTTTGAGCAGCATGACATAGACAGTGTATCTTGATAAAAGTAAAATGTGGCAAAACTAGGCACCACATCTCCACATAAGCACTTCTGTATTTCAGTTGTCTGAGAGTTCACTTACTGAATATGTCCCCATGTATGAAGAACTGCAGCTGAGCAATTTAAGGAAGTTTTCTTTATCAGATGTATTTGTAGGCAGGTGGTAGTGATTGGCCTGGAAACTGTATGCTCCTTATTTCTCAGTATTTGAATAAAAACAAATCTGTTTTCCTTCCTTTGTGACAGCTACATCTAGCATTTTCACACCAACAAAAGGCAGCAGAAGGAATGAAATCTTTAAATTACATTTTGATACAATACATTTTTAATTGGATAAGATAGCTAAAACCAGATTCAGTGTGCTCTATAATATATATATATATTTATATATACATATTATTTTTTTTAAGTAAGAATTTAAAACAAGTGAATCCTTGGGTTTATGGAAAGACAAACATTCAATGGTAAGTAAAGCACAGGTAAAATCCGTTTTAATCATGCTAGCATACGTTGCTTGAGTCTAACAGGGAAAGTATATTATAGATGTAGAAAAACACAAAGAAAGTTTGGAAATTGGCCTATACAAAACAAAACAGCCAAACAAGCTATTTTTCAGGATTATCTCAATTAAAAAAAATAAAAATGTTTATAAACAATGACAAGCTAATGGAAGTTGACTGTTGTCTTCATGATGTAATGTGTTGCAGGCAGATAATCATGAAGAGATACTCTTTCTTTCCTCTTTTCCCTTCTTTCTCCCCTTGCTTACTTCTACATCCAATAATCTACTTCTGTACAGCCTGGATTCCATCCCAAATTCCTGGTTTGTATATCTGGATGTTATTCCCTTCCCATAATTCTTCCTCCCACTTACTTACTGAGAAACATTTTATTTTTTTCAACCAGTTTCCTCCTCAGGCTGGATTGCTACTAAAATGAAAGCCTAACAAGAGGAAAAAAGAAAAAAATATATTTTTTCCCCTTGGAAATGTTTTTAATTAATTGGGACATTCTAGGGTTTCCTACCTGAAGTTGATGCCATGAGGGCAATACTGTGCTAATAAGCCTACATGGCTACATACCAGTAAGAAAAAGTACAAGCATATTCTTATTCTGTTTTGTAGAATAAATGGTGCTACTCCAAACTCAGGGACATATGTCACTGAACACAAGAGATTTTGACTTGCATCACCTTAGTCACTGGGTTTTTCTAGCCTGGAGAAGAGGAGGCTAAGAGTCAACTTTGCTCTCTGCAGCTCCCTGAGGGGAAGTGCAGATGGAGGTGCTGGTCTCTGCTGCCTTGTCGCTAATGATAAGATGAGCAGTAACAACACAAAGCTGTGCCAGCAGAGGTTCAGACTGGAAATGTGGAAAAGTTTCTGTATTGTGAGGGTGGTCAAACACTGGAACAGACATCCTAGCAAGGTGATTGATACCTTGTGCCTGTCAGTGTTCAAAGGGCATTTAGATAATGCCCTCAATAATATGCTTTAACTTTTAGTTAGCCCTGAAGTGGTCAGGCAGTAGGACTAGATGATCTTTGACGGTCTCTTCCAACTGAACTATACCGGTCTAGTCAAACTAGCATGGGTTCATCTTTAAAATCTGCAAATGAGATCTTTGGATCATCTTACCTGAACCCCAGTGAAATCTCTGCAGCCATGCTGCACATCATATTTTGTTCATGTGGTTTATTTTCAGAAAGATTACTAATCAGTTATTGTAGGAATTACTTTAAGGAGTGGTAAGGCTTATTGCTTCTGCTGAGATATTTAATGTCACCCGGTTATGAGTAGAACAATTACATTACACTCAAAGAAAAAAGCATAAAAAACATACACAGATATTGTAAATTATGTATATATGTGTATATATATATACACACATATATATGGAATATGTGTGTATATATATATATATATACATATTCCTCTGCATATCCTCATTTAGGAGATGCCTTTGAATTCACTTCTTGATGTTTGCTCACACACTAAAGAGTTTTAATTGACGGGAGAGATAATGTATTTCTTTAAATAAGAGCTAATGATTCTGGCTCTATATTATGCTCACTTTAAAATTTTATCATTCTGATTTTAAGGAATTTAATTTATTTGTATATTTTAGAGTCAGAGCCAAGCAATTGGAAATATGGATACTACATTCAATACTTCATTTTTCCAGTACAGGAGCTAATTTCACTAAGCAACTATGTATTTTCATTTTCAACATAATAAATAAAACTCTTGCATGTTTTCAGATGATCTGGACAAATACTATCAATGTTTATTGTGTGTTTTTTTTTTTTTTTTGTTTGTTTTTATGTTCATCAGTTTATTCACACACTCCATCACTATGCAAGTAGTAAATTGATATGAAAGAGGTTACTCACAGCCTAATGCTTTCATGCTTTCTATGAGTAATATCCTGTAAGTTTTCAGCAAAAATACCCTAAAATTAAAAGTACCCTAAATTTTTTTGCAATTTATTTTTTTTATTTTTTTTTTTTTTTACTGCCTGTAGTCTCAATAGATTTGCCATATTTCACCCTCATTTTGTTAGCCGGATCTCCATCTTCCAAGGCTCTGCTTATAGTTTCTCTGACAATATGTACTTCATTATAGTTTCTCTTTACTGACTTTCTATTTCCCTTCATACTCTGTGTACGCAGCATGTTGCAACTTCACAGTGAAAAAAAATAATTTGCTTTTCTGGTTTTAGTTTAAAGACCTTTTGCCAGTCTTCGTAATAGATTTCAAGCTTATGGTTGGTAACATTTGAAAAGTTTTTTATATAAATTGAGATAAAATGAGATATTAATTTTAACAATATAACAACAGTGAAATTATTTTATAGTAAGAAGTTGGTCAGAATAAATGGCCCTGGAAGTTTTGCATTGTTTCTTTTTTAATGGAAATATTCAATCTAATCCCTTAAAAATAGTATTTCTTTGAACATAAAAGTAATTTTTTGAGAGAATGCAAATAAACTTATAGTTTAAATACAAGTAATTAAATATTAAAAAAAAAAAAAAGCTGTCAGTAGTTTGTTTGCCCTGAATGATCTTAAAAGAATAACCTAGATCCTTCAAATGATTAATATTGTGAATATTTGCTCAGATATCATAACTATATAAATAAATAATGATATTTAGCTGCTACAATTATAAATAGGCAACAGGCATTAAACTTTTCTCAGTTATGGATCCCTTAAATGTTTTCCACAAAATTTTGGCAGAACATAAGGTTTTATCCATGACATAGGGTACCTGAGGCTGTGAAAAACTGATTAGTGAGTGCGGAGGAGGATGTTTAGTTATATTTCACAGACCTTATAAAAAAGGCCAAAGACCAGTAGTACACAGGCCACAATTTGAAAACCACTGATAGTAAGCTATAAGCAGGACAAGAGCAAAAGTCAGGAATATTTTAAATTGGATTTCCATGCCATTGTCATTAAGGCAGTTGGTTACCAGGATGGATAATTTATGATGGAGTCGTCTCAGCTGTAATGATTTAGTCATAGGATAATGGTTGGCCAAATGCACCAGAAGTTCTGGCAAATTACTTGCTTCAGCAATCCCAACTATTTAAAGATTGCATTTGAGTATTTGCCACTCCTGTCACAGCTCTCCAAGCCAGGAAGTTAAATGGAAGCAAAAGGATAAGCTTATCCTTTGTGCTGCCATGCCAAAATGAATTCTCAGATGACTTCTTCTGTGCCTGCCCATTCCGGACGAGACAAAGCCAACATGCTGATCCCATCCCATATGGAGAAGGTGTGCATGGTTGGAAAGGAGAGCAAGAATTGAAGCAGCTGCTTTGGGGCGAGGGAAGGCCTCTCTCCAGACTCAGTCATCTGCTTCCTCCCAGTTCTGCCAAAGTCATCACATTTTTGAAGGCTTTGTAGCACTTTGCTATTGTGCAAACTCTATCTCTGAAAATTAAAATTGCCAAACTGATTTAAGCTAAATGTGGTATCCTTATCACCATTTTCCTATCATCATGATCAGAAATATCATGCAGTAGAAGTTGGATTTCTTTTTTAGAATTCAGGTATATCATGTTTTTCCTCTGATGAAGAAATACTTTGACAAAGAGCTAGCTAGATAAAATAGTCTAAACATTACATGGGCATCTTTAAGTGTATAGATGTGAGATTTTTGCCCAGTCAGCATTGTAAATGTATGGAAACCTGAACTGACATTTTAATGAAAACAAATCTGATTGTATTAAGAACAGCCTATACACAGTCTTTATTCTGGCTTATGCTACCATCATGTGTGGGGTGAGGAAGAATGCAAATGACAATCTTTAAAAGTTTAATTTAGGACCATGAGCAATGCCTTAATGACAGCTATAAGGAACAATAACCTATAAAATTATTATGTGTGAGTGCATCACTGCTCAAAACTGCAGTCAAAGTGTAATTACAGGATTTTGTCAAACTAGAGGGCATATCAAGGAGGGTCCCATGAGGCTCTGTTCTGGGCTTGGTAATATGGAACACTGGCATTAGCAGATAGGATGATATACAATAATTTACTTCCAAAATCCACAGATGACACTATAGGGGAAAAGAACTGCAAACACTTTAAAGAGGGTACAACTTCAAGTGATCTTGATAACTCAGAGAAACAGTTCAAAAACACTGAGGTGATATTCAGAGAAGCATACTACAAGTACTGGATTTAAGAAGAAAGTGACAAAAAATGTGAAACAACTGGCTATGCTGCAAGCAATGTTGCAAGAATGAATGTTTACTGTGGAACAGAGACTAAACATGAGTTGAATAACACAACACATATGCAAAAATTGGAAAGCCATTTTATATTCTCAGAATTAGTGATTTCTCAGATGGGGTAGCTGTATCTGCTTCAAAGAGAATAGCTAGAGGAAATGACAAAAGTGAGGTGTTTTAAAAAAATCTTTAAAACATATTGAGAAATTACCAATTTTGTACTTGTTATGTTTCACAATATTGAATATACAAAAAACACCTGTGAAAAGGATAGGCTCATCTGTACTGTGTGTTCATGCAGAGTAAAACAAGAGATGGTAGGGCTTAACCAGCTCTGGGAACCTGAAGACTGGCAAGCAGAAAAAGCTTTTCAGCTGTCTTACTGGTTAACAAGAAACATCATGAGACCTGTTGTTGAGGAGGTGTAAGGAGAAACTGGAAATATATCTGGCAAGGACCTGCCAAATACCCTTGAACCTGCCTCAGAGCAGAAGAATGGGATGGATGATATCTTGATGCCTCAGATTTCCATAACTGCTCACACATCATCTCCCTGGGGCAATTTTTCTTTGCCATATGGCTCATCAAACCATATGAGTGACTGTGGCTCTGTGGAAACATGCTGAATGTCTGGCAAAAGCAACAACAACAACAACAACAACAACAACAACAACAAAAAAAAGTGTGTTTTTGATATAACCAGAGATCACAAGCACAAAGCCTTAGAGCAGTAATAAGTTTTTCAGAGTGCCAAAATTATAGTTCTCCTCTTCAATGCATTTAGATTTTGTTCAGATCTCTGGAGGAAAAGGTAAATTCAGATTATTATTATTATTATTATTATTATTATTTAATTATTTATTTATTTTTCTGATGGCTTCAGAATGATTTCAATCCAGAAAATCTGAGTCTCTAAATCTAAGTATACCTCAGAGGAATCAATGGATCTACACATCTTTATCACATTTCTGAATTGATACCATACTATCAAACTGTTGAAAATGTAGCTTCACTTGTAGTAGCTTTACAGTATATTGGGCCCAGGGGTTATTTTTTTCTTTTTGGTAGTTTATCTGAGCAGCTATACAGAGGCAGAGAGCTTTTGGCCAAATCAAAAAGGGAATGTAGGTCCCAGCTTCTTTCTCTAGTGTGTCTTAGCACTCACCTGTACCAATGCCCTGGCAGAGATTTATTTTCAGAGTGTGTTTTTCAGGGAAGCTTGTGCTTACACATGGCTATAGGCTCTTGACATACTAGGCTGATGAATCCTAAATACAGATCCATAAAATGATGTGGCCCAGCTTTATCTCATGGAGACTGGTGTTTGCATATAAAGTGTCAAAACTAACACTCTCTCTTCCAGCAATCAGTATTAGTGCAGCAGATTACAGAGCACAGGTGGTTTGTATCTGTGATAATCAACACTACAGGTAATTTTTCCCCACTATGAAAGCTTGAATGACTTCAGCATAACCAAATTTAAAAAAGTACCTTCTATGCAATTTGATGATGAAAGAAAACCCATTATGGAGAAAGTTTGCCCATGAGCTTGTGTCTATCACCAGCTGTTTCCTTTCATTTAGTATTCTAAAGACATGCAGCTCTCCTGTTCAGATTACTCAGGGCATTGGCTAAATGGATGGAGTGGGACGTGTTATTTGCATATTGATTTGTTTTGTATGGAAAATATTTTGATGAGTTTTTACCTTATTAAATTGTGCATTGTTAGAGTTCGTATATAAATGCAACAATCTCAGACTGGGGAGCAATTTTTGAAATGGAAATACAAACACAGAAAAATACATTTTATTTAATTAATAAACATTGCATATTTAATCAATAATCTCTCATGAATTTAGGGACTGGAAATGGGAGAAATGCAGGATTTAGGAATTTGTAGTTATCATGTGAAAGGAGGTGTAGAGTCTACACTAGGTGTAGAGTCATTTGCCATCCCCAGATCAACACAGAGATGCTAGATGAGGCCCGGTGGGCATGCTAGCAAACGGCTTTGTAGACTGTGTGCATAACTTTCATGTAACATCTTTCTGTATTCTTGCTCATAGCAATTTAAAATTTTTACTTATATAAGTAATCATAAACTAAGATCTGACATGGGCAATTCCAGAAATTTGTGAAAGGTTGTGTAGGATATACAAGTTGTTGTAACAGGGGACCAGATGTAATAAAGAAGCTGTTCTCATTATTTTTGTAAGTGATTATTTAACAACAGTGTAATTAATTACCTTAGATATATATCATTATATAGTATATCAAGTATATATCACACTTCTTGCATTCCAGAAATAAGTGTATTGGTGACTGGAATATGCCCTGTTTAGTTATGTATGTAATTCCACATAAAACCAATGGACACTTGGTTGAATGAAGGTTGACTCAAACTTGAGTGATAATTTCAAGACCGTATCTACAGCTGTTTGGGTACTTAGAAACCATCTAATGTTGCCGTGTCCAAAGCACAACCATTCTGGCTAATTAGCTTGGCAGAAATCTCTTCTCAATGAAGTTTCAGTACAGCTTGTCATACTTTCAAGAAAGCCTGATACAATTTCACCAGCAGTCTCCATTGTCTTGTTTGTAGCACATTTTAAGACTTTAATTTTTTACCTTACAATGCCTCTCTCAGACATCAGAGTATCTGACCCATTGAATTTGACTATTTTACAGAAGTTCATCTCAGAAAAATGATACAAGATGGAAACAGCAGTCAAACATTGTAAGAAGACAATATTTATTTTTATTAAATAGAATGTTCCATTCTTTAGACTTGTCATTAATCTGAAACCTCAAACTTTGTTAGTGAAATCCCTGCATTTCTGTTCTTCTATTTTTTTAAACATGTAACTAACCACATTGCTGCTATAGAGTTCTGAATTATTTTTTTTTTATATATAACTTACAGAATAACTCTGAAGACCAACAAACTGCGAAGCTGAGAAATTTGCCAGATGGTCCAAGCAGAGAGAATGCATTGCTCCTGCATTTTTAGCAATTAGCATTGAAACAGTGGGATTTGGAATGAATCTGAAACTGGCCTCTTGGGTTCTGATTCTTATGAAGAAAAAACAGATGTATTATTAATAAATCATTATTGTAAGCATTGTACTCCATAGCAACATACATTTTACCCTTGAGGACTTTTTGAGAGACCTCAGTGTTAACCCAAGGCTTAAGCACTAAGCAACAACTACACAGTAAAGAGTTTTATTTCTCTAAGAGAAGTGGTAGGTTCTTCTTCCTAGTGACCTAGCTGCTGCTCTGTTACACCCCACAATCCCAGTACTTTCAATGGAATGTGAAGTGCAATGACTTTGCCCTCATGCCTCCTCCAGCCTCCCCCCCCCTTTTTTTTTTTAGGTCAGTTACTCATACATTTCTGTACAGCACTTGGTTTCTCATTCTTGCAACCACAGAGCCAGTTCTCTGTGTGGGAAACAAAAATGAGAACATGACTGTAGAAAGAATTTGTTTGCTTTGAATATCATGAAAGGAATGAATGTCTGGTGGTCTCTTCTACTTGTGGACATTACCATTGATACTACTAGTGAGATTCACAGAGAAGAAATGATGGAAAGACAACAAGCTAGATGTGAGTGTAACTCCCTCTCTGCTGTATTGTTCATCAGCTGAAGCTGATACAGCTCAAAACCACATTTTATGAACTGGTCTGATCAAAATCCCAAGTCCAATGTTTGCAGCCTGGTAGAAATCTGTGTCAGAACCTCAAAGTTAGCCTCTCTAGAAGCATTTGGGAGTGTGCGTATATCTCCTGGAAGACACTCTGTTACTCACTCCAATGAAAGAAGGAATGAGGAGGGAGGGATCACAGGACCAAGGCAGGTTTCTTTATCCAGAGGTTTCCATGTTAGCATTCTTTTCAAATGAATATACATGTAGCGGCTGTTTTGGTAAATGTTTGGGAATGACATATGAACTTTGGCATTTATTCTAACAGTCTTTGAAGCCAATAGGAAAAGATTTGTCCAGTGATTTTATGGGGATTTAAATTATAGCTTTAAATGAAGCCCAGGAATGGAAGTCAGCTGCATCTTTAAAATTCAGAGATTTCTTCCACTCCTTCCATCAGATGAGTTCTGGAGATGTGGCCTATCTATTGATTGCTGTCACAAGCTTTTGAAACAGAGGTTGAGAACTTATATAATATCACCCTAAAATAAAGAGGAGAAATTTGCAATGGCCCAAAGAGTAGAAATGGCTAATGTAAAGAAGCAGTTCCTGCTCTCTTTACTTTAAGGGGGTATCTCAGAATATACTTCTGATTTCAAGTTAAAGTAGAGTGTACTGGAAAGCAACTTGAAATGGTAGCCTGAAGCTATCAGAAAAGGACGGAAATTTAATTATCTTTTGCTCTGCCATGATGTCATTTCAAGGACATACCTGCATGAAAATATTTATATGAAGAATTGCCAAAATCTCTTAATGAGTGAATGAACATCTCAACTATTCAGCTCAGTGTTTCTAAATAACTACACAATGATAGGGATCAATAATACAGGTATTTCAGTATGCAGGCCAATCTTGCTTTGAATCATGCTTGAATGTACAATACAAATTAGATCTAATGATTACACTGAAGTTCTGTACATGAACTATGAAACCTAGAATGATTTATCTCTTTTTAGCTACATGCAGTCTCAATGTAAGCTTATTTATTTAGAAAACAATTGAACCAGATTCACTCCAAATTTCACCAAAACCAACCCAACTACTATACTGCAGCCTGCATTGGAGGCGAACCATTATGTATTTTCCCCAGATCAGCTCCCTTCACTTAAAACTAAGATAAAAACAAATTAATGATGGTAGGCTTTCTAAGCTAACATCAGCTGAGGTTTATGTGTGTATATCCCTGTTCCTTAGTTTATTTTTCTTTATCTGTCTGTTTAAGGCGCTGTTTAATTAGGTCTGACTCATAACAGTCATCTCTTACCAGTATGAATATTTAGCTACATACCCAAATATTACCTCTAGATACTAGGGACATATAGGAACTTGAAGAAGTTATTGATAGTTGAAACATAATAATCCCAATCTTTTGCTTTCAAAAAGGAACCTATAAGGCAGCTGGAAAGCTTCATATTCTAGGTCTCAGGGCTCATAAAGTTAGCAGGTAAGGATAGTGGATTTGACATTTTTTACTGATTTGAGCACTAGGTAGTTTTGTTTTCCTGTGTACTTTAAGTGCAAAGTAGTATTGAATCAAAATAAAAGAACATTATACTTGCTTTACAAAGAAGAATGTGACCAGTCAGTAGGAAATAAGTCTTAATGCAATGGAGCAGCATATGGTGAAAAGATTATAAGTAGCAATGTGAACAGTATGCAATAGTATTAGCTATAGCACATTTACAGCTCAGATCACAGAGCATCTATAAGCTGTTTCACTCTCTTTGGGAGCCACCAGGTTACTCAATGCACAGTGCAGAGACTCTTCTTGCTCTGTGCAAAGCAGCTTGGGGCTGAAAGTAGTGCATTAGCATTTGTCTACTTGCCCAAATAAAATCCTAGGCCATCCTGCTTTCTAAATGCATGACCTCTTTATCTGGTTACTTGGGGAAGAGGGAGTGGGATTGTTGCTATTAGTTCTCTTTTAACCTGTATTTTTTAAGAGAGGGTAAGCCAGATTGGCTTTCTGAAACAAGTATCTCTCTGCAGGGGGATTCAGCCCTGAGCAGAAGGAACCTGTACATTTAAAAAAGATATCTAATTCTATCCTGTGGTTCCTGCTACAGTGACCAAGTGACTAAATCCTTTAGTACTGCTGTCTAGTCTGCAGGATGCACAGACTCTTCTCCCTCCCTTTTTATTTTTGTTGTTTTTGCTGTTCACACCCGTTGGTGAGAACAATATCATTAATTAATACAGACAACCTCCTTCCTCTTCCTTTTTTTTTCCCTGACACATTCTACTTTGTACTCCCTTGTGGTAACATCATTATCTACCATCTCAATACACTTCAGTCACTAAAAGCCAGTGGTTGCCAAGAGGTAATTTTTGCATTTCCTGCCAGAAATTGCTGTGAGCTTCCCTTCCCTTCCCTTCCCTTCCCTTCCCTTCCCTTCCCTTCCCTTCCCTTCCCTTCCCTTCCCTTCCCTTCCCTTCCCTTCCCTTCCCTTCCCTTCCCTTCCCTTCCCTTCCCTTCCCTTCCCTTCCCTTCCCTTCCCTTCCCTTCCCTTCCCTTCCCTTCCCTTCCCTTCCCTTCCCTTCCCTTCCCTTCCCTTCCCTTCCCCTTTTCTTTTTTTATTTTTTTTTTTCCCTACACAACCATTCTTGTTTTTTTGTCAAGTAATATATCTCTACTGAGCTATGTGTATGGATGCATATGCAGATTTAAACTTCTTATTAATACCAGAACAGTAGGTCATGGAGTTCATACAGTCTGATGAGACTTCCTGATCAAGCCTCTACTTGCCTTCCCTCAGGATTTGCGAGAAGCTAGGAGCTGTGAGAAACAGCAGAAAGTGCAAGGCCATTAATCATGCGGAGCAGGCAGACTGGTAGATATGCCGTGTCTTCATTCTCACACCTGTACCCTGCAGTCAACCAAAATCTTTTGGCTGAATTAAGTAGTGATATCGATACATCTGTCTTCTTCATTTTGGCATGGTTTCAGTAGGCTCCATTTCAGAGCATAGATTTCTGTTGGGAGTTACTACAGAAAAACAAAGATAAAGAACTATTGAAATTGAAGCCAAACCATAAGCCAAAAGTAATTTAGGTTTCCACTTCTTGCAAGACTGAATTTTATCCTTCTTACAGTTGGCCAGCATGGTTAGAATCCTGTGGCTTTTTTGTCCTTTACTCCTATTTTCCCACTCTGATATGACTGGGAACATAGAAGTAATCTTCAGAAAATCCAGTCTCTTTTAAATCAGTTGTGAATGCACTCAAGATCTTTGCTAGAGACAAGGATAAGAAATCTATTAGTTTCTTACTATGAGCTTAGATACTGCCAGCACAGTAGAAGCAAATTCTTCCAGCCCTGAAAATGAAGTTTCTTATAATGTGTTATAAAGGGCAATATCAAATTGTTTGACATTACCTGACAAATCTCAACTAAGGGCCACATTCCTACACTCTCAATATGGAGAACAGAGCTTTAAGCAGGAACTGTTCTACTGAGGACTTCAGGTGTGAAGATACAGAAACTACTGTGAACCTGAAAGATACCCAAACTCAACCTGAGAATAGCCATGTTTCTGCTTCATAATCTGTCTTGTAAAATGAAAAATATTTTACCATGTCTTTTTACTTTCCCCAAATACTCAGTTTTATTTATCTTTTCACCTTTTGAAATTGTTTGTTAGATAGCTTTGAAATACATATTTGAGCTATGTTTGCATGCTCTCACTAACAGAGGTTTTGTTTGGGGAATCAAAGTGTTTGTTTAAATTTTGGAGTCTGCTACTTGGAATTTTAGACTGAGCACTTTCACTTGAATTCATCCCATCTAATGTCAGCCACTTCTCTGTGACATAGGACCTTTCAGAGTGTGTCAGCCCACCCAAGATCTACAGCTTTTACTGTCTACACAGAACTTGTCCAAGGAAGTGTCCAAGTGTAAAAGGCATGATAAATCTCAAACATGGCGATATTTTTGTTCCCTAGACAGTGATATCTTTGTCAAAGTTTTTCACTGAAGTACATTCTTCTTGTCTAAAGAAATAGTGTGTTTATTTGTTGTATTAAATGCACATTTTCTAGAGGCGCAAAAATCACTGCTAAGCAGACTTGTACAGAACAATATTTTGTCTTAGCAGTTGAACTTGCTTTAAAATTACAAGACAGCATGTCACTGTCTGATGGAATAAATATGTGGAAAAGCTGACAAAAATTGAACAGAATTCTGATCATTAAGAAATTTTATTTTATTCTGGCACATTTATCTGAAATCATTAATGGGATTAGTAAAGAAGAATGTATATTTTTCCACAGGTGATAAAGAAACTAAGTAAGAAAAAATCATCAAGTGTGGGCATGAGGGGATCTTTTTTACTACAGTGAATGAAGAATGAAGTGCTAATATCTGAACCAGTATGACAGGTACTATGTCTATTATCTGTCTTGCACATTGTCCCAGAATAATGCAACTCTAGGTGTTTTGTTCTCACTGATTTTCATTTAAATGATTCCTGCAAATTATATATAGTTTCAAAATGACCTCAGTAAATCACTTGAGAATAACTATTTTAACACTGTGCAAAAAAATGCACCAACTAGTGTCCAACATTTATTGTTGGAATAGAAGACAGCATCCTCATTAATTTAAGTGAAATAACATAGTATTTATAAAATCAGAAAACTCAGTGACTTAAGTAAAATTTTTTGACCTAAATAGAAATTGTGATGGAAATTTAAAGTTTTACAGAACCAGAGTCGTCACATGTTAATCTCATAAATCTTTGAATGTTTTTCTGACATTTAGTTCATATGGCCATAGGGATATTGAAAGAGTAGCTACTAGGATGCTTATTCCATCTATGTGGCCTTTAAAAATTATTTTCATTGGAAATATCAACATTTTATTCTACGTAATCTGTCAAAGAAGCATTATTTTGACATCCACAGATGACTTTAAGTTTAAGCATACTAGGTAGTGACACTGATCCCAGTTTATTCCTCATGGTAGTGGGTCTTGCTTAGGCAGTCTGCTTTGTTTTGCATTTTTTATACTCTTCATTAATTATTTCAAATGATTACTCTTTTTCTTGTTATTTTTAGATCACTAGATACTTTATTTTCAAATTGCTGTGTAAACTGTCCTACTGTTAATCTTTTCATAAATCAGCCCCTTAAGCCTGCTAACCCCTTTTTATATTCTTTTCCATGGTCCCAACTGATAGTACATTTCTAGATACAAGACACTGTGAGCTGTGCATGTTTGTGCAGTGCGGGAGCATATCAACTCTTGGTTCTGCAACTCTGCTTACACTGGCTGAAACCAGCCTGTACATAGATGCCTAAGTTTGTGAGATACCATTTTAACGTTGGCAGCATGTCTTTGTTAGAATATGTGACAAGGTAATTTTTTATCATTGCATTTTATTCACTTCCACACTTCAGACAATACTGTAGACCATAGCAGTCAGAGGAAACCTGCTGAGTTTGTTGGCAATTGGAGTAGTGAAGAATGTAAATGAGGAGAAAAGAGGTGTGCTTCTGCAAATATTTAGTAGAGCCATGGCATTAGTCCCCTCTCTGACTGGCAGCAAGACAAAGAACTGCTTGTTGGCAGCAGTCAGCACTTTTTGCAATAAATTTGTTCAGCTTTCATTTCTGCTCATCTTCCCAAAATGCTCAATATTCTGTGCTGAGAAGGATTGGCTTCCAGGCAGCAGTATGCAAACCAGAGAAAAGTATATGGAAAAAGGGAAGGAGGAGGACCACAGGATAGATGATAGAGCTTTTGGCAGCCTAAATGTTATTTATATTAAAGTGTGACAGATACAGGATCTTTGGTAGAGGCAGGGACGTGAGAATGGTGCGTATATAATCTGAATTCTTGAAAAGGATAAAATAGGACAAGGCAGAATAAATAGGCAGAGTTCATAACATGGTTAGGAAAGATAAAATGAAGGATCACTAATGGGATGTAGGCAGCTGCAAAGAGGACTCTGAACGGTGAGTGTGTGAGAAGTGGAAACAGTGCAAACACAACCTCTGCTTGGAATAGCATGGAGGACACTGCAGTGAGACACAGGAGGTAACACAAAGTTCCCAGTATGGTGTTAGGGAGAGGGAGCTGGAGGCAACGCATAGCACTCAAGGTGTGAAGAAGGCTGGGAAAGAGCTTGTGAAATAAAGCACAGAAGAGTCTAAAGAGTCCCTGAAGCCAGTAATGTCCTGGAATCTGAGGTGCACAGTCTTCTTTTTACTCTGAATTTGCTGTCTGATTGTACTGTCATATGAATCCTCCATCACGTGAGGATTATGTACCTCCATCATGTGCCTACCCTTCATCATGAGTTGGCATTCTGGCTCTTCTCTAAGAAAATGTACACAAAGGTTGTTTAGTTTAGAATGGAAGTGTTTCCTATTTGTTACATTTGTTACTGAAATGTCTGTTATCTCCACACTCATTTCTTTGATGAATTAGATTCCTAAACCGTGGAATCAAATTGATAAACTTGTTTTAGAAGCAGTTTGAGTTGAGCAGGGAGTCATTTACTTCTCAAAAAGCCAGTTATGGGCCAATAATTGACCTGGTACTTTTCAATGAATGTGAACTAATTGACATTGGAAATGGGTTACCTAACTTCCTGAAGGTACTTATAATTTATATGAAAATGAACAGGAAAAGATTTGTGAGGGTGCTCAAAGGACAATACTGTAATTGACATTTGTGAAAAGTGTAGATTTTCCCACTTCTCCCTCTGAGAATCTGGATGGAAGTATTTCACTCTTTTTGCTCTGAATTATGTGGCAAATCATTGGTTTTGAGCTTTCTAGATTATGGGAACACTGTGAAAGTATGGAAATGCAGGGGAGGAGATTAAAAAACACAAGTTTCCGTTTCAGTTGTCAGCTTCATTTTTCTAAGCATAGCTTCAGTTGAATTACCAGCAATCACAAACCATCCAAGTGAACACCTTTAGGTTACAATTCCAGAGGGCTGTTCTCTGTGTTTGCTCTCTGACAATCTCTGCTCTCCTGTCCCTTCAGTCTTGGTGGAATACCTCAAACACCATCAGACCACATACTATATGAAAAGCAGCTGGATGGGAATTTGGAGCACAGTGTCCTCTCCTATGCAATACAGCATTCTTGCCAGTCTGAGACAAACCTTTCCCTCACTCTCCTGCCCTCCTCTGATCCATGAACTGAGCTCATGTTTGCTGTGGCACTTTGGTAGAGCAATGGAGGAACATGTTATGAGGTGAGTTGCTGGCATCCTCATTCCTCAAGTGCAGAGGAATTTTTAATGCATTGAAGTTTCACAAGTTTGCTCATCTGGCATTCCTTGCTTAGCAATAGTCAGATTTGGAATGTGGGAAAATCCACTTGTAAAATGAACACAAACTCCATATTGAATTGAGAAAATGGAAATGTTCAAAATAGGTAGTGTAGCTGATGAGAGTCAAGGTGCAAAAATGCCCATACTGCTAAAAAAATAGCTGTAGACATAGCTATTGTCAGATTTGATGAATCCTGTCAGAAAGACCTACACACAAGATAGAGATAGGTGACTAAAGGTAACATACTCTGAAGTTGTATGTCTTTTCTTTTTTTTTTTTTTTTTTTTTTTTTTTTAATCCGTGTTCTTCCTTCATGTGCTGATTCTGCAGTAAACAAAACAATAAGGGTATCCAGGCTGGTTACATAAAGCCAAGTTCTTCTCGTCTCAAAAATATGGTTCCACAAATGGACACAAATGGTTGACTACTGCTGCAAATATTGTACTAAGGAGAAATAGCTCATGGTCTGTTTACTGGAAACCTGTTTCAAAGGTTATATGTTCACTGTTCCATGTGAGTAGTTAGTTGAAGCATTCTGAATAGTGAGAAGAACTATTTGGTTTAGTTGAACTATGCTCAATTTTGGTTAAAGAAAATATCCAACTAAACTTCAAAATGGAGGTTTTAAACATGGACTTAGAAAAAATTGACATATTGCTTTCTTAGTCTAGAGGATATTGGTTCAGCACATTTCCTCTGCAATAAGCTACACTTTTTTCTTTCCAGATTCGTCTCTTGGACTTAATATCTGAGTTTCAGCTAACTTCTCATTGTATTATTTCACTTTTTTCACTTTTTTTTTTTTTTAAATCTTCTTTTGTCTCTTCAAATTTTCGTAAAATCATAGAATATCCCGAGTTGGAAGGGACCCATAAGGATCATCGAGTCCAACTCCTGGCACCACACGTCTACCCAGAAATTCAGCCCAAATTTTGGATGTCTGTAGTTCCCTTTATATTCAGCCACTCTCATAGGTATTTGCAGTATCTATCCATATGTTTCAAGTGAATTTCTTTAAGTTTTTTATTTGTTCTTTACCCTAAAACACTAAAGTTAACTTGTCATATTCCCAATGCATGTGTTTGCCCCCTCCATTAACTCTCTACATGTCAAGGTCCTTAGTGAAAAGGTTTTATGTCAGTGATCTTACACAGGGTGGATATAAATTAATTTTCAGACATTATTTAAATGACAACAAACCTAAATAGTTTTCATAGACCCTTCCAGCTTTCCTACCACTTTCCTAAAACAAGAAAGAAAAGAATCATATTTGCATGGAGACATTTATTTTTTTTTATAAACCTTTCTGAGTGCACCAGTGATACATTTCTGTGCTTGTCCTTTGGCCATCACAAAAATGAAAACTATGTCTATGTTTTTATTAATTCTTATTTAGATTTTGAATCAAACTAATATTCTTCCACTCTCAGTATATATACATGTTTGTTTGTCTTAATTAATGAGACCACACAGACTCACTTGTCTTGGAGGGCCAGCTGCCCTGGTGTTCTTGTGGCTGGTAATGGTCAATAGCAGATGTCTTGGCCAGAGCATGAGGGCAAGTCCAAAATGCAATGCTGCTTTCCCATCACACCCTCTCAGTCACCAGCAAGTGACTCTTCAGAGTCTTCATCAGACAGGGAGCTGTCTTCATACTGAAAAGTTTTGGTAGGATTCTTCTTTCACAGCTTTGTACAGTAGCTTGATCAGCCCGTGAATTCACAAACTCCTGCACCAAGGGATTTCAAAAACTTAGGTACATACTGAGTGTACATAAGCGATATTCTAGTCCAGTTAATCTTGGATGAAAGTATACCAAGGTACTGATTTAAAGTAAACTGATAAGTCTTTTCCTTTAATTTCTTAGCTGTTTCTTGGCCTGTTCCACCTTAAAATAACTTTGCTTTATACCCACTCCAAAGAGATGAAAGCCCTGAGGAGAACCAGGCTAGGAAAAGCAGTTCAGTCAGTTTATAAAGTTGAGATTGACCAGGATTGGAGTTTAAAAAAAAATGTAAGCCCAAAAGACTCTACTCTTGCTCTGTAATGTAGTCAAATAAATATATCTGGGAACAGTAGATTAAGATATGAATTATGATTAAGATGCAATTAAATATTTACATTAGTTTTCACTAGTCTATGATTGATTTGTTTGTCTGAAATGGACATTTAATGGGTTGAGCGCTGAGCCAATGATGAGTCATAAATTGCACATCCCAGGAGGCACACCACACCAGGCCAGGCTCAGAAACAACCACTCAGGCAAAGGGGTGACTCCTGTCTCCTCCTGAGTTCAGTGGAAGCAAGAGATAGCTAGAAAGTTAAAAGTATATTGGTTTGTTTCCTAGCAAGGGGAAAAAAGAAAAGAAAAGAAAACAAACAAACAAAAAAAACCCACATGGAGAACAGACGCTGCTTCCTTATTTCCCATCTGCTCCAGCATATATACATGTTCTGCTTAAACTTCAAGTATGGCCAGCTCACAACAGAGTTCTTTTTGCCACTTAATCCCTGTGTACCTGAACAGCTACTGCATTCACTAGGGTTTGACGTCAAGGTCAATACTCCCATTAAAGTTTAAACCTCAGAGTACTGAACAGTCATTCTTAAAGTAACATTAGCTAGGACTTGTTCATGTGTATTGAATTTGTATCTTGTTTAAAGAATGATTAATCAGCTTTCAGAACACTCTACATGTTGGAAAAAGGAAAATCTTTTCCCTGTATTCATGTGAATTACAAAATATTTTTCCATTTCCAGTCCTGATGTAATTGTGACTGAGTGGAAGAAAAAAAGGAAGACAAGAGTTAAAATGATGTTAGAAGTGTAACAAAAGACATTTTAATTGGCTAAGAAATAAAAACAAATGAAACATTTTCTATACTGGTTGAATTGCTTCTAAAAAAATT
The DNA here is from genome assembly GCF_965140915.1 of Aythya marila. NCBI lineage: Eukaryota > Metazoa > Chordata > Aves > Anseriformes > Anatidae > Aythya > Aythya marila. The sequence continues at coordinate 85,033,724 of NC_139043.1, forward strand.
ATGTCTTGATGTAACTTCTGGTTTCACTGTTAGAGGATCTCTGCTCTAATTCAGTTACGGTATTTTAGAAGAGGATCACAGCATCCTTGGGTTACTTTGAAGGTGATGAAGGAGACACCACAAAATAATCCTTTCAAATAATAAATATACATGTTCTTATCAGATTAACTATAAAAAAATGTCCAGTATTGCACCTTTCCCCACTTTATTTATCCACCCAAGTCTGCATATTTTCTGAATGACAGAATCCATTTCCTTTTGAGTACAAACCCTTTTACAGAAATGAATGATGCCACGTATTTAGTACCATAAGTGTTTTATATGCTGTTTTAGATCATTACACAGAATGAAAATTAAATCCAACACCAGGTTCTCTTCCTCGCATAGCAAAATAAAGTTCTGATTAATATATGTATTCATTATGTTCATCCAGACATAGAGGTCTGCAAGATTAATAGATTAACTAGGGGATAGAACTGAACATACATAAGAAAAGCCATTGATATTGTCCTAAAAACAGAATTGCTAAGAGGGTGGAAAGAACCAATTATTTTGGTGAAGCATGTGTAAGGGGGATAAAGGTTGGTAAAACATTGTCTTTGTCACAGTTATGATGTTGCTAAAGACTCAGAAATATTAAAAGTTTTTGTTTGTTTGTTTGTTTGTTTTTTCCAGAAGAAGATAAAGGATAAAGTTCAATAAACCAGAGACTAGGCTTCCAAGGAAAGTATATGAAGAATGTGATCATAATCTATCTGTAAAGTGAATGAACAATAGAGATCAGAAGCCATTTAAACCAATGGGACACGTTTTCCAGAATGCATACAGAGCATCCAGGAGAACTTGAAAATGCACAGAAAAAAGAAGAAAAAAGAATTAAAAAAAAAAAAAAAAAAAGATATATGAGAAGCTTTGCTTATTTTTGGAAAGCCTTGCCATTGAAACAGTGGAACTGCAGGCAATAAGCTGCAGCAATATATTAACATTCACTTGGTGTCCAGTCTGCAAATTAAGTGGAAACAGAAGTATGTTCCCTGTGCGACCGGAGTTACAATAAAGGAAAGTAACCACTAAACAGGCTTATATATTCAACAAGCTATTAAGACCACGAATTAGTCCTCTTACAAGGAAGTCAATTAAAAGGTTTGCAATGTTCAGTTGGGTCCTACTGATTCCTTATTACCTCTTTTAATTCTGGCTGCAGACATGTAGAGGAATATCAGCTCAAGGAATGTTTGCAAGAATGAAGCTGGGGGGTAAGGAGGGGTCATTTTACATTCTGCCATAAGGAACACAGTAAGATAAGGGGAAACACAGATAAATAATTTAACTGTTGAATCTACAGTTTCTATTTGCAACATGTCCATCAGTATCACAGTGTTAAAAACTTACATATTTGTTAATTGCTTATGAACACACATTTAATTGCTTATGAACACTTCAGTTAACATTAATTATAATATGCCAAGGTAAGAATACCTCTTTAAGAAGCTGTAAGAAGTAGGAACAAAGAACAAGATAATAAGTTTTTATAGGAGAACCACATAGCTCTGAAATTACCTTCCAGTTCAGTTGCTCACACATTTGGTTATAGATAGGATGAAACATCTGTCAAGGATTTGCTTCAGACAAAACAATCTTGGGACATTTGGAACTGAAACTCATGAGAATTTTTTTAATTTTTTTTTTTTTCCTTTTCTCCTCCTGTATGAGTAATCAATATAATGATTTTACTTGTGACATTTCACTCACTTCATGCTATAAACTAAGGCCTTAAAATTTTGTTTGGGAAGAGCAACGACTTTATCATCAGGGTGTACAATCTCCTTTCCTGAAAAATCTGCTGACATCGAAGCTATGCTGAGGGAAGCTGAGTACTCATGGGAGGACAAAGAACTGGGGCAAGAATGTACGAAAGGTAATCATTGATCAAGGACCCTGGCATTGTCAATGTGGGGAAATCCAGAGTTGGGGACCCTAAATAGACTAAAGTGGGAAGGGTTAGGCCATCAGACTGGAGTCAGAATAGGAAGTCTGAAGTATGTAATGAAGTATGTAATGAAGTATGGGATGAGGTTCCAAGGTTAGGAGAGAGACGACTTGGGTCTAGACCATTCCTCATTTTATATTTTTATAGCTGATTGATCCTACTTCAGTTGGCACTTGTCTGCACCAAATTTTATTTTTCTTCAAACCCCAGATGACAGACCCATTTTTTTAATAAGTTTTGCATCTGTTTTTCAGTAGTTTTATTTAAACCATGTTTCCTTGGCTCTTCAAGGATATCATCTCCTTACATGTACAGCAGGAAAAGAATTTTAACTGTGTGATCACATTTTCTTTGTACACAGAATTCCACTCTTGGGATGAATTAGGGTGTGTGATGAGAAAGGAATATTTTCTGAAGGATAACTGTTTCATTTGTAGCAAAAGTTGAAACCTGTGCAACGAGTGGATAAGAAGTTGCGGGAAAAGAATGAATAATGGTCTCCTGTTTAAGGCTGTTGAAACCCATCCAAGAGATTGGATTCCAAATGAACATCTGCCAAAAAATATCAGTGTGAATCTGGGCAAGTCATTCACCCAATCTTCACTCAGGTGTTTGCTGGTTGTGTTTATTATCTACTGATAGCCATCAGTATAACTGGGATCATACTGTTTGATTTGCAGGTGTGTCAAGTACTCACAACTCAGACTGCAAGTTCTATTATATAAATCTTTGAATCACAGGATCATAGAGCATTTTGGGTTGGAAGGAACCTTAAAGGTCACCTAGTTTCAAGCCCCCTGCCATTGGCAGGGACAACTTCCACTAGACTATGTTGTTCAAAATCCCATCTAAACTGGGCTTGAACACTTTAGTGTATGGGGTGTAAAGGATTTGAAGATTTTGAAATACAGGTTTGTTCCAAATTAGTATCTATTCCTCAGGTTAAATAATTTCTGGTGGGCCATTTTTTATTGAACATGGAATTTCAGGTAGTTTAAACAGTGTAGTTCATTTTTAGATTGCATTATCATAGAAAAACTCTATAATATTTCTAAAAGCTTGAAGCTCCATTAAAAATAAAATAAAATAAAATAAAATAAAAATATCAAACCCCAAATTAGGCGTTTTGACTTTTCCAAAATTCAATGCTCCTCTCAAGATGAAATTTCAGTGAGTGCTGATATAGAACCATGTTTGCACAAAGCATGACTTGAAGGCAATTGTCTGTTCCAGGAGGTAGAATTTCATTTTTGCTTCCATCACTGGTTTCCATTATTATATTTCCATTTACAATAATAAGTCAATGGCATAGGGTCATGAACACACTTTGCTTTATAACATTTATATTCTGTCAGTCTCTTGGAGTCACAAACAGATCACTAAATTAATGCTTATTTTTCACCTTAATGCATCCATATATCAGTTTTCCAGATAATAATAATAATAATTAATAATAATAATAAACAACTCTTGAGTTTAGTGGAAATATTTGGAGATAAAGAGATAACAGCAACAGCAGTAATGGAAGTGCCTATAACATTTCTGTCTTTTTAGGAAGATTTGAGTGCTGTGGAATAAATAAGACCTGGGGCCATGCTACATGAAATGAAATAAACCAAGGAGCTTATCAGTAATTAAACATTGTTTAATCTGTACCCTGATGTAGCTGAAGTGACATTGACAAAGCAATATGCGATCATGTAATCAAAGAGTACCACCATACATTAACACCAAGGAACTGTCTTTAAATTCCGCAAGGAATTGAATTCTGAGATTTGCTGTCTTTGATCTGTAAGCTTGTAAATGAAGAAGGATTGAAAATTGGAAACCTTAAAATTGTTGCCAAGATAGAAATAAATAAATAAATAAATCTGTTCAGATTGTTAAAGACTTTCATGTAGTTCTGGTAAATTTAAAGAAATACTATGTATAGGTAATATAGGGGAAAAAAACAACTTATATTTATTTATAGTTTACTTGCTTTTCAAAGTAAATTGTTCAGACTACTTAAGAAAACCTGTGGAAAATATGTACTACCCTAATGTTTCCAGTGCCAGCAGATTTCAGGAAAATTCTTTTCTGTCTGCAAAGCCTTACCTATTAATTCTAGGTCTAGCAGCAGGCTCTGAAATGCAGCTTTAGATTTTCTGATATGCTATAATAGTCTAAATATTTTTACATAAGATTGGAAAGAAAGCAGTAAATACCAGATATTACAAATTCTTTATAAAGAGTGTTTCACTAGGCTTTTAAGTTGTAACCTACTGAAGCTAGTAAAGGAATGTTGAGAACATGTAAGTACTGTTAAATGAAAAGAAAGATACTTTTGCAAAAAGCCTTTCTCTCTTCCTAAGGAACACAGAGGAATTATTTTCAGGGAATCTCAAAGAGGCCAGCACTCAGATTTTCAATGCCATCCCAACCTGAGAGAGAGATAGAGGACTCTTTTCCACTTCCCCATATCTCTTTCCATGATAATAATAACAACAAAATCAGTTTGAGCTTTACAAAGGATATAAGAATAGTCTGATTAGAAAAGGGTTATTTTTGCAAACACAGTACAGATTTCAGAAAACTTTTTGGAAAAAAATATATGTCTTTCAAACTTTTTCTGTCAGAACTATAAAAAATTATTACGATTATTTCCATCATAATGACAATTGTTAGAAAAAATAATAAATACAATGTTAAATTTCTCAATATCTATTGAACAAAAACCTGCTTCAGTGCAGAATATCTATATTCACTTGAGGATTAGCTGGCTATAAGGAGTTATTTGTGCAACAGACCTTCAAAAGTAAGATAGACAATGCTCTCCTCTTCTGAATTTTTTAGAACTCCATTTGTCTGTGGGACAGTTTATGTTAACAAATCAGTTTAAGACTGGTGAAAATTCAAACACTGCATTTGGGTTGACTTATTTATAAAAACAGGTATGTTTGGAGTAACTAGAAACTGAATTTGAACTTCTGTTGAAAGCTAATTTAACCAAATATCTGAGCAAAAGGAATGAATACAAGAAAGACCTGAAACTAGAGTGGATCTTTTCTGAGTATTTTCCACAAGGCACTTGTACAACACTGCAAGTACATGAGCGGAGGAAGCTGCCAGCACTGCCATTTTAACTGTTAAGCCAACAAAGAATGGCTGATAGGCAAATTCAGGGGACCCCTGAAGAAATGTTGTCTCTTGTAAGGGTATGGAAGGAGGAAGGCAAAACGTCTTTGGATGAAACAGGCAGAGCAAAGCTTTCTTATATTTCACCTTCAGTTGCTTTGCTCTCTTGGCTCACTCCCCTGCCTTTTTCAAGCAAAAAATAGTAGCAAGAACACAAAGAAGGATGCTGCCTGTACCATGGAATGTTACCTGCTGTTTCACTGTTACGTCTGTAATATAATGACATCACCTTAATACTATCACCATGGCCTGAAGGTCCAGAGGAAAAATGTGTAAACTCCACAAATGATTACATTTAACCATTTTTTCTAATGATTTAATATTCTGAAATGTCATTCATTTTAAATAGTGGCAGACTATCCTACTTAACAGTACAACCCTCGGTAGAGGGTGACTGTATCTTCACATTGGGGGATATTTGAATTCATCCATTTACCTTCTGGATTTATCTGGGAGAATACTGCGGAGTTCTATGTAGCCTATGCACAGATAACCCTAAAATTGTCTTATCTGAAGGTACTTTCCCATGTGTACAAGCTGGGAACAATATTGTCTGTGTAAGCAGAAACTATCATTTTGACTTAAATACATTTTCTCAATACAAAGAGTAGCTCAAAACTCACTTTTGCTACACAGCTGGACTTTTGCTAATAAATTAAAAATAAAAACCACTGTTTATTAGTAAAGGAAAAGTCTAAGTTTATTATTTATGCTAAAATCTTTTTGTTTCTTTAAAAGTGGGACTTCCCAGGTTGGGCTTGGATCACCTAAATCTGTCAGGTGGGTAATACCCCTCACCTTTACGCAATGTCACAGAAACAGACTGACAATGCTATTTAAAGGACAAGGCAACAGTGTGGCAATATATGTTTAAGAGGTGTTATTCCTGATCAATACAAGTGTCATTTACTACTTCAGGAGACAGTGTAGGAGTACTAATTTGGACGCTTATAGGCAGCTCTAGGTCTAGAGCTTGTATAGAGCTAATATGTGGTGCAGGGGACTGCTCAGAATGCCTATAATAGGTTTCTGCACTTTTAACCTATAATATTACTTGCCACATGCAGAAATCCTAGAAAGATGAGCGTCCTAAGGTGTCTTTCTTATACCAGACAGCGTAAAGACCAATTTTCCTTCTGTCTCCACCCAGTGTTAATAACAAGACAAAGAGATTGCTAATTCATGCTGATGAGCAATCAAAAACATGACCTTGAAATAGTTGGTGATGGGAGGTTACGAGGAGAACAAGAAGAAGAGAAATCTGGGATTAAGTCTGTGTCTCCTGGCAGATGTGAAATATCAAGGGAGACAACAGAAGCAGGAAGCAAAGCTAAGCGTAGATGGAGAGCAGCAGTTTCATGTTCTCATGCCACCAGAGAACTACTGAAAAATAAAATCGAGACTTTCTATGGTTGGGCTAACAGCTGCTGGTTGCTAGAGGTCATGCGTATCAGCTGTGTATCACTGCTGAGAATCATACTTGGATTAGGGCAAGTTGAGGTACAGATGCAAGGAAAATCTTTTCATGCAAAGATGCTTGCTGTTAAGCCAGTTTGAACTGCTTTGTACTGGAGAAGAGACAGAGTAGTTACATGGCAGCCAAGAAGTCATTTCTGAGGTCAGTTGTCATCCTGCTGACTGACCAGACTTTTGGTGATGTGAGCACAAAGCTTCTTTTAGAAATTAGCTTTTCTGGTGCCAGACCTTCTAGTTCTATCCCATGTACACCATGCAGTATATGCTGTGGAGTGTCGTGGTTTAACCCGGCTGGCAGCTAAACACCACGCAGACGTTCGCTCACCCTCCCCCTCCCTCTCTGGGACGGGGGAGAGAAATGGAAAGTGAAGCCCGTGAGTTGAGATAAAGACAGTTTAATAAGACAGGAAAATAATAATAACAATAATAACAATAACAACAATAATAATAATAATACAATGGTGATAATAGTACTACTACTAATAATATGTACAAACAAGTGATGCACAATGCAATTGCTCACCACCCGCTGACCGATGCCCAGCCTAACCCTGAGCAGTCCGGCCCCCTCCCCCGGTGTGGTGGTTTTACTCAGGTGGGCAGCCGAGCTCCACCACAACCGCTCTCTCACTCCCCCTCTCCTCAAAGAGGAAGGGGGAGAAAATACAACACAGAGAACTCGAGGTTTGAGATAAGAAAGGTTTAATTAAAGGGAAAGGGAATGGGAGGAAAAAAACAGAGACAAAAGAAGCAATCAGTCCGCGCGGAAGCACAGAGAGAGGAAAAATTATTCTCTACTTCCCATCAGCGAGCGGTGTTCGGCCACGTCCTGGGAAGCAGGGCCCCAAACGCGTAGTGGTTGTTCAGGAGGAACAGCCCCCTCCCCCACGAGAGCCCCCCCTTTTATTGCTGAGTGTGACATCAGGTGTTATGGAATATCCCTTTGGTTGGTTTAGGTCAGCTGCCCCAGCAATGTCCCCTCCCCATCACTTGCCCACCCCCAGTCTGCTGGCTCTTGGGGGCTTGGAAGGAGTCCTGATGCTGTGCCAGCACTATGCAGCAATAGACACAACACTGGAGTGATATCAGTGCTGTTCCAGCTACGAGTGCAGAGTACAGCACTGTGTGGGCTGCTGCAGGGAAAAGGTGACTCCAGCTCAGACAGACCCAACACACCCGGCTAGCCACCCCTATATATTGTTTAGCATGATGTCAGATGGTATGGAATACCCCTTTGGCTAGTTTGGGTCAGCTGTCCTGGGTCTGTCCCCTCCCAGCTCTTATTGCACCCCCAGCCTGCCTGTTGGCAGGACAGAGCAAAAGGCTGAGATGTCCTTGGTTTGGTATAAGCACTGCTCTGCAACAATTAAAACATCGGGGTGTTATCAGCACTCTTCTCATTCCGAGCCAAAACACAGCATTCCACCAGCTACTAGGAAGAAAATTCTGTTCTAACTGAAACCAGGACAGGAGAAAGAACAGAAACAAGTCTCTTTACTTTATTTGAGATATTATTTCCACAGATAATTTTTTTTTCAGGGGGAATGCAGCTGCAGAGTATGAAGGGTGAAGAAAAGGTTTCCCATGTTGTAAGCAAAGGAGAGCTCTTGTTTCCCCTGATCTTTGTAGATAATGAAGCAATCACAGTAGCAGTGGGAGGAGTCCAGAAAGAGTCTCTGCTTTGTTGTCTTTAGCTAGAAGGTTGTAGAAGCAAAATCAGACCAACAAAACTGTTCAGAAGAACTCAGAAAGAAGGGAGGCTCAAGATGTACAAACCATTAGGGAAACAAAACAAGGAAATAAGTTACAAATAGATTCTTTAGACAAAGAGATGATTATTTAAGTCATATTAGAAAAGGAGATGGAAAAAAATCTCTTAAAATTTGTTTCCTTCCCTTAACTTCAGAAAGACTGCTGGAGATCCTTCAACAGACTTGCTAAACATTTTAGGAAGACCAACTGAACAATTCGTTTTTATACACCTACTTAAAACAAACTCAGCAGATCAAGCATCAATCCCAATGAAAACAAAGTACATATGGAAAAATTCTAATTCAGATTTTAATTATATTGCATCTACAACAGCTATAGTGCAGATACCACAGAAACTAATTTACTTCCAGTTTCTGAGCTGATTTTTTTTTTTTTTTCACTCACAGTTTTACCTTAGTATTAAGAGTATGGCTGTGTTTTTCTTATTCTGGATGTAGTTATTGCCACTGAAGTACCTCCAAATTCTTTTCAAATTCACCAGGCACTGAAACAGCTATTTGCAGAACAGTCTGTTGTCATCATCCAAAGATCATAGAATCACAGAACTGTAGGGGTTGGAAGGGACCTCGAATGATCGTCGGGTCCAACCCCCCTGCCAAAGCAGGTTCCTCAGAGCAGGTTGCCCCGGTAGGCATCCAGACAGGCCTTGAATATCTCCAGAGAAGGAGACTCCACAACCTCCCTAGTCAGCCTGTTCCAATGCTTTGTCACTGGAGATGATCTCAAGATCTCATGAGACAAGCTGGAAAATTGGTTTTATTTTCACAGTGGGGAAAAAAAAGATGGTTGTGAATTGTGGAAGAAAATATTCTTTAATCTAGGTAGTTTCTTCTCAGAACAACAAGACTTTGTTCAGAGGTCAAGTGTTTCAAAGGATAACTAAGAAACATGATATATTTACTTGTGGGTGGTATGTTTTGCCCTTGTTTCTTTCTCAAGATTTTTGAAGAGCAAACTCTCCTTCTATTTCCAAAGTTAAAGGATGTCTTAGAAGGAAGAGTATTCATTTAGTATGTGACACATCTGGGGCATGTTCCTTACTCTGCTGCAGATTTATTGTACGAGTTTACATGTCCTACCTGGAAGTCTTATCCAGACCAGACTTGGAAAAAAGAAAACGATAGTGACAAAACACAATACTGAGATATCACTAAAGTCCTTGCATTGTAGTAAGGAGAGAGACCTGACACTGTTAGTTTCTGCCTTTGCATAGGTGATATTCTCAAACCAAGACTGGCATGTTGAAAGCATACCCGACTTGCAGAAAATGAACAGATGCAGAAAAAAATTCTGGGATGTCTATTTTATGCAATAAATCAATGACTAGAGCATTCTTCTGAGCTTAAATCATCATTATGCTTGATTAAAAACAGAATAACCAATATCTCCATATCTTGAGAGAATTATACAAATATCAGAATGTTAAATGTGCTGCAGAGTGTTGCTCACATTCTCTTTTTGAAGCTTTCCTTTTTTTATTATTTTTTTGATATTTATTGTTATTTTGTTTTCTTTTTCTAAACAAAAGATTTAAGCATTCATTAAGTCTGATAACGAATAAAGAAACTAGGAAGCTGATTCCCTAAGACAACCAGAAGGCCAGAGAATTGGAATAAAAGCCCCATCTTTCTCCTCATACTTTCAGGGTGGCTGGGTTACACAGCTTCATAGAATTACAGAACAGTTGATGTTGGAAAGGTCCTCTGAAGTTCCCCTTCAAGAACAGATTGCTCAGGGCTTTGTCCAGTCACATTTTGAGTATCTCCAATGATGGAGACAACTGCTCTGGTCCACCTGCCTCATCCTCACTGTAAAAGAGTTTTTTTTTGTGAGGTTTAAGCGGCATTTTTTGTATTTCAGTTTGTGCCAACTGCCTCTTCTCCTGTCACTAGAGCTCCTGGGAAGATTCTGTCTCTGTCTCCCATACTGCTTTCCAACACGTGCTTATACACATTGATGAAATCCCTCATGAGCTTTCTTCTCTTGAAGCTGAACAATCTCAGCTCTCTCAGCCTCTCCTAATATGTCAGATGCTTCAGTTTCCTGGCTATTTAAATGGCCCTTTGCTGAGTCTTTTTCTAGGCCATGCCAGAACTGGACCCATTGTTCCAGATACACCTCACCAGTGCTGAGAAGAGGGGAAGGATCCCTTCCATCCACCTGTTGGCTCCTCCTAAGCAATCGAGGATGCTTTTGGTTTTTTATTTTACCACCAGGGCACATTACTGGCTCATGAACAGATTATTGTCCATCAGGACCCCAAAGTATTTCTCCGTAAAACTGCTTTCCATCTGCTCAACCTGCAGCCTGTACTGTTGCATGGCATTACTTCTCCCCGTAGACAAGACTTGGCATTTTCTTTAGTTCAGCTTCATGAGATTTCTGACAACCCTTTTCTGTAGCCTCTCAAGTGTCTCTCAATGGCAGCACACCCCTCCAGTGTATAGTTACTTCTACTAGTTTTTATATGTAGTCTATATTTCCACTCAGCTTTTTGGCTTGTCCCAGGTATTTTCAGTCACCGTAATCTCTCAAAAAACACTATAGGAGTCTTGGGTACCTAGCTTTTGACTGCTAGTTTCATAAGTGAGTAAGACAGACATCCTCTCAAGCTATATATTTTACTCTTAGGCTTTATCTAAACTGTAGGACATGTAAAAAATTCCCAGCTCCCAGATTTTCTCATTCACTCTAGTTCCATCTTTACTCCATGTCAGGGTGAGATTTAGGTATGTACATTTTTCCTTCTTCACTTCACCTCCCCTGCTACCATTTACTTGGGAAGAAACCCTGATATACAGGCTGACAGGACCTTGGGTCCCTATCCATGAGGTAAGGATACATTAACATTAGCATTAGCAAATGTTAACACTTAATGAGTTTTCCAAGGAGGTAAGCCTTATGAGGGTCTTAGATGAGTCATCACTTCTGCTCAATTTATTTCTTTCACTTCATAAGAAACAGTGTAGAACAAAACACTTAATCTTTGAATCTCCCAATTTCATTCCATGTAGATATGTGTAGGTCTGACTCTTATGTCATTTCCATCTCATTTCTAAACCTCAGTGCCATTGTATTTGCATTTTCCAGGAAATGAGGGAAGAATTGCAAGAGGGCTATTAGTATCCACCCCACTTTTGACTAGGATGTCCTGTCAGTCTTAATTCTGCAATGCAGTCACAGTCCTTCCTGGCACAATGAGGTTTACACTGCCTCTGATTCTTCCAGCATCACTGGAACAGAAACAGAACAGAGCTTCTTTCTTCCAAAGATAATGTCCTTTCTTCCAAATACAGGGTGCTGATAGTATCATACATGACATATTGTAAATCTACACATACCAGCCAGAATGAAGTCTCAGAGGAGAATCATTTTGTGGGAAAAGGCTGAGAAAGCTATACTGTTTCTCAGGGGAGAGGAAAACGTTTCATGCTGAGCTAAAAGATTGTGTTTGTTATTTTTAGTTAAACTAATAAATCCTCCATGTTGGCAAAAATAAAAACAAGGACATGAGAAAAATACGTAGACTAATACATGTCATGTTAGAAAGAACAAATAGGCAAAATCATATCAGAATTTCAAAGGAAATAAAAATACAAATGCTTTCCTAGGTTTTACGGGAGTCTTCTTTTGGTTCATTTTATTCTAGTATGGAGCAAAACTTGAAATGAGCCAGTATTTGCTTGTGGAAGAGGGCTAGAATTTCTCTCAGTTGTGCTAGACTTAACGCATTTTAGTCTGTAGATACAGAATCCAGCTAGATTCCTTCATTAAAACAGAGTGAAGGGAGAAGAAAGGAATACAATGCCGACCACCAGCAATAGTAGCCACCCGGTCAAAGGGATGTTGCCAAGAGTTTTAATAAACCTTTGCATCCAAATAAATCACACAGAAATACTACACATGAACAGCCATCTGTTCCGAAGGCTGATGAGAAAATTTCTACTAATGCACGTGGGTGGAGAAAAAGTGTTTTCTTGCTGTATGAGTATAATGTGGAAGGGAAAGTGGCTAGGGGATACAATAATGAACTATACAATGAGAAATTGTATATGAGCACTGGCAAATGACAAAAAGAAATAATGGATAGATGAAAAAGAAAAAGAAAAAGAAAAAGAAAAAGAAAAAGAAAAAGAAAAAGAAAAAGAAAAAGAAAAAGAAAAAGAAAAAGAAAAAGAAAAAGAAAAAGAAAAAGAAAAAGAAAAAGAAAAAGAAAAAGAAAAAGAAAAAGAAAAAGAAAAAGAAAAGGAAGAGGAGAAACAGTGAAGATATGATTACAAGAGGAAAAGAAGCTTCACATTACAGTCAATAAATACAACACTCAGAAATCAAATGCATAAAGCGTTGTCGAGTATGCATATCAGGAAAAAAAAAAAAAAAAGGCCTGTCCTGTTAGGTCCTGTTAGACATCTGTAATGATATCACCTGGTGTATTTCACAGATCACTTCCAAGAAGCATTTAAGAATTATAGTTAGTTTCTGCAACAAAACATATGAATGAATAAATATTCATTCTAAATATTCTCTGTTTAAATATTATATTTTTTTTTTTGAAGTGAGCTATCTATAGTGCCTAAAGACATCCTACAGTTGGGTCTTCACTAGAATAAGTGATTGCCCACATCAGTTTCTGATATCCATGATGAAATAACTCACTTACAATGAGGCAAGTCATTTATTTGATAAAAAAATAAAATCTTTAGTGAGTAATAAAAAGGAGGGATGATATAAACATATCTGTATAATTTACATTATAATAATATTACTATGGATATTAGCAAGACACTTTTTACAGTTTCACGGGTAAAACATGTTATAATACAGATCAGAAGAATTTGAAAATGGCTAATGTACTTGAAGACCCAAAGATTAAAATGGTATTTTTGGAAGTGCTATTAAAGTCATTCTGGATCTAGCACTATTCAGAGTTTTCCATGTTACATTCTACATTGACCTCAAGGGAAAATTACCTGGAAACTTTACAAAACTGAAATAATTCTGAATGTTTTGAAAGTTAGGAGTCAAATAATGAGGATGATGCTCAATAAAAATAAACATTTGTTCTCCAAACAGGATGTATGGTAAATTCAAGGCATTCACTCCTCATAGGATTATTTCATTCATTAGGTATTCCATGTTTCATCTCTTGCTATAATTGTACACAAACATAACCCATTTCTTTAGCTAAAAAGCTATGATTGTTAATGTAGGGCATGTGACTAGATTGTGCTTATAAACCTATACCAAACAAAATTCACCTACAAGTTTAATCACGTAAATTACCTTTACAAAAGAACTGCCTCTGCAGTCTAGATGATCCGAGATTAATGATTAATATTACCATGTAGTAGAAAAGAAGTTAAAACAGTAACTAGGAAGGCAAACTACCTGTGAAATCCAACATACGTGCACTCTATCAGGAGAATGCTAGAACACTGTAATCTGACAGGCCAAGGAAGTATATGTGAGGGGAAAGGAAGGAATTTTTGCCTGCTTTTCAGGAGGGTGCATCATCTCATTAGTCCAGTTTGCTGAGAGCAGAGGAGAGACATCACATAGAGTTAAGAGCACTGCATGTGCTTTTAACTTGATCAGCAAAATATTACAATACATAATCACTTCTTGCATCCCACCTCTCCCCTGTGCTCTGAGTTCATTTAATCTTGTCAAAAGTTGAGTGAATTTCACCTTGTTTCATGCTAATGGAGAATAAGATCTGACCCCAGAACAGAGATACCATACAACAGAGAGCAAACAGGTAATTAATTTTTGTCAAAGACAGAGACCTTAAAATATACATTACCTGGATGTCACTTGTTTTCTTCCTCCAGCATTTCAGAGTCTGTGTAGTTAAGCACTTGGGGAATGATGGATACTTGTGCCATTCCCAGCACTTAACACTCGGGCAGTGATTGATTGGGCATGAGAAAGGAAAGGAGCAGATAAGGTTCATACCCAGACAAATCCATTCAATAGTCATTTAGTAAGAGAGCAATGAGAAATTCAGTTGGTCTTTAATTAAACTCAAAAAAGCAGAAGGCTGCAAGTCTACATTTAAGATAAAGAGCAAAGTTCATGCTTTAAAGAAAAAAAAAAAATAGAGCAAAGGCATTTTTATGCTGATGTTGAGGGGAAAATTCCTAAATTAATTTCTTCTTTAAGATCATCAAGTGCTACAAACAAGAAGGAAAGGAATGTTTTTGTGTCCTTTTATTTTGTATGGTCCAACTGTAAGAATGTCTTGGTGTATATATATAAATATATTTTTCATAATACTGTCAGTTTTGTTCCTCTAATGTTCTCTCTGACCACTTCATGAGCAACTGGAAAACTGGCAAATTTATGACATCAGCTGTGATGTAGCTGTTTCCTTGAGGGAGAAGTAATTAATAACAGTAACAACTACTTTATAATATACTAGAATATACTAGTGTTTTTTTTTGTTTGTTTGGTTTTTCCCCAGTCTTTTGTTAGTTACAATTTAATTCTAATGCTTGGAATAGCATCTGTGTGAAAAATTAATAAATAAATAAAATTTCTCTGTTACAGACTCAAACTATCCAGTCTGCTTTGGGAAGGCATGAGATAGCTCCCCAGACAGTTTTTAGTTAACCACAGAGACTCTTCAAACTGAACCAGGAGTTACTGCTTGACAGTAAAGATATGTAAAGTGTATGTTAAAATAATATAACCTTATTTTTACCATCCAGTAATTACATTTAGAATAATGAATAATTTTGCTTAAAAGGGACTTCTGGAGTCCATCTTATCCAACCTCCAATGAAAAAAAGGGCTAGCTTTGAACTTTAGTTCAAACTTGAATTCAAATTAGGTTGCTTAGAGCTTTGGTCATTAGTTTTTGACTGGAGATTCCAGCTCTGGGTACATGGTTTTAGAAAGCACAAGAGCCATTTTTAATTCATGGGAGAAGTATTAATGTGGATTTAAAGTCTCTTTTCCCCTGACTCCTTTTCTTGGTCAGAATTCAGAAGTATTGCTCCTTACTCTATCCTCCAGATACAACAAAGTTATAAAAAGCTATCAGGGCACAATTTCTGTTTGCTGAGAACAACCACTGAGAGAGTACTTGGAACAATTAGTTTTTATATCAGATTTAAAGGGAGAATTGTCTCTATCTTGGTGGAGGATGAAGTAAAGCAGTGCATATAGAATCACTGAATGGTTTGGGTTGGAAGGGACCATAAAGATCATCTATTTTCCACCTCTGGGAAATGGACAAGGACACCTCCCACTAAACCAGGTTGCTCAAAGCCCCATCCAAACTGACCTTGAACAATTCCAAGGATGGAGCATCCACAAATTCTCTGGGCAACATCTTCCAGTGCCTCACCACCCTCACAGTAAAGAATTTCTTCCTTAATATCATATGGCCTAGCTGCTGTAAGGGGAAACCGTACCCTGGAAATCCCCACACTCTCCTGTAAACTTCAGTGGTTTAGCTCCAAACCTAAACTAACTGAGCCCCTGGTCACTTACTATAGCCCAGCTCACAGTCTCTTTTCAGCATACTCACACCGTTCAGAGAGAAGTGACCATATATGCTCTCCTCAATCCACACATTTACCCTCTAGTGATGTGGAAATGTCTTTCTGGGGTAAGACATGCAGTATTTAGTCTAGAAACAGCTTTTTTTCATAGATTTATCAGAGATGTAATTTGGGCAAAGAGCATTGACTACCTCCTTGATCTCCTGTGCCTATCTCTGGGGTAGAAATGGACGTTTTATCTTGGCCATGTTGCCCACTGGTAACCCTCTTTCCAGATATCTTATTGCATTGTTCTAAAATCCTTTTGTGCTGTTTATCTCCCATGTTATCTGAATGACTTCTACCTCCTTATGAATTCAATTACTGAAGCAGCATTTAGCTTCCTTTGTAATTTTCAAGTAACACTACACAAAGCTGGTTATCTTTAGAAGTGTCCAAAAACATGTATATGAATAGGTCAGTAAGCTGTAATACAAGTAACGTCTGCTCTCAGTGGGTATTCACAGGATCAGAGCTTTGCAGCAGTGTTGTCACCTAGCTTATATGAGGAGTTCCAGCAAACTTTTGCTATGGCTGCTACATAGGACCCTGCTTTGTTCTTTACTGTCTGTCCTTTTCTCAGGTACTTCTTGTGAGTGTACTTCCAAACACTATTGATTTTTAATTGATACCTTAAAAAGGTATACAGCCAAGCACCTCTTGGATTCTGTCTTCAGCTCTTAGCTGATTATACTACCATATGAGTAATATTTATTTGAAGGGAAAATAGCTAACAGCAGCACTTGTTTTTAGATCAAGAGAAGTGTTGATCTTGAACTCCTGCTCCCTTATGTGTAAAGAAAATCTGCAATCTGAAAGCTAATATAATTATTTGTTTGCCACAGCAGTCTTAGTGAAAACAAAGAGTCAAATTGTGCTCTGCAAGAAAATGAACAGTAATAGTTCATACTACAATTGTCTTCAGCAATTTATGCTTAAAAGACATGGAACAGGGCAAGGGCTGATAGTTAAACAAAGTATACTCTTAATGGAGAAAACCTACTATGCCCATAATGAATACGATTGTTTGTTATATATAAACTTTCTATGCTGCTTCAGAGTATTAATAGTGTGCTGAAAAGGGATAAAATAACAATTAGATAGAAAAAAATGGGACTGAGTTTTTGTTAAACTGAAATAGCTGTATAGATATTTTATCAAACTGTAATACAGATGAACGAAGACATTTTTTCTGCAGTAATAAGCAGAACTGCTGATCTCAGATGGTATCAAGAAGTACTTCTCAGAAGCAGTTATACCTCCTTATAGGACAAAGCACGAATGAGTGACACGGCTGCAGTTTTGCATTATCTCCAAAGCAGAGCAGTGCAGAACCACCAGCAAATATAGAAAAGACATTTACATCTCTGACTACATTGATACCAAGTAGAAATAAAAAAAGCTACAACAGACAACAGTGTCCAAAATGCCGATACAAGTATGAGTTGTAGAAAACAGGCTGTATTGCATTACTGGTGCCTGTTTTGCAAGAAAGATCCTTCTGCACATGGTAAGCAAGCCTGTTTTCTGCCACTGGATTCAATGTGAATCTTTCAGCAACCTAAGGTGACTTCAGCCTTGGAAGTGCAATCAACTTCAGGGATAATGCCAGAGCTGATACTGCTGACTCCTTTGTAGCTATGCAGTGTTGAGTGCTCCCAGGTTACCTCATGCCTGCACCCATCACCCAGCAGCCTGCACAGCCTTGAAGCAGCCTGCACATCCATCAAGATGGATGGAGCATGCTGAACGGCCTGTGGAGGCACCTGGGATGAATGCAGGAAGAGCAGCACTACATGAGCCCATCTAACAGCTCAGGGCACAGAGTCTGCATGGTCAGACTCAGTCACTCACTCTGAGGAGGATGACAGAGTAGCCAAGGTGTGATCCAGGACAGTAGAAATCCCCACCCCCACCTCTTCTTTTTTCTTTTCTGAAGTATTATTTATTTATATAGTTAAAACTGGTATTGTGACTGCTTTCAGCAGATATAATTTACTTGCCTGCATGTTATTTATATGCATACATGATCTGATTTATGTTTTTGGTCTTTTAGTTGGAAGGGAAATAGAGATGTATTCTGACTCCCTCAATTTCTTATTTACTTATATCCTTATCTAGGAATAGAATTTTCTCATTATTTTTTCTGTTTGGTAGACCTGATAGCCCTGTGATATTTTTACTGATGTTGTCTTTCATTACCCAAAAGAAAGACTCAATAAACTTTTCCTTTTTTTTGTCTGAATATTACAGTAAATAAACGACTCCTATAATGCAGAATCAGTTGAGTAAATGTTATATCTCAGCAAAACTGTATTCATTGTTTGTTTCTTTAAAAACCAACCAACCAACCAAGAAAATTCAGTTGGGGCACACATGATCAGTAGTGCATGCTTACCGTGTGTTTCACACATCACTTCATGTATGTTGGTTGCTATTATGCCTGCCCCAAAGAAGGGTGCTTTCAAACACATCAGCAGGCATATCACAAAATTTATTAATACAGGGGAAGATCAGGCAATTCAAGAAACATTGTACCACTTCTGATGAATGTTCCCTGTAGGATGAAGTGTGCATGGAAAGGGAAAGCACAAGGCTTCACACAGCTCTGGAGGAGCTGGGAATATTCCAGTTGGTTGGACAGACTCTCTAAACATGTGTTTGTTTTTGAACATTCAGATTTCTTTTGAAAGTGCTTTCAAATGTATTAATTAATTCCAATACAAATACTTTAATAAGAATAAAGTAACTATTTATTTGTAAATCTCTATTTCATAATTTTCTTGGCCATATCACATCCATATAAATGGCCATAATTTTCATCTGCAATGCCAGTTACTTTGGCTGTTTCTGTGTCAAATCATTTGTCTTTCTCTTTCTACCATATAAACTACAAGAACATTTTTTAAATTGATGTCCCATTTATTCCTTGATGGGCTATAATAGTCCTAATCAATATTATGTTGGAGTCCATTTGGCCCACAGCATTGTCATTTTTTCAGCAAATGGGAGACATTTGCTGTCTCATACAAAAATAAAAAAGAGATTTATACTTTTTATTCTTGCAATTAACTCTGCTTGTTCTTTGTGCAGAGAGAAAGTATTTAAAGGTGGTGGCATTTTTTTTACCATTTGTCTAGGAAAAAAAATCAGCAATAAGTTTTCTGTAAAAAAAAGTAGGATGAGAAGGGAAAAGCTGAAGAAGTTCTTTTAGGGTGGATGTCTTCAAGAAATTTGTTACTGACTGTCATGCATGAGACAATGGTTAGTCCTTGTAGCTGGAACTAATGCAGGCTTGGAACATCATTGTGAGCTTATAATAAGTTTACCTGGACCTCAGGTATAATACCAGTTGATATAATTGTATTATATAAAAGGCAGGAGCACATTTCATATGACTTTTTCTCATGGTGTTTCTATTTCTTTTATCATACAAATTGTAATTGATGTATGATTTAATTTTTTTTATTATTTTTTTTTTTAGTAAAAAGCTATAAATCTTTTTACAAGTTTTCTAAAATATGTAGAAATTGAATATATTTCTATGTTTATAAAGGAATCTATCTATCTACACTTTTATACTTTTTACTGAACCTATCAGCTGCCAGAACAGAACAGAAGAATGTGGTTAAAATATCATTAAATGATTTCTAAGGTTAACTGTAGGGTTCTTCCTCTAGCTTTCTTTATCCTTCATCATATTCTGAGGAGAAAAATCACCAAATACAACAAAACTTGCAGATGACTTTCTGTCCTATGTTTGGCAACATAAGAAAGCTCACAGCTGTGAAATTTAGCCTGGTAATCAACTGAGAGGCTACGTGACAGAGGTCTGTAAAATCAGTAGAAACTTTGAAAAGGTAAATATGGAGCTCACTGTTCTGGTGGAGAAGAGGATATTAGATCTATGAAGAGGTGACAAGAACAAAAGAAGGAAAAATAAGTGATTCTTCAGAGAAAATGTTGCTCTACTATAGAACTCTTTGCCACAGGATGCTGTGGATCATAACATTTATGTGAGTTATGAAAGCAACTGTAGAAATTCTTTGAAGAAACCCCCACTCAGAATGAGATACCGGACATCACCTCTGACTCTGAACATTCTGAACTTTCCAGGTTGTGAGATTATTCTAGGGAAATAACACTCCATGTTTATTATTTTCTGTTATTTTTTCCTTGCTGTTAATCATAGCTAGGGACAAGATACTGGTCTATAAATCTTCAGTCTCACCTAACCTGTGAATATAGAAATCTAGTGAAGATGAGCAGAGTTTAAACACTGTACCTCATTATGTGTTTAGGACCACACCCAAGATGCAGATGCCACCATTATTTATATTAATAGGAACTAATTTTAATTTTAAATGTTTAATCCTTGAAATTACACTGTTTTTCCCCAAAGCTCCTGCTTGTTTCCCAGATCCTTGTTTGCCCAAATGTAAAGCTACCACTGTTCACAATGTACCTCTGGGACAACTAACAAAGAACACAATATATAGAACACTATGCTTTGCACAAAGTTTCTCAGTATCTTTATGTGAAGATAAAAACAGAAAGAAGGACATCTTAAACTGAAGTCTGCATCTCCACATCCATTTTCTTTTTTCAATTTCTGCACCACTCTGAAGAATTCTTTCAGGTTGAGAGCTCTCCCATGATGCAGTCACATTTCCCTGAAAAAATCACAGAGCTTTTTCCCATTTTGAGCTTTTTAATTTTATAGTCACACTGGTACATACCCTCTGGTACAAGGCATGTCTGTCTTTTCCTCTCTTCTATCAAAGTTCTCTGTGTGGCTCTATCATGCCTGTGAAACTTTTCAAGCATTTTTCTGCACTTTGTCTGACTTTTTTTTCCACTGACTGTACTCCTCTGCATCTGCAGAAAGCCTTCATTAAATGTCTCCCAGCTCAGTCAGACACGTTTCCAAGCTGGTGTGTACACAGCAGATTATCTGTGACCCATCTTCCTAGTACAGTGGAAACAGTCAGGGTTTCACTGCCAAGATCCTGCACTCTGCCTCCTCACGGAGGCAAGTAACATCATTGCATTACCTTTCATACACCAAATAGTTCTTCTCAATTCTCAGTCATCACCATGCCACTCCGTAATTCATTATCTCTACCTTTGATTATGTTCTAGTTTTGGATCAGACACAGATATTTATTTCATCTGAGAAACTGGTTCCTTTCCCCTTTTCCTTTCTCTGTTTTTTTTCCCAGTCTGGTGTGTCATATAATCTTCATCAAAATAAATTTTCACAGAGAGTAAAGGCCTTTAAAAGACAATTCTAACTTCTGTTGTAAAACCTGCAGCCAAACCATGTGATAAACTAAATCTTTATGGACTGGAAAGCTAAAAATATGTTGTTAATTTTCTGTCTCTCCCTCCTCCTTTATTTTTTGAGAGATTTTTAATGGTCATTTAACAGTTCCTGAAAAGACATAAAATTCCACATTCTTGTTTCTTATGCTTCTTTTAACCTCATATCCATTTAAAACATTTTAGATTTTTTTTTTCACCTCTTCTCTGCAAAAACAATTTCTGTTAAAAGCAAAGATTTATTTCTGTCTTTCTGGAAGGTGCTTTTTATTTCTGAAGTTCTGGTGCCTTCACTGTGCAGGGCTGCAGGCATTCCAGGCATTCTCTAACTTTACTAATTTTCCTCGATTTTTTTAAGGCTTGGTCCACAGTAGGAATCCAGTACTTTAGTGTACACTTAAGCAAATGAAGACAAAATTATATTTCATGTCCACAGAAAGGACCCGTCACATGAGCTGATGCGGTTGGTCTTTTGTGTAAGGTAATAAGTAAAATCTGCTCACATTAGACTATAGGATTTTATTATTATTTTTTTTTTTTTCCTTGACAATTATATTGTGTTCCTTTAAGAAGACACAAACTGTGTTAGGTCATCCTTCATGGAAGGAGGAAGAAAAGAGTATGAATAAACTTTAATATACATTGATAATTTTATTTTGCAACATACCTCAGTGCACTGTTTGAGCAAAGAAAAACAATGAGTAGAAGTTCACTGTGTGAATGTTACAGTGTACATTGAGCAATACAATGAAATATTATGCAGCTTCAGTTTACATTACAATTCTGGGAAAAATAGAAATTCTGTACTCTCATTCAATCCTACCCATATTTCCTCTTTTTGTGTTACTGTTTTAACCATACCTCTTGACTTCATTTTCCTGCCATTAATGGCTAACCACTGACAAAACTCAATCTGAAAGTGTCAAACATAATGCAGTGTTATTATAAATGTGAAAATTTGCTATCATCACTTTCTATAAGAACCATCTTAGGAATTAATCAAGACTATTCTTGTTCATCAGATACAATTACTCACAGGAAAAATAATTCCTGTCTTTGATTACATATTCTATATAGAGCATGGAACTGGGCATAAAAAAAGTTCTGAAAGCATATTTAATGTCAAAGGTAGCTTTCTAACCCCACCATTGATGTACTTAAATTACACTCATCCTTCCTTTTGTCTTGACAGCATAGGAAAGCTGAGAAATCACATGACTTTTCCCTAAAACTAATAAGCTACAATTTCACAGGTATTACATTTTCTAGAACCGAATCCAATCTGTATCATATCATTGCCTGGAAATAGGACCTTTAAAGCACAGACCTCCAAGCAACCAGGTCCAATGGGCCAAAAAGAAAAAAAAAATAATTAGAAATGGAACATGACACATGAAGTTGAGTCAAGGGAGGTTCAGGCTAGGTATTATGAAAAAGTTCTTCACCGAGAGGGTCGACAGGCACTGGAATAGTCTCTCCAGGGATGAGTCTCTCCAAGCCTTCTGAATTTTGAGAAGGATTTGGACAATGCTCTCAGACATATGTTTTTTTGGGTAGTCCTGTGTGAAGTCAGGAGTTGGACTGGATGATTCTTGTGAGTCCCTTCCTACTCCGGATATTCTGATTCTATAATATGATAGCTGAACATTTGACGGGGGTAACAAATGTGGACAATTCTTGCTACATTCTGCAAAATCCACTTTTTTTTTTTTTTTTTTTCCAAATTCCTCAGTGTTATGCTGCTGAAAGGTTAACACCGTTTTGAGATAATGACTATTTCTTAAGTGATTAAAATGAGTGAGAGAGAAAATGAAACATAAGGAGAACAAGGTACTGGAACTCAGATGCAATTAGAAAGCTTTATTTTTATGGGATAGACTGACAAGCTTGGAGGGAAAAGGAAAAATATGCTGATAAAAACCAGCAAACATTCTCTTTTCTGTATTTTAAACATTATTTAAACATTATTATTTAATCATTATTTAAACATTATTATTTATATTTGTTCTTTAAACAAAAAAAAACCTGTTTTTTAAACATTTAATAATCAGCAAACATTATTTGCTGATAAAAATTTTTGAAGCATTTTACAGCTTTCCCAAGAGCATTTCCATTTCACATAAATTAATATGTGCTGATGTCAAATAACTATCATTGTATCACTTGTATTTTTTTATACAGCAAATAGCTAAGAAAGCAAATTTCATTCTACACTTATTTAAGATGACAAAGCAAAGGGTTTTCAGGTAAGGATATGTAGAACTGACAGCAGCAAAAATATTGGAGTAGTTATTGTAACTATTTGACAGGCAGTGACGTTACCAGTCACGTATAAGAGATTTCGGGGAGAGAGTTCAGAAGGGGAAGATGACAGAAGGTGATGATTTAGAAATAGATTGTGAAAAATATGCAGCCTATAAAGTTTAGAGCTAGCAAAGAGAAATATTAAAAAAAAAAAAAGAACAAAAAAAAGAAAAAAAAATATCACATATATAATATTATAATTAGCTTTGAGTTAGAGGGACTGGATTAGAAATTGAAATGATTTCAGAAGTAGAGAAGTGCGTAGACAGTCTAACAGTCTGAATGAATAGTTGCAAGTATTTGGTGTTAAGGGGGTCCAAAAGAGGTAGAAATGGTCTATACATGGTCTAAGTGTGTCAACGAAGACAAACTGTTCAGAATCCAAATGAGATTATCTTTGGCCATTGTGAGATATGTTCATCTGATTCGTGTCAGTATGGAACACTGCTAGGGCCGCACAGTATGATGAATGTGACCTTCTGTCTTACATACCCTTGTATAACCACAAGTCTAAGAAAAACAGAGTGGTTAATGTATATAATTCTTGTATCTTGCAAAGGAATGTTTTAGCAATTCATGTCAATAGAGAGCTTGAAGGGAAATGTTTTTGTAGGTTTTTCCTTGAAGTCTCTGATATCTGGGGGGGGGTTCAGAATAACTGCTAACTATTATGACTATTGCATGGGACACTATGCAAGTCTCTGATATCTGGCCAGAAGATTAAGGAGATGGGGAGAGCTGAAGAACAACTAAAAGGCAAAGCTTGCAGGGGATGTTGCACAAGTCTCTGACATACAGCCAAGTTGGACAAAGGAGAAGGACAAGAGGGAGGAAGACTATGAGCCTTCAGCACGAGAGACCCCCAGAGACCCCCAGAGGGACCACCGGAGACTGATACGCATGCTCCAGTAGGAGGGTTTGGATTCTGGAAACTAATTATAATAATCCTGTTTTTTTTTTAGAAGTAGTAATGAATATGTATTAGCCTAGGAGCATAAAAATCAGCTACTTGATGTAACTGGTGTGCGTCTTGGTGGAGCAGAGACTCCCAGCGCACCCAGCACTGTTTGCTTACCTCTATTCCTTTAAAAAATTGTAAACTTTGATTATAGTCCTACTTTGAAGACTGAGACATTTATTACAGCCATTGAGAGCAAAGAAATGGACTTCGTGTGAATTGAAAAGATTGTGGATAAAGGTGAGCTTGATGGCAACCAAACAGCAATTTCAATGTAAACCAAGGAGAAAAACAAAAACATTGACTACTACAACAAAAAAGCTCAGAGGAACAGAGAGTTCATGCCAATTGATGGTGGAAGATCTCATTGCTGACAAAAATTTTTTGTGTTGCACAGCACAAGGGAAGTGCAAATATGGATGTGCAGGCCAGAAACAGCTGAAGAAAGATGAAATTAAATTTTTGAAATCTGTGAAGAGATAAAAATTACTGGGGAGGATAGGTGACGTAAGATGAAAAGACAAAATAATGAAGCAGAAAGGGAGTTGAAAGTTAAGTAGTAGTACTATTACAGCAGTACAGAAAAAAATAAAATAAAAAAGAAATCAGTGTAAATGCAAAAGCAAAATGTGGAAAATTAAGTGGCAAAAAGATATTTGGAAAGAATGGTAGTTATCAGTGATTCATGATAAATTATCAGCTATCAGATGACAATCAGAAAATGGCAGGAACAAAGAATAATGGTTAAAAACAAAGTAGGAACTAATTGCTGGTATCTAATAATGTCAATCAATTGCTTAGAAAAGACAAGCAGTTGAAGTGAAATAACAGTTGCTTAATTGCAATGGATAAAAGGAGATGGTCTCTAGTGGCAAAGCAAAGCAGATGGAAAATGGGAGTAATAATGATAAACTGATAAAGCCTAGTTCTACTAAACTGGATCAGGTAAAATGGCATAA
This sequence comes from Aythya marila, assembly GCF_965140915.1. NCBI lineage: Eukaryota > Metazoa > Chordata > Aves > Anseriformes > Anatidae > Aythya > Aythya marila. The sequence continues at coordinate 85,059,230 of NC_139043.1, forward strand.
CAGGGAGAGGAATGACTATGCAAAGTAAATAAGATGAGCAGGTTAAATATCTGAATGAATATAGATGAAGAAGTTACTAAAGCTGTAGTTTAAAAACAAAATCTGCATAGTCAAAATACTAGAAAGTGGAGGTGCTGATCTACAATAAATTTAAATCTATAAGTATTTAATTATCATTTGTTGTAGGTATCAGAAGACTACAGATCAGACTGAAAATTAATGCTCTCTGAGGAAGGACTGGAAAACAAAACAGTCCTGAAATCCTTAGTCTTAGCTGTAAATGAAAATATGTGCAATGCTTGGGAAGAACTATTACAGAGACAGCAGTGTTGACATAAAATAAAAATTAAAAAAAATATATATAATAATAATAAAAAAAAAAAACAAAACAGTTTCTGGTGCTGAAGAAATAAATGTGCAAGAAATTAAACCAAGATGAGACAAAAATGCTAGGAAGATGTAGATCCAAGTAAGCCTGTTGTCATCAGGCATATTCTCACAGTAACAGTTTCTAGAGTTCTCTGCCTTTGTTCAAATAAGCTGTTTGGACATGAGCCATGGGATGATGTTAGCCTGTTAGCAGTGATGTGTCTAATTCCAATCTATCTTCTGTCTACAGGCAACAGCAGAAGCAAACCTGTCAGCTGAGAAAATTCTTTGATTTCCACTGTGGTTATCTCTAAACATGAGGACAGAGAAAAAGTGGTTTGAACAAATAGAATAATTCTTGCTGGTGGATTTTCAAACTCTTACTTTAAGTTGCTGTATTTCGTCTTTACACTTCTTGCATTGCAACCTTTCATAAAATAGATTGTGTTTTCTTTTCAGTATTTGTCTTAAAGATCACTCACTGAAATTGGTGAAGAAGAAATAAGATGGTGATATAAAAACACTGAGAAAATGTTACTCAGACTAGGTGATATTTGCCACTTAATGGAATTTAGCTTAGGTATCTGATGTTGGGTTACATGGGGGAAAAAATTATGTTAACCCTTGTTAGTACAAGGGTTAGTAGAGCACAACTGTATACCTTCATTGTCACAGAATCACAGAATTGTCTAGGTAGGAAGAGACCTCCAAGATCATCTAGTCCAACCTTTGACCTGACACTAACAAGTCCTCTACTAAACCATTTCACTAAGGTAAACATCTAAATGACTTTTAAAGACACCCAGGGATGGTGGCTCAACCACTTTCCTGGGCAGACCATTCCAATGCCTAGCAACGATTTTGGTAAAGACGTTTTTCCTAATATCCAATCTAAACCTTCCCTGGCACAACTTTAGCCCATTCCCCCTCATCCTGTCACCATGCATGTGGGAGAATAGACCAACCCTCACCTCGCTACAGCCTCCTTTAAGGTACCCGAAGAGTGCGATAAGGTCGCCGCTGAGCCTCCTCTTCTCCAGGCTGAACAGTCCCAGCTCCCTCAGCTGCTTCTCATAAGACTTGTTCTCCAGACCCCTCACCAGCTTCGTTGCCCTTCTCTGGACTCGCTCAAGCACTTCCATGTCCTTCTTGTAGTGAGGGGCCCAAAACTGAACACAGTACTCGAGGTGCGGCCTCACCAGAGCGGAGTACAGGGGGACAATCATTTCCCTAGCCCTGCTGGTCACACTGCTTCTTATGCAAGTCAGGATGTTGTTGGCCTTCTTGGCCACCTGAGCACACTGCTGGCTCATATTCAGCCCACTATCAAACCATACTCCCAGGTCCTTCTCTGCCAGGCAGCTTTCTAACCACTCATCTCCCAGCCCGTAGCGCTGCTTGGGGTTGTTGTGCCCCAGGTGCAGGACCCGGCACTTGGCCTTGTTGAACCTCATACAGTTGGCCATGGTTTCTAAATAAGATCATGCCTGAATTTCTCCCTGACAGTGCTAAATATACAGTTAGGGTCTAATGTTCTTATCTTTCTGCTATCCTTTCCCTTAAATGTTGGATAACTGTAAATGTGAATGTAAGTTTGTCCAACTGGTTCAATAAAATAACTGTATAGAGGCTTAAACACTTTAAGTTATAAAAAGTATAACTCTTCTTTTAAATTAAAGAAGGTAACAAAAGCATGATGTGTCAGCTTGTTTAAATTATTCTTACTGTAATTTAAAGCAAGTGAGGATTAGGCTGCACCTTTATACCTTTATAAGGCATAAAAGTACATGTATAAATGTAAACTGAATGCTACCAAAAACTGATTGTTCACATTCTTGCCCTTAATGGTGGCTATGCTCTTAAAGAAGCAAATGTATAAACTTTGCAGGTGATTCTATCTACTGTAAAGAAAGATACCAAATAGTTAACAATAGATATAAAAGCAGTATCAATACAGAAACAGTTGCTCATAACTGTGAGGTTAGCTTTATTAGACTGGCAAGAGCAATGCAGCTCACCTATGGAGGAAAGAGACTTCAGACAGGGACTGACTTAACAGTTTATAATGCAAAACAGACTTAGACTTTACAAACTTCTGTTATCAGGGAAATACATTTATTATTATTATTATTATTAATTATTATTATCTTTACTTTTGTAGAAGTTCAGTATAGTTTGTGTGTGTCTAATTAAGCATTACCAGAAGAAAATGTTCCACTGCACTCATTCTTCCCTATGGGAGTGAGGTTGAAAAAGCAAACATATGGCACATGTTAATTACATTCCTTCAGACTTTATTCAGGAAGTGCTTTAATAAGAAGACTATGAGAAAAAAAAATATGGAACAGAATACACTTAATAGAAGTATTAATATCCTGAAAGTATAATTTATGCTTAAAATGTTAAAAATAAACCTTTTAATTTAGGAGACCCACTGCTATAAAAAGAAATTGTCATTTCAAACATAGAAGATGAGTTAAAGAAATTGTATTATGAAAGAAATCTTGATAGAAAACATGTTTTTCCATTAATTCTTACCATATTGAAAGTACTCTGTGATGATCACTTATCCTGCGTTCCCATGAATTTCTTTCTTTGATGTCGAAACAATCAAAATACGGACACTAGAATGAAAATAAAGTATTTTAAAACACTGTTTTGAAAGCATATATTGGATCATCATTTCTGTGAAGATAGAAAGAGCTTCAAGGACACTGTCTAGGATAGGCCTAAAAAAGTCACAAAGTACAAGTCTGATATTTGGAAGTCAGCCAGACTTTTCTTGGGAAAGGTGATGTTAAAAAAGGTCCAGCCTTCTGAATTCCTAAACTGGAGCCCAATAAAAAAAAATCAATATGGATTAGATCAACTAACTAGGCTAGCTAGAAGCTTCAATTCTTTGTAACAGCATACTAACACTCTCTGCCTTCCCTGCTCTTATCACGTGGCAGAGATTTTTCATAATTACTAAATTAACACAAATTCTTATCTTTGGAAATAATATCCATTAGAATACTTTTTAATCATAAACTAAAACTATTACTACAGCCATAGTGTCAAATCCCTGTATGATAGGCATGAGTTATAAATATTGCAACCTTGTTCCTCTTGAATCCCATAATAGCTTATCTCAAGTATCTAGGGGCAAGCCAGAGTCCCAAGAGAAGCAAAACATTCATTAAGTAACAAAGTTTCCATGAAATAAACCAGCCAAATTTAATTAATATTTCATTCCACGTCTTTGATTAGAGTGTTTCTAAAAGTCCCCTTACACTTCTTTAAAAAGTGCAATGTTTCAAAAAGACAAAGTTAGCAAATATAGTCTTACATGGTAATTTTTTGCAAGTATCATAATGTTGTCATTAATCCCTTTTGACTACTAGCTCCAAGTTTCTATATGTGGCTCCATGAATGGAAAAAGGAAGTTGTTTGCTTCCTATTATGTTTTCTGAAAAGAATCTGACCCAGTTACAGATAGAAAGAAGTATGGAGAAAGCATTGCTTCTATGCACAAATTCTAATCCTTTGGGAAATCCTTTCTTTTTAAGTAAAAGCCAAAGCCAGTGGAACAATTTTGAAAAAGGAACAAAACAAATCTTGACAAAAAACACTGTGTGACAAAGCATGTTACTTTCTTCTACCATCTTCTTTAAGATCATATTTTCTACATGCTTTTCAATAACTAGCAGAGAAGTAAGTTAATCTGAGGAACTCTCAGATACACTCCTGATTGCTGCTGCCACCTTCCAAAGCTTAGGTTTTATTAACAAAGGTTAACACAAATCCAAAAGAAGAAACTAAAGGACATTTTAGATCTTGCTAAAATTAGAGCAAGAGAGTGATAGACTTGGAGCATGTAGGAGTATTTACCAGAGAATTTTTCAGAGTTTCCTGTTTTTGATATATAAAAATAGAGCTTGAAATGAAATGTTTTATGGTGAATCTATAGTGTCTTCTGAAAAAGAAGATATACTTAGTCTAATACACACTAATCATTAAACATTTTCCTCTCCAAGAGCACACATTATATGAAGGACAGCAGCACCAGGCTGATGGGGGGTAAAAAATCAGCAGCACCAGGCTGATGGGGTGTGATCTGTCGTTGACATGGAAAAGTTGAAATGGAACACAAATAACAGCTGCTTGAATGAAAAGAGGTTTTGAAAGTCTGTGATCTACTAGATTTTGTGTGTGTGGTGTTTGTTTATTTGTTTGTTTGTGTTTTTGTTGTTGTTGTAGTTCAAACTTTTCCAAAGCTACTTATGCCAGTGTCAGGATCATGAGCCTATTCCTTTTCCTCTTGGCATTAGGCTGCCTGGGCCTAGGGTCAACACAGGAAATATAGCTGTCTGGCCTTGAGAAGCCTTAGGAGAGGCCTGGCCTGTTCCTCCTTCATTCAAGAGCTGCTTTTAAGCTCAGACTTTTGCCCTTGTTCTTTGCCTGAGATATGCTGCAGCCATGCCTCTGTCTTGCCATTTGTCTCAGCAAGCCAGGTCTGACTCTCCTGCTGACTGTTTTTTCTAGTCTGACCATGGACCTGCCTCATCACTCTGGACTTGTCGGATGACCACTGAACTAAACCAGGCTAAACCAGGTTATCATCACCAGTCCTGCCCTGTTCGCCTTTGTTCTGGTGCAGTGGGGCTCCCCCTACCACCACTCTTTCTGCCTGTCTCGCTGCTATGCTTGACTCCTGAGCTGTACAGAGAAGCCCATTTCTTGCTGCTCCCCGACAGACCTCTGGCTTCTTCGTGGTCATCATGTCTTTGACCCATAACAGTTTTTTCATGGGCTCTTTCTCAAGGATATAATCACTGTATTGAATATTAGATATGAGGAATAATTCAGTAGACAGGGCACTGCATAGTCTAGGAGACTGAATCCAGAGTCCTAAATTAAAACTTTTTTTTTTTTGTCATGAACCTATTAAAGGACATGAAATATCCAAGAAAAAAAAAAAAAAAGAAAGTTCAGAAGAGCATGGACATTGTGAATAGTGTAGAATAGAATAAAATTTAGATCTAATATTTATGTGTCTGCTTCTTGATAAGTGCACCAACACAACCATTGTGATGAAATGAAAAGCTAGAATAGTATTGCTAATGGGAGGGGAACATGTTTGGTCTCATCCACTCTTGGGCTTGAGCATCTCCAGTAGGGCAGGAAGGAGTAAAATTCATTTTCTTTCTTTGGGCAGGGACACATAAAGCCAAATCACAGACTCCTTTAGGAAGAAGCCCTAATCCCAAAGGTATGGACAACATTAGGATTCCGTTTCTCTCTGTTCATGTGATTGAGGCTGCTCCAGTCTGTAGAAAACAATTCAGATTTATGAAGATAAGGTCATCAGACAAATGATTAAATTACACTAGAAATTGCCTGAGAATATTCTTACCAGGAATGGTGAAATCCACAGTCTCACTCCTACTGTAAAAATTGTAAATACATTGGGCCGTATTGTTGTTACAGTGGGCACTCTGGGGAGAGTTGGCAATGTGCAGGGCTTGTTTTCTGAGTTGAAAAACATAGACATTGATGTCACTAGCTGCTGTGCTTGAGAAGTTTAGGTGCCTCAAGTACTAGATAAGGTTAACTACAGGATGCTCCAAAGATTTGCAGTTAACTACAGGATGCTCCAAAGATTTACAGCTTGAATGTTTAAACCATGGTTAGATACCATTTGAGGTATCAGAATCCTACTCTGGAGCAGGATCTGTGTTACTGGTACCACTAAGCCAGTCAGTATCTTTCCCAAATACGTCAGTGTATACAGTGTTATAAGGAATACATGTTCAGATACAGTTCCAGTTCTTTAGAAACTGTGGATTAAAGTCTCTGCCTGTCCCAGAAGCAAGACGCTGCCAAACAACTGATTTCTAGTATCTTAAAGCTCTGAAAGATGGGCTGATGGCAATATCTGTAGACAAACTTGCCTATTTGATCACCTCTGAGATCTGACTCCAACAACAAGTCAGAAAATGTTCTGTCTCACTAAGACCTAGATCCAGGAGTCTCTGAAAAAGAAGGAAAGTGCTGCTTGACTGATTTCTTGTGGTCATAAAAAGCCCAGACTTTCAAGACTTCCTATTTCAGTGAGTTTACTGGGATCTCCTGAAGGCTTTCTGAATGGAACTGGCATTCTGATGGGGACAGACATACAAAGTAATTTTGTTGCAAGGACTAAAAACTCTAAGGAAGTGAAATGAGCAGTCCTTTCTGACCCCTAGGATGTTTACTTTCTGTCTCTCTGAGGCTTGCCATCAGTTTCCAGCTCTCCTCCTTAAACTGCAGAACTTCTTGTTCACCATAGCCTTCAAAACAGAAGCTTCTCTCCCTTCAAAATGTTTTTGCATCACTTGGGAAATAATCACCTCCCACTGCCTCCAGAATGGTACATCTCACCCAGTCACTCTCCTTAAAGAAATGCTAATCAGAAATTGAGCAGAAAAACAAAACAAAACTAAACAAAACAAAACAAAAAAAACACTAAGAGATGTTGTTCCTTTTGTCAGTCAATGGGTCAAGGTTGGAATAGAAAATAGTAAAGAAGGTATGGAAAAATGGGTGTAGAAGGAAATGTTTGAGATTTATCTGAGAAGCCAGAAATCTTCACCCCACAATTCTATGATTAACACACAAAGTTGTGATCTTAGAACAAAGATTCTAACAAAATTTCTACTACATCTCTTGACAGTTGAAAATGAAGTACTTATATTTAAGAAGACAAGAAAAAAAATCACAGAATCACAGAATTTCTAGGTTGGAAGAGACCTCAAGATCATCGAGTCCAACCTCTGACCTAACACTAACAAGTCCTCCACTAAACCATATCCCTAAGCTCTACATCTAAATGTCTTTTAAAGACCTCCAGGGATGGTGACTCCACCACTTTCCTGGGCAGCCCAATGCCTAACAACCCTTTCAGTAAAGAAGTTCTTCCTAATATCTGCTCCTCTAAGACTTGTTCTCCAGACCCCTCACCAGCTTCGTCGCCCTTCTCTGGACTTGCTCGAGCACTTCCATGTCCTTCTTGTAGCGAGGGGCCCAAAACTGAACACAGTACTCGAGGTGCGGCCTCACCAGAGCCGAGTACAGGGGGACAATCACTTCCCTTGCCCTGCTGGTCACACTGCTTCTTATGCAAGTCAGGATGTTGTTGGCCTTCTTGGCCACCTGAGCACACTGCTGGCTCATATTCAGCCGACTATCCACCATCACTCCCAGGTCCTTCTCTGCCAGGCAGCTTTCCAACCACTCATCTCCCAGCCTGTAGCTCTGCTTGGGGTTGTTGTGCCCCAGGTGCAGGACCCGGCACTTGGCCTTGTTGAACTTCATACAGTTGACCTCAGCCCATCGGTGCAGCCTATCCAGATCCTCCTGCAGAGCCTTCCTACCCTCGAGCAGATCAACACACGCACCTAACTTGGTGTCATCTGCAAACTTACTGAGGGTGCACTCGATGTCCTCATCCAGATCATTGATAACGATATTAAAGAGGACTGTCCCCGGTACTGAGCTCTGGGGGACGCCACTAGTGACCGGCCTCCAGCTGGATTTGATTCCATTCACCACAACTCTTTGGGCCTGGCTATCCAGCCAGTTTCTAACCCAATGAAGCGTACGCCAGTCCAAGCCACGAGCAGCCAGTTTCTTGAGGAGAATGTTGTGGGAAACGGTGTCAAAAGCCTTACCTGAAGTCAAGGTAGACCACATCCACAGCCTTTCCCTCATCCACCCAGCGCGTCACTCTGTCATAGAAGGAGATCAGGTTCGTCAGGCATGACCTGCCTTTCATAAACCCATGCTGACTGGGCCTGATCGCCTGCTTGCCCTGCAAGTGACGCGTGATGACACTCAAGAGAATCTGCTCCATGAGCTTGCCTGGCACTGAGGTCAAACTGACAGGCCTATAGTTCCCTGGGTCTGCCCTCTGGCCCTTCTTGTAGATGGGCGTCACGTTTGCTAGCCGCGAGTCAACTGGGACATCCCCCGATAGCCAGGACTGTTGATAAATGATGGTAAGCGGCTTGGCCAGATCCTCTGCCAGTTCTCTCAGCACACTTGGGTGGATCCCATCCGGCCCCATCGACTTGTGCACATCCAAGTACTGTACCAGGTCGCCAACCATTTCCTCATGTATAGTGAGGGCCACGTTCTGCTCCCCATCCTCTTCCACCAGCTCAGGGTACTGGGTATCCAGAGAACAACCAGTATTGCTGCTAAAGACTGAGGCAAAGAAGGCATTGAGCACCTCCGCCTTTTCCTCATCTTTTGTAACTAGGTTTCCCCCCGCACCCAGTAAAGGATGGAGATTCTCCTTAGTCCTCTGTTTTGCGCTGATGTATTTGTAAAAAGATTTTTTGTTGTCTTTGACGGCAGTAGCCAGATTGAGCTCCAGATGAGCTTTGGCCTTTCTAATTTTGTCCCTGCACAGCCTCGCAACATCCTTATAGTCCTCCTCAGTGGCCTGCTCTTTTTTCCAAAGATTATTAATCCTCTGTTTTCTCCTAAACTCAAGCTGCAACACTCTGTTGAGCCAGGCTGGTCTTCCACGCTGGCTCATCTTTGGGCATGTGGGGACAGACTGTTCCTGCGCCATTAAGATTTCCTTCTTGAAGAGTGCCCAGCCTTACAGGACTCCTCTGCCCTTCAGAACCACCTCCCAAGGGACTCAGCCAACCAGTGTCCTGAGCAGCCCAAAGTCAGCCCTCCGGAAGTTCAATATATCAGTTTTACTGGTCCTTTTCCTGGCCTTGCCAAGAATAGAGAACTCCACCATTTCGTGGTCACTCTGCCCAAGACAGCTTCTGACCACCACATCACCCACCAGTCCTTCTCTTTTTGTGAAGAGAAGGTCTAGCAGGGCACCTCCCCTGGTAGGCTCACTAACCAGCTGCGTCAGGAAGCTATCTTCCACGTTCTCCAGAAACCTCCTAGATTGCTTTCTCTGGGCTGTGTTGTATTACCAGGATATGTCTGGGAAGTTGAAGTCCCCCACGAGAACAACTGCTGACGATTTTGTAGCTTCTGTCAGCTGCCTGTAGAATTCCTCATGTGTCTCCTCATCCTGGTTCGGCAGTCTATAACAGACCCTGACCAGGATGCTTGCCTTGTTGGCCTTCCCGCCGATCCTAACCCACAGGGACCCAACCTTATCCTTCCCAGCTTCAAGTTCCGCAACATCAAAAGGTTCTCTAATATAGAGAGCCACACCACCACCCCTTCTGTGCTGCCTGTCCCTTCTGAAGAGCTTATAGCCAGGCATTGCAGTACTCCAGTCATGAGAGTGGTCCCACCACGTCTCCGTGATGACTACCAAGTCATAGCCTGCCTGCTGCACGATGGCTTCCAGCTCCTCCTGTTTGTTACCCATGCTGCGTGCATTGGTGTAGATGCACTTCAGCTGGGCCATTGCCTTCTCTCCCAGCCTTGCCATTGTTCCCCCTGGCACAGCTCTAACAAGCCTTGTTTCAGCCCCATCCCCCTTCTTACCTAGCTTAAAGCCCTCTCAATGAGCCCCACCAGCTCCTGGCCTAGGATCCGTTTTACCCTTAGAGATAGGGACCTGTCTGCGGCCATCAGACTGGGTGCCAAGTAAAGTGCCCCATGGTCAAAAAAAACAGAATTTCTGTGCTGGCACCAGCCCCTGAGCCACGTGTTTATCAGGTGGGCTTTCCGTGTCCTCTCTGTACCCCTCCCTGCCACCGTAGGGATAGACGAAAACACCACCTGTACTCCTGCTCCCTCCACTAATCGTCCCAGCCCCCTAAAGTCCCGTTTGATAGCCCTGAGGCTTCTCTCTTCAGTGTCGTCACTGCCAGCCTGGACTATTAAAGGAGGATAATAGTCAGAGGGGTGAACCAGGTTGGGAAGCTTCCTGGCAACGTCCCTGACCCTGGCCCCAGGGAGGCAGCAGACTTCCCTACGGGTAGGGTCAGGCTGACAAATAGGGCCTCTGTTCCCCTGAGAAGGGAGTCTCCCACAACAATAACCCTTCTTTCTGTCCTGGTGGAGGCAGTCCTGAGGCGTGGAGTCGACTTCCTCGCCCTACACATCCTCCTGGGTAGGCTTCCTGCCTCATCCTCACCCATGGGTCTCTCAAGCTCCAGGGCCTCAAATCTGTTGTATAAGGGCATCTGGGAAGGCAGGGCTGGAAGGGGAGGGCATGGCCTGCAAGGTTGAGCAGGGACCTGTCTCCATTCCTCCTCACCTCCCAGGTCCCCTCCCTCTGCCCAATGGTGACAGGGCAGGGGGTCCACCCCCATTTGGGGTGTCTCACTCCGGTATCTCTCCTTGAGGCCCTGCAGGGAGTTGTGGCACCAGTCTATCTCCCCCTTGCACTCCCTGATAGCCCTCAACCTCTCCACTTCCTCCTTGAGTTCTGCCACCATGCGGACCAGGTCATCCACCTGCTCGCACCTCACGCACACAGTCTCTCTGTCTCCTGCCGATGGCAGCAACAGGCTCAGACACTCCCCGCATCTGGTGACCTGAACTGCGGCATTTTTGGACGGGCAGTCAGTCTGGGTGTGTACTGACTTCCTGAAAGAAAAATGAGTAAGACAACTACAGTTATTAATTATTTAATTATTTGACTATTTTATTATTAATTAGTTATTAATTATGTGTATTGTATGATTTCAACACGGTGAAAAAGGGTTAGGATAAATTTTGGAGAAAAGTATAACCTAAGACATGAAAGCGAAGAGAAAATGGAGGTATTTTGCTAAAGGTACAGTATACAAGATAATCTAATAGCTTCTTATCTTGCAATAACTATTTTCCTAGACTAAGAAAAACAGATTTTAATCAAAGGGAAATACTTGCACAGAACAAATGGGTAACCTTATTAAACTTAACCTGGAACCTAGATGAAGTTTTCTTTTACTAAGAGCCACAGCTCAGGATAGGAATTTTTAACTTTAATTTAACTGTTTTTCCTGTAGTAGTTCTTAAATATATCTTACCTGGTTATTTCAATTAACAAACCCACCTGAGCAATTAGAACATGGAAATAACATAGAATTTCAGAAGCTTCTTTACAAATCACATTTTGAATTGTTCATACTTTAAAAATAATAAAAAATGTACAGCTGAAAACTGTATTGGTAACTTATTATTATTGCTAAACTTTCTGAGAACTTTGAGCATCCCAAATAAATAAGGAATCTGGTGGGCAAACAGATGGATAATATTAGTAACTGAAAATATAATTTGGCAGAAAGTCACCTCAGCTTGTCAAAGGACATAAAGTAAATATTTCTTTCTATAAATAAAGGCAAAATTGTTACTATACATTGCTGTAGTCTTTTTAGTGCATAATTAAACTGCATGGAAGAAATTTTATGTTAATTTAGAAAATACAGGCCATGTGGTACCTCTGTGTATTTGAGGAATCTGAAGAGAAGTGGAAGAGGAAAAACTGTTTTTATGGCTTCCCTTGGTAATTATTACTTGTTTAGTTTCTAACTTCATCCTTAAAATTATAGAGCTCCATCTGTCAGTTATTGCTAGGGTGCTAGGCACACTCATGCCTCCTCAGACTTAACAAATTGCAAAGAAGAAAATGTAAAGTGATCAGGAATGTGTTTGAACAAACCAACAATACATATTAGGAAAACTACAACAACAAAACAAAAAATCAAAACCAAAACTAACAAAGAAACATATCCCTAGGTATGTAAAACCCACTAAAAGTAACTTGTTATCTGAATTAACTGTTAAATCACTTTTTATTAATTACTTTTTGCCTTCTTCAGCAGATACTAATATGGCAGTGAAAACACTACCAGATTATTTTGGAATTAATAGATATAAATATCTGTTCATTATATTACAGACAAAACTCAGGCCTATCATTGTAGCAATATTGAATATATTAAAATACATGAATATTAAAATACCATTTTTCCAATATTACAGGACTACAAAATTATTTATGTGGAAGAGACATCATGAATTTAGAGAAAAAGTCACACAACGCTCTACTTGCTTGCTTTAAATTGTAGAGTTTATCACATTCAAGCCCTTAATAAGTATCAGAGCCCCGGTCTCTGTGCCTGGTTAGCATACAAGCTGAGATGAAATCATCTGAGGAAGAAGAAATATCTCCACTGACATCAGTAGGCTCTGGGTCATGTTCAGATGCATCATTTCCTGTATGAGTAACATTAAGGTAGAACCATATACTTCTGTTCACTATCAATAAGCATGTCAGACATCCCCTAGATGCACAGCATAGTGCTAGCTACTGTGTCACAGAGCATAAAACATGTCTGAGCACCCAACAGTGTTTCTCAGCTTATATTGCTCCTCCTAGGGTGCTCTGCTATTAATATTTCACTGGAGGCTTGCAAATCTACCTCTCTGATAGTGTTGGACCATTCTAGATTTGGTATAAATATTTGGATTCTCAAATATCTTGCTACAAAATGGCTGAAAGCATTAAAATAGGACTTCTAAGCTATACCACCTATTGCTTGTACATTAGATTTCTAATAGATGGTGTTGAGGGATTTCTTCCCGATATTGTCAACAAACTATAATGATGTAGGACCAGGATCAAAATTAGGCCCTGCTGATTTACAGAGTAGACTTACTTGGGCCTAACATTGTGAATCACTACATCTTCACTAACATTAACATTATATTGAGGAAAATTACCAGCGTAGGTTCTGTATTATTAAACTGTTTATATATTTAATGTTAACTATATTTGATGAGCTAAGCAGATCTCATCTCCACCATGCTCCTAGGGACAATTAAATTGAAAACTGCAGGGAAACATTCTGCAGATTTTAGCTCATTGTTGCAAAATAAAGCACTATGACAAAATAAGAAAAACACTCTTTTACGTTGGAGAGAGAAGTAAAAGATCTCAGCAAAGAGAAATCAATGTCCCCCCTTCAAACACATTAGTACACAGGTTTTGTTTATTTGTGTTACAACTAACTACACATGCAAGATTCTCTGGCCATTTTATCCTGATCTTCATTTTTTCCAGAAGCATCTCTGCTGGGACATATAATTGGAGATAGATATGTGGAACTCATTGTCAAAGGATTTTGGAGGTGCTGGAGTTTTCCCTTGATTCCAAGGACAAGCTCACAGAGTAGAAATCTATTTAGTATTGTTAATTGCAAAGAATTTTCACCTGGCACTGGAAATCCTTTATCTTAAAATATATATAGGATAGGATCTTATTAGGGCTAATATGGTTTCTTTATTTCTACTTTTCTCTAAGCACTGTCCTGTGGAAATTGCTGAAGACAATATGTAGATCTTGATCTCTAAACACACTCTCACTAAACACATACAGTTGGTCAGTTACAATAATAAGTATTTCCATCAGTGACAGATTGGTTATGGGAAATTTCTGACTCTCCCTCTTCCACTCCTTCCTTCCAGTGAATATGGAAGAAGCCTGTTGTAGTAGAGGGAACTATGACATTTATTTATTTATTTATTTTTCAAATTGATATCCACTTCTGCTTTCAAGAAAAATGTAACAGACCTCCATCTAATCCACTAAGTGACCTACTATGATCCTGTTATTCATGCTAGAATGCATTTATACCAAGGAGGTGGGAGATTCATAAATAACAATAAGAAGTATGTTGCCTTGCTGAGCTTACATGTTCTTGAAGTAGCATCTGACTCAAAGCTTATCTGATTCAAATGAGCATTTATTTCCTGTGTTGTCAGCCTTCTAACAGTCTGTAAATCTTAGAGTTTGTGTATGTGTATATATGTGTGTGGCTTATCCCTCAGGTAAAAATTAATCTAACAAATTAATTTAAATTAATGCAAAGAGAAACACCTCGTTGAAAACAAGGTAGTCTGGGCATCATTGTTCTTGAAAGATTAAAAAACAAACAAACAAAAACTTCCAAAAACACCTTGTAGTTTAATGTTGTTCTTTCACTACTGTTTATTTTGGGCTTGTTTGATACATTCAAAAAAGTATTTTGAACCTAGTAAGTATTATCCAAAAATGTAATGATATCATTATAGTTGTTATATGTGCATGCTCCAAGCCAGACATTTTACCACTGAATTTTGTATGTTTTCCCTTAACAAATTTTGTATTAGTCCAGAAAATGTATAATTTTCTTAATTCTGCTTCCTTCCTCTAAAAGATACTGAGTAAGAATGCTGCTACTTAAAAAGAAACAGTTTGAAATGAATACTAATGGTTATATAATCTAAAGTTTGTCCCCAAAGTCCCTAAGGAAAAACATGCAAATTCTATAAACTTATTACAAGTAATATCCTTAGGATGAGCTTCAGTATTCTCTACTAGGCACTAATATTGAACAACATGAAAATGTTTTCCATTCTATGATATCAAGCTTGATGAATAGTAGTTTGAATGTAAAGAGTCCCTCTTCTCCACAGATTGCTGACTTGCTCTTATGGTTGTCTATGCCTGAGAACTGCTAAAAGGGCATGAAAGACTATTTAAAAGCCAAGTCTAATACACAAATCTTCAGGAGACATTGCCCAACAGAAAGCATATTGACATTTGACATGTTATTTGGACTGAAATATTGGTTATATTTATATATATTAAAATCAGGCTGCAATTACTTAGAAATTATGCAACAAACTGGTGCATACCAGCAAAGAAGACGGTAAGAGAACATTTATTTAGGCCTGTGACTAGAAAATGAGACCTTTTCTTAGATTTTTTTTAAATTATTTATTTAGACTATTTAACAAAATAACTGAAGTAAAAAATATCTGACACTATAGGCTTATATCTGTCTGAAGTCAAAATTAGTTTATAAAGTCTGCTTTGTTCTTTTAAAAAATTAACATTTTAAATATAAATTATAATACAGAACACAAGCATTTCTGACAAAACTTGAAAGATCTTTCTTCAGCAGTTTTCAGTTTTCATCCCAGTGTAACATAAAAGCAAGTTTTGTTTCTGAGAAACAAATATACACAAATAAGATCATGATAAATTAGGAAAATTGAGAAATATCTATTTTGCTTCTCGCTACAGCATTAAAATCCAGACTGTTGATTTAGAATGTGAAAAGATTAAAAATGATTACCTAAACTGAGCCAATGGAAATAAGAGAAGACATCTGGAACATTCTCATTTATTATTTGTTGAGCAGTTCTTTCCAACCTAACATATGAGGACACTGTCAAAGAGGGTGATCCAAAATATGTCTTGTTTTTGTTCATCTTCCAGTGAAATAGATGTCAATTTTAATTTTTTTTCCCCTTGTTTCACACTCATGCTTTTGATTAGATGTTAGCCTTGATGTATGTATGTCATCTGGTTTACATACACTGTGATATACATGAATAACTCTAATTTACCATCGTTTGTCATAATGTAAAACACATCAGCTTGAAATAGCTTCCATTTGGCAATGTGCATTTTTGATCAGTTACAGCATTTAGGAATAGTAACCAGAAATACCGATTCCATTTCTCCGGAACAATAACTTCCGTTGTCTATGCAATGCTTCGGCTAATATTTTATGCATTCTGCACTTTGAAAGTGACATACTATCACTACATTTTCCTTTTTGTTTCTGTACAAACTAACATATTTCTTCCATCTTTCCATTCTTCTTTCAGTTCTTATTTCTTCATTCTAATTCTGGATTCTAAATTTGTTACTCTGCAGGATGTAAAAATGCTATGTAAGAGTCTACACAGATCTGAAAAGTTAGGTAATAAGCCAGAACAAAATATGAAATGTTTCTTTTGTATTTTAGTAACACTCAAAAATATTAGCTACCAAAATTTGTCTGTAATTTACAAGTGGCAGTTCAAGCTGTTAACCCTCCTTTTTTTTTGTCACAGAATTTTATTTTTTCTCTGTCTTCTCTGCTGATTCTTTTTTTATAGTGAAATCTTACAAGACCAAAGGAGCTGCAGTTTGTCACCTGGGAGACAGTGCTTCAGTCACTAAAACCTGTTGCAAAAGGCTGAATTCAGGCATCTACAGCTCAATATGTTAATGATAGTCTTAAAATACAAGTAGTTCGATTGGGTGTTATAGACGGTGAAAATGGAGGAAGGGAACATGTTTGTCAAAAAGATGTCTCCAAAGCATGTGAAAGAAATGTCACTCAGAACATGTACATATACCACCTCTATTTTTTTTTTAATTCTTATTATCATATAATGCCCTAGTCAGCTGTTTTAGTATCAGGCATTGGGCATGCGAGGATGAAAGCAAGAAAAATTGCAGCACTTTACTCCAGGGTAAGCAACTAAGGTCACTTCCACATGAACTGGAAGATATGGAATAAGAAAGACTAATAATAATAATAAGAAGAAGAAGCATTAGTAAGCAAATCAGACCAGCCTGTGATGTTATAAGAGATAAATGTTTCATTAATGAGTAGCTGCTCAAGAAGAGTGGAGTCATCAATGGAACGTCATAAAAGTGATGACTTCATCTCTCCAAAGGGTTTTAGTAAGGATTCATTTAAATTTGTTGCTATTAAAATGATGATACAACAGTGTCTTTCCAATTTTGCTAGTGCTTCAGAAGGTAGATGTAAATCAAATGCATCTCTTCAATACATTTAAAAAGAAGTCATGGCTCTTTATCCCCTGCTTCTCCTGAAATATCTCCCTGTTGTATGTCTGCATGTGCCTACTTCTGTGTGAGGAAAAGGGGAAGAAGAATCTCAAAATCTGGGCAAATCTTCCTTTAATTTTCAAAACTTTTCAAAAAGTTTTGATGTGTCTAGATCACATTCTTGTTTTGATTCATGACCCTGTGTAGGTGGAAAGGTGCAGGTGCTCTGACTTCCAGTCATAATTCTTGCTTAAATATAGACTGTCTAATGTGAATGGTTTTCGAATCAGGTCAATTTTTAACTGGTGAATTTCAACAGTTGTGGAAATGAACCATTTTCAAGACAATAAGAGAAAGATGACATGGAGGACCCAAGGCTGCCTTCTAGCAAGAGCCAAAATGAGATGGAAATAGATGAATATCAATAAATACTCATCAAAAAGTACTGTCCAGAGAAAAAGAGAATTGCTCTCACTTTGATGAAAGGCTGGGAGTAGCCTGAAGACAAGTAGAAAGATGTACAACTGAGATATGAAAAGACAGAGATTCCATCACCTATTTTAAGGTTTTGAAACTCTGCACAGGCTGATGAATTTCTCTGCAAGACAGTGCATGCCATGGGAATGTAAGGGGCAGCTTACAGATTAGTGGGTTGTTAGGTTGAGGAAAGAGAAAAGTATCTCCTAGCTCATACATTCCCTTCTTTTTCCATGTGAGTCACTTTTATTTATACAAAACAAAACAATAGCAACAGCAACAAGTAAAAAACCAAGCCATTCCTTGCTACCACAAATCAGCCCAGGTATTCATATACAAGCAATAAGGAATTTTTTATTTTCTTTTTCAAGGAGTGTGCAGTTATTTTCTGCAGGTGTCAAGAAAAAAAAATCTTTTTCCTCTCATCTTAACCGATCAGTTAACTATGGGATTTTTCCATAGTTTCCTCTGAAAATCAGACATTGTGTGATATTGATGCATCTTCTCAGCCACAGAATCCCCAGAGTTTGTTGTGAATTAGATGCCACTTCATTGTTCAGTTACAAATACGCCTGGCTTCTTCAACTACCTGTGATACAGAATTATGCTTACAGAAACCTTGGCTAAGATAACGTGAATCTTGGCTGTGGGACAATAGTCTCTCATCACAAGGTGATCAGCAGCAATGCCGGGTGTTCCAGCCTCCCACTGCTCAGTAATCTTGTACAACATGACTATTTGTGGGGTTTGTGGACTGCCCCCACCTGATATAACATACAGTGTACACGCAAGTTAACAACTGTTGTCTAAGCATTCTTCTTCACTTACTACACACACCTGAAGGATAAAGGAGATCACTGCACATGCTGAACTGCTAATATGTGGGAAAGGACAGAAGTTCCCCTTTCTTAGCTAAGAAAGACCAATGTCCTGAGTCTTTTATGGTATTGGAGACACTGTCATATCACTAATCACTTGCATATACTAGTGGTGCTTGAAAATCATTGCTGCAGATAGTTCATGCTACAGCTCCAGGAGAAGCAGTAAATACTATATTGGAGGATATTCTGTCCACCATATGAGCTGTCACTTCCAGTAAATAAATCTAGTCTGTAATTCAAATGATTTATAGGGGGCAGGGGGGTGACTGCTAGTCTTCTCGAAGTTGTTTGAAGTTGATTACCAGGGAATTCCTGTGGTTTCAATAGCAACTGCTGTTTTGTGTGGATAGATGGACATTTCAAAATATTTTCATTGTGAATTGCAAGTCCCTTAGGTCTTAAAAATAACTTTTTATGAGGTTTAAAATACACTAACCACTATGTCTGTTGTTTACTCCTGGAATCACAAAATAAAAGAAAACTAAAAGTAGCATAGTTCCTTACCTCTGATTTTACTAATTATAATATTAATTAACAGGAGTAGCTCAGATGTTTAAGAGTATCTTAAGTCAAACTAGTACTTGCATAGGAAAAATGGCAGTAAAAATTATTGCAGAAAAACACAGCATGAGATTTTATATTAATATAAGTGACTCTTTGATCTGTCAAAAGATTTTTGATCATCGTATGAGGATGTTTGAAGAATATGGGAGCTCAGTGATTCACTAAACAAATGAAAAACAAAACTAAACATGGAAATTCTTTTATACAACTTCAGTAGTATAAGATAGCCATAAATTAGAATGGCTCTAAAGGGCACCAGAGGTATAAAGCTGCTTCTCATCTACCTAGGATGAAAGTAATATACAGATGAAGCTGTAGCCTCAGGTTTAGATCTCACCTCAAATTGCTCAGGTAGGACTGGCAGGTGTCTGGAGATTTTCTTTGGCATCCCTATAGCTAGAGATTTATTTTTCTGAAAATAGGAAAGGGAAGAGAGAAGAGAATGGGGAGGAAGAGAAGGAAGAAAAGTAGAGCAAGGGAGAAGGAACAAAATGATTAATACAAGGATGGTGAAGGGGCTACTGAACAAGTCTTATAAGGAGCAGCTGAGGGAGCTGGGGTCATTTACCTTGGAGAAAAGAAGTCTTAGGAAGACGTTATTGTACTTTACAATTACCTTAATGGTGATTGTAGCAAGGTGGGGATTAGGCTCTTCTCCCAAGCACCAGGATATAAGATGAGGGGAAATGGCCTCAAGTTGCACCAGGGGAGAAGGCTTAGGTTGGATATTAGAAATTTCTTTACTGAAAGAGTTGTGCAGCATTGGAATAGGCTGCCCAGGGAGGTGGTTGAGTCACTATCCCCACAGGTCCTCACAAAATGTGCAGGTGTAGAACTTAGTAGCATGGTGTAGTAGTGGACTTGTCAGTACTATGTTTAAGGTTGAACTAGATGATCTCAGAGGTCTTTTCCAACCCGAATTCTATGATTCTATAAAACATGATAAGCTGCTCCAAGATATAAATTCCGCTTAATAAACCAGTTTACACAACTTGTTTCAATCAAGACATTCTCATGGTAAGATATGTTTTCACTGTCTTTTTGTCTTTTACTTTTCCCAGTGAAAGCCATTATCCACTAAGTTTACTTGAATCCATTTTGTTTAGCTTATTTGAAAAAAGCTCACTATAGAGTCATAATGATATGACTAATAAAGTGTATTAGCACAATGGAAAAGTCATTCTATTGTATTTTTGGCTTGAAAGAAAATTATACTACCTTTTTTCTTTCTCCTTAAATTATCTTTACTAAGCTATTTTATTCTAAATTTGACATAAGGACCAATAAATTGAGTAACACTTAATGGTTGTTCTCCATTTCCTCCTTGTCCAGCTCTCTGCTCTATTACAGAAACTGTAAGGTCCAGACAGGCTGTACATGAATGTCCCATTCATTTCAGCTTTGGTGTGCTGAATGGAGAAGTGGGGACAGAACCTTTGTTTTTCCCACTGTTCTGTGAGTATGAGAAGACTA
The DNA here is from genome assembly GCF_965140915.1 of Aythya marila. Taxonomy (NCBI): domain Eukaryota; kingdom Metazoa; phylum Chordata; class Aves; order Anseriformes; family Anatidae; genus Aythya; species Aythya marila. The sequence continues at coordinate 85,079,549 of NC_139043.1, forward strand.
GATAAATTGAAAAGCCAGGCTACCTACCTAGTCTGCTTATCTAGTGCTAGATTAGAAAATAGAAACATATAGTATCTAAGTTATTTTACTGCCTGAACTAATGTTTTGGTGTATATTGTTTTTCCACACCTCTTAAACTAAAATAAACTTTGATTTATTTGAAATATGTCCAAAGTGAAAGTGTCAATATAGCTGTCTCCACAAAACTTCTGCAGAACTTCTGCACAGAACACCTTGCTGTATTCCCTGATGAACGCAGAAGCCCAAGGGAAGGTCATGGCCTAGTACTGCAGAGAGCAAGACATACAGTTCACATCTCAAGGAAAAACAAATTGGAATTATTGTGATTCAGTACTCATTCTGGATTTAAATATACCAGAATCTGTTTTTGTCTCTCAGTGTGTCTGATGTCAAAATTTGCCGTTAGGTGGGAAGAAATGTCAAGATAATCTGTGTACTTGAATACAACACTCTCCCTTTGATCAGTATGCTATTATTCCCATGGAGCTAAGCTTAGCACTGTCAGCACTGTCTCCCATAACACTATCTTTTCAGAACACAACTCACAAGTTAACTAGCTGAAAGATAAGCTGTATTTTACGTGAGTCACGTAATCTTTTCTATTGCAGTATAATGACAAGGATTCTTCAGGCTCTCCAGAAACACCTGTGAACTAGATTTGGCTAGGAAGAATAACGCCCTTCAGCAAATTCCCAGACCTGAGATAAGAATACATATATAAACAAAATTTCATCTGCTGACTGAGAAATTAAGGAACTGGTAATCAATTGTCCTTATTGATCAGCTTCAGTGACAGTTTTCAAAGAACAAATGGATTTAAATTACTAGTCATCTTATTCAGCCCAGTCCTAAAATATACTAAAATGCAGTAAGGGGTATAAGCCTGCTGTCTACAGTAGAAAAACCAAAAGCTCCAATACAGTGTGCATGAGTCATATCCAGACTTTAAAAACCAGTTCCTGTGATTTTTTTCAGCTGGGATTCACATCTTATAAATATATCAGCGTACCTCAGACAGACATTATTTGCAAAGATACAGTTAATCTGAATAAGCTTTACAGCTCTGATGTCAGCTGGCAAGACTACAGTAAAACTGGCCAATCTGACTGGGAGCTGACCAGCCAGCAGACATTGTTAGAAATGGAAACGATATCACTGGAAAATAATAAAAATGACAAACTAATAAGCATGCTTTCCATTAAGAGTGCCTTGTAAAGCAACAGGTATAATTCTAAGTCTGGAAAAGAGAGCAGTCTTTAGTGGCTGCTGTTTGTGTATCTTCCAAGGACTTTAGCCTTTACAAAATACCACAGTAGTGGAAAGACACTGTTCCAATGAGCTCCCAAGATAATTTTAATTCTTGGAAGACATGGGAAATTAAGTGTTCAGAAAGAAACATGACAGAGTAAGACTATATCCTTGAGTGCTGGAAAATATGGGTATAAAATAAGTAGAGTCTCAACTCTCTACTTGGTCTTAGCAGAGACTATCATAGGAGGAATTAGATTATTTTCCTTCTATACATGGCAAATTTACAGTTGAAACAATTCCTCTTCTTCACAGCTGGCATCAAATCATACTATTCAAATGTACTGCAGGGATTTGTAGCCACATCTGAAGAGACTTTCCAAAGCAAAAATTTTTGTTTACATATTACCAACATGAGTATTCCACAGGATGAAATAAAATACCTGTCACAGCCTTGCAATTCACATTAATGTCCTTTTCCTCTTTTAGCAGCTTCTGCAATCAGCTTTACTGTCAGTGAACTGGTTTAGAGATTACTGTTATTTTCCAGCAGTCACACAGGAAATATTATACCCTTTCTGTATCAAAGTTGGGATCCCTTTTTCACATGTAGCAGTGCATGGGGAAGAACAACTACTATGCATCTGTCTGATAAATGTGGTTCACAAGTTCTACAACCCTTCCTCTATAATAAAATGAATTTTTGCCCTTAAGTAGTGCCTGCTTCTGCAACATTTGAAAGCATCTACAGTTTGGTACACTGGCTTTTCTACACTGGTGGCAAATTAAAGAGGTGTTTATCTTTTGGGTCAAAGTAAAGTTGTGTAATAATCTCATATCCATTCATCTCTTATAGTCTTCAATTCAGATTTGGGCTCTCCATCATGCATACTCAGTAGGACACATCTCTTGGGAAGTGTTATGTTAACTGGTATTGACTAGACAGCTTCCTTTTCTCTGACTGGTAGTTGATCTTTATAAGCTTAAAGGCTTCACTTACCCTGAAGCTGCTCAGTTCAACTTCCATTGACATTTTCTGATATTTCCAAATGGAAATTTGCACCTCTACCAACAAGAGATCTGCAAAATTTGTTATAAACAGGAGACTTTTCAGAATGCAAAATTTTAACATGGGCACATGCATTGCATCTGAGATGAAATTGTGACTGGATGTGAAACTGAATAAACTGTAAATTGCATAGATTTTTTTTGTGTTTTCTACCTCTTTTCCTCACTGATTATTTTTGGAATTCATTTTTTTTCCCTTACATTTTCATGCTTTTCAACCTATTCAGTTCCATATGTGAACAGTATCTTTGTATGTGTACTCAACTTCATACTATGGCATACAAAATTTCCTCCAGCATTTTTGGAAACAAACTTGTCATTCTAGACATTAGCAATGCCTATTTTTCTTGTAAATATGAATATCTTAAATGAAAAGACAGGTCCTAAGCCTAGTCCTTTAGTCTTTAACTATGATCTAAATCTCATCCATCTCTTGTTCTGAAGCCTTATATCTAGGCAATGCTGGAGCAGCTTAATTGTCAGATGCACAGGTCCTAGACTGCAAAGAGATAATTCTAATAGTTGTTACAGAAGGGCTGGAAGTTCAGTTATTTCAAAACATTTAAAAAAAAAAAAAAAAAAAGGACTTTGGATTGAGTGATTCTATTTCAATTAGTATGTTCTCCTAACAGCAATACAAGAGGACTGTTCTAGGCTAAGGTAGAACAGAAGACAGTGTAGTATTAAAATGTTAGACCTATAAAAGCTATTTGACAGATTTCGAATTACCTGTTGATATAGCTGGTTATCTCTATGCTGAGACCCTACCACAAGTTTAAATGAGACATTTTTGTTTTACTATTTCTTTCTTTTTGGCACAAGGCAATAGGTAATGTGAGGCATAATGAGAATCAGGACACAATGAAAAAATAAAATCAGGCAATCATTGATTCTGATAATGGATGTAAAACTGCCTTTACAATTTTATTTTATTTTTTTTGAAACATTCTCTCTTACTATTTCCTAATAACTTTTGTGCCAATGCCCTTCAGAAATAATTTATCTGAAACACTGATTTACTTCAGTTGGTAGAAAATGAGAGCTACATGAAAATATGTTGGATAAATTACTGTTAGACAAATAGTGTAATCTGTGGCTGACCTGCTGTAAAAGAAAAAAAAATAAAGTATATTTTTACTGTTTTCATAATTGAAAGCAAATGTCCAAAGATTAAATCTGTATTTGAATCCTTAGCAATAAAAACTATGCCTGAGATTTTAACTTAACTTGCTATTTTGTTGATTCGTCAGGCTTCCTGTGGTCTTAAAGTGAGATTTTCTCTTTTTATTTGTAGAATGATGATTTGTTGTCTTATTTACTTATTTTAACTAGCCCATGGAATAGATTTATTTCTTGCAGTAGATCAGTAGATTTTGGTGCGGATATTAAGTTGCTGAATTGTCATGGTAACAAGTAGTGGCTGATGGAACAGGGAGGCAGGCTTATATAATACCTGCTCTCAATATATACAAATGCATTAGATTTCAAACATTTTTGGTTCCTTTCATGGAATAATACTGTGTGGTATTTTATGTTCTATGGCAGATTTATACTCTTAGGGTTATAATGGATGATAAATTTCAGAAGAATAAGTGTTTTATTTTTATATGTTGAGGACAATATAATTGTACAACTAGATGCAGCAGACTTCTCTGCCTGACATTGCATTCAAGCATGCAACTTTCTGTGAAGGAGGCAATAACTTTCATGATCTCTAACTGGTGATAGAATCATGCATTAGAATCACTCCTTTTCCGGTCATCAATATGTCAGCTCATGCTTACTAATCCAAAAAAGAACTTGCATGCATGTTCTGATAAACCATAGTGTCTCATGTCATACATGTTCAGCAAGTCTGTGAGTCAATCTCACATGCATGCATGTAAAATGTAAGGCTTGACATTCTAAGCAGAGGAATTGCCCCAACTCTAACCCAATTCCTAAGTTATATTGTAAGGTTTTTTGTTTGTCTGTTTGTTTGTTTGTTTGTTTTTTTCCCAGTTTAAACATCTGGACCACCTCAGAAAATTAGAGCTTAAAAGGAGGAAGCTTTGAAGCTTTGTTAGAAATCCACTTGAAACAATCTTGAAATACGGAACACTTCAGCTGGTCCTAGCACCACTTTTGTGGTTATTCATCCAAAACATTCATCAGGCACAAGAAAAGATTCTTGCATTCTTGCATTGATCTGGAAAGTAAATATTCAAAAAACAAAACAAAACAAACAAACAAACAAATAATTTAATCATTTGTTAAAAAAAAAATAAAGGAAAATCATGTTTGCTATTTGTTCAAGGTAGAGAGGAGACAAAATAAGTAAAAAGTAAGCTAGAGCGCTTTATGTAGAAGCTGTGAACAATAAAATTTTGTGCAGCATATATAAGAGAATGTATATGGCTTTATCTTTCTGTGTTTACACCCTTGGATTGCTCTCGGAGGCAAATCTGCCCAAAATCTTTGCTATGATGCCCCAACAGCTCTGAGATCCCACACTGCCCTTACTAACCTGTAGGTAAGTAAGGTAACTGTAGGTAACTGTTGAACTGTCAGTCCTGGAAGTATTCCTGCAAAAACACCCTTACTTCAGCCCTTATCTAGTGAGAAAATGTTGGAGGATAAGTGAGAGTATTAAAATGTAGGAATTCTCCTTACTATCTTGTAGTGTCTAAATAAACAGAGTACTGTGTTTTCAGAAAGGTGTCACACTGCTAAATGATACTGATTTCTACTGCCAAGGGATTGACTATTTCTTCATAAGTAGCACTTTTTCTGTTACAAGCAGTTGTAGATGGCTATTGATGTACTAGATAAGAATAAATGATGCTGAAAAGTGAATTCTGAAATTTTGTATTTACTTGCATTTTTTTTTCTGTCATCCTTTGCCAAATTTGATATCTAAGAAGTCAAGAGTAAAATATCTCAGGTTGGAAATTTGGAGAAATTTCTTCTCAGAGAGTGGTTAGGAATTGCCCGGGATTGCCCAGGGAGGTGATGGAGTCACCACCCCCTGGTGTGTTTAAGAAAAGGCTGTATATGGTACTTAGGGACCATGGTTGAGTGGGTGATGTTGGTGTTAGGGGGGTGGTTGGACCAGATATCTTGGAGGTCTTTTCCAACCTTAATGATTCTATGATTCTACAATTTTCTACAAGCTACATGTGATTTTTGTTGCATAGTTTCTGTGGGAGGAAGCTTACACTGTAATTTATTTTAAGTAAAAAATACATAAAAGATATGACATAAAAATGCAAAGAAAGTTATTTTTGTTGTTGTTTGTTTTTGAAAGAATAAGCTGTTTTTAGAAGGGACACTGACCTTTTAATTGCACACAGCAGAATGGGAACCAAAGCAGTTTAGAGACCCCAGGCATCACTGTAATAAAACAGACAAAAACAAACCAGAAATCTGAGGGCAAGTATTGTCTCTTATCCTCAGAGATGATTATGTGCACATACTCTTTTCCAATTCCATGTATTATTTCAGAAAGAGCCTTTTTGTATTGCCATTGGACCAGAATTCCATTTTGGCTGGAAGTCACAGTTCCTGCATATTTATGTATGAACTCTACAGTATTGACATGGAAAACCTAGGATTTCTTATTGGACCCTTTTGCAATGATCTGTATTCAGTTAATAACTCTCCTGTTAGTCTTACAGTTACACATCAATAGCATGTGCATAGATCAACTCTATTGGACACTCACAGTAGAAACGGATCTCAAGCATTCTATTGCACATGCTCTTCAGGGAGCAATTACACATTTTTTTGCTTATGCAACGCAAAGCAAAACCCAAACCCAGGCAGCATTACTTTGATTATCTGGCAAAATTCATATCTAATTTTTCTATTTGTTTCCACATTATATCTTCTGTTACCCTTAACCCATCCTTACTTGTATTCTCATTCACCAGGTATAACTTCTTTTTAATATCATAAAATGGTTTTGAACAAGGGGTTCTTATATATTACTTGTTTCAAAACTAGAACTTTGCAGACCAATATATCTGAGGTATTTATGTACAAGTATAAGCCATCTTTATAATAACAATGAAGCTTTCAGTATTTCTCCTTCTCCAAATCTGACTTTCAAAACTGGGGCTTAATAGTATGTTACTTGGAGGGTAATGGTAGCTTTTAGGTCAGCATGGGCACATTTTAGTACTTCATCAGTAGAAGTGCTCAGGAGCATTTAGCAATGAACAATTTGTGATTTGTTGTTTGCTCGGTATTATTCAGTATTCTATTATTCAGTATTCTATTATTCAGTATTATTATTAGCAAGCAGCAAGATGTTTATCAATAAAAGACCACTATTCTAAATGTTGAAAGCCTCATAAATTAGCTAAAAAGAATTCAACTTTGATCTTTATTGGATCCAATTCCTACTCCATTAATTGCTAATTGTTTAGACACTAAAAAATCAGTTTGAATAACAAGGTGTGAGTTACAGTAACTACTCAAATGTCTGTTCAAATAAGCATGAAAAAACCATAAGTAACTCAACATAAAAATTAAACCAAAAATGCATTCAAAATCCATTGGCATAAGTATTAAATTAGAACTATTTTTCTTCATGACCAATAATATTATATTGTAGAGAAAATGCTTACAACAGGAAAAAGGTATATATTCTAATAGCAGAGTAAAACACATGGTGATGATCAACCTTGTAGTTTTGGATATTTCAGCTAATTTTCTACTACTACAGTAATAAATATTCTGTTATGTGGTCAGAAAGAAAAAAAGATAGAAGTTAAGCAGGTTTGCATCATGCAGATTTTTTTTTGCTGGTATTTTTATTTTCTGCTGTCAAAAGCAGTTCATGAAACTAAAAATATATAGTCTGCTTCTGTTTGTGAAAGGTGATTTCCACTCCCTATATAAATGTGCAAATTTGTGCCACATTTGGAGTAAGAATTTATACAGCAACAACTTCCGCACATCTAATATTATGTTCACATAATACTTTCCTTATACACTAACCTAAACTTCCATGGAATAGTTGTTTTGAATTCCAGAAAGGAGGCGGGAGGTGCCTTTTCAGATTCAACTGATAGATTCTTGATACCGCACTGTCCAACAGAGATAGTGACTGAAGAAGTTGGTGAGATGATAAACCGTCATTGGAGTCATTCCAATTTGCTGCTGGAAGTAGAACTCTGTTCCAAGTATAAGACTTCCGGTCCTATGCAGTGTGAAAGCTTTCATGGTTAATTCAGGATGAGTAATTTCTGTCTTCTGCTCTCTTTGATTCTGACTTCAATTTGTTTTCTTAAAGAAAAATAATAAATCTCATCTAGATCCAAACATGTTCCAAATGTGTGGTGGTTTAAGGCTCCTATTTTTTAATGTTACTCATGAGAGACTACAAATTTTTGATGGAACTTGTTTAGAGAGCCAATGAAATTCAGTAGAAATGTTGTCCTTCACAATCATTCATCTCAACTCTCATTTTCTTTCTACAACAAAAACCATGTTTTCAGCAGAATGAATACCAGCCTATGACTCACTTATTTTTAATGTCTTTGGCATTTGACTCAGATTTTCATATTGTCAGACTTTTAGTCTCATGAATAAGCTGTTACAGAAGCATGTGCAGGCCCAGAAGAAAAGTTTCTAAAACTGGGGGTTTCTTTTCTTTACACTTTAGATCTTCCATATACATAATCACTAGCTCCAGTAAAGCATTATTTTCCTGTTCAGCTGTCGGGTTACATTCAGTACAGATCCCTCATTTCTTATCTCAGCATCTTTCCTGGGCACAGCTTGCAGTCACAAATTGGAAAATGCAAAATATCAGGCATTGTTTGACTTTGTAAAGTATTCATTATTCCTTTTTCCTCTTCATTTAACAATGTCTCTTCATTTTACAATGTTACTGGGTTTCTAACTATGCCCCATGGGCAGAATTCAATACACACCTTTAAGCTTAAATACAAAAATAGATGTTTAACAGAAAGTAACTTACTTATTATTCTGGGGTCGTATAGTCCAAGATCCAACTAGAAGGCAGATCATCTTCAACACAACCAGGTTATCTGTGTCTTCATCTAGCAAAATCTTTTAAAAACCTCCAAGACCTGGACTTCAAAGAGCAGTCAGCACATAGTATACTTGTCTGCTGCCAGTTACATCTGTCATCTGGTCATTTTTTGAAGGAATTATCGAAAAAGTGTTTTTCCATGATAATCTCATTCTTAACCCACTATCATCTATGATGGGGGGGGGGGGGGGGGGTGGAAGCCATAATATCTGTGAGGAATACATGCAACTGAAGGCATACAGAAGGCTAGAAATGTTTTAGGATCCATTTTTACTTTCTTTTTCTCTTCTAAATCCTCTTTTTATCTCGTTTCAGTCAGGTAGATCAGGCATTTGTAGCAGCAGTGCTACAAACACCGCTGTACTAATGATGACATGCAACAATTTCAGCACATATTTGCTTGTTTTTCAGTTAAGAATAATGACTTCTTATTGGTTGTTGTTGTTGTTGTTTTCCATTACTGCTGTAGAACGTGAGCAGAATCCTACTCAGATTGTTTACAGAAAAAGAGAACAGGAATTATTTCAATATACTTTTTTAAAGAGGCATTATCATTTTACAGTCCAATATATGATAAAGTTAGGGGGAGAGAGAGAATATGAGAAAAAAAGGAGATCCACATCTGAAAGTGGTAGTCTTAGGTTTCCAGTTAGAGGAGTTGGGATATTCAGTACAGAGGATGGGAAATAAACATTTTGTTGTTGTTGTTGTTGTTTTCAGCGGTCAGTGCAGGATTTGCAAGACAAGGGAATGAAAACAAGCCCCAATTAATTTGGAAGTACCCATACCAGACTGTCAAGAACCATCCCGTGTAGTACTTATTCATGGCATGAATCTCTTTAATTCTGGCTTTCTCTGTAAAGAAATGCTGGATGAATTCAAACACCGCACAGCAAGTTAGCAAGCAGTTCTGAATTAATATCTTATTTGCAAGTGTCAAGCTGCAAACAGTGTAGACATCATCCTTAGCATTGATCATGATTAGATAGTATATTTCTAAAGCAAGGTTAATCTGTGTATGGTAGCGACTAAGTGTTAAATAGCATTCTAAGCACATGCTAATAAAAATGCATGAAATCATATGCTTTAAAATAGCACTGATTTCCCTAGGCCTAGGGAAGGCTAACATGCATAAAAGTTTCATATCTGGGTCCTACCCAGGATTTTTCCTGCCAACTAAAACACTGCTAGTTTGGAATTTTGAACTCCATAAACTTAAATATGCCCTCAGAGGAAAATATGCACCCAGCTCTCTCTCAAGATTATAACTGAAATATTTCATAGGAGATTTCTACAATTAAGACAACATCCTATTGACACTCATCACAACAACTAAAGTGTTTTCTACTGGCAAACCTCCAACCCAAACAATACAGCCTATCTCTGCATTTTCAGTGGGATATACGTTCTTCACTTGCATTCATAAGGACTGTTGTCTATTATAGATGTTTACCAGCTTCATGAAAAACTTAACTTCAACAAAGAATAAGGTTATTATGTGAAGTAGCCTCGAAATGCATTAAGGATCATAAGGTCCTGAGAAATGGTAGATGCTGATCTATGGTCCCTTTAAGACAGCTGAAGAACCGCTACAAAGCCTAGGAGATACTACTTTACCAACTGCCTGCTGGTAAACATACACTGCTGGTGAGTATTGCATCAGTGAAGGATAAGTACTTTAGATTCAAAGGTGAATAGATCCCTTTAAGCTCCTCATTGTCCTGAGGAAATTAGCTTGTTTTACAACTTGCATCAGTAAGTGACCTCGTATTATCAAGTGCTGCTTGCCTTATATAAATTTAAGTCCTTGAACAAGTAAACCTTTTCATTGCTCATGTTGGGAAAAGTGGTGGGAAATTATTTAAATTCAGTGATTCAGTGCAAAGATTACTTCCAAAACATTGGAAACTATGGAACATACTCCTAGAGCTTTTTGATCCTTTGCAAGGACATCAGCTCTCACAAGCTGTAGAGTTCTTTTAGGGAAACCTCATCATCATTGCTCATGTGCATGTCCAACTTCCTAAGCAGAAGAAAAAAAGCTTAATATGTTATAGCTTAGGGTTGTTTGATATATAAGCAGAGTATTCCACTTCTGTACCCAGAGTCTGCATATCCCACTGTTGACATCATGTGCTGTATCAGTAAATGCTGATGTGTAAATTCCCATTTTCTGCCAAGACACATTTGCTAGATGGGACTGATATAGAGAAAATCAAATCCATTTATTTGCATGGTTCTCACAATACCTATTCACTAGGAAATATCATCATCATCATGATCTCTCTGTTTTGAAGAAAATATGACATAAAATATTTACTTTCCACAACAACAAGTGTCAGTAAATCAGTACTTAGGTCTTCTCTGACTACAATTTTTGTTGTGTCTGGAAGGCTTGCTGTCATTTTTTCAGATTCTATTGTTACCAAAAGTCCTACCAAGGTTAAGATAGAAGAAGGCTATATTTTATTCACTGTGCCACTCTATGAAAACAATTTCAGTACCATAAATCCTACAGCTCTTCTTCAGGTTCTCTGAAAGCCCTAGTTTAGTTGATACAGAAGTCAGATCATCTGATTCCAGGCCCAAAGGACTATAGTCCACAGTACAGAAGTTAGGAGATTTTTTGTCTGCCAGATTTTTTTCTTTTTCTTCTCCATTGAGAGACAACCTCACAAAGAATCTACTCTGTGTACTTACTTGGCTAAAGAGACTGTGTCTTCAATGTGCAGTGTCCATTTACCTATTTTCAATTCCAAACTACTAGTTCCAATTTCCTTAAGATACCTGTTTGGACTCAAAGTACTTGGATAATAGCCCCATTAGATCTAGACACAGAAGCATAATCTGGAGTCTCTTTTATCTACCTCCTCCTTCTCCTGATGACCAAATTCTCTATTTTATTGTCACCTCACAGTTCTTCAGAGATTTCAGGGATTAGTTAAAAAGCTTCCTCTATTGAAATATCCCTTGTTCTAATGGAAATTAATTTTATTGCTATGTATACTTTTGTTTCTCTTTCTTTGAACAATTACTCAACTTCTTCCCAAATCAATGGATGCTGCTTTCTTAGTTGTTGCAGTATGGAGAGGGCAGGATCATTTCATTCTACCACCATCACTCACCTATCAGATGTCAATTTGGCAACCTTCTAAGCTGTTCCAACTTAGCTGAGCAGAAAACAAACCTCAACTTGCATGAGGTCTTTCACTACCTCACAAGTAGACATTTAGGCCTACAGTGGGGCCACATATAGCCAGGACTAGGAATAAAATTTAGGCTTGCAACCTGGCAGCACAGAACATGAATAAGAATTATTTTCAACAGACATTTTTCATTATAATGGAAGAAAATAATCAGAGCTGACCTGGCAGTATTCTGAGGGATCAAATTACACTGGACTTTTGATGAGCAAGAATTTCACTAAAAATGACATGTACAGGAACAGGGTAACCACTGCCAGTCAGTCATTTTTCTTCTGGAGTTGATTATGCATTATTTTACTTCAGGAAAAGAAATCCCAAAATATGTTAAATGAGCAGCATAAGGGAAAATAGGATTCTACAATTGTATGCACAAACTCTGTTGTTGTTTGTTTGTTTGTTGTCTTGTCTGGTAAATAGGTATTTTATTTGAAGGAGTAAGTTAACAGATAATTTATTAAAAACCTTAGTATTAATAAATAATAGTTTCTTTATAACTCATATGAAGTCCCAGAGGACCTGTGTATTAATTTCTTTGGTCTGATTTTGCTTTAGCATGATTCTTAATAGATTTGAATTCTTCGGATGTTTGCACCCCGTGGGGTGTAGAGTCGTCTGCTTTTGGATGGAAGAGATAAAAAAAAAGACAAATAGTATGCTAAAGACATACTAGGACTGGTGCAAGGGACACTTACATAACAAACAGGAAGTGACAGGAGCCACATTCCTGACCTTCAGAGGCAGCCCCATCCCTAACAACTGTTCCATGAGTCCACCTTTTTGTGACTTTTTTGGTCACCATTTTAGAAATTGTTACACCCCATGTGAGCTGGCTAAGCATATCCTCTTTTGCTTTAGGGAGGTGATAGTGAATCTACATCCTCTACCCCAGAAGCCTTTAATATTTTAAGAAACCATGCCAAAATAGTAAGGTAAAGAATTATGGGGACTCAGCATTGTACATGAATTATGAATTCAGGGTGGATTCCTCTTGTGTATGGAGCAGGGTTAGAAGTACATTCTGCAATCTGTTTGGAAAGGCCATTCTGCTTTTGAAAATGTGTTTGGAAATTGTTAAAAGTGTTGCTGAAGACTTTGCAAAAAACTGGCACTGACACATTTTTAAGGCTTTCATGGACAAGTTGGAAACACCATCACATCACAAGGTCTCATGGCTGGTCTATATTAAAATAAAAGCCTCAAAAGAAAGAGACCAACATCATGTGTTGGACAGGAGACCTACCCCAGAAAGAGAACCGGGGAAGGGGGGACAGGGTTCCAAACAGCAATCTGGCCAAGACAAGAAGAAAAAGAGTAACATAGGTTGTATAGTGCAAAACAAACAGAAAATCCAGGAAAAGTGTTCTGTTGCAAGAAAAGGAGATATAATTTAGCAGAGATGGCTTTCATTTGTTGGTGCTCAGAAGAGTGTGCCAAATCTGAGTACTATTTCTTTAGAGTGTTCCTGTATTAAGCATTTTGTCTGGTGTCAGCTGCCACCTCTATTATAACCAATATAGTTAAGATCATCTAGTGAGCTAGCCCTTGAGAAATATGTATCAGAACATACGTAGTACATCAATGAAAAAATATTGTGTCTCAGATAACTCACAGAAGTATTATTTAGAATATTATTTAAAAGTGACAGAAACACTTTTTTGTTTTGTTTTGTTTTCCGTAACTCAAAAGATTCCTTTCTGTCTCTGCTATCAATGGCAAGTGTCTTTTCCTCTCACTCCTTTTTCCAGTTCATATTGGATAGAAAGGGATAAAGTGGGGTGAATAATGAGAAAGTGGGAAGGAATGCCATACCACTCACAAGAATCTAATAAAATAGTGACATAGAAATATGGAGACTGGATCAAATTAGAATTTATAGCCAAAATGATTGCATTGGAGGAAATGAATTGTAATTCTGGGCCTAGAAAATAAAAAACTTACTGTAATATATTGCTAAAATACTGAAGAATGACAAGAGAAGACTGGGAGAATTTGAGAAAAAAATTTAGGAATCTTAAAATATATCTGTAATTTTTTTGCCAATAGGTACCAAATTGCCTACAATATATTGGCAAATAGAAAGCTGGGAATCTTGCAGGGCTGTGGAAAATGGTAATTAGGGGGTGGGGGTAAGGGTGGTAGTGATTTTTTTTGTGGGTTCATTTGTTTTTTGTTATTACTATTATTGAATTTAATATGATTGTGCCAGGGCTTCCCATACCAGACAGAAACAAACCCCAAATTTCTTAGGCCCTGCGTAAACACACAACCAAATACCAACTTTTGAAGCACATGAAGTAGTTGTATTTTAATTAAAATGTTTGCAATAACTTTAGAGTAATCATGTCAGAAAATCATCTATGGAGAACGTTATATCATGTTTTTATTTCTTTCATTTGCCAGTTTATTTTGCCTCATTTTCTTGAACCACATGTATCAGTAGTCTGGTGACACTCAAAGACTATTTGAGAAGTGGAACAGTTTTGTCGAGGGCCAGATTCTAGCAGAAGATTCTTTGAAACTTGCTGTAAATCTCTCTGTTCTTGTTGCATCTAGATTTGAACCAAATGTTTGTGATGTTGACAGTGGATTCCTATGAACAGCAACTGTAACTTAAATAGATATTTCAAGTGCCCTAGCACATCCCACATGTCTTCTGTGTAGGGGTATGTATGTCCTGTCTTGACATTTTCATGTATATTCACAGAATATCATACTAGAAACCTGCTAAAGTAGCACTGCTAAGGTATATTAAGGACTTAAGTAGCTCTTCTCTGTTTAGACGGCTGCAGGAAGGTGTCTGCCTGTGTTGGGTCTGTCTGATCTGGAGTCACCTTTTCCCTACAGCAGCCCACACAGTGCTGTGCTCTGCACTCGTAGCTGGAACAGCACTGGTATCACTCAAATGTTGTGTCTATTGCTGCATAGTGCTGGCACAGCATCAGGACTCCTTCCAAGCCCCCAGGAGCCTGCAGGCTGGGGGTGGGCAAGTGATGGGGAGGGGACATTGCCAGGGCAGCTGACCTAAACCAACCAAAGGGATATTCCATAACACCTGATGTCACACTCAGCAATAAAAAGGGGGGGCTCTCGTGGGGGAGGGGGCTGTTCCTCCTGAACAACCACTATGCGTTTTGAGGCCCTGCTTCCCAGGACGTGGCCGAACATCACTCATTGATGGGAAGTAGAGAATATTTTTTTTTTTCCCTCTCTCTGTGCTTCCGCACGGACTTATTGTTTCTTTTTTTTTTTTTTTTTTTTTTTTTTTTTTTCTCCCTATTCCCTTTCCCTTTAATTAACCCTTTCTCATCTCAAACCCCAAGTTCTCTGTGTTGTATTTTCTCCCCCTTCCTCTTTGAGGAGAGGGGGAGTGAGAGAGCGGTTGTGGTGGAGTTCGGCTGCCCACATGAGTAAAACCACCACACTGCCCTGGGACAGTGCCTCCCTGGGAGGAAAGTACCATGTGTTCCCCAGATCCTGGTGAGAGGCTGCCCCTCTGAGCACCCTCGCAAGGGAGGGCAAAGGATATGCTGGCAGGTGACCTCCTGCTCTGCTACACAGCCAGGCATTTGAGAGCGATTCTCCTGTACTCATTATAAATATATCCAACAGCTGTATACATTTACTAAGTCTGCTTGGATATCTCTTAACAACATTTAAGAAAAATTAAGTTGACTTTCTTTTAAGAGCCTGTGGAAATTGTTTGAAAAGGGATAGAATGTCCTAAATTAATTACATCTTGAAGGGTTTCCCATCTCTTTTTTTTTTTTTTTTTCATGACTAATGTAATTCATATTTGATTAAACCTTATTAGGTGATTTGGCTTTCTTCCAGTGAGTGAAGTCAAAACCATATCGAAGAATCCAATGTGAAATCCTACAAGAGAGATGTACACCATAGGTGTTTATTCATGAGGGAATCCTATCTTGGCACTCATGGAGTTTGAAAAGGGCAGATTCTGGTGGACAAACACATCAATTTGCCATGTATTTTGCTGGCCTGAAAAGGCTAAGGTAACACTTTTATGCGTACACAGAAGGTTAATCCTTTGAAGTAAATGGGTTTGTGTTTCATTTTCCTCTGTTTTGACCAGGATAGATTTCCAGTTATGGTGTCCACAGTTCAAGTATTAGAAGACAGACCTTTAACCAGGAGTGGGTAGTTTTCCTGAAATGGTTCTGAAAATCATTTTGTCTTTGAGAGCCATGTGTCAAGGAAGAGTGGTGAGAAATCAGAACTTAGTGCTGAAGTGGGTAGGCAGTCAACATCTTAGACTAAGTGATACCAGTACCAGTGCCCCCTACTAACTTACTGTCTATCCTACCTTTTATCCAGCAAAACTAACTAATGTGCTGCAGTTTAATCACCTCTGTGAGAGAGGTACAAAACCACAATAAAGTACACTTTTCTTTGATAAGTTAAAATGGGTTATTTCATCAAGGACTTGAAATACATCAAGTTGTATTTCCCTAATAGGAAATTACAACTTGATAATAGAGGATAATATCACCGTCAGGGCTGGGACTAGATCCAGTCACTGGAAGCTGAAGGTAAACGAATTCAATGCTGAATAAAATTCTGGTTTCTGTATCTAATTTAGAAATAACTTCAGGAAAAGTTGTGTGTATGGTAAGGTGTTAAGCCTGCTAGTGTTAAAATAACCCCAACCTCAAATGTTGAAAGCTGGAGAATCAAATTATTCTATCATAATTCATGATGCAAGTAAGTTTAATGCATACTATATAATTAGGTGCTGAACACACATGGCATACATGGTTAACTCCCCCCCCCTCAAAAAAAAAAAAAAAAAAAATGGGGGTGGAAAGTCATAAATAAACTAGGACTACAGGTTGGTAATACAACGTGTTTTCAAACGTATTGTTGCAAAATGTTCACATAATCAGAGAAGTCTCTGACAGCCTGAGATGGTACATTACGCTGCACTAAACTTGGAAACATTTCTTTAAGTTGAAACAAAGGATTATTCATTCCCTTCTTTCCTGATATGACTAACATTCTGTCAGGGAAATTTTAGAAGGAAATAATACCATCTATTTTTCTGAGGAAAAGCTTCGAGCTCAGTCTGCCATTCCCTTTAAATTACTGAAGAAAGGAGAGCAATTAGCTTCTTGTCCTAGTATTTATTGCTATCTTGCAGTATGTAAGACAATAAGTCAATTTACCGGTCACACTATACAACCACAAATCACTTTGCCTTTAAAATGTGAAGGGCAGAACCAAAACATTTTGATTATCTCCCTCCCTCCATACTACAGGGAGGTTTCTGGGAAATACTGCAGTTGTGTGTGACCTTTGTATATATGGCCTGTTATGTGTGTACCTGGCAGTGATACATTGAATTGGACCAAACAGTGTATTAG
Organism: Aythya marila; assembly: GCF_965140915.1. Lineage (NCBI taxonomy): Eukaryota > Metazoa > Chordata > Aves > Anseriformes > Anatidae > Aythya > Aythya marila. The sequence continues at coordinate 85,096,513 of NC_139043.1, forward strand.
ATATACCATATTAAGACTATGATGGTTAAGTAGTGCGTGAATAGCAAATATGCTATGAAGCAGAGGGACAGAAAAGAGGAAAAACTTAAGGAAACAGAATGATTGAGTATGGTAGAGAGAGAGGACCTGCCTGTCTGGGCACCTATCTGGGTAGATTTGAACTTCGTGCAAAGTTAAGAAAAATTGTGTGACAGTGTGCCAAGAATATTGTGACTGAAGTTGATGACAAATATAAGAGGGATTTTCCTTTTCTTAGATTTACTATTCTGTGATAACGTAACCTGATATGCGTGTGTCTCTCTCTCACAACACAAGACTTGTTTAAATATGGGAAATGTGGCATCTGGAGTTATAGAAATATTGAACTTCTCAGTTGTGTAACAAAAGTTAATTCCTCTCTTGCTTGTCAAAGTGATTCAGGAGTTCCTCTCAGTAATATAAATGCACCCAGATCATGTTCTTTTCTCCCTATTGTTTCTCTTTCTCCATGTGGTAGAGCTAAAAATGGCATATACAGTTCTTGCCCTGTTTTTACCTTTTATTTTCACTGAAGTTTTTTCACTTGGAACATATCTGTCTCTCTTTCTGGCAGATGAGTACTCTTTTGCTGAGTACTGATTCACTTTCTTATTAAAAACACTTTGCTCATTCTAGAGGTCTTGACACACTGGCCGGTGACATACATTTTCAAACATTATGTTCAAAGTAGTAACTTGCAGGTTACAAGCATACTCCTTGTAAATCTGAGCTTTGTCAAGATATTTTGTAAGCACAGCTGACATTTTAGCTGTGGGCCAACACAGTGATTTTTTCCTGCTTGTTTCCAGCTCTTTCCTCCTGCTCTTTTGGCATGCCACCCTCCAGACAGTTTTATCCAGAAGTTGTGTTATTTTGTCTTCTGCTTCCCACTTTCACCACTGACCATATACTTACCATAAACCAAAATTGTGCAGAAATAGTAATACTATTATAGCTTAATAAGCAATCATTTAACAGACTCCCTCCCTTCCCAGAGGAGCTTTTGGTGCCATGTGAGGCACTAAGAAACAAGCATAATAAATAGTTAATAATAAAGAGCAATTGGCCAGATTTAATATAGTTCAATCTTTTGGAATTATACAAAACCTTTCTGCCTGCTCCCCATATCAGAAAACTTGGCCAGAGCCCCCAGCTGATAGTCTTCTAATGGATGGGTGTAATCATCCAGACATACAAAGATCTAGGATTTGTACAAGGAGCAAAACCTACTGGTAAACTAACACCAATCCAGAATGATAATATGGATTATATAATAATTATAATATAATATGGATTATATAATAATTATAATATAACAATATCCCATGGCATTGATAATATTATAAATTCTCTCTTTAACTTTTTCAACACAGATTGCCAACAGTATAAGTCACAGCAAATAAAGCCTCATATTCAGATCTCACAGATGTTTTAGGACACTGATTTAGTTTGTTACTTAAAATAAAGTTATTTTCATAGTGGGGCCTGAGTCTCTTAGTTCATACATTCTGTCAGCAGGGGTTCAAAGGTTGGCTGAGCTTTCCTGCTCAAAGAAGTCCAAGCAGGAAGATGCCTTGTTCCAGCCTATCCTCTGCTTCCTCTTCTTGCTGCTTTCCTTGCATCTCTCTGGTGCTCATCTGTACCCCAGGAAGGTGGTTTTAAACTATCAGAGAAGTTACCCATCAACCAGTGCTCTGCTGAATTGTGAAACTTCACCCTGAAGTTCTTTCATGAAGTGACACAGGGTACACAGAAGACTGCCAAGTAAGCATCAGGTGACAACGGAAGTCTAATATTAATTGTCAGAGATTTTCATATTGGATAATTAAACTAAATATTGCCCTGTCAAAACTGCAAAAAGATACACATTTGTTAAGCCTCCCTGGCACAACAAAGAAGCACAACAAAAGAATCTTTGCCTAAAAATAAGCAAATGCTTAAAAAAATCCTTTGGTAGACAAAACATTTCAAAACACGAGGGAAAAACTGTTTTATGTATGAAAACATACACAATATTGAATTAGAGGCAATGTGCTTTATATTAGCACCACTGGAATTGAACATTGCCTGGAGAACAGAAAAGAGAGATAATTACAAATTAAAGGATATTTTCTCAAGAATGAGAAATGAAGGAAAATTATATCTAATTTTATAAATTCTGTATTGGCTAGATAAGTCAGCAAAGTTTGGGTGTCCAAACAGGTAGACAAAGCCAATAAATGCAAATAAGCAATTAAGGCTATGATTACAGTGCCATCTGTAGTAGAGATATTTTCAAGCCACCTTTTCTTTTTAATGTGAATATGTATTGACACCTCGTATACCTACTGACTATGATTTCAGGTTTCAGGCATGCTGCATTTTCACTCACACCATAGAAGTGTGTTATATATTCAGACCAAAGTTAAGCTAGGGGATTATTAAGAACTAAAAACAGTGTTATACTTATTACTATCATGTAGCTCAACTCCAGATAATGAAGAATGTCTTTTCTGAGAAGTTGTCTTTCTGGCTATTCCAAGGCTGTTTGCAGTGATGCTCACACAGCCCATCCTTTCCAAATCTTTCATATCAAGATTTTAAATCTTAATACTTAAGCATTAAATGCTAGTAACCCTTGTTAATAAGAATGTGAGGCTAAACAGTGTGTGTGTGTGTGTGTGTGTGTGTGTGTGTGTGTAACAAATACACAAAACTGTGTGGTAGGGTGTTTGCCAAAAACAGATTAAGATGAAGACTGCCATCAGCCAGGATTAAACAGTAATGGGGGAAACTTTAAAGAGACAAGAGAGGAAGGAAGAGAGGAGGGAAGAGAGGAAGAGAGGAAGGAAGAGAAGAAGGGAGAAAGGAAGGAAGGAAGGAAGAAAGGAAGGAAGGAAGGAAGGAAGGAAGGAAGGAAGGAAGGAAGGAAGGAAGGAAGGAAGGAAGGAAGGGAGGGAGGGAGGGAGGGAGGGAGGGAGGGAGGGAGGGAGGGAGGGAGGGAGGGAGGAAGGAAGGAAGGAAGGAAGGAAGGAAGGAAGGAAGGAAGGAAGGAAGGAAGGAAGGAAGGAAGGAAGGAAGGAAGGAAGGAAGGAAGGAAGGAAGGAAGGAAGGAAGGAAGGAAGGAAGGATCTAACCTTAAAAGAACTGTGAGACAAGCATTTGTAACAGGAAGAGTCTTTAGAGTAGAAACAGTAGCAGCCAAAACCTAGTTAGGCACTGCCAGATGTTGCCTCACTGGCATCACACCCCTGTCTCACCCAGAGAGAGCATTGTCCCCACCAGACATCTGTCTGCAGCTGTAGGGGTAAAAGCAGGGACATGCAATTTCAGTTCATCTGTGCACTTGAAATTGAGCACTTGAAACTAGGCATTAATATATTGCGGAGAGCAGCATGGGTACCCATAAAGCTACGGCACCCGTGTCTCTTTACAGGAAGTATGCAGGTAACTCCCATGCTACCAAAATGGGGATGGTATTTGTAACCCATCCTGTAAGGAAAGAGTGGATGTGATGGTAGCTTTGGAGATGTATGGGTTTGTGTGAGTTTGTGATTAGAATCTTTGGTGATTGGTTAAAAATATATATACTTAGAAAATCATAGGTGATTACTAACATTTTGGAAGTCATTAGTTTATGATTTGTATGTTGTATTACTGATAATGACCTTGAAAATATAGGCTGCTGCTGGTCAGTTACATGTTATAAATAAATAAATAAACTGCTTCAGTTGTCTGTGATTCTGTGATTCTGTGAAATGAGATTTTTTTTTCCTATTACTTAGTATTATATCAGTTTTCCCCATAACTAGTTCCAAAGATTTTCTGGCTGAGTTTATATACAGTTCAGCTTTCCCTCATACTGTTAAAAAGGTTAAGGTTTCTTTTTATGTTGTGCTTTTGGAGACCACACTGTACAGGCTTTGGACAATATGCTATAATTTCATCACACACACAAAAATATATGAAAGCAGCAAAGTCCTGATTCCTCAGGCCATTTTCTGCTATTTGAAATACCAGTATGATGAGAATTAAAGACAAGTTGCTGTTCTCTACCAAAGACCTTGGCATACCCATCCAATGGAACGGTGTTCCTACAAGCCAATTAAGCTGATGCAAGTTTTTTTTTTTTTTTTAGGTGACTGTTTGACAGAAAGATTGGAAACATCTGAAAGTATTGATGTAATGGCTGATTATTATGCCTTAGCTAAGTGTCATTCTATTAATATTGGGACTACATGGCATATTGTTATAAAGAAGAAAAGTATTGAAGTTCCCATTGAATAAAAAACAGGTGTAAATTCCTTCTGAGACTCCAGCTGACATACAGTTCTGAGGGCCAGCTTGCAACTGGGCTTCATGTGCCTGGAAATAGCTTCCATGAGGACTTGTTCCATAATTTTCCCAGAGAATGAAGTAAGGCTTACTGGCCTATAGTTTCTCTTTTATTTATTTATTTATTTTTATTTATTTTTATTTTTATATTTTTATTTTATTTTTATATTTTTATTTTATTTTTCTATTTTTCTATTTTTCTATTTTTATTTTATTTTATTTTATTTTATTTTATTTTATTTTATTTTATTTTATTTTATTTTATTTTATTTTATTTTATTTTTACTTCATTGTAGATGGCCTAATTGTCAGGGATTTCCCCCGGTCTCTATGAATTTTCAAAGATGATTAAAAGTGGCTCTGCAATCTTCTAGCACCCTTGGACATACCCTGGCAAGTCTCATATCTTTGTAGATGTCCAATTTGTACAGATGGTCCCTAGATTCACTCTCCTTGAAGATCCATCATTTGCTTTGCTGCTTCATGGCACAGCAACCTGGGGGCTAACTTGAGCCATGATATCTGAAACAAAGAAGGCCTTGAGTAGCTCAGCATTTCCTGTCTCATTTGCAGCAATTTGCCAGCACCTTTTAGTGGCAAATCTGTATCTTCCTTATACTTCTTTTTACTAACATAGATATAAAATCCTTTCGTGTTATTCTCTTGCCAGTTTGAGCACCAGCTGAGCCCCTGTTTGCCATTCCAGGCAGCCACGCTTTCTGAGACACAGCTAAATAGCAATCAAAAGCTGGATACAAGCATCTGCTGGTTGTATGTGAGGCCTTTCTCAGGACACTACAAAACCCCACTCCAAATACTTTCCATATGTCTTTTGCTTAGCTCATGGGTGTAGCTGCTACTAAATGTTATCTGGTCAATATTCATCCTGTTCTCCAGCTGACTTATTTTTATAGATAAGCTATTTTGAAGAGTGGAGTTATTCTTATACACCAGTTAGCTGGAAAAAGTACAAAATAATAATACTGCATTTGTTGTTCATAAACTAATGAAAGCCAAGTATAGACAAGGCAGAAAAGTATATATATGCACCTGTAACAGACTAGAAAACAGTAAAAAGAAATCTGTCTTTTTGTTCACAGAAAGATAGCTAAAGATAGCTAGCTAGCCTGCTCTGATGATGGCCAGTAACTCATCATATTATGGTGGCCACAAAATAATGAGAACCACAACTGTACTCTTTGGAATAAATTATCATACACCCAATTAAACAAATTCCAGTCTAGCTTCAACACTTTAAGTAGTAAATATGTTAACATGACATACCCTTGTGCTTTTTTTTTTTTTTTTTTTTTTATTAAGACATTCATGCAGATTGCTCTGGTCAACTTCTCATTAATAGGAAATAAAATATTCAAGTATGCAAAGTGCATCTTTTTTTTTTTTTAACCAGCTGTCAAAATAAACAGACATTATCAACAATAATAATTACATGTCATGCTGCATTGCTGGCAGCTCTGGTTTGCATGTATACACATGAACGATCTAAATAATTGCCATGAATTATTGAAATTCTCTTTAACATCTGCAACACTGGAAAGGTATTATAATAAAGTCTGAAAAAGAGCACTGGCTTTAATATGACAAATGAAAGCATTTGTGAGTGCAAACTAACTCTGCACATAGATTGCATACCGATTTCAATAATATATACATGCAAATGTGCATTCCTAACACTGTAATAAAAAAAAATATAATAATAATAATAATAAAAAAGTTGCTTTTGATTCAAGTGCAGAGGACTCGTCTTATTACAGTATATTTATGTTAAAATGCTAAATAAAAAAATAAGCCTTGTACTGTTTTTGGTGGTTATGCAGCCTTTTGCCATTCAGATTGTATAAATTGCAGATTGGTGTAAATGAGTCATTATGCTCATTTTTTTTCAGGAAGGAAACAATGATCAAGAGGAAGAAGTATGAATTAACCCATGATCCTTCATCCCTACTTTCCATTGCAAAGATTTTGTACCACAAAAAGAGACAATCTTCTACCCTGAGATCACAGAATCATAGAAGGATCATCCAATCCAACCCCTGGATCCTCAAAGGACCACCCAAAAACCAAACCATATGTCTGAGAGTTGTGTCCAAACACTCGAACTCCAGCAGGCTCGGTGCTGTGACCACTGCCCTGGGCAGCCTGTCCCAGTGCCCGACCACCTTCTGGGTGCAGACCCTTTCCCTAACCCCCAGCGTGACCCTCCCCTGTCCCAGCTCCATGACGTTCCCTCGGGTCCTGTCGCAGTCCCCATAGAGCACAGCTCAGCGTCTGCCCCTCCGCTCCCCTCATGAGGGAGCTGCAGGCTGTCATGAGGCCTCCCCTCAGCTTGCTCTGCTTGGGGCTGAAAAAAACAAGAGACTTTGGCCCCTCCAAATATGTCTTGCCCTCCTTTGGGCACTCCCTAATTAATTTTTTGTCTTTCTAATATTGTGGTGCTCCAAACTTCACAGAGTGCTTGAGATGAGGCTGCAGCAGCACAGAGCAGAGCAGGACAATCCGTTCCCTCAACCAGCTAGCAGTGCTGTGCCTGATGCACCCCAGGATATGGCTGGCTCTTCAGGCTTCGAAGGCATACTGCTGACTTGTATTCAAATTGTTGTCAGATACCTTTCCGTGGGACTGCTCTCCAGCTTCTCATCCCCCAAATGTTTCATATCAACTGATTTCAGCATTTACAAATATCATTATAATTATCTAGAAATGCAATGCAAACACCTCCACGGTGTTTTGAAAATAAAACCAGAAAATTCTATCCATTTTATATAAAAATACCATCTCTGGATGAATCTAACCTGGAAGTTCAAACATTATCCTCTGTTCAAGCTATCAGGTAACAACTGAATTGTATCCCTTTTCTTTCTGTACTAACATTTGGTATTTAGTCCAAAAGAAAATTGAAAATGTTTTGGAAATTATATCTTTTTTTTTTTTTTTTTCCTTAGGTTGAAGTGGAATAAACAGGCTACAAAATCAGTAACTTTCATTTCCTAACAGAAAACAGTAGATACTCTTGAAAATTCAAATTTTCCTGGAGATACATGAAATGTAAAACTTATTTTGACATCAGCTACATCATTTGTTGGTATGATCAGATTAATACAGAATTAACAAACAGCAGTACGTATGCACAAATGCAGTAGGATGTCAATGGTTTTAATACTAAGGTGATAACCATTTTCACTTGATCTTTCTTTGTATTAAATTGCAATATACTAAATCTCAAATAATTGCTGGATGTAATCTACAAATGTTCTCAAACTTTATCTAATAATTTAGTAAAAATCTAATAAGATAACGATATTTCATGACAGAATTTTATACCTGGAGTGTAACATTATGCTGTACTCAAGCATGAATTCTTTGCTTTTAGAAAACATTATTTAAAATTAAGCAGTTTCGAGCTTAGGGAAGTGTAAACTTGTGCTTTTTTAATTTATTTATTTATTTATTTTTATTTTGCAGGAAATAATGTTTATGTTTCTTAGAATGTGGCATTCTCATAAATATAAAACAGATTCTAAAACAGATTATCTGGGTATTCTTTGCCTAGCTAGTGGAGCTGCAGAATAAAATGTGTGTATCTATTCTTTGCAGGTTCTATGCCAAAACATTTATGTATATAATTGCCTCAGCCCCATTGCCTGAAGTCCCCCTTCCTCAGACACTTCCCTGCCTTTACATGCAGAAATATGCAAGTCATTTTTGAATTCATACTGGTACAATTCCTGGGTGGCTGAGTATAGGGTAGTCTAAGAGATTCTTCCTTCAGCTACTAATCACATTAAAAGGAAAATAGCTTGGACTTTTTAGACCAGTCAGTTCTTTTCCTTTTCTCTCCCTGCCAGCCACTCACTACTACTAGACTACTGCATGGTTGCTGGAGGCTTCATGCAATTTCAAAAACAGAAACTTGCTTTTCCCTCTTTTTATTTCACCCGATTTTTTTTTTTTTTTCAAATATAGATGCAGACAGTCATTATTGTATCACTGCTGAAATTCTCAGTTATTGAATTTAGAGTAACAAAATCAATTTCTATTTAATCTGTTGATAGTCATAAGTGCACCATCAATTATCAAAATCTACTAAGTCTCTACAACCACTTGGAAATCTTTCAATGAATTTAATTTAAACATTTTGATAATATTTTCACAAGAATTCTCTTACATAGATCCATGAATGTTCCACACAAAGGGCTTCAATGAAATTTAATCTGAATGTGGATGGAATACTGAAGTCTGACCTTTTGGTGTAATAATTACAGTTTCAAATAAGAATTAAAAAGAATGAAGTCTTATATTGCTGTTTTTCCATTCAGCAGTCTATAAGTGCATTTTAAACCCAAGAAGCCACAAGATACTTCCAAGATAATTCTACACGCACAGATAAAATTTTATGTAAGGCACTTCTCAGTTCCTTAATTTTAGGACACAATATAATTTATACCTACTGTATAAATAGATTTACATTATTTGCTCAGTGTACTTAATTTTTATTACAATTTTTGAAATGTAATTAGACCCTTGTTTAATGAGGCAATAGGTAGAAGCAAGTCCGGTTACAGTAATAAAATAGTAGAGTTAGTTTCTGAATAATTTATTCTTTAAAAAATTAGTATTTGTGTAGGCAAACCAGGTCTAAAAATATGTATTTGATGTTCTATTAATTACTCAAAAAGATTAAAAACTATATAAAATTTTACTTTTAATACTGATACACTTATTTTGACTGAACATTAGTGTTGTGATAAAATCATGCATAAACATTTTTTTTTCTAAAGCTTATCTAAGGTATGTAGTAGTGGAGAATTTCATTCTATAAAAAATATCAATACATGCAGGAATTACAGAAAATAGCCTTTTATTAGCAGTACCATGAGTGCGGTAAACATCTTTTTGGATAAAATGTCTAAAGCCAAAATATTAGAGTCGTGATGCTTGACATCTTCCTAAAATGATTTTAGACGCTGGTGACTAGGTAAAGATTTATTGTATTTGGCAGCCTAATTTGAAAGTTTGTGTGTTATGTGATCCATGTGGTACCTGGCAAACACATCAGAATTCAGTGTAATTGTGAAAAAATACCAAACAAGGAGAAATATAGTATTAGCTCTCATGGATAATGTCATATGCATGTTAAGTTATTAAGAGTACAAAAAGCTGTCCATACAGAAATAAGAGATGGAGTACCATATTTGACTAAGAACCAGGTGTTTGAACCTATTAGTGCAATTTGAACTTTTACTCCATTATTCACACTAGCTGTCTTCTTCAAAAATAAGAGCTAAATTATTTCAGCTCAAGTTGTTCAGTTCTGGACTGTAGGAGAAGAATACTGTTCTCAATGTCTCTGTGAGCCATACAAAAGAAACCTCTACAGGACTTGGAGAATTTGACAGATGTATTCCACTTTCTTCCTATGCAACAGAGAAATTTATTCCTGCTGTAATCTGTAATGATGAACATATCAACAGACGCTGCTGAATCTAGGGCTATCAGCTGACACATTTATTAATTTTAATCTAAAATCAGTTTCAGAAGAAAGCTTTGTACAAGGGTGTTCAACCATCTGCATTCAGTCCTGCAAAGTCCAATGGTTCACATCATTTGATGTTAATATACTGAAACATGTACTTTATCCATATAGAAATTGTTACTCATAAGCCTTTGAAAATATTTTCCAAAAGCTATGAGGTTTGATAGGACTCTTCAATAGTTTGCTTAGCAATTTGGGAATTTTTACATCCTGTTTAATAGCATTTAAAAGTTTAAATAATGAACATCTTTAATGATCTAGCAGTTTCTCCAGCAGAATCAATATCACGTGAAGAATTGGCAATAAACTGCAATCTGTATCACACAATAATTTTTTTCCTGCCCCTATATTTTACTCTAAGTTTTTCTCATGACTTTTCCTATTTAATCTGAAGCACTGCATTGAATAAATTTGCAGGCTTATACACAGTACTTTAAAGTAAGCATGGAATTAACTTAAGTTCTGTTTTCCAGAGTAAATTCTTAAGCAAGGAAGGAAGTTAGAGATCTCGTTTACTAAACTTGAAAATAAGCTATTACTGTTTATCTTAACTATTAGGTACAAATGTGACATATGAATTTTTGAAAACACACCAGTGTATTAATGGAAGACTGAGAAAGTATTGCAAGTATATTTTCTGCAGCAAGTTTAGTGTACGCAGACTCTATGTCACTCTATGAGACAACTGACATCTTTCCAAAGACATGCGTAAGTGTGAGATGGTAGAATTTCTTTAAATGAGGCATGTTAGTGGCTGGCCTACCTCTGAAAATGATTGCCATTCTCGATTAAAAACAAACAAACAAACAAAAAAACAGTATTTTTTATAATTGAATTGAATGTAATTGCATAGCTAGAAAGAATTTTTCTCTCTCTCTCTCTTTTTTTTTTTTGGATAAAAATATACCATGGAGGTTAAATGCTGTGGTGATTGATGAGAAGCTGTTATACACATTACAATAATGTTACACATTAGTTAAGAGGTCTCTTTAAGCCGAACAGTCTTGGCTGAATAAATAATTCAAAGCCATAAGTACCAGATTCAAATGAACACAGCGTATTCCTAGAAGAGTTTTTGAAGATAGGATTTTTTAACTTTTCTGAAGCTGGTGGAGCTCTGAAATTCTGAACAGGTCCCCCACATGTCTTTTACAATAAACCTTTGTGCTAAATTCATTTCCTTTTTAGAATAACGAGGGATGTATGTACATGTATATCATCCTTATCTGTGCAAAAGCATGTGAAAGAAAAACAGCCCCAATGGATAAATAAAGCTGGCATCAGCTGATTTTCTTCACAGCATAGAATAGAAACCAGATAAGAGTGGAATACGTTGAATTGCCATGGGAGAAGTTAGCACTGCTTTCTCATTTGGCTTATACCGCCTGGAACACATTTTTATAGTACATCATATATAAGTTCTGACTCTGAAGCTGACTCCTCTCCATCTGGATGTTGCTGTGTTGAGCAGTCCCTGAAGGGCCTTTAACCAGGCCAAACAATGTTTGCCAATGAAGAGCTGCATTTAGGGTATTCAAGAGCTTGATTATGGATTTCTAGAGCTTCAGCCTTTGCTGCCATGTAGGTGCAATCTTGTTTGATCTATCATGTTCTGTACTACAGTGGAAACATCATGAGAGCAACAGGTTTCTGGCTCACAGGTCACAATACTGATGTTGAAACCAGCTCAACCATCTGCTGGTGATTTTAACTAGATCACAATCAGCTTGGTTGTATGGTAGCAAGGTTGGAAGGATTAGCTTCTTTCTGCATGTCTTTTTGTGTGTCTGGTGGAGAAGGTAGTTTCAGTCACAAACTTCTGAGGAAACAGGCGTTGCTTTGCCAACCTACCTGGGGGCCGCTCATTTGTGTCCAGGGAGTTTGGGACTGTGTGGTTACTCTGCTGCTTATGTGCTACAGTTTGTGCATGGAGAGAAGAGGCTTCATTCTGCTTTAAGTTCTTATCTTATTTTCCTTTATAAAAAGGAACTTCAACCAAAATACCTGATCTTAAAAAAAAAAAAAAAAAACACCCAACAAAACCTCCATCACCATCAACGACATCTCTCTCACAAAAAACACCTCTCTACTTAAAACAAAAAAGGGCCCAAGGAAGTAATTGTTCAAAATCTGGTAACTGAGAAAATCTACAACCATATTTATGACAACCATAAGGATTTATGGTTGAAAGGCATCTGATAGTGTACCCAGGTGCTGGTACTGGGTGCTGTGGGGCTGGGGCTGCTGCATTAGATGGGGTCAGGGCTGCCCTGTGCCAGCTTCGGTGGCCCCAAAACAGGGCATGCGTGGGCCCTTTGGTACAACAGTATGGGGAAGAAAGGGCAGAAAACACCAGACAGGCAGAGGGTGGGGAGACAATGGGAAACCTCAGGGTGAGAGGAAGGGGAGGTGCCCCATTTAGAGCAGGCACACCCCTGAGGGGACTGCAGCCTGTGCAGGACTCCAGAGCGTAAGAAAGGCATGAGAAGGGCAGCAGAGAAGAAACACTACACAGTTACCCCAACACTGCCTGCATCGCTCATTGCCTTCCTGAAGGGACCGAGTGTGAACTTCAGCACTGATAAGAGGGAAGGAGAGGTGCTTGAAGTGAAGTGGAGCCTGGGAAAGGGGGACAAGAGGTATTTTAATGTTTATTTTCTTTGTTCCTGAGTACTCAAACCAGTAATTAAATATTTATGGTAATTGGAATAAATTAATTAAATTCCTCAAGTCAAGTCTGTTTTTCCAGCAGCCAGAGAGCATTTTCCCAGACTTTACTTTGACCCGATACCTTTCTCACTCCTATGCATCTCCTTTTCTGCCTTATCCCACTGGGTGTGGGGGGTGCAGTGAGAAAGTATATGGGTGGGTGCCTGGCTGCCAGCCTTGGCCAGCAACCCAGAGAGTGATTTTAAAACTCTTTGACATTTTAAGCAGAGATGCTGAACTTTGAGCATAAACCAATTGTGAGAGAACAATGTTAGTGGAATCATACATTTTTGAATCTCATTGCTATTAATGAGAGTTAATATCATTGCCACTGATATGACATTGAGATATTTAGGGTTTCTGGAACTTACACTACTGCGACATGGAGATAAAACATGACTTTAGTTTACTAATGTTTTGTTGCCAAGTTTTCAACACTAAATAGAACACTACAAAGCACATATGCACTCAAAAATCTTTTTAAACCTTTTCATATGGTATGTACAAACCAATCTTGCTTATAGTCAACTACCTTTCTAAAGATGATACGTAGCAGATGTATTGATAGAGGTGTTGTTATACCTTAAACATTAAAATTACACACCTCTGGTATTTGAAAAGCCATTTATTTATTTATTTATTTATTTTACAAGAGCATCTAAAATTTCCATACAGAAACTATTTTGGGCTCCATTTATATTTATATAAATTTAGATTTATATATAATAAAAATATATATAATAAAATATATTTATATTTCACATTTATATTTTTATCTTTGCTATATTAAAAGACAAAAAATGAAGTTGAAGAGAATGTAATTAATGAGGTTTTAAGTGCAAGACTGTGATTTTTGTTTTTCTTTTGCAAATTTGTTTTCTTCTGTGTGGGAGAATTTTTTTAAAGAAATTGATAGGCTTTTAGTTCAGAAAAAAAAATGATCCTAATAAAAAGTTTTACATCATATAAAATATACTATGACTCTTAAGAGTAATCCTGAAGTTTACTTTTACATTATAAAAATGATCTTTTGTTCATTTTTGGCACATCCATGCATGATGCCAAAATCTCATCTGGAAATCGTTTACAGGGAATTTTCATAAGAATTATGAACAAATGAATACCAGGTTCATAATAGGACTTTTATATTCTAGTGTAATATTACCAGGAATGATATAAAATTTAGCATCTCTACTAAAATCCAAATACTGTAAACAACTATATATACCCACCATATATTGAACTGAGAGCTGTCTTTATTCACCTAGAATGACACCCTTTTCTGAGCCTTCCTAAACCAATGAAGCTTACAGTTCACACTTCTTAATTGCAAATTGTATTAGTTCTTCTGCATTTTCCCAGAAACTTAGACTTTACAAGAGTACTAGTTTGTCAACTGTATAAAATCCTTGTCAATTTTTCTCATGTTGGAATCTGAGAGTATAGAATCATTAATGGATTTCAGATACAATGTATGAAGTCTAGCTCTGATCCCTTGCACATATCTTCATGTAGAAAGTTGCACACAAGATTGAAAACTAATCTGAAAACCATGTTTTTACAATTAAAATAAACAACTTCCACTATTACTGGTAGATGATCTATTACTTAACTATCCCATTGAACTTGATTACTTAAATATATAATCTTTCTAAGTACAAAACCAAAAAAGATTTAAAAGTGTCCTGATTTTTATTGAGTTTCTCTATTTCAGATGTTCCTTCTTGACTGTGCTTCCCCCACAATCTAACACCAATCTTTTCCTATATAAAGAAAAAAAAAATAAATTCAAAAATCCCTACCTTTTCTTTTCTTTGCCTTGCCTTGCCTTGCCTTTCCTCTTTCCTCTTTTTTTTTTTTTTTTTTTTTCTCTGTTACAAATCACACACCTGAAACATAGCTAGCTAACTGTCTTAGAGAGATAACCTTATTAAAAAGCCACTGCAACAGTTTGTGTAAGCCAGTCATCCAAGGAGAAACATTCACCAGTCTGGTCAATCTGAGAACCTGGCACAGATATACAATATTCTGTGGCCCACTACAAACTAAGTGTATAAGCTTGATGGTATGGGGAGAGAAAGCCTGCCAAACCACTATACTATTGCCCTCCATAATACTCATTAAAAGAATTAAAAAAAATAAAAAAGTCTTGCAACAGACCTGGTATCTGAATCTGACACTAATCCCCAGAATTAACATGTAATGAGACTCCTATGGAATGTCTTTGTGGCATTTTCAAATTCCAATTAGCACAGAGTTAATCCTTGTTGTGATGCTTCTTTTTTAATTATTATTATTTTTATATCAGTGCACAGAGTTACAATCTTCCTTAATTTCAGCACTTCTGACTTCTGAAGACTTGATTTTACTACATTACTCCTCTTTAAAAACACTTTTGGTGGCCATCTGTACTGATCACATTTTGAATGATTCCTAAAAGTATGGTCATAGTGTAAGGAATGTTTCAGCAATTCTTGTCAATAGAGGGCTTAAAGGGTAAACCTTGAGTCTCTGATATCTGGGGGGGGGGGATTCTGTGAACTATTGTGACTATTGCATGGGACACTATGCAAGTCCCTGATATCTGTCCAAGAGATTAAGGAGAAGGGGAAAGCTGGAGGACGACTAAAAGACAAAGCTTGCATGGGACGCTGCGAAAGTCTCTGACGTCCGGCCAAGATGGACAAAGGAGAAGGACAAGGACAAAGACTGGGAGGAAGGTCACGAGCCTTCAGCACGAGAGACACCCAGAGGGACCACCAGAGACTGATACGCATACACCAGAGGGAGGGTTCGGAATCCGGAAACTAATAATAATAACAACCCTGCCTTTTCTAGAAGTAGTAATGAACATGTATTAGCCTAGGAGCATAAAAAGCAGTTGCCTGATGTAGCGTGTGTGCATGTTGGAGGAGCCCAGACTCCCCGCACACCCAGCGCTCTTTACTTGCCTTTTATTAACCCCATAAATAAATTTCATAAAGCTAAGTTGACTAGGAATTTATAACAGTATGATGAAAAATGTTGCACTCCAAGTTGGGAAGGGGAGAGGAAAATGTTCATGTATATGTGACAATTGTACTCAAACAGCTGATTACACCTTTGCATACACCTTTTAAGGGAAAACTTTAAACCTGAGAAGCAACAGGCAATTTTCTACGTTTCCTGATATGATATCATGATATATGATATAGGTATGATATCAAAGGATGATATCATGCCTATAGTCTGCTGCAGGCTGAAAAGTAGCCTGTACCTCAGGTACCGTTTTATGCCTTTGCTTTTGTTACTACATCCCTGTAAGTCTTCAAAAGGGAAATTATCTTACCCAGAAGAAACACCGTCCAGAAGACACTTGAGTGGTTGGGGCTTGAATTCTCACTGAAACCAAAGGCAGGTATCTTACTGACCTGAAGAAAGGCTTGTTTAGTCCTGAAGGAGTGTGAAAGAGACATGTATCCTTGTATCTGAAGAGGAGGTGAAGGAACAGCTAGTGCAAGGAACACACAAATCTGTTGCACCAGACTAATAGGTGGTTGGCTCTGAGCTGGGAGACTGCAACAGAAACACAGAATTATCTAGGTTGGAAGAGACCTCCAAGATCACCAAGTCCAACCTCTGACCTAACACTAACAAGTTCTCCACTAAACCATATCACTAAGCTCTACATCTAAACATCTTTTAAAGACAGCCAGGGATGGAGACTCAACCGCTTCCCTGGGCAGCCCATTCCAATGCCTAACAGCCCTTTCAGTAAAGAAGTTCTTCCTAATATCCAGCCTAAACCTCCCCTGGCACAACTTTAGCCCATTTCTCCTCATCCTGTCACCAGGCATGTGGTAGAATAGACCAACCTCCACCTCGCTACAGCCTCCTTTAAGGTATCTGTAGAGAGCGATAAGGTCGCTGCTGAGCCTCGTCTTCTCCAGGCTGAACAAGCCCAGCTCCCTCAGCCGCTCCTCGTAGGACTTGTTCTCCAGGCCCCTCACCAGCTTCATCACCCTTCTCTGGACCTGCTCAAGCACCTTGATGTCCTTCTTGTAGCGAGGGGCCCAAAACTGAACACAGTACTCGAGGCACGGCCTCACCAGAGCGGAGTACAGGGGGACAATCATTTTCCCAGCCGTGCTGGACACACTGTTTCTTATGCAAGCCAGGATGCTGTTGGCCTTCTTGGCCACCTGAGTACACTGCTGGCTCATATTCAGCCGACTATCAACCAGTACTCCCAGGTCCTTCTCTGCCAGGCAGCTTTCTAACCACTCAACCATCTTCAAACTTCCAGATCTAGAGGAACACTTTGGCTGCAGCCTAAAAGCCATGTGTACAGAAGCTCCCCCAAGCCAGCTAATTTTCTCCCTGCGACCTGCCAGAAAACAGCTGTCCTGGTTTCAGTTAGGATAGAGTTAATTTTCCTCCTAAGAGCTGGTAGGGTGCTATGTTGTGGATTGGGATGAACACGCTGATGTTTTAATTGTTGCAGAGCAGTGCTTACACTAAGCCAAGGACATTTCAGCTTCTCGCTCTGTCCTGCCAGAGGGCAGGCTGGGGGTGCGGCAGGAGCTGGGAGGGGACAGACCTAGGACAGCTGACCCAAACTAGCCAAAGGGTTATTCCATACCCTCTGACATCATGCTAAACAATATATAGGGATGGCTAGCCAGGATGGGGGGGCCGTGTGCTTGGGGATAGGCTGGGCATTGGTCAGCAGGTGGTGAGCAATTGCATTGTGCATCACTTATTCTGTACACATTAGTAGTAGCAGTACTATTATTATTATTATTGTGTTTTGTTTTGTGTTTTTTTTTTTGTTTGTTTTCCTGTCTTAAGAAACTGTCTCTGTCTCAACCCACAGGCTTCGTTTTCCTATTTCTCTCCCCCATCCCAGAGAGGGAGGGGGGAGGGTGAGCGAATAGCTGTGTGGTGCTTAGCTGCTGGCCGGGGGAAACCACAACAACAACAATGTAGTCATGTAACCAAATTAAAGCCAAAACTTTCAGCCTGGTCCTTGACCTGAATAGGGAGTGAGGATCCGGATCCTGGCATTTATACGTGATAGTTTATATGCAGCCAAAGTAAATACTGCAGTCAGAGGTCATGGCACTAGATTTTGAAAAGTCCTGTATAATGCAGAGATCTCAGAAAAGTAAATTTAAATAACATTAACATCAAGAAAAGTCTTTCTGGTTGCTATATTCTTTATCTGTTGTGACTAGACAGTTGAAAATCTATGACGGCAATTTTGCCTTTTAGGTCATTTTCTTTTTTCTTGTATTTATTTATTTTATTTATGTTTATTTATCTTATTTCAACAGGCTTTGTACTAATTTTCCTCACAGAATGACTAGCAGAAATATGACCCTTATGTGCCTTTTGTAATTAATTCATTAGGTCAACTCTAACCACTAAGTCCCTTGTCAGATTATTTCTATTAGAGATAAGGAGCAATTGAACCTAAAACATTGAAGCCAGGTTGATGAGCTTATTCCACAAGGTCTCTTGGCTCCACCCTTGTGAAGTGAAATCTGCCAGGTGGGGATCATTTGACCTTTGGAAGCATGAGGATTTATGGGAAGAATTGCTACTCCAGGGGAGTTTGAGGTTCAGATTACTTAGAGTGCTTTTCTACTGTCCTGGTGAAATGGACTTAGTATTCCTGGCTTTTTGAAGAAAAAGGCTGCTTTTTCTTCATGTTTTCTACCATCTCTGTGAAATAGTTTTGGAGACTCTATGAGCTAGTTACATTGGTGGTGACGTCTCAGAACCAGGAAAACCCTGGTGGTGCTACTTCCCCGTGAAGTAGTTTGGCAGTGACTGAAGTTCAGAAGCTGACAGGTAAGTGTTCCTGGGTCCTAGAGTTGTTTTGTGTTGGGGAGCTTGAGGACTTCCTTCACCTTGTCTGTTTTCAGTGAAGTTACTTCCATGGATTCTCAGTGGGTCCCCCAGTCCGAGCAGGCTGCCCAGGTAGGCATCCAGGCAGGCCTTGAATATCTCCAAAGAAGGAGACTCCACAACCTCCCTAGGCAGCCTGTTCCAATGCTCCGTCACCCTCACCATGAAGAAGTTCTTTTGTCTGTCAGTGCACAACTTCCTGTGCTCTAACTTGTAGCCATTGCCCCTTGTCCTATCCCAATGAACCACTGAGAATAGGTTGGCTACATCCTTCTGTCCCCCACCCCTCAGATATTTACATATGCTGAGGAGATCCCCTCTCAGTCTGCTCTTCTCCAGGCTGAACAGACCCAGGTCTCTCAGCCTTTCTTCATAGGGAAGATGCTCCAGGCCCCATATCATCTTTGTGGCCCTCTGCTGGACTCCTCTCCAGCAGGTTGTCCCCCAGCCTGTACTGATACTTCGGGTTGTTCCTTCCCAGGTGCAGGACTCTACACTTGCTCTTATTAAATCTCATTTGGTTTCTTCCTGCCCATCTCTCCAGCCGGTCCAGGTCTCGCTGAATGGCAGCACAGCCTTCTGGTGTGTCAGCCACTCCTCCCAGTTTTGTGTCATCAGCGTACTTGTTGAGGGCAGACACTATTCCCTCATCAAAGTCGTCAATGAAGATGTTGAACAAGATTGGACCCAGCAACAACCCCTGCGGAACACTGCTAGTCACAGGCCTCCAGCCAGACTCTGCTCCGCCAATCACCACCCTCTGAGCTCAGCCAGTCAGCCAGTTCTCAACCCACCTTGCCATCCACTCATCTATCCCACACTTTCTCAGCTTTGCTAGTAGGATGTCATGGGAGACAGTATCAAAAGCCTTGCTAAAGTCAAGGTAGATGACATCCACCGCTCTCCCCCCATCTACCCAGCCGGTGATGCCATCATAGAAGGCAACGAGGTTGGTTGAGCACGACTTCCCCTTGGTGAATCCATGCTGACCACTCCTCATAACCTTCTTCTCTTCCAGTTGCTTGGAGATGGCATCCAGAACAAGCTGCTCCAATACCTTTCCAGGGACAGAGGTGAGACTGACTGGCCTGTAGTTTCCTGGATCCTCCTTTCTGCCCTTCTTGAAGAAAGGAGTGACATTGGCTATCCTCCAGTCTTCAGGCACCTCACCCATTCTCCAGGACCTCTCAAAGATGATAGTGGTTCAGCGATCACTTCTGCCAGCTCCCTTAGCACACGTGGATGCATCCCATCAGGACCCATGGATTTGTGTGCATTGAGCCCACTCAGATGCTCCCAAAGCACTCCCAGCTCCACCAGGGAGGAGCCCTCCATTTCCCAGACCCTTTGTCCTATTGCCAGGGGTGAGGAGTCCTAGGGGAGTGTCCCTGAAGCAAAGGCTAAAGCAAAGAAAGTATTCAGTATCTCTGCCTCTCTGCCTTCTCAGCGTCTCCTGTGACCAGGACACCCCCTCATTCAGCAAGGGACCCACATTGTCCCTAGTCTTCCTCTTGCTGTTTACATACTTGAAAAAACCCTTCTTATTATCCTTTATCTCTTTCACAAGCCTCATCTCTAGGTGGGCTTTAGCCTTCCTTGTCGTGTCCCTGCAGGACCTGACAACACATCTATGCTCCTCCCAAGAGGACAGGCCCTTTTTCCACATTTCATAGACCATCCTCTTCCTTTTGATCTTATTAATGAGCTCCTTGCTCATCCACATGGGTTTCCTGCCTCCCTTCCCCAATTTCCTATTCTTCGGGATGCACCGATCCTGAGCATGGAAGAAGTGCTGCTTAAATGTAGCCCAGCCCTCACAAGCACCCTTGCCTTCTAGCAGCCTATCCCATGAGATACTCCCAAGCAGGTCCCGGAAGAGGTCAAAGTTGGCTCTTTGAAAGTGCAGGGTAGCAATCCTGCTTTTAGCCTTCCTTTGCCTAGTTCCATCTGGAACTCCACCATCTCATGGTCACTGCATCCCAAGCTGCCCCCAACCTTCACATCCCTAACAAGGCCATCCCTGTTGGTAAGAACGAGGTCCAGGAGCACCCCCCCCACCTCGCTGGCTCCTCCACCACCTGCGTCAGAAAATTGTCCTCAGCACATTGTAGGAACAATTTGGACTGCTTGTGCCTGGCCAAGTTGCTTACCCAGCAGATGTCTGGGTAATTGAAGTCCCCCATGAGGACCAGCGCTCGTGATTGTGAGGCTACTGGCAGCTGCTCATAGAAGGCCTCATTGACTTCCTCCTCCTGATCTGGAGACCTGTAGTAGACCCCAACTGCTGTGTCTTTCATACCAGCCCACACCTTAATTCTTATCCACAAGCTCTCCACCTGTCCTTCACCTTCCCCCAGCTGGAGCTGGGTACACTCTAATTGCTCCCTCACATAAAGGGCAACCCTATCCCCTCCCTTCCCCAGCCTGTCTTTCCTAAAGAGGACATAGCTCTCAATAACAGCATTCCAGTCATGTGAGCTGTCCCACCATGTCTCAGTGATCGCAATGAGATCATGGCCCTGCGACCGAACACATATCTCGAGCTCATCGTGTTTATTTCCTATGCTCCATGCATTGGTGTACAGGCACTTTAGGGAAGCAGCAGGTACAGTTACCCCTGGGGGGAAGCAAGAAGAAGATACTGGCCGGGGGATCAGGAACACTACCTTCTCTGAGGAGCCCTCAGACAATCCTACGGGAAGGCTCAGAAGTTTTTTCCCTGTCTTCAACAGTGACAGCAGTGATAACTTCCCCCAGCCCTTCTCTGTCACCTTTAGCTCCCCTTCCTTCCCCCATCAAACCTAGTTTAAAGCCCTGGTAATCAGCTCAGAGAGCTTGCTCCCCAACACACTTGCACCCAACTTGCTCAGTTGGTGTCTGTCCGTAGCCCACATACCCGGCCTCTCAAAGGATGGCCCAAGATCAAAATACCCAAATCCCTGGTCCAGACACCACCCCCTCAGCCAGTCATTTACCTGTCCTGTTCTGCTCCTTCTATCTGCATCACAGTCATGCAGTGGGAGGACAGAAGAGAACACTACCTGCACCCATGATCCCTGCAACAACCTCCCCAGGGATGCAAAGAACTATTTAATATTCTTCATTTTTCTAATAGCAGCTTCCCGGGATCCAACCTGAATGACTATGAGAGGATAGTAGTCCTCCAGTTTAATGAGTCGTGGCAGAGCCTTCCTAACATCTCTGATATGCGCCCCAGGAAGACAGCACACTTCTCTGGCTAGGTTATTTGGGTGGCAGATAGGAGCCTCAGTGCCCCTCAGCAAGGAGTCCCCAATCACCAGGATTCTCCATTCTTTTTTTTTTTTTTTTTTTTTTTTGTGGCACAGGTTACAATGCGGTGCTCCATCCGGCCCTGATCCTTATGTTTTGCACTTCCCCCAATCTTGACTCTCTTCTCGGGGTTGCTTCCCAGGTTCAGACTACTGTCCAGATCCTCAGCCTCTTCTGCAACCTCCCTGAGAGCCTCAAATCAATAGATTTGAGGGTGGTAGGTAGGTGGCACCATGGGTGTCGGGGGCAGGTGTCTCTTTCTGCTCTGAGCCGAGACAAGGGTCCAGCCCCTTGTCTCTTCTGGACAGTCTGGCCCTCTGTTCTGCATGTGTACAACGGGGGCAGCCTCTACCCCTTGTCGGGACATAGGAGAGGGCTGCCGAGCAACAGCAGGGGCGGGCAGACCCCTCCTATCTGTCACCCTCAGAAAAGTCCCCAGTCCTGGTCCCCCCATAGACGGGCTCCCTGAAAAAAAAGTGTGAAAGGCGTCATTGTTAATAGTTTCTGAGGTAGGGTCAGGGGAAGATGTGTTTTCCCACTTGTTCATTCTCCCTTTCTTCTCCTCCAGGCGAGTTATGGTAGCCTTCCAAAGCTTCGACTATCTTTGGGATGTTCAGATGAGCACGTTCTTCTCGGTATGTCTCCAGAATGCACTTGAGGTTTTGTCAAAGGTTAAAGAAATCCTAAAGCGTGTCATGCACAGATGTGTTGAGAGGTAGGAGAGTTATGTGTGGCAGGGGGAGAATATTTGGTCCCCAGAGTCCCAAGCGTGAATGCTGGAAGGCACTTTGAAATCATTGCAGGTTGTTCTTGTTGTCAATTGCCACGTAAATTAAGGCCATGCAAGTGTGGTGGTTTTACCGTGCTGGGCAGCTAAACCCCACAACCGCTCTCTCACTCCCCCTCCTTTAGATAAGGAGGGGGAGAAGTAAAGCAAAGAACAACTCACGGGTTGAGATAAGGATAATTTAATTAAAGGGAAATAATTATAATAATTAAATAAAGACTACCATGAACTAAACAATTTAACTAAGGGGAAGTAAAAGGGAAAGGGGAAAAAGGGAGGAAAACAAACAAACAAAATAAATGAAAGCTATATGGAAGTGCAGAGGAAAGAAATTACTCTCTACTTCCCACAAATGAGCGATGATTGACCACGTCCTTGAAGCAAGGCCTCAACGCATGCAGCCGGTGTTCGAGAGGAGGACCGACATCTTCTCAACGAGACCCCACCCCTCCCCTCTTCTTCCTGTTTCCACCTTTTATTGCTGAGTGTGACACCACATGGTATGGAATATCCCTTTGATTGGTTTAGGTCAGCTGCCCTAGTGATGTTTCTCTCCTCACTTTTTGCCCACCCCCTAGGAGGGTTAGAGAAAGGCCCAATGCTGTGCCACTGCTGCTCAGCAGTAGACACAACACTGGTGTGATAACACTGCTGTTCCAGCTACAAGTACAGAGTACGGCACTGAATGGGCTGCTGCCGGGAAAGTTAACATTCCAGCCAGACCCAGTACAGCAAGTACCTTCTACTGTTTCCTATTCCCTTTCATTTTTTGTCTGCTTAATACCAAATATTACAGATTTGTTGAAATGCCTTAAAACAACATTACTTTTTAATTAACAACTTTTTTTTTCTTTTTTCTCTCTAGGTCTGCCATTAGCTGACAAAGTAGAAAGGTGTGCTTTTCCCTCTTGTTCTTGTATAGAGTTAGAGGCAATGGCAATTTAATCCGCGACTGAGGTTCTGCAATGGTGCAAGTCTATCCTACTGCTTCAAGTTCAGTGATGCAACTTGAGTTTACGCTAATTAACTTTCAGGGATTGAACCAATTTAAAGCTTTTGGACTATGACAATTCTTGGAAAACATTCCCACAGGTTTATTTTCTTCTTTTACATTTGTTTGCTATCTCCATCTCTTTCAAAGCAGTCAGGATTGGTTTGCTTCTCTGTTCTCTGGAAGAGTTCTCTGCACTAGGAACCATTGTTAGAATCAGAATCCTGATCTAAGAGTATTGTAAGGAATGTTCCAGCAATTCGTGTCAATAGAGGGCTTGAAGGGTAAACCTTGAGTTTCTGTTGTCTGGGGATAAGAGAACAAAGGGGTCTCAGAATAACTGCTAACTATTGTGACTATTGCCTTGGACACCAGGCAAGTCTCTGATACCCGGCCAAGATGGACAAAGGAGAAGGACAAGGACAAAGCCTGGGAGAAAGACTTTGAGCCTTCAGCACAAGAGACCCCCAGAAGGACCACCGGGGACTGATATGCATATGCCAGTGGGAGGGTTCGGAATCCGGAAACTAATTATAATAACCCTGCCTTTTCTAGAAGTAGTAATGAATGTGTATTAGCCTAGGAGCAGAAAAAGCAGCCGCCTGATGTAATGTCTGTGCATGTTGGAGGAGCCCAGACTCCCTGTGCATGCAGCGCTGTTCACTTACCTTTTATTGACCCTATAAATAAATCTTAAAGCTAAATTGACTTGGAATTTATAACAGTCGGTTACTGTAAACCAGACCACTACTTTAAAAAATTCTGGGCAAAACCAAACACACTTTTGAGCATGTCATCTTCATTCATAATGCTTCAAGTAATTACAGAGAGCTGGGAAGCCAAAAAGCCTGAGAAGGACCTGAAGGGATAATGCTGAACATCTCTGGATGACAAGGCTTCCCAGATGGCTGCTCCCTCTTGATACTGAGCTCAGCACAACACAAAGTTCTGCAACTGAAGAAGAAGGATCCTGCCCGGCCTGCTGCCAGTTCTAGGATGCAGAGAAGCCCCTGCTCCAGCCCAAGGTCACCATACAGCACCAATGCAGTACCTGTGTACCTCAACCAGCAGCCCCCTCTTCTGACAGCCCTGGCTGATCAGGTTGGAAATATCTCACCTGTGTGATAGGTATTAGTTCAGACTTCTTCCTGATGTCTTATCTCAGCAGGAATTATAGGACCTTGTTTTTCATGGGAGTGAAATCTTCCTTCCATCTCAGAGAGAGGCAGACCCTTCTGCCTCCTGTGTCCTACCATACTCAGAAAAATCCTGGCTAATGAGTCCAGCTGCTACTGAGCTGGAACCATACATCCATAAATCTCTCACACAAATAACTGCAATAACTTTTTTGTCGGACATATTTAAGCACTATAATGTTATGGTGCTTTTACCCTGCTTGTCAGCTGAACTCCACCACAACAACTCTCTCACTCCCCCTCCTCAAAGAAAAAGGAGGAGAAAATACGATGCAAAGGGCTCAAGGGCTGAGATAAGGACCAGAGATCACTCAATAATTAGTGTCATGGGCAAAACATAGGAATATTAATATTCTTTATTGTCTATCACTAACAGACTAGAACAGTGAGAAAATAAAAGCAAACTACAACCACCTTCCCCCCCCCCCTTCCACTCTCTTCTACCTCCTCCCCTCGAGCAGCGCAGGGGAATGGGGGCTGCAGCCAGTCCCTAACACTACATTTCTGCTGCTCATTCAAGGTCCCTCCCTGCCCCTGCTCCCCGTGGGGTCCCTCCCAGTCTGATTCTGTGGGGGCTGCCCACAGGCAGCAGCTCCTCAAGCACTGCCCCCACACGGCTCCATCCCACGGTGTCCGCCCAGCCGTGGGGGACCCGTGCTGGAGCAGTTTGCTCCTGGGGGATGGATGGATTAGCAACACTCTCTGTTGCTAATGTGTATGTCTCAGAAACAGCTAGAGAAGTATCACTATGCTCAAACTGACTTTAATTAGAGTAGTTCAAAAATTATTCCCTGCTCCCCTACATCTGTGGAAGGTGTGTGATAAATCTTTTCTTGAGAAAGGATTACAGACAAAAAGAGCTTGATTCTGATACGTTGCTCATACTTGTAGAGCAGTTCACCTTTTATTTCCATGTAAGAAAAAAGAAGGTGAAATCAACAATTCTCTTCCTCTGAGCTCGGAATATGAAATAACCCCAATTATCCAGGAAGCCTTAATAAGGAAACGATGCATTTCTTGTTTCTTCGGAAAACTATCCATCTTGTTTCTTCGGAAAACTTTTCCAGTCCTTTGCAACTGCGGTGGTCTGAATCAGGTGGGCAGCTGAGTTCCACCACGGCCGCTCTCTTGCTCCCCCTCCTCAAAGGGAAAGGGGGAGAAAATACGATGCAAAGGGCTCGAGGGCTGAGATAAGGACGGGGAGATCGCTCAACAATTATCGTGACGGGCAAAGCAGACTCAGCATAGGGAGATAGTAAGAGTTATTGCCTACTACCAACAAACTAGACACGTGAGAAACAAAGGAAAGAAACCAAAAACGTCTTCTCCCCATCTGCCCTCTTCCACCTCCTCCTCCTGAGCAGCGCAGGGAAACAGGGGACTGAGGGCTGCGGTCAGTCCCTGATGCTTTGTCCTCGCCGCTCCTTCTCGGTCCCTCCCTGCCCCTGCTCCCCGTGGGGTCCCTCCCACGGGATGCCGTCCTTCCCCAGCTGATCCCACACGGGCTGCCCACAGGCAGCAGCTCTTCAGGAACTGCTCCCACACAGCTCCGTCCCACGGGGTCCATCCATCCATCCCCCAGGAGCAAACTGCTCCAGCACGGGTCCCCCACGGCTGGGCGGCAGCTCCCCCCAGACCCCCTGCTCCTGCGGGGGTTCCTCTCCACGGGCTGCAGCTCCGGCCCGGGGCCTGCTCCTGCGGGGGCTCTCCATGGGCCGCAGCCTCCTCCAGGCCACATCCACCTGCTCCACCGGGGGCTCCTCCACCCACGGGGGGGCTGCAGCGTGGAGATCTGCTCCGTGTGGGACCCATGGGCTGCAGGGGGACAGCCTGCTCCACCGGGGGCCTCTCCCTGCACAGCCCGCAGGGGAACTGCTGCTGCCTGCCTGCCTGGAGCACCTCCTGCCCTCCTGCTGCACTCACCTGGGGGGGCTGCAGGGCTGCTTCTCCTCTCTTTCGCCCTGTGAAGCAGCTTTTTTTTTTTCTTATTTTTTTTCTCCTTTCTTAAATATGCTCTCACAGAGGAACAAACGACATAGTTTCTTGGCTTGGCTCTGGCCAGCAGTGGAGCCCTTATCTAACATGGGGCAGCTTCTAGATTCTTCTCACAGAAGCCACCCCTATGGCCTCCTGCTACCAAACCTTGCCACGTAAACCCACCAGAGCAACTCTTTCGGTGAAGAAATTTTTCGCAATAACCAACCGAAACCTCCCCTGGTACAACTTAAGGTTTTTTGTTCTTGTCTTGTCACTTGGGGCTTGGGAGAAGAGAATGATCCCCACCTCTCTGGAGCCTCCTTTAAGCTTACTGTAGAGCACAGGAAGGTCTCCCCTGAGCCTCCTTTTCTCCAGGCTGAACAACCCCAGCTCCCTCAGCCGCTCCTCACAAGACTTGTTCTCTAAACCCTTAACAAGCTTCAGAGCCCTTCTCCGGACACGCTCCAGCACCTCGAGGTCTTCGCTGAACACAGTGCTCGAGGTGCGGCCTCACCAGAGCCGAGCACAGAGGGACAACCGCTTCCCTAGTCCTGATGGCCACTCTGTGTCTGATACAAGCCAGGTGTATAGATATTTACATACATATATATGCAGCACTAGTACATGTTCCTTGGAAAACCGGTCAAACTCTCTTCAAACCCCATAAATTGATGGTTTCCTCTAACTGGCACTGACGCTTCAGCTGGATCCTCTAAATCCCATTTTACTGCTTCTGCTTCCTAAGCAGGTGACAGAAACTCCTAACCGGAGAGCAGAGGAGTTGTAGTTCTGTAGACAGGAAATATCTGGAAGTTTTGAAGATGCTTCCCTTGCTCAGCTGCCATCCCTACGTTAATCAATCACCCAATCTTTTGCCTTCCAGCAAAAGTCTTGATGCAGTTCTTAAAGTTATTTCTGAAAATCCTCAGCCACCTCTGTGCATGCCAAACCTTTCATGGCACTGTGCAATGCGCGGATGGCAGCGATAAATCAGGTTGTGGAATGAATGGCAACGTGTGGGGAGGGAATTTTCAGGTGGCTTCGCGCTGTTTCACAGGTCCCTGAATTAGAGGTAATGAGCAAAGAAGCGGTAGAAACAAAACCTTGAGCAAGGCTGAGATCAAGAATTGGCCACAGTGTTAAAGAGGACCTTTGGGCAGTGGGCAAGTGCTGGCTGGCTCCAGGCACGTGTCTGAGGGTCTCTGACCAACTGTATGATAGATTTGGGCGCGTGGACAGCACGGGGGGCTAAGGGGAGAGGACATGTAGTAGTGAAAAAGGGCAATAAACGCCTCCTGTTCAAGAGCCATCAGGAGTCTGTGTCTTGCATCCCTTCAGCAACACAAATATTTAGCTCCAGATCCAAAATGTCATGTATTTGGCAATTTTATTTATGGTAGCACTCCCCACCCCTCCCATCCCCTCTTTTCCCTCCCCTCCCCTCCCCTCCCCTATGCTCCCTGTCCCTACACTCTGCTACACTCCCCTCCCCTATACTACCCTACACACCCCTACACTCCCCTCCCCTATACTACCCTACACTCCCCTTCGCTCCACTACCCTACATTACCGTATGCTCCCCTCCCCTACGCTCCCCTACACTCCCCTCCGCTATCCTACCCTACACTCCCCTAAACTCCGCTCCCCTACACTACCCTATACTCTCCAACGCTTCCCTCCCCTCTACCACGCTACACTACGCAACACTACGCTATGCTACCCTACGCTATGCTATGCTACACTACCCTATCCTAGCCTCCCCTAACCTCCCCTACACTATCTTCCCCTCGCCTGCCCTCCCCTGCCCTCCCCTGCCCTCCAATCCCCTCCCCTGCCCTCCCCTCCCCTCCAATCCCCTCCCCTCCCCTCCCCTCCCCTCCCCTCCCCTCCCCTCCCCTCCCCTCCCCTCCCCTCCAATCCCCTCCCCTCCCCTCCAATCCCCTCCAATGCCCTCCCCTCCAATCCCCTCCAATCCCCTCCCCTCCCATCCCCTTCCCTCCCCTTCCCTCCCCTCCCCTCCAATCCCCTCCAATGCCCTCCCCTCCAATCCCCTCCAATCCCCTCCCCTCCAGTCCCCTCCCTTCCTTTATTCCCTCCCCATCCCTCCCCTCTTGTCTTCTTCTCTCCTCTCTTCTTTCTTTCGGGTAACTTCAAATTGCTTCAGTCGTTCTCATAGCTCATATCCCTGGCTGATTCACAGGAACCCATCAGCAGCAACCAGAAGCGCTCCAGCTGCTGTGTCAGTAGGCGAGCAACAGTCTCCAACTGGGAATCGCTGACTTCGTTCTGTGGCTCAGACAGGTGCCTTTCAGTTCCACCGTGGCCTGGACGTGTCTTCTTGCTGTGTCCCCACCTACATCGCTGTTCTGCTTAGAAGCAGCAGCAGGGTTTTGAAGTAGTCCCACTGCTTCCATTTTCAATGGTTTAGCTTGGCTAGCCGGGTGGTGTCTGTCAATAGAAGACAACAAAGAGATTTTGGTTAGAAACAGCTAACTGAGTAGTTCCTTTCCACAAGGGCAAGGAATATTTACCCCTTCCTAATGGAGACTGCAGTGTCAGAGATAATGACGGGTCCTTCAGAGAGCTTTGAAATATCCCTTGGGGATGCTGAGTCCAGAGGACCAGAGTAAATCTGTCTAAAGTACACCATGGAAGCACTCTGAATTACTTCCTAGCATAGAAGCATCTATGCTGATACGGCTTCAGCTGGTTTCAGTGTTCTTCTTCACCTAATACCTAAATTCAGATAAGAGGTCTCAATGCAGATGGAAAGATTGAGAAATATAGAAATCACTGATGTGCTTTGAGAACTTCTAAGAACTGAGAACTAAATAAATCCAATGTTGTAACATTAAGGATTGGTTAGAAAAGTAAACGTTGAAAACAAGTAAAGGAGAAGGACAAGTAAGCTTTCTTAAAGTATCTACTATATTTAAAGGATCTTTAAATAAGTAAATAAGTAATGAAATCTATACGCAGAGAGATAGATAGATAGATATACAGAAACCTAAGAAACTGCTGCGCAGGTTAGCTTCTTGCTCTCTTTTCTAAAAGTCCTAGTGAATACAGCATCTGTGTGCGTTACAAGCATTACCCTCAGTCCACCACAGGTACACACGAGAGGACAGCCTGCAGGTTCCGGAGGCAAAGAAACTGCTCTGGCTTGATGTGAAGAGCCAAGACAGAAGTTGCTGTCAGGGAAAAGATACACAGAGGGGATGAAAAACACGGAGTGTGCTTCCGACCTTCACAACTTCTAAGCAAGCAGAGAGGAGGTCGTGGAAGAACCAAATGAGCTGTTGATCGAGAAGCAGCCTGAAGATTGTCCTTAACCTGGGCCTTGCATTCTTCGTTTTTATAGCATTGCTTGCCTTCAAGTGCACGATCATGACTTTATTAACTTTCTACCACTACAGAAATGCACCGGATTCTTTCACAAAACTTACGGGTAGTAATTGGAAATACTGGTCAGCATTCTCTATTTCCTTCTTCATCTCAATTCTCTTTTGGCCTGTGAAGCTTTTCAGATCAGAGGAGAAGATCCACTGTAATACGGAGTTTTGGATACTGCAACGGAAACAAAGAATCGTACTGACAACTCTTTTCAACCTCACCTGCAACCATCACAGAAAAGAATACTGAAAGAACGCCGCTTTATCATGGGAAGCATAAATTTGAGCATAGGCATCCTATAGCTGAAGCGAGGTTAAGCAGGTTCCAAACAAGGTGAAGGAGCACACCCATAAGCATTTCCATAAAGCTGTGTTTTCAAACAAGTGGTTTAAAGACTTAGATTTTCTTACAAGTGAAGAATGAAAAAATAAAAAGAAAGAAAATTACCAGGACATACAGCTTTCCTCTAGCTTGCTTTGCTTCTTTCAGAATCTAGGGCTTTGATACTGCTGCCTGCTCAGCAACATCAGCAATTTCCTAGGAAAGCTGGTGTCCACCGGGTGACACAGGAACGGGAAACCCCTCTTGCCACAACTTCACACTCACACCAGAGCTGGCAGGACAGGCTGATGGACAGAGAAGTGTCTGTAAGAGTGTTAGAAAACAGACTTTAGATTTCCGTCAACCCAGGGAAAATTACTTGCTCATCCCTTCAAACTGAACTCTAAGTAGAAGGAGGTGATCCCAAGCTGCATTCCTGACATCTATGCTGCAAAGTCATCAAATGCGCCATGTTACTGTACCAGCCTGTTATGAACAGAAACAGGAGTTTGAGGTTATGCTGTTGGAGTAGAATTAAGCTCAAAGAGTTAGTTAGTCTTTTGGTATGTTTTTGTCTGCAAGTGTTTTCACTGTTTCCCAGACAATGTCTCCAGCAAGCTGGCTGCTTGCTTCATTTGTTCTGTTCCATTCTGTTTTGTTTTGTTTTCTCAGCAAGGGTTCTTAGAGAAATGAGATTAAAGTGATCATATTGTATGTCCATCCCTCCCTCCCCTTTGCTTGTCCAGCACTTTTACCTTGTCCACCAGCTTGAATGAACTCGGTCATAGGCGCAGTTGTGTCCAAGCCATTCTGTTGCTAGACATGTTGTGAAACCAGACAGCTAAGTAGCGGGGAGAGGACGTGCTGCTGTCTGCAGTGTGACCTCAGCGCTTACCAAACAGTAGGGAATACACAGAGAAGGGCGTTAGGAAAACTTCAAGCCCCAGATACATTTTATGTGGAAACCATATTTCCCAAGATAACACTGGACACAACTGCATAATCAAAATGTATTCATTTCTTGGTTCATCCAACTCCTAGGTTTTAGTTTTAAAAAGTTTCTGTCTTGGCTTAAAGCACTCTTCCAATCTCTATTTCCAGTTACTATGATTTCCTGAAATAGCTAATCCCATTTTTTTTCTTTGTACAATCTCCCAGTCTCTTTGTTTTCCTCTCCCCAAGAAACTTAGAACTGCTCTCTTCAGAGTTGACAACTAGATATGGAGCCGTATCAGCCAGAAGGAAGTTTCCTTCACACTTTCCGCTTCTTAGGGTATCTGGACTCTTACCTTTACTCTTACTCGCCCTTCCTACATTAGCACAAAGAAAGCTGTTTTGGAGATCTGACGTCTTGTTTTCCAGAAGCTACCCTGAATCACCCTTATGAGAGCTGTCCCACGCTGCGGGCATAAGTCCTGCAGTCTGGCCAGATATTTGCCTTCTAAGTCGATAATCAAATCTGTCAAGTTAAAAACATATAATTAATGGAAAGGAAATCCTTTTATTTTGATCCCAATTCCCTTTTTTTTTTTTTAATTTCTTTTTTTTTCTTCTTTTTTTCTAGACCAAGAGTGAATCGTGGGAAACCAGCAAAACTCAGGTGAAAAGTGGAATGAAAAATGTTAAGGTCAGGCAGCTTGCCCACTGCAAGTGCTAGCCTGAAAGCAGATGGAGTGCATCTTCATACACCACAGCCTGAGACACTAGTCGACAGGCCAGCCCCTGTGATGAAGTCCATTGCTGTCCTGAATTTGAACGTGACAGGGGTACTCTTAAGCCTCTTGTTTATGCTTTAGTACTTGCGGTCTATGGGAGGACCACAGCACACTCTTCTCTGTCTACCCTTATTTGTTGATTGTCTGTAGGGAGAAGAGAACGTGCAGAGGCCCTCACCCGTACATTGGGTCTGTTCTCACTCTGTGCAGCTACATCATTGAGCAAAGTACCAAACTTGATGCTTCTGTAAGGACTTGACACAAACTACAGAATACTAAAATGAAGCATTCACAACAAAACCACATTGTTTTCCCCAGCCAAGCAACAAAACACTTACAGAAGGGCATGGGCCCTCTCTGTGCCCCTCAAGGTGAGATCCACAAATCCTCGTGTGGTTTCATCACATCCAGCACCCTTCTCTGTCCCTCCCAGCTAAACGTGCACAGAGGCAGCTGTTCCCAAAGTGCTGTGGTGACATAATTCAGTTCTGTTTCTGAAGTCATCACCACAGGCGCCTCGCAATGACAGCGCAACACTCTCTGTTGCTAATGCGTATGTCTCAGAAACAGCTAAAGTACCACTATGCCCA
This sequence comes from Aythya marila, assembly GCF_965140915.1. Lineage (NCBI taxonomy): Eukaryota > Metazoa > Chordata > Aves > Anseriformes > Anatidae > Aythya > Aythya marila. The sequence goes on from NC_139043.1 coordinate 85,129,261, forward strand.
AACTGACTTTAATTAGAGTAGTTCAAAAATTATTCCCTGCTCCCCTACATCTGTGGAAGGTGTGTGATAAATCTTTTCTTGAGAAAGGATTACAGACAAAAAGAGCTTGATTCTGATACGTTGCTCATACTTGTAGAGCAGTTCACCTTTTATTTCCATGTAAGAAAAAAGAAGGTGAAATCAACAATTCTCTTCCTCTGAGCTCGGAATATGAAATAACCCCAATTATCCAGGAAGCCTTAATAAGGAAACGATGCATTTCTTGTTTCTTCGGAAAACTATCCATCTTGTTTCTTCGGAAAACTTTTGCAGTCCTTTGCAACTGCGGTGGTCTGAATCAGGTGGGCAGCCGAGTTTCCACCACGGCCGCTCTCTCACTCCCCCTCCTCAAAGGGAAAGGGGGAGAAAATACGATGCAAAGGGCTCGAGGGCTGAGATAAGGACGGGGAGATCGCTCAACAATTATCGTGACGGGCAAAGCAGACTCAGCATAGGGAGATAGTAAGAGTTATTGCCTACTACCAACAAACTAGACACGTGAGAAACAAAGGAAAGAAACCAAAAACGTCTTCTCCCCATCTGCCCTCTTCCACCTCCTCCTCCTGAGCAGCGCAGGGAAACAGGGGACTGAGGGCTGCGGTCAGTCCCTGATGCTTTGTCCCCGCCGCTCCTTCTCGGTCCCTCCCTGCCCCTGCTCCCCGTGGGGTCCCTCCCACGGGATGCCGTCCTTCCCCAGCTGATCCCACACGGGCTGCCCACAGGCAGCAGCTCTTCAGGAACTGCTCCCACACAGCTCCGTCCCAAGGGGTCCATCCATCCATCCCCCAGGAGCAAACTGCTCCAGCACGGGTCCCCCACGGCTGGGCGGCAGCTCCCCCCAGACCCCCTGCTCTTGCGGGGGCTCTCCATGGGCCGCAGCCTCCTCCAGGCCACATCCACCTGCTCCACCGGGGGCTCCTCCACCCACGGGGGGGCTGCAGCGTGGAGATCTGCTCCGTGTGGGACCCATGGGCTGCAGGGGGACAGCCTGCTCCACCGGGGTCCTCTCCCTGCACAGGCCATGGGGGAATTGCTGCTGCCTCCTGCCCTCCTGCTGCAGTGACCTTGGGGGCTGCAGGGCTGCTTCTCACTCTTCTCTCTCCCAGCTGTTGTCACACAACAGTTTTTTTCCCCATCTCTTAAATCTGCTCTTCCAGAGGCCCAACAGCTCCCCTCCTGTGCCCTGGCCTCCAGCCCCCTCCCTGTCTCAGCTCCAGCCAACATCAGGTCCCTTTTGGAGCCGGTGGGAGCTGGCTCTGATCTGACATGGGGCAGCTGCTGGGCTCTGCTTCCAGAGGCCACCCCTGCAGCCCCCCTGCTACCAAGCCTTTGCCACATAAACCTAATTCAGGTACATGCCAAGGACCTTGCCTCTGAACACCCTGCAGATCCTTGCAATTACATGAAAACAACATTTTGGGTCACAACATAGCTGTCCTTTTAATGGGTGACGCTTCAACACAATAACAAAAACTATAGCGAATGATACCCTTAGCAAACATCCTTCAGGGATTTACAAATAGGAATGGAATTTAATTAATTTCTCAGTAGAGTTTTGCAAAGGTGCCTAGGCATAACAGGCTAGGTCTGTAGAACCTGGAGAAGGCTGAGAGGGGATTTTATCAGTGTATATAGATATGTTAGGAGAAGGTGTCCAGAGCATGGGGTCCACACTCTTTTCAGTAGAGCCCAGATACAGGATGAGAAGCAGCAGGCACAAAGTGAAACAAGGGAAGTTCCATCTGAACATGAGGAAAAGCTTTACTGTGAGGGGGACAGAGCCTTGGAATAAGTTGACCAGAAAGGCTGTGGAGCCTCCTTCCCTGGAGATACTCAAAACCTACCTGGACATGGTCCTGGGCTAGGTGCAGTAGGTGACCCTGCTTGAGCAGGAAGGGGTGCACTGGGTGTCTTAGGCAGGCAGGAGCTTCCCCCTGGAAATGCCCCTGAAGGCTCCCAGTCAGGAGCTACTTGTGATTCTTCCAACCAGACAGGAGAGCTCTTCCTCTGAACGAGAAAGCAGAGAAGCCACAAAAACTTTGAGAAGGTTTCTCCTGAACACTAGAGAAGAGAGCAAGGGTGAACCTCAGACTGACCCCCCCACCCCTCCACCTCCAGGCCCCGAGGACCTCGGCAGCCCTCCCACAGACTGCCCGTGTTGTGGCGGCACAGCAGCGCAGAGACCAGGCGCTCTCCTCCCCCATGCCTCGGGGCACAAGCGATGGCACCTCTTCATGCTCTGGGGGCAGGGGTAGGTGTGGGAGATGGCCCCTGAGAAGGGCTCCCGCAGCACTTGATCATCAGCAGAGCTTTTATTGACCTGGCGCCACCTGGCCATGTTTCCCTTGCCCATCTGCAGGATGTCTGGGTGCTTTGCCCCCTCTCAGATGCTGTCAGCATGGGGGGCTGCACCACTTGCAGGGAGCCCAGTCGGTGGCAGGGGGGTAGTGCAGGCCCTGCCCCTCCAGAAACACTGCTGCCACCATCTTGTGGCACAGAGAGCCCAGGCACAGGATGAGGAGGGGGCTGGAGGGCAGGCCCTGTGCCCGAGGGGCAGCCTGTCTCTCTGGCAGGCAAAATGGCCAGGGAGAGCCATCCCCAGGAGAGGGGCCCTCTGCCCCCCGACCCTCCTCCTCCTGCCTCGTGAGGGCGTCTTTCAGGCCACCGACACCTCTCCCAACACAGCCACGTCTGGCCATGCCTTGGCCACCGTCACAGAGGCTTCCTGATGTCACAGTGGCATCTGCCCCCCGGATTGTTCCGGGCCCTATAAAAGGCCCCTGCGCAGGGCCCGCCACTCGCTGAGCTTCCAGGCCCTCTGACGACAGCCATCATGGATGGAAGGAAGAGGACCTGGAGCGAAAGCTGCCCACGCTTGCGTGGGTCTGAAGAGGACTCAGTCCTCAAGTCAAAGAGAAGAAGGCCACTGCCTGTTCTGAGGAAGTGGAAGAGGTCCGGCGCCCGTGGCATAGGAGCGGTGCCCTGCGCTGTGGAGCCCATGGAGGTGGATCTGCCTCCGGATGAAGACCTGATGGAGGTAGATCCACCTCCAGATGAAGCAATGGAGATCGACGTGCCTGGGCTCCCTGCCGCCAAGATCCATCGGCGGCACCGCAGGAGCAGCCAACCAGCTCCATATGCACGGCCCGGCCGCCGTGCCTCATAGCACGGCCATCCTTCCCTTCCCTTCCCTTTCCTGTCCCCCATCCTCCATCCCCCACCCCCACCTCGTCCAGAGGTGTCATCTCTTCTGCACGGAGTCTCAAGGAGTGGACGAGAGGGGACTTGGCTTCCTCTGGGATGCTGCACCAGGGCGGCAGAAGGAACCCCTCAGAGAGCCACGGTGGACCTTGGGACCAGGAGCCCGGCGATGTCTCTGTCTGAGGACAAGAAGGCTGCCCCATGGCTGCTTGAAGACAAAGCCACACCTTCCATGGCAGAACACAAAGAAGAGCTGCAGATCAAAGCTGTTAGGGAGACAGCTGCTCCTGTGAAGAAGCAGAAGACTTCACGTCTGCCGGGAAGAAGTGCTGGAGCGCAGCGTCATTGTTCATTCAGAGAAGAATGAATAAGAGCTTCATTAGGAGCTCTTCCAAGACCGGGCAATAAATAGCAATAAAAGATAAATATATAGTAATAAAAATAACAGAAAACCAGTTTCCTCTCTTCTCTGGGGACAATTTAGTGACTGTGTCTGGACTCCCACATCCCCTTCTGGTGTTCCCAGTAGAGGAAAGATACTGATGTGCGTGCAGTGTGTGTAGTGTAGTGTGCCCAGCCCAGGGCATTCAAGACAGCGTGGGCCCGGGGCACACAGCGTACAAGGGCAGGCTGAGGGAGCTCCTTGGGTCAGCATTAAGGAGAGAAGGCTCAGGGGTGGACCCGACTGCTGCCTACAGCTGCCTACTGGGAGAGTGTAGAGAAGATGAAGCCTGAGACTTCTCAGTGGAAAGGCAAACACCCCCATGGCCACGCTTGCCGATGGAGACATCCCCATGGACAAAAGGAAAAGATTGTCCCCACAAGGGTGCTCAGGTAGAAGAGGTGTCCAGATAGGCAGCACAGTCTCTGTCCTGGAGGACACCTGAACTTGACTGAACAAGGTTGGATGTTCCCAGAGGTCATCTTGCCCTTGGTGTGCCACTCAGGGATCTTCAGGCAGATGTAGTCCCTAGGCTTCCCAGATAAGGAGAGGAGGCTGGTCAGCTTGTTGCTTCTTGGACCCTCTGATTTGCCTTTCCAGAAGATGGTCCCAATGCTTGCCTCTTTCTAGTGCTCAGAAACCTGCCCCTGCTCCACGTGAGGTCCCTCCCACAGGATGCTCTCTACTGATCTTCCAGATAGATGGGGAGGACGCTGCATCCCATAGTCTGAGGGTAATGAAGAAAGATTTCAAGGCCTTGGGACAGTTGATGAGAGTCTGGGGCACAAATCATTTTCTCTTTGCTCTTTCCATTATGGGGTGATGACGTGAGATGGAATAGAAGGATCCAGTCCATAAATGGCTCTGTGACTGGTGCTACAGGCAGGGCTTTGGGTTCTTGGGAAATGGCTGATTTTATAAGACACCAGGCCTGACAGTAAGATGCAGGAGAGGTTTATCTCACAGGAGCAAAAAGATTCTGGGACAGGAACTAGCAGGGCTCATTAAGAAAGCTTTCAACTAGATCCAAAGGGGGACATGATTGTAGCTGGGCTTGCACCACTACATCACTGCATCACTGCCCTAGCAGTGATGAAGACTGGGAGACCTCCCACCCCCTAGGGTGACATCAGCTTGCTCCCTGAAGTGCCTGTACACCAATGCAGGGAGCATGGGGAATAAGCAGGAGGAGTTAGAAATCCATGTTCAGTCGGGAGACTACGATCCAGTGGCAATTACAGAGACATGGTGGGACACCTCACGACTGGAATGTGGTCGTGGATGGGTATGTCCTTCTCAGGAAAGAGAGGCCAGCAGGGCGAGGTGGCAGAGTTGCTCTTTACATGAAAGAGTGACTACTTTGTATTGAGTACTGTCTGGGGTGGATGAGGAGCGAGTTGAGAGTCTGTGGGTGAGGATTAAGGAGCAGGCTGGCATGGGGAATACTGTTGTGGGTGTCTATTACAGGCCGCCAGAACAGGATGAGGAAGTTGACGAGGCCTTCTACAGGCAGCTGACAGCAGCCTCGCGATCACAGGCCCTGGTTGTTGTGGGGATTTCAACTACCCTGACGTTTTCTGGAAGGCCTACTCAGCCAGCCATTCGCAGTCCAGGAGGTTCCTTCAGTGTATTCATGATAACTTCCTGATGCAACTGGTGGATGTGCCAACTAGGAGAGGAGTGCTGCTGGGTCTTGTCCTCACTAACAAGGAGGGGCTGGCTGAAGCGGTGAAGGTTGAGGGCAGCCTTGGTTGCAGCGCATGCAAGGTGGTGGACTTTAGGCTCTCATGTGGCAGGAACAGAGTACCAAGCAGATCTGCAACCCTGGACTTCAGTAGGGCTGACTTTGGCCTTTTCAAGCTATTTGCTATGGGAAATCCAATGGGACAAAGGAAGGAAAAGGGGCCCAAGATAGCTGGTTAGCGTTCAAGGACTGCTTCTTCTGAGCCTAAGAACAGAGCATCCCAACAGGTAGGAAGTCAGGAAAGAGAGCCAGGAGACCTGGGTGGTTAAACAGGGAACTACTGGGCAAACTGAAGTGGAAGAGGAGAGGCTACACATCATATAAGGCTGTTGTCAGAGGATGTAGGGAGGCAACTAGGAAAACTAAGGCCTCCTTAGAAGGGTCAAGGACAACAGGAAGGGCTTCTTCAAATACACTGCAGATAAAACTAACAGTAGAGGCAATGTAGGCCCACTAATGAATAAGGTGGGTGCCCTGGTGACAGAAGATAAAGAGAAGGCAGAGTTACTGAATGCCTTCTTTGTCCCTGTCTGTAATGCCAGAGGCTGTCCTGAAGAGACTTGTGCCCCTGTGGCCCCAGAGGAAGTCAGAATAAAGGAGTTTGCCTTGGTTGATGAGGGCTGGGTTAAGGACTGATAAAGCAAGCTGGACATCCATAAGTCCATGGGTCCTGATGGGATGCATCCACGGGTGCTGAGGGAGCTGGCAGAAGTCATTGCTAGGCCACTCTCCATCATCTTTGGTAAGTCGTGGGGAATGGGAGAGGTGCCTGAGGACTGGAGGAAAGCAAATGTCATTCTGGTCTTCAAAGAGGGCAAGAAGGAGGACCCGGTTAACTACATACTGGTTAGCCTCACCTCCATCCCTGGTAAGGTGATGGAACAACTTCTCCTTGGTGTTGTCTCTAGTCATATCAAGGATGAGAGGGTTATTAGGGGCAGTCAGCATGGCTTCACCAAGGGAAAGTCGTGCTTGACACCAACCTGATAGCCTTTTATGAGCATGTAACCAGGTGGATAGATGATGCAAAGGCAGTGGACATGGTGTATCTTGATTTCAGCAAAGCCTTTGACACCATCTCCCACAGCATCCTCACAGCTAAACTGGGGCAGTGTGGTCTGGACAATCGGGTAATGAGATGGACTGTTAGCTGTCTGAAGGGAAGAAGCCAGAAGGTTGTGGTTAATGGGATGAAGTGGAGTTGGAGTCCTTTATCTAGTGGAGTCCCTCAAGGGTCGGTACTGGGACCAGTGTTGTTCACTATATTCATAGATAACTTGGATGAGGGAATGGAGTGCACCATCAGCAAGTTTGCTGATGACACTCAGCTGGGAGGAGTGGCTGACATGCCCGAAGGCTGTGCTGCCATCCAGCGGGACCTCGACAGGTTGGAGAATTGGGCAGAGAGAAACTTAATGAAATATAACAAGGGCAAGAGTAGAGTCCTGCATCTAGGCAAGAACAACCCCAGACACCAGTAAAAGTTGGGGACTGTCCTGCTGAAGAGCAGGGAAGGAGAGAGGGACCTGGGGGTCCTGGTGGACAGTCGGATGTCCGTGAGCCAGCAGGGTGCCCTTGTGGCCAAGAAGGCCAATGGCATCCTGGGGTGTATCAGAAGGGGTGTGCTTAGTAGGCTGAGAGAGGTTCTCCTCCCCCTCTGCTCTGCCCTGGTGAGACCACATCTAGAATATTGCGTCCAGTTCTGGGCCCCTCAGTTCAAGAAGACAGGGAACTGCTTGAGAGAGTCCAGTGCAGAGCCACGAGGCTGATTAAGGGAGTGGAGCATCTCCCTTACGAGGAAAGGCTGAGGGATCTGGGTCTCTAGCTTGGAGAAGAGGAGACTGAGGGGTGACCTTATTAATGTTTATAAATATGTAAAGGGTGAGTGTCAGGAGGATGAAGCCAGGCTCTTCTTGGTGACATCCAGTGACAGGACAAGGGGCAATGAGTGCAAGCTGGAACATAGGAGGTTCTGCTTAACCATGACACAAAACTTTTTTATGGTGAGGGTGACAGAGCACTGGAACAGGCTGCCCAGGGCAGCTGTGGAGTCTCCTTCTCTGGAGACATTCAAAACCCACCTGGATGTGTTCCTATGTGACATGATTTTAGGTGTTCCTACTCTGGTTGGGAAATTGGACTAGATGGTCTTTCAAGGCCCCTTCCAATCCCTCACATTCTGTGATGCCATCCTTCCCAAACTGAGTCTGCAGGGGCTGCCCACAGGCAGCAGCTCTTCATGAACTGCTCCCACACAGCTCCGTCCCAAGGGGTCCATCCATCCATCCCCCAGGAGCAAACTGCTCCAGCACGGGTCCCCCACGGCTGGGCGGCAGCTCCCCCCAGACCCCCTGCTCTTGCGGGGGCTCTCCATGGGCCGCAGCCTCCTCCAGGCCACATCCACCTGCTCCACCGGGGGCTCCTCCACCCACGGGGGGGCTGCAGCGTGGAGATCTGCTCCATGGGGGACCCATGGGCTGCAGGGGGACAGCCTGCTCCACCGGGGGCCTCTCCCTGCACAGCCCGCAAGGGAACTGCTGCTGCCTGCCTGGAGCACCTCCTGCCCTCTTGCTGCACTAACCTTGGGGGTTGCAGGGCTGGTTCTCATTCCTGTCTCCCAGCAGTTGTTGTGCAGAAGTTTTTTTACCTTTTAGTTCTGTCTGTTTTCCCAGAAGCCCAACCAACGTTCCTCCATGTCAGCTCCAGCCAGCATCAGGTCCCTTTTGGAGCCGTCGGGAGCTTTCCCTTATCTGACATGGGGTAGCTGCTGAGTTCTGCTCACAGAGGCCACCCCTGCCTCTGGTACCAAGGTCTTGCCAGGCAAACCCAATAAAAATATCCTATGGCAACCCTCCTTGTAGCATTTCTTCTACTGTGGTTCTGCTGTTGTGGCAGGCCAATGACCAGAATCATTATCATTGCATAGTAATACTCTTTGGCTTTACATCACAGAATCACAGAATCACAGAATCACAGAATTTTCTAGGTTGGAAGAGACCTCAAGGTCATCGAGTCCAACCTCCAACCTAACGCTAACAGCCCTCCACTAAACCATATCCCTAAGCTCTACATCTAAACGTCTTTTGAAGACTTCCAAGGATGGTGACTCCACCACTTCCCTGGGCAGCCTGTTCCAATGCCTCACAACCCTTTCAGTGAAGAAGTTCTTCCTAACATCTAGCCTAAAACTCCCCTGGCTCAACTTAAACCCATTCCCCCTCGTCCTGTCACCAGGCACGTGGGAGAACAGGCCAACCCCCACCTCGCTACAGCCTCCCTTGAGGTACCTAAAAAGAGCGATAAGGTCGCCCCTGAGCCTCCTCTTCTCCAGGCTGAACAAGCCCAGCTCCCTCAGCCGCTCCTCGTAGGACTTGTTCTCCAGGCCCCTCACCAGCTTTGTCGCCCTTCTCTGCACCCGCTCAAGCACCTCCATGTCCTTCTTGTAGCGAGGGGCCCAAAACTGAACACAGTACTCGAGGTGCGGCCTCACCAGAGCTGAGTACAGGGGGACGATCACCTCCCTAGCCCTGCTGGTCACGCTGTTCCTAATACAAGCCAGGATGCCGTTGGCCTTCTTGGCCACCTGAGCACACTGCTGGCTCATATTCAGCCGACTGTCCACCATCACTCCCAGGTCCTTCTCTGCCTGGCAGCTTTCCAACCATTCCTCTCCCAGCCTGTAGCTCTGCTTGGGGTTATTGCGCCCCAGGTGCAGGACCTGGCACTTGGCCTTGTTAAATTTCATGCAGTTGATGCAGTTGACCTCAGCCCATCGGTCCAGCCTATCCAGATCCTCCTGCAGAGCTTTCCTACCCTCAAGCAGATCGACACACGCACCTAACTTGGTGTCATCTGCGAACTTACTGAGGGTGCACTCGATGCCCTCGTCCAGATCATCGATGAAGATATTAAAGAGGACCGGCCCCAGCACCGAGCCCTGGGGGACGCCACTAGTGACTGGCCTCCAACTGGACTTGGCTCCATTCACCACGACTCTTTGGGCTCGGCTATCCAGCCAGTTTCTAACCCAACGAAGCGTGCGCCAGTCCAAGCCAAGAGCAGCCAGTTTCTTGAGGAGAATGCTGTGGGAGACGGTGTCAAAAGCCTTGCTGAAGTCAAGGTAGACCACATCCACAGCCTTTCCCTCATCCACCCAGCGCGTCACTCTGTCATAGAAGGAGATCAGGTTCGTCAGGCATGACCTGCCTTTCATAAAGCCATGCTGACTGGGCCTGATCGCCTGCTTCCCCTTCAAGTGCTGCATGATGACTCTCAGGAGGATCTGCTCCATGAGCTTGCCTGGCACTGAGGTCAAACTGACAGGCCTGTAGTTTCCTGGGTCAGCCCTCCGGCCCTTCTTGTAGATGGGCGTCACGTTTGCTAGCCGCCAGTCGATTGGGACCTCCCCCGATAGCCAGGACTGTTGATAAATGATGGTAAGGGGCTTGGCCAGCTCCTCTGCCAGTTCCCTCAGTACCCTTGGGTGGATCCCATCCGGCCCCATCGACTTGTGCACATCTAAGTGCCGTAGTAGGTCACCAACCAGTTCTTCATGGATAATGAGGGCCACATCCTGCTCCCCATCCCCTTCCACCAGCTCAGGGTACTGGGTATCCAGAGAACATCCGGTATTGCCGCTAAAGACTGAGGCGAAGAAGGCATTGAGCACCTCCGCCTTTTCCTCATCTCTTGTAACTAAGTTTCCCCCCGCATCCAGTAAAGGATGGAGATTCTCCTTAGTCCTCCTTTTTGTGTTGATGTATTTATAGAAACGTTTTTTGTTATCTTTAACGGCAGTAGCCAGATTGAGCTCCAGATGAGCTTTGGCCTTCCTAATTTTGTCCCTGCACAGCCTTGCTACTTCTTTAAAGTCCTCCTTAGTGGCCTGCCCACTTTTCCAAAGCTTATAAACCCTCTTTTTCCTCCTAAGATCAAGCCACAATTCTCTGTTGAGCCAGGCCGGTCTTCTTCCCCGCCAGCTCGTCTTTGGGCACGTGGGAACAGACCGTTCCTGCGCCATTAAGACTTCCCTCTTGAAGAGCGCCCAGCCTTCCTGGACCCCTCTGCCCTTCAGAACCGCCTCCCAAGGGACTCCACCAACCAGTGTCCTGAGCAGCTCAAAGTCAGCCCTCCGAAAGTCCAATACAGCGGTTTTACTGGTCCCCTTCCTGGCCTCGCCAAGAATAGTGAACTCCACCATTGCGTGGTCACTCTGCCCTAGACAGCTCCCGACGATCACGTCCTCCACCAGTCCTTCTCTGTTTGTGAAGAGAAGGTCTAGCGGGGCACCTCCCCTGGTAGGCTCACTAACCAGCTGCATCAGGAAGCTATCTTCCACGCTCTCCAGAAACCTCCTAGACTGCTTTCTCAGGGCTGTGTTGTGCTTCCAGGATATGTCAGGGAAGTTGAAGTCCCCCACGAGTACAAGAGCTGATGATTTTGCAACCTCTGTCAGCTGCCTGTAGAATTCCTCATCCGTCTCCTCATCCTGGTTCGGCGGTCTATAGCAGACCCCGACCAGGACACTAGCCTTGTTGTCCCTGCCGATCCTAACCCAAAGGGACTCGACCTTGTCATTCCCAACCTCGAGTTCTACAACCTCGAAAGACTCTCTAATATAGAGAGCCACACCACCACCCCTTCTATGCTGCCTGTCCCTTCTATAGAGCTTATAGCCAGGCATTGCAGCACTCCAGTCATGAGACTGGTCCCACCACGTCTCCGTGATGGCAACCAAGTCGTAGCCTGCCTGCCACACGATGGCTTCCAGCTCCTCCTGTTTGTTACCCATGCTGCGTGCATTGGTGTAGATGCACTTCAGCTGGGCCATTGCCTTATCCTCCGGCCTTGCCATTGTTCCCCCTGGCACAGCCCCAACAATCCTAGCCTCAGCCCCATCCCCCTTCCTACCTAGTTTAAAGCCCTCTCAATGAGCCCTGCCAGTTCCTGGCCCAGGATCCTTTTTCCCCTAAAAGATAGGGACCCGTCTGCGGCCATCAGGCCAGGTGCTGAGTAAAGTGCCCCATGATCAAAAAACCCAAGATTTCTGCGTTGGCACCAGCCCCGGAGCCACGTGTTTAACAGGTGGGCTTTCCGTGTCCTCTCTGAACCCCTCCCTGCCACCATAGGGATGGACGAAAACACCACCTGCACTCCCACTCCATCCACTAACCGAACCAGCCCCCTAAAGTCCCTTTTGATAGCCTTGAGGCTTCTCTCTTCGATGTTATCACTGCCCGCCTGGACTATCAAAAGGGGGTAATAGTCAGAGGGGCGTACCAGGTTAGGAAGCTTCCTGGCAACGTCCCTGACCCTGGCCCCAGGGAGACAGCAGACTTCCCTACGGGTAGGGTCCGGCCGACAAATAGGGCCCTCTGTTCCCCTAAGAATCGAGTCACCACCAACAATAACCCTCCTGTCTTTTTTGGTGGAGGCAGTCCTGAGGCGCGGAGTCGACCTCCTCGCTCCAGGCATCCTCCTGGGAACATTTGCTACCTCTTCCTCACACACCGGCCTCTCAATCTCTAGGGCCTCAAACCTGTTGCGTAAGGGCACCTGGGAAGGTGGGGCCGGAAGGGGAGAGCATCGCCTGCGATGTCGAGCAGGGACCTGTTTCCATTCCTCCTCAGCTCCCAGATCCCCTCCCTCTGCCCGACGGGGACAGGGCAGGGGGTCCGCCCCCATTTGGGGAGTCTCACCTCGGCACCTCCCCTTGAGGCCCTGCAGGGAGTTACTCCAGAAGTCTATCTCCCGCTCACACTCCCTGATGGCCCTCAACCTCTCCACCTCCTCCTTGAGCTCCGCCACCATGCGGACCAGGTCATCCACCTGCTCGCACCTCACGCACGCAGTTTCTCTGCCTCCCGCCGATGGCAGCAACAGGCTCAGACACTCCTTGCATCCGGTGACCTGAACTGCGGCATTTTTTAACGGGTAGTCGGTCTGCGTGTGTACCGACTTTCTGGAGAGCGCGCCGTGCCTGGTGGCGACCATTATCACCTAGTTACGGCTGTTGTTAAGTAGGTGTTGTTTGTGTGTAGGGGGAGCGCTCTGCCCTTCCTGCTCGCCCTGCCTGCGCGAACTGCCGCGCCACTCCCTCTGACGCGCCACGCCCTGTTTGCCCGCCCTGTTCGCCGCGCTCCTGGTCGCTCGCGCTCCCTAGGGGCTGCTTTTGAAGGGCTGGGGAGGGGGCGCTGCTGGCTCCGCCTTCGCCTCGTCAGCCTCCCTCACGAGGGCTGCCGGGTCCTGGCGGCTCCCTCTAGTAGGCTCGATGCCGGACAAAATTAGCCCTGCCTGGCCCGATCCCCCGCTCCGCTGCAGAACGCGCCTGCCCCGGAGCCGATCGCCTCGGCAAATGGCCAGAGATTAATTTGTTTCCTAAAGCCTGTGCCATGATTTGGACATGACTCATTAAAAAGCAGTGGTCTACATTTATTTGTCTCCCTGCTACAGGCACTGAACCAAATTGTTTTCTGACTGTTTAAATGAAATCTGTACTCTTAAAATTAGGTCATTGCCCTGATAAATCCTTCCTAACCATATATCCAGAGAGATGATTAAAATCCAATCCATTTGACATTATAATTAAGTCTCACATCTAGTTTACAGTTTTATAATTACATCTCTGCATCCTGAGAAACATGAGAGGTCTCTCCTGTTCATCTGAGGGATCAGAACAATTCTGCTGAGAGCATCTGAGGGGAGGCAGCACTGGCCTTTGCACATGGAAGTACAAAGAAGACAGACATCGGCTGCTGAAAGAGGCCCTTGTCAATTAGCAGAACTGCCCAGCTCTGCAGATGTGCCATGCAGGAGCAGTGCAGCACTTAGAATACAAGGGGAAGACTGATTTTTCAATGAGACTTAGCAAGGAGAGGTCAGTGACCAAAAGCAACACGGGCTGATTCTTTATTCTTAAGTGTGGCATGATCCAGCTCTCCACAAACATGGAAGCAAACCACCAAATGTACTGTTACCCCGATTTTACCTGATTTTCCTGTCTGTTTTTCCCAGCCAGTCCTTGCTTTTTCATGTTTCTCAAAAACAGGTGGGGCAAGAGAAAGTGGGAGAGAACTGTCTGTAAAGATCCAAAGTTTTATTTCATTCTGAACTTGCTTAAAATACATCCAGAGAAAGCTTGTGCCTTTCTTCTTTTGGCTTCAATGACTCTAAAGTTATAAAGAAAACACTGGGAGAAGGCTGAGATATGGAGTCAGCACTATTACAAATTGAACAGATAATCACTACCCATCTTCCTGTAAAAGGCACAAAAATGCACCTAGGTTTCCCCTTTTTAATCAAAAGCCTCCTTTGTTCAGTCAAGTCTTCCTCCTCATCCTCATGTCTAGTGATAGGATCAAACCTACATCTGATGTTTTCAGCCTTTTCCGGTAATATTCTGGAGCTTTTGCTATTATACCATGAACTGTGGCATGAAGTTCTCCTTTGGCAGAGAGCAGTAGAAACTTGCAGCACAAATGCAATTCATGTGTAACACCCATTGGGATTTCTCAAAATAGTTGCCAATATCTGGCCTTATGTACTTCAGAGATCGCTTGTCCGCTTATCCGTTGATCACATGCATCAAAAGCAGTATCGTTCACCATTACTGTGCTGTTTAGAATAAGTGTGAAAAGCACATGGGAGGAAAAATGAAATGGTGTCCATTTTCACTCCTCAGCATTTTACTTATGTTTTACTTATGTTTTCTTTGCAAAACAGACTAGAGAGACCCTTTAAAAAAATCATAACCGGTCTGTCTAATAATCTGTCTAATAGTAACAGCCCGATAGTCCTTTTTTTTTCTTTTTTTTTTTTTTTTTTTTTTTTCCTTTACCTCTGTATTACACAGCATCATGAAGAACACATGTATCAAATATTTTTGCCATTCAAAACACATGGTGCCCTACTCTTCATTACCCTGGGAAGCTTCCCAATTCATCCTAATCTAATTTCACTCTTAGCTTTTCCACTGTAAAAAATATACTAAACAGCACTGTAGTTAGCTCTCCAAATAAACCCATTTGTCAACTTTTGAAATGATACTGTTTTCAGAAAGTGTGGTTCTTCCATTCATAAAATTTTCATTTGTTTTCAATTGAAGTATAGGCATCTTTTAAAATTAAAATAATAATAAATTTATTCTTTTCATGTGCCTTGGTGATCAGTTACTTCAGTGATTCCAGATCTTTTTTTATTATTATTATTTTATTTTCAGTAAATACAAAGAATTTGGCAAATAAGAGGATTTTAACATCCATCAGTAAATCTTAAATAAGGCATTTCCTCTTACTTTACCAAAACATTGCTTGCCATATTTACCAGAATACTTTATGTGCTCAGATGTTGTATTGAAGAGACTGGGGAATCTCCTTATATCAGGGCTTTCTCCAGGTGACATCTCATTTCCTTTCTTATGCACAGTCCTGTACAGTGATGTTTCATAAATGTATTTCTAAATGTTTGCAACTCTGGAGTTATCTACCCTTTTTATCAAGCTAATCTATGCTTCAAGATGATATTAAGTGCTTTCTTTTCTGGTATGCTGTCATATCAGTGGGCACTAGCTGCATAGACATATTTACTTTTTAAATTTAGGCTTTACTTTCTGCAAGCAGTCAATCACATTTAGGCTTCATCTTACAACCAGGCTTAATCAGAACATAAAATACAGCTTGTGTTACCTCTGTGATCTGTAAAATATTCTACAGTAAGACAAATAGGCCTTATGTTTTTGGTTTGTTTGTGTGTGGGTTTTTTTGTTTGTTTGTTCATTTTTCTTATGTGTATCTTTCCTCTTGCCTATTTTGATTGGCAATACAAGTCTCTTGCTCCGTGAGAATCCTCCCCACCAGTTTCTGACAGATTATTTTTCCTTGCTTCAGTTATATAACCCAGCTTGTCTTTACTTTTCCACCTTCTCTCTCCATCAGCTCTGACTGAATGAAATGCATGCGGTCTATTACCTTCCAGCTACAGACACATAAGCAAAGTTAATGTAGTGTAAACTGCAGGTCCAAATCTGGCAGTCTGATTCATCCAAGTCACACCTTTCTGTTGGGAACCCACAATCCACTCAGTGTTGTTTCTCTCAAATACAGATCTGTGCAGCGAGGTGGCAATCATGGTGAAAAACAAAGGGGGGTGATCCCATTGTTATCATTTATTCTTCATCATGTATATCACTCTGAGTTTCTCTTTTTTCCCACTTTCTCTGTCTCAGTGCATGTGAAGAAGCTTTTCCCTGCAATCAAGCTTAAAAGAATGAAGAAAAAGAATGTTAGCTGAGTCTATAAAGATGATTCTAAGCTCTTTTTCATCAGTGCAATAACTGTAATTGTAGCCTTGTCTGAGAGACTCAGACTGAGACAATTGTGCCTATCTGTTGTTCTGTGCAACCAGAAAAAACTTTTACAGCTACTTGTTTTGTATTTGCATAGGCTCAAAGCTTTTTTTTTGTATCAGTACTAATGCTACTGGAAAAACAGTTAAGCAATTTCTAGCTAGGCAACTGTCTAAACCCCTTGTTCTGTGAGGCACCATAATTATATGAGGCACTATAATTTTAAGTAAATCATTAGTCCCATTTAACTTGAAGCTCTAATAGTCTTCTGCCCTACTGGCTTATATAGCTCACCTTCCCAAACGTTTGAAAGTGATATACTTTCATGCTCACATAAAAATAGAGGCTAACCACTATTGATGAAATTCTGTCATTGTTTGGCTGGCAGACAACTTAATCAAGTCTCTGCCTATTACCAATGCAACAGCATCATGGAGATAATAACTGCACATTGTTCAAAAATCTGAGTTAATTGGAAGAATAAAACTCTGTATTTATGCTTCAGTAACATTCTCTCCACTTTGACTTCTAAACCAAATGGATCCCACTAAAAATCTGCTTATAATGGAAAAGACAATGACAGCAAGCACATAGTCTGTGTTTAACAGTTACAATTCTTTTTTTCTACATATTAAGGTTCTGCATTTTCAGAGAGAAGATATAGTGAAAGATGGCAAGAGAATAAATGAACCACACAACAAAAATCTTTTATCTGTGCACTCCTGACTATTATTATGAAGTTTATAGTTGCATTTTTATGGAAGAAGTGATTTCTGTTATAGGTACCGTGGGAATTAAAAGAAGCAAGTGTGCAAAAGGAAAGAAAGAAAAAGAAAAAAAAAAAAAAAGAGAGAGAGAGAGAGAGAGAAATGGGGAAGAAAGTACTATTTTAAACATTCTTTATATAACTTGTTTTCTAATTATTCACTTTCAGACGTCAAAAATGTTCATCTAATTAGTTTCTTTGCTAGCTGCTAAGTTTTTCTTAAAAAAAAAAAAAAAAAAAAAGACAAACACAATGGAGGACTAATAACATTTTATCTAGCTAATGGGAATGACAAATTAAGCATGACTATCCAAGTGTAAAATAAATCCAGTCACTTGGGTCAAGTGTTCCTGATGTGCACAGGATTTTCAAAGGAGCTTTAACTGAGTCATATCTATTGCGACAGATGAACTTTTTAATACAAGCTTTCTTCTCTTGCTGACATCTCTTTATATTCAGGAATTTGAATATGAAGAAATAGAGTCTTGTGAAATAGAGAACTGTACCAAAGTTAGTGTCATCCTGAGCAAATTGAAGCAAGAAAGTATGAGGCAGGAACATGTGTAACTATGCATGAGCAGCATCTAGTGGCTAACATCTCATTATGAAGCATGGAGGTACTGGACTTTATTCTAAGCCTATTTTTTATGATGAAAGCTCCTGGAAGGAAGTGAAGCATATGAGGGAAAAGGTAACACTGTCTTTTGGTGCAATTTCTGAACTAAAAATTCCCAAGTACTCCTCTTTACTCTTTCTTCACTTTGTGCCCTCAGGTAATAAACTATACATTTGAAAGATAAGCCTGTACGTGCACACGGCATGGGTTTTTGGGGTTGACTAAACAGGAGGGTGTGATGCAAAGGCCTTTCTGTGTTGAGTGCTATGGTAGTGCCTCATTCCTTTGGGAGGCTGAAACTAGTCCACAAATGTCCCCTCTAGCTGTGCAGTGAGAAGAGGAGGTGGGAACTCCTCATCCTTATTTTCCAGGAGTCATTTTCAGTCTACCTGAGCAGTTGGAGACTCCCAAATCAGCCATAGGTTGTGCAAAAGAAGAAAATGGTCCTATTACAATCCTGTCTCTTATGTCCTCATGAAGGACATAGAACTAGGGCTATTTTAAAAGTATACACAGATATTCTTTAATAAAGTTGTTTTTAAGGAGTTTCTGATTGCCTTGCACTGTCATCAAGACAAGCTTACCCAAGTGATCAATAATCCCCACCTCATCCCTTCAGAGAAACAGAAAATCTCCAGAAAATAAGACCTCAATGCCCCCATTTTCTTCTACCTAGGGGAAAAAAAAGTCAGTATGCAACCAATATTTTTGACACTTTCCAATAGAAGAGCAATGGGTTGCATATTCTTGCATGTCCATGGGCAATCTTAAAAGAATACTGTGAAAAAAACAGATTATACTGTATGGAACTGCTTCATGCTATTTTATTTTAAAAACTTTGCAGATGTACTAATTAATTAATTCTCCACATGAATCTGTGGTAAATATGAAGTAGGAACAAAGTCCCTTTGGCCATATCAGCTAATAAAAAATCTTGAAAAAATTTGCATACATCACTACATGATTGTACCTTATGAGATGGCACCTAATGCATAATATACTCCAAAAGATACTGTGTTTTTTTTTGTTGTTGTTGTTGGCTTTTTTTTTTTTTTTTTTTCCCAACAAGAATACTAGTTTTACTTTCATTTCTCCTTGATCTCATTTATGACTCCTTCAAAACCCATTTTCTCCCAGAGATCAGCTTGAATTTTTCCCAGTTGTATGCTAGAAGTGGATAACAACATGCCTTCCTTTAGCAAGAGTTATCTAAACTTTCAATAAAGAACATATAACTTCACTGCGTAAAATTTCTGTTTAAACTGTATCTTATACTACCACTGTTTGAGACAGAATGCTGCACTTATGTGGAACACTGGCTTGAATACATTTTCTGATTTTCTTACCTTCTTATTTCTTCACTAGCTTACTGTTAACAGCTTTATCACTCAAGTTTTTCTTTCTTCTATAGCTGTAGTAGATCCTTTTTTCATTCTCTTTTCTAAAATCCTAAAAGTTTTCTGAGAAGTAAACAAACAGCTATGTGAAGACTGTAATCTGAGGAGTCAGTACAGAGTCCTAACTGAAAATCTTAGAGAAATTAAAAGTTGAGCTCTGTTCACCTTCAGAAGAGGTGTTGGTGAAGACAGCAGGTTACATGACTTCCTTTGACCTAGTCCATACTATGAAGGCCTCTTTATCTTTTGATTTTGTTTGCAAAGAACTTAAAAGCCATACTGTGCAATGTGCTCTAGGTAATCTTATTTGGCAGGGAGGTTGGACTAGATGATCTTGAGGTCTCTTCCAACCTAGATAATTCTGTGAATTATAAGAGAGGCTGGCAAAGGACACAAGTCTTTACACCAAGATCCTCATACAATTCCTGTGCAGTGAGCCTGGAGCCACAGACTCTTTTTGCCAGGTTTTGATGTACAGAAACAGAGTTGTTTGTAAAAGACATTTTCAGGAATGGTATTTCAGTGTTTGTACATGGTTTTTCTCATAGGTTTTACTTTGCTTAGTTGCACACTGGAACATCAGTACCTATTCTATTCCTTGTGCAAACTCTGAAAGCACGGGAGAAACAAAAAAATGCCACAACAGGAGAAGCTAGGATGCTGCTAGTACAAGTCATCCCTCTCTAGCACAAAACTATGCAGATACCCATGGATCTCTGCCAACACTGGTTAGCTATAGAGACATTTGTTGTGCTGATATGCACACAACCAATGAAAACTTCTCCTTCTCATTTACAACAGAAAGGCCTCTCCCCATGGCTGTTGAGCCCACCACAGTTTGGCAAGAACACACTATTGGGAATGCATTCTCTAATTTTACAATACAATGAACACAACACCTTTTATTCCAGCTTACTCTGCTCTTGGGAAAACTGCTCTGCTTGACTTAAACTAATAAAAGTAATTGAAAAGCTGTTTAGAAACTTTCCTTATCCCTTGTTATATCTCCTCCTGCTAAGCTTCCAGAGGTGACCAGCTGCACCAGCCATAATCAGGTAACTTCATTAAGCAGTTGTCTTTCCCATGACAAAAGTTTCTGGAGAAAAAGCAAATGGAAAAATACTTCTATATTAACTCTACGCTGTGAACTACTACCTTTCAGCATCCTAGTGAATTGTGGATTTAAAGGGATAATAGAGAAGACAGCAGACTCATTCTGAATAGGAGGCAGTGCAAGACAACCTCCAGAGCTTCTTCCACTTTCTTTAATGCTATGAAATAATCCCACACTGAGTCTTCAGGCTGGTGTTTCAGCCCATAAAGAAATCCAGTTAGAAGCAGAATTCTGAACAGACTTCCCAAAGCAGTAGTTTTGTTCATTTGAAATCCTCAGAATATATCACCTAATTGCCTCCCATCCTCAGCTGTCATTTTCAGTCCTTCATACTAAAGCTCTAAATGAACTCAGAAATGTGCTACTCATTTTTCTGCAGGCATCTGTCAGATCATAGGATTTTATGCCATATAGGGAAGCTTTTTTAGAGGGTCAACAACCCTCTTAGGCAGTGCTGAAGAAATATAAGCAAGGACCATGTTAAATTGCAATAGATCCCAAATTACACATTTTGCACTTTCAAAAAGTGATTCACAATTTTCTAGTTTCTCAGCTGACATGTTTTAAATTGGCATTTCAAAATGTCTGCTGTTAAGCTGACCTCAACACTGTCATCCTTGCAAAAAAAGAAAAAAAAAAAAAAAAAGCAGAAGGTAGAAAAAGGAAATAAACTCAGGAAAGGATATGTGAAAATAGCAGTAAAAAAGAAAGCAAAAACGTAGCAGCACAAAGAAAAAGAAAAAGAAAAAGAAAAAGAAAAAGAAAAAGAAAAAGAAAAAGAAAAAGAAAAAGAAAAAGAAAAAAAAAAAGGAAAAGGAAAAGGAAAAGAAAAAAAGAAAAAGAAAAAGAAAAAGAAAAAGAAAAAGAAAAAGAAAAAGAAAAAGAAAAAGAAAAGAAAAGAAAAAGAAAAAGAAAAAGAAAGAAAAAGAAAAAGAAAAAGAAAAAGAAAAAGAAAAAGAAAAAGAAAAAGAAAAAGAAAAAGAAAAAGAAAAAGAAAAAGAAAAAGAGTGGTAAAAATAGAAAGAAAACTGAGAAAGAAATTAAAGCCCAGTTCTGAGCTTAAGTTGAGCTCTTGGACCAATGGGCAGAGTATGCCATGTTGCCAGTTGGTCAGGAAAATTAAGGCCCAGTTGTGCACACAGGGACTCGATGTGTTGAGACTTTCTAAGTTTCTGGTTCTCAGCTTTGAAGCCTTCATTTTCTTTAAATATTGGTTGTGATTTTCCAAGTCGTTTAACAAACAGTCACAACACAGTTGTCCTATCACATTAGCATCTTGCTCATCAACATGACTAACACCTCTAGAATCCTTATGATTACTACATTTGTATTACTGAAGGAAGGTCCTTGATAGTGCAATAGAAACAAGGGTGTCTGGCTTACAGAGTTTACAGAGTTTACCCACAATCTATCATGTGAAAGGAATAAAACATGCAGTGCCTAGTGAGAATGAAGACTCATGATGGATTAAAGCGTATCACCTGGAACAAAATCAGAAATTTTACATATTCTCCTCTGGCACATGTATAAACTGGGATTATTTTCAAAATTAACTTTGGGTAGCTTTTCAGTGGGCCATCAAAAGACATATCGATCACAGTTGCCACCATTTAGGACAGTTCAAGTGCTAGTATCAGAGCAAAGCAGAAATGAGAGAGCAAAGAAAAAGTCACTAGTGTATTAGGTTAGTTTCAATATTGGTTTAGTTAATACTGCACATTTCTTGGCATCCCATTGTCAGGATTTGCTCAATTCATTCCCAGAATAAAATCAGGTCTTCTCTTCAGCCTCAGGTGGAAAAGTAGCAAAGAGAGTTTCATTACCAGCCTTCACACTTGTAGAATTTAGTATAGACCTGACCCATAATGGAAAGAATGGACTAGAATGGAAATGCTCTGGTAAGATTAAGTAATGCTAACAGTGTCATCCTGCTACCCCACATAGTATTTCAATTAAATGTGTGGTTTGAAATCCTGAAGCTTCCATCTGTTATCTCTTCTACTGAGCAAAAATAGCCTGGGTGCAATAATATAGGACAGTGTTGCTTAAACAGCAGTATAAGCTTCTCAGTATTATCCCCATCAATGAACTCTAACCCTGATACTGGAAGCCAAGGCAATAAAAGAGAAAGTAACTTAAGAACTACTTCTGCTGTCTTATTCTCTTTAAGTCTACTAACAAAGATTGTATCAAGACTGATTTTCCTGAGTTTGCTAATACCCATCTTATGCCAATACATCTGCCACAATAGATTTAATTTAAAAAAATAATAAAAACATTTTCAAGTCATAATGTGCATGTCATTTAGTGCAAATATCAAATAAATTTGAAAGAACTATGTGGAGAAAAGACTGAGGGAGTTTTGGGGTTCTGCGCTCTCATTTCTGCCATAGACATATTAATACAGTTAAAAATGTTCACACTGAAGCTGGAACGTGACATGTCAAAATGAAGATAAAGAGGTATTAGCACATTGGTGTGGTAAGTCTGCATACCCTTATTTCATATTCTGTTTAGAAAGTAATTACTTCATTTTTAGAAGCAAATCTTTCTCCCCTTCCCCCACCCCCCTCCATATATTGAGGCAGATGATAATGAAGTCTATAAGTTTAATGTTAACACAATCATCCCTATTAGCAAATATATTAACAAATATTATATGTTTTCAAAAGATGAACTCCATATAGGATGAAATGTTTAACATTTCTAGTGTGTCCCACATACATCTGAGATAAAATATAAATCCTAAGTTTTCCCCCATATAATTATTTATAAATGGACAGTGACTAAGGACCAAATTTTGTATTCATTACTTGACACCATCAAAATTAGCATTAATATTTTTAATGCAAAAGGTTGATATCAAACTTTGGTTTTATAATCTAAGTAAAGTCAATTAAAATGTCAGCTAATAACAAGAATTAATTATTATACAAACATACATCTACTCAGAGGTTATATTCAATGATTCCTCTTCCTGCCTTTCTCCGCTGTTTCATTAAGTGAGATAAAATTCTGTGTGTTTCCAGCTATTACCAATGTGGAACTGCTCTATAATTATTTATGTACATTGATCTGGTTAGTTGAGAAGTTCATTATTCTTGTTCACATATTTGATTCAAGTCAACAAATGACTGTTCAGGACTAGCTCAAGCTATGTCACTCTTTGATAGTTTCTTGGTAGTAGTTAAGCCACCAGCTTTGAATATTTGCCCTCCTGTCCTGAAAGTCTACAACATTATTTAAACCATGTAGGGAAGAGACCCATGATGAATATAAAAATATCAAAGGAATTATGGTTAGTTTATGAAGGAAGATTTAGGAAGGATCAATTCTTTGAAGGAATGAAAAAATGAATCAGAACCCTCTCAGAATTACCTCAAGGTGTCTTGACATGTCTGGTTTACCTTGAAGTAAGCCCTTTCCTGTAAGAGACCAGTGCGTAGGACTTAAATGAACTTTTAGTTTTAGAATATTGCTTTATCCTTGTATTTCAATCTCAACAGCTCGAGAAGAAACATATTATGGACCTCCAAGGAGAGAATTGTTATCATCATAGTCTAGAAGCCAGTCTGGTTTAGTGGAGAATTGCAAGGAAAACCAACGAGCAGGGAAAGGCAAATTTTTCACCATGTGGGTAGATGAACTTTTTTTTTTTTATTATTTTGATGAGAATAACAAGTTTTTCTTCATTTTAAACGCCTATACATTAAAAATAAATAAATATATATATTATTATTTACATCCCATTTACACATAGGATTTACCTGTAACTTTTTATTTTTTTCTCTTATTTTTTTTTTCTTTAAGGACAATTTTCCCTCTTGCATGGGTGCTATCCAAAACTATGAGCCTTACTATCTCATTCTTTTCTAGTTTCTAATGTTGTGTTCCACCTGGAAGTAACTCAGCAATTTCTCTGTATGATGTAATAAATGTCTCTCCCATATGGGTCAAGCTTGTCCTCACTACTCTCCCAGAAAAAAAAAAAAAAAAAAAAAAAAAAAAAAAAAAAGAGCGGCATGCATGTTTTATTCCTGATACGCTTTTATGTTGCCATGAATTCAGTTTAGAGGATAAAAAATTGCAAAAGAGTACCCTATACATGGAACAGTTTGGGAAATTTAGGTAACTCCAGTATCTTGGTCTGGGACAAGCTCTTCACAGAATTTTGCTTCCCTCGCAGATGAATTTAATCATTGCTACAAACAGTACTGTTACACCTAAACAGAGTTACTGATTGGTATTGTAAAGCTTTAGGAAATCTCCTTATATAGGGCTTAGATTACTGTGTGGCTTCAAAGTGAAACCTGAAATTCTAGGTTACAAAGAAATGCAGTAAGATCTTTGTAGTCTGCAAAGGAGAAAAGCTACAGCATTTTTTTCTGTAAGAATAAAGTTCATTTTCCTCTATTTTTGATGGCAAATCTCACCAGTAGAGGGAAAGTCTATACATGATGACGTTTGAAAGACACAAATATATGTCTTTGTCTCACTGTTTTTTGGAGATATTCTCCATTCTTGATATTCAGTCACATCACTTCTCCCTTTGGTGCCTCTCATCTGGATGTATCTTAAAGGCACATTAGGCACATCAGGTCAGGTTATTTGCACAGTTAGAAGTTTTCGGTAGTTGCTACGAATTAATTTGTTCAATTTTGAAGACTGACTATATAAAATAAAGGATGTATTGTATAAAAAGATGATCATTCCTATTAAAGCAAAATAAGCAACACTGCATATGAAAACCTTTGTGACAGTGTTCTGTTCTCACATTGCAAATTACTTCAAAGCCATAACATTTTTCTTTGAAGGATCGTATATATAAAACGCATTATTAACATATGAAATGTTATGGAACTCTACACTTAGAGTATTATGACTAACAGAATACAGACAGTGACTGTAAACTCAAGCTGTACTTTCAATGATAGAGTTCTTCCTTTCTTTAAAGAATAAATAGGATTAGTTTACTAAATGAAAATCTTTAGTTTATAAAAAGAACATTTTACTCCTCTCAACAAAAAATATTAATTCATGGTAAAACTTTCCACCATTTAAAGAATAAACAACTTATTTGGAACAAATTAAAATGTTTCATCATTTTAATCTACTGATGGCAGAAACTAGCTTGAGGAAAATCATGTAGTCATATCTTGATGACCATGTTACACGGGGAAAGCAATAGACCAATGTGGGTGTTGGATCTTGCAACATTTCAGCTGAATCTTTGCATTAGAAAGATGCTAGCTAGCAAAAGTGATGTTATATAGTTGCCTGATATTGCAGCAGTTTGCTGAGCAGGCAACTATTGCTCACATTTGTGGCTAGAAGTACAGGTAGGCTACACTTAAAGAGATACTCATTATATTAGATAATATATAGATAATATATATTAGATTAAAAATATTAGAGGAAATGTCTTGGCACATACCCTCATTTGTGCCTTTTTTGGGGGAAAGATAATCTGTCTGAGTTACAAGAAAAGTGCTTTACATCTCTCTAGGTGAGTCCCTGATCAGGACTGTCAGGGTGTCAGTGCTACACAAAACGTCATAGCATGAGCTGACCCCTCCATTCAGTCTAGAAGAGGATGTAAAGGGTGGCCAGAAGCCATTGTTTACACAATTTTTCATTTACTTGAAACCAAAACTTTTATACTCTCCCATAGTCAGAAATGGACCTGATTCATTGCTTTAATCAACATTAATTCTTTTTAATTAGTGAATCAATACAGATTTTCCCATTGTCCTCAGCGTACCTGTATCATTCTATAGGGATAAATACAAATACAAATATAAATGTAAATATAAATATATGTGTGTATGTGCAAATATAAGCCAATTCAGATTTTGATGTTATTACATGACTGCAGAATACATAATTCTAGATGGGTTTTTATTCTCTTTATAAGTTTATCTGAGTTTGCTTGTCACCGCTGGTATTATTCTATAAGAACAGGACATGTTATTTCACTAGCTGTACCCCTCTCACATTATCATGTTTGGTCATGCTCACTGCTTCCAGACTTTGGGCAAGGAAATTGACTTCTTTTTTTTTTTAATGAAAACTTGGTCTTGTTTCTTTCTATATATTAAAAATTTCCCAATCTCATTACTCTTTCTTTGTTCCCATTTCCTGCAAATCCTCTTTATGAAACCCTTTCTACGTACAGAACATCAGGTTTTGGAGGGGATATAAATAACATTTCTGTGTTGATATATGATGTAAATGTCACCTGTGTATTAACTCTGTTTTGTGTTTATGTTAGCACTAGAGAGAATCAATCACAAATGTTTTACCACATACAATATAAAAACAATACCTGGTTCAATATCCTTATAGCATAAGCGAAACTCTTTTCTTTATCGGTATTTGTTGATGAGTGGCTGTGTCAAAGAGATACATATTAATAGGTAAAGTCAAAGAAGGAAAGCCTAGCATTTATCGTATATATCTGAATAATTCAAGTTATGTAATTTCATTGATCTGTATAGTATAGTTTCACAAAGATTTTGAAAGAAATCAAGTCATTTGGCTAACCTGGCCAAATGAATTTTTTTACTCTGTTCTCTGCACTGTGAGTGAAATTCCAGAAAGAATTATTTACAACTTCAGTGGTCTGCATCTGTTCTCATTTTACAATACTAACATTGTACGTATGCATATTTATAAATCATTTTATTTGGTATTTGTCTGCTATTCCTAATAATTCACTCCCACATTCACAAACAATTAATAATGCAGCCAATTCCCAAATTTATGGCTACAAAAACACTTCAGTGATCTCTCTATGTATAAAACACTAGCTAACCATGCAAATGTTACAATCAAATAAGCAAAGTTGTGAAATTCCAGGCAGCTTTGAAATTATTAACATTATTTATGATATTGTTGCAGGATCCATTACACATCTGAGAGTTGACATTGGTGGCAATTATATAATTAACTAGCCAGAAACATTGTTTATTAAATCAAATCTGGATTGAAAACAAAACAAAACAAACAAACAAACAAACAAACAAACAAACAAAAAACACAAAAAAAACAGTTCAGAATATGAACATATTTTTTATATTGAGACTTTGAAGGAATCAAAAGTAATCAAAGTAATATTTAAACCTTCAAGAACATTGTATGCTATTTGTTCACAGAATTGAGCTGCTTAAGTAAAATGTATTCCCCAATGACACAGAAGAAAACAAGCTAAAGATTCTTCAACAAACAAGAAATGATAAAAGGCAAATTTCAGTTTTGATATGGAGAAACATTATGCAAGTGACTTATCAAAATTTGTTACATTGCCAATTTAAAAGGTCCTGTCTACCATTTCTTTTGTTCTAATCCTAGTGAAACATATCCCAAAAGCATGGATTTTGGCAAATGTCCAAACCACTTTACTGCATCTGAACTCTTACTCAAGGAACAATGAACATCTACTGATACTGTTGTGGTCTCTTGGGTCAGGAGGCTAGCCTTTGTTGCTTCCAGTTTCATTGTTAACAATGGGATATCAATATCCTCAAGAAACAATGAACTTGTATCTCTGGTTTTATTAAAGAATCTTTTGCTCCTCCCGTTGTGTATTGTGTTTCATTGCCACTTGTACAGAGACAAACACAGGTTTGAAAGGATTCACAGAGCTGGCCCAGACCTGTGAGTTCCAAAATCTGCCTGTCATCTTTCAGCATAGGTAGGTTAGGAGTTATCACCTCTTGGACTGCAGTAAGTGAATCAGTTCTTCAGATTAGTATAAATTATTCTTATTACATATCCTTTTAATGTATGATTTCATTGCCATGTTTAATTGCTGCTTTCTTGTATTGAAACATGCCTTTCATTTAGGGATGCTTCTGCATGGAAGATACACCATCCAGTGGTGCTTCTTCCTCATTTTTTTTTTTTTTTTAGCTAAGTCTTTGAGTCTTAAGAAGACATGTTGTATATGCGATCATTTTATACTAGAACAAGAAAGGTGTTCAAAACTTTTAGCAGGGTGGAAGATGACCAACTATTAACACTCTTCTCTCTGTTTTTAACCATATACTGACAGAAAATTATCTTCCATATGCCTGAATGAAGCAATTGTTTCACTGCAAGGCAGATCATATTCTTTCATTTGTACCATAAATATAATTGAAATACTGTTAATGTTGCTTCTGTGAATTCACCCCCAAGTGGACGTCAGTTTCTTCATAAGTACATGTACCTCTAAGAGGAGCACAGTGATTGTACCATATTAATGTCAAAAGAAGAGAAACAGAGTATTATTTTCAAAATACTTTGCTTGACAGCCTGTAATTCCTTCCATACCTTAAAGAGGATGCAAGATATGTCTAGTTTTAAAAGCTGATGAACATCGCTTGATTTCTCTTTTCTATCTGTTGCTTTGGGGAAATTTTGGTACTTGAAATGATGTCTTCTAATTTCATGTAAAGGATCCAGAGAGCCATCTCTTGGTACAATGTAATAACAACATAAAACATGGGAGCACAGGGAATATTTTTTAATTTTTTTTTTTTTGGTGTGCAGTAAAGGTCAGAGATATACCTGGTTCCAATGCCAAGAACCATCCTCAGTAAATCATGGTATGGAACTACATTGGGTGCAGGTGCTTAGGTGCTGGCCCTGGTGAGGAATGCTGGGGCAGCCTCTCTGAGCAGAATCAGAGACTGCTGACACAAGTCCTTGCATATGCGTGCAGCATGTAGATTTTTACTGATGTTACATTGCTTCAAACAGCACAATGCTATTAAATGCAGAGAGACAAAGCATTGCTTCCTCCATCATTGGTGGCCTAAATTATAGGTACAACATTTTTGTATTTTTATGGATAATAGTATATTTACAAAGAGAAAAATAAATCTGTTTAAAAGAGTATCCATATATGTATGTATGTATATATGTATCTTTTTGGAATACATAATGGAATACATTTTTGGAATACAGAATTACTATCTATAGCATCCCATGCAGAAAATATCAAGCTAGGACTTACATATTTAAAGCAAAAAATATGGAATCATTTCAACCTTAATTAATTTGGTAATTAAAAGACCTCACTATCTATTGTCACCATTCTTTTCCAAAGAACAAGCCAGAGCAGGTTTAGTAGGATAGAATTAGATAATACAGTGATAGACACTGTAAAGTTAGCTCAAGCTTCTTTAAAAAAAAATAATTAAAAAAAAAAAAAAAGGCACAGTCTCAGTGAATGATGAAGTAATGAGAAAGGAGACAAGAAGACAATATATTTCACTCAAAAAAAAAAAAAAAAAAGAAAAGAACATCTGTTTTATATTTGTAGACACTGCCTAACTCTTGGCTATTTTATAATAAGCAAGTAGAAGTTTTGTCCATTATACATAGCTATTCCAAATGAAGTCATGAAATATAAGGTAATCAAAAATCAAAAGATACATTAAAAAATAAGTGAAGAGTGGGTAAGTATCGATAATACCTGGAGAAATTTATGAAACTTTACTCATAAGATAAATGCATATTTATACTATTTTGCTGGTTTGGATATTTTTAGAATAGATTTTGTTCCCTAAGTAAAAATTGATAAAGGAAATCTGATAAGTAGAAAACTGTTTTCCATGTTGTTGTTGTTGTTTGTGAGTGCATGACAATCAGACAGTGACCTAAAAATCATAGTCATTTATACCTTTATGAAATGGGCTTGCATCTTTGCAGAGTTCACAAAGCTGTTTAAAAAACTGAAAAACAACCCAAAACTTATTGAGTGGAGTGAATACGAATGGTGGATAAATACAGAAAAAAAATAAAAATATATATATATATACACATATAGTATATATATATATATATATATATATGATCTTGCTTGCATACACCCAATTAACAGAAGAAGCAGATTTAGCTGAGTCATCTTCAGTCCTAAGCAGCCTTACTTCAGTCCTAACCAGCCTTACTAAAATTATATGACTTCCAACGTCACAAAAATTAAAATTAATAAGTTTTTGAAATAATGTTTCTATTCCCATTATACCTGTAATAAACGTCTCTTGCATTGAGCAGCTGTATCTGGACAAATTATTATTAGAGCCTAAAAACAGCTTTTAGATTTTACCATCACGAACTGCACTTCAAAACTGCATAGCTAAAAAATTTATATACTGTAGCTTTACTGAAGCGAATTTGTAAATCTTCAATATTTATCATGAAAATGCACTACCATCTTATTTATTGATGGGTTTTATGTACTTTTGTCCAAAATGTAACAGGAACAGAAATTTAAGATATGATCATTTTATATCTGAGGATTTTGAGAGCAAAATGTACAAAATACCTTATCCTTTTGCTCTAAACATAATTACTACCTAATAAGAGTGTTCATTCCGATGGTACTCAGACTTCAAGAATGTAAAGGATTATGTATTGTGTGAAAACAATTATTTCTATTAAAAATTGTCTTTCACTTTCAAATCAAGGAACAGGAAAACTAGCATCCACTGTGAAATATTTTTATGAGGGAAGATACGCACATTCAGGATTATGAAAACAAAAACGAGAGCAAGAAAATAATATAAAAAAAAAAAAAAAAGGAAAAAACAAGCTTGGAAGTACCCCAACATCTATTGGAGATCTATAACTAAGCTGTCTAAAATGACTAGTTATGTCCATGCAACTAGAATAGTAATAATTATTTTTTTGCCTTAAGTGGGATACCAAAATATGTTATCTTCTAGCATGTCCCAGTGTCCTTTTTGGAGACAAGAGTAAAGACGGAGTGCATTTTTCTGATGTAAGATATGAGTTTACAAATAGTGCCCAGAGTTTTACATGGGGCCACACTAGAAAATTAATTTAGAATACATTAGTTCAGTTGGAAGGGATCTTCAGAGATCATCTAGTTCACCTGCAGGATTTGTTTGATAATATATTTGATAATACTAATAATATATTTGATAATACTACATATTCACAAAACTTCACATCCTTTTTCATGTTGCAATTCACAAATAAATCAATGTAACACAAGAATATAGTTCAAATTTTGTGCCATGGTGGCAACACTATGTTAATCTTTTATTTTACCTTGCTTGGTTTGAAATAATTTCACTTTGAATGATCAGCTCTATTTCAACTCTCTCTTTCAGGCAACACATGAAAGCTTAAAAAAGGACAGATTAAAACTAGAGGGATAATGTATTTTTCTCATTACATAGATGCATAGATAGACTTAATATATATGCATCAAGACAGAAAACTTCAGTATGTCTTTTGTCATGACATAAGTGAAAGAATAGTGACATACCTGCCATTTCTTTGATTTTCAAGAAGCCACATAACTCCATGGTCTGTTGAAGAAATTTAATTTGTGATTATGAGTGAAAGATTACATTTTACCAGATTCTGCCTTGGAAGAAAGCTCTGTTCTCCTGCATAGAAGAAACATCCTTCTGAAGGAGAACTGGCTTTTTCCTGCTTTTAAATGCAGAGCTGACTCACATCATCACATAAAAATATTAGTTAGGAAAAACTGAGAATGTAAAATAAAGCCACAAATATAAACATTCTGACAATTTTCAAGTTTTAACACTTCATGAAATCCAAGGTAAAGATCTCTATTTCAAGACTAAATTCCAATTTCAGAACAATTTATTTTGCCACGAGCATAACATTTTCCATCTACAGATCCTCTAACAAAGTAGTTACTAGTCTTTCCAATGCTGCATTGTAGTTTTTGTTTGTTTGTTTCTTGATATTCTTCCTCCAACTATGCCACTTGCAGGCTGAAGAACTTACCCAAGTTTTACAGTATGTTAGAAATAGAACCAAGAATAGAATCTGTTTTCTTAACTCTCAAGCTAGTGCACAATGCTTTGGGTCACCCTTCTGTGCCAGCAGGATGGATGAAGAATGGACTGGTGGAATTATCATGTTGCTAACATTTTTACCTCATGACATTGTTATATGAGCAATAGAGAGTCCTCTCAGAAACCCGTCAATCAGCAGGAAACAATTCTATATGTAGTGATTGTTTATTTGTTTCTATATGTGTGATTGTTTCTCCCTGTTCAGAAGTTATCAAGCCTACCATTTCAAGTAGAAATCAAATGGCAATTTCATAATGCCATAAGTTTCCTTGTAGCTTTTCTCTGTTTTACTTCAATGGACTAAAAAAAATATATTCATAAGACAGGATGTACCAATCCATGTAACTCTGTCTCCTGTGCTTATTGACTGTGGGTCAGTTTCTGACAGAGAATGACTGTGATATAGTTCTGCTTTTCAGAGTTAAAGAAAATAAACTGCAATTGAACTTTAAATATGAAGTCAGGAGTGAAATCTTACATTGGGATGAAAATTTGAAGATAATTCATTTATATGCCAGTCTGAAGTTCTAGAATGACAAATATGGATTAATGCATTCCGTTGATAGATTAAGATCATCATATAAGAAGCTTAAACTCCTCTCATGATTTTAGACTGTATTTGTATTTCTGAATAATTTGTGCAGGTGTCGTTTTGAACTATCTTTACTACCTGTAGAATGTGTCTAAATTACTTTATTTCACTCTTGCATTTCAAGTTCAGAAGTAATCTCATTTTTCATTAAAAATAGATTGAAATTACTTGGATATAAAAGCATCAAAAGAGGAAACTATCACACATAAGAACCATATGTAATTAGGAGGCTAGGAATTTTGAATTAGGTGCTTGATGAATTGCTGCACGTACTATACATTATGTGCACGTTATTTACTAACGTAGATTGAATCAGTCTCAGAAGCTATTTACATTTAAATGCAGCTTAATGTTTCAGTTTACCACAGGGATGAGTGCCTGTCTAAAACAAGAACTGACCCAAGATAAGAGTGTTTCTTTAAGTTTTAAATGATTTGATTAGTTCTTTCTTATCTTCATTGTTATTTTTGTGGATTTATCCTAGTTTTTAAAGGGTTGGGAATTGAAAATACGAATACAATGAAAAAAAGAAAAAGTGACAGAGAATCTCAGATCATGCACATAAGTGCAACTTGCTGAAATCAAAGGGAGTTACAAGTGGTTGCCTTGCCTGTGACCCTTGCTTACTGTTCTTATAATGAAGCCTAAAGAAGCAGTATTTATAGTTTATCAAGACACGCACTGTTACTAGTTGCTACTGAAAACAATACAAACAAACACAAAAAAGTGAAACAGAATAACATATATTTCTGCTATTACTTACCACCTTATCCAATAGCTTAAGAAAACTTTAGGAAAAAAAGAAAAACAAAAGAGAGAGGAAACAAATAAGATGAACACCATTCTGTTGATCCAAGCCAGGGGCACAAAAGCTTCTCTTGCATCTAGATGATGCTGTTCATCCAGTTATTATTAAAATATTTTCCTCTTCAGAGGAAAAAATCAGAAGCTTGTTATGATTATTAACTTGCACAGGTTTCCCATTCTCAGGAACTAACTCTGGTTTGGGATATTAAATCCACAGCCCATAGAAAGGTTTCTTTCTATAAATATCAAACTCTCTACTGGTGATGCATGAAACATACCTAGCAACATAAGATATTAAGATCATCCATCAGCAGACTTATAGTAATCAAAAAGGTTTCATAACTTTCTTTCTGTTGGTTGGTTTTCCTAAAGGCCAAGTAGAACTTATGGGGATATTCATACCTCAGAGGAACTGTGGGTCATTGAACACATCCCTGTACATTACGATTCATGTGAGAAAATGTTGACATTTTCTCTGGCAGGAATAGCACTAGTTAAAATGCTCTGCTTCCATTCCTAATATTTCTTTGACCAAGAAGGCAGGATTTTAAAAACAAATAATTTTATCAAACTCCTTGTGCTATTGAAGTTCTTTGTTTCATGCAGATCTACTGCAGATTAACTGAATAATGAGGAAGAGAAACATTACATTATTATCTTGCCTCTCTGACTCAAAAGTAAATATATATATATATTTTTTGATGCCTGATAAAGAACTGTGTGGGAAAAGGCGTATTTAGGTGTATAGTCATGTACTCCTAGAATGAATGCTTTCTCATGAAATCAAATGAGGGAATACAAATAACTTCAACGTTTAAAATTTAATTTTGCTAATAAAAAATGTATTCATTCTCTACTTGCACTTTACTCTTTTCCTATAGTCCAGATTTGAAAGGTCAACACTTTTTTTTTTTTTTTAACAGTCTTTTCTACATTGTAATTTATCAAACCAGTAACTAAAGATGTATTATATCAAAGTATTTGAAAACAATAACAATTTTCATATTCCTGTGGCCTGTGTTTGCTGATGTTTGACCAAGTTGATTATATCTTGCTTCTTTACATATTTATACAGTAATTGCTAATGTGTTCTTTTAGAAGGATGGCTGCCAGAAGGACAGAAGAAATGGCATAGAGAATGCTAATGGGACTTGGACTTGTAATCAGTTGCTTTTAAATGTTTTTGACCTGTCATATAAGAGTATGGTACTTCTGCATTTTAAATAAGAGGTGGAGGAGATGTGGAAAGCACTTGTACTAGTACTAAATCTATATGGCATAGCTAATATTTATGATTCACAGCAAGCAGGAGGTGTTGTCCTAAAGCTCATTCTAATACTACATGACAATGAATATGTTTATACATTGCCAGATCAATAAGTTTAAAAAGTGGATTCAGATTCAGTTGAACATTTGTTTATGTCCAGTGGGCACATGCTTTTATAAAACAATGAACTTATACAATTTTGTATATAAAAGTGAGAAAATTTTTAAGGTGGTACAACTTAGTCACTCTGAAAGTGACATAAAAACACAATTGCTAGAAGTTTGGGAGAGAATATTAATTAACAGTTTATTTCTTCACAGCTGTAGAATAAATACAATTCCAAATTTCTTATTAGATCAGCTACAACGGATTGCAGGGTCTTGAATTTTTAATACCAGCTTATTGACATTCATGTAGGAAAGTGTTTGGAGCCAAATCTTAATCAAGGAATGCATATAAAATAATAAAAATGTCAATTTATACAACTTGTAAATTCAAAGATATGCTCTGCATAGACATCCAAGGGGAAAAAAAAATTAAAAAAAAAAATGTTATGCTTGAGTAGCATATTATTTATAGTGTATTGTTTGTTTTGTCATTTAAACACAAAGATGCAGCTAAGCACTGCAACAATCTAACTGTGGTATTCTATGTTTTCTTCTTCCCAGCAATGTTGAGTAGATAACTGGTAGAGCATGGTGGAAAAGGTCATTTTTAAAGCTGAGTGTTTTATTACCAGTATGTTTCATAGCAATTAAGCTACTGCTATTTCCTAAGCAAAGCACAGTCTTAGAAAAAGATCCAGAGTATATTCAGATGCCTTACAGGAGAATAAAACAGACTTTAGCCTTCTCTTCTGAAATTATGTTTCTGAAAAACCTAGTTCAGTTGCCAAATATTCATTCCCTAAGATGTATAAATTTTGGAGGCACCTGAACTTGTTCTGTGACCTTAAAAATATTTTTTTTCTATAGGCTCTCAAAACAACGTTATACACAGAACAGATCTTAATACCAATCTTTATATATAAGGCTAATGAAATGTAACTAAGAAGCTAGAAACTAAGGAACCTTTACATCTTTTCTGAGAGACAAATGTGACAGGTTTATGCTGAAAGTGTAAGCTGAAATAAAATATAGCTCTAACCATGACTGAATTTTAAAATTGTGAAGGTGGTCCAGCTTAACAGAGTAATTTCCACTAGGAAAATCCTCCCCACACCAAGGTTATGGAAAACCTAGACCTAAAGAAAGGAATTAAGAACAGCTTTGGGCATGACTTTGAAGACTAATGATTAAACAGGCAGGAGGCAAGGGAATCTTGACTGTCAAAGTCTACTCAAAGAAATGGCAATTTTCTCCATGTAATGATCTCATCTTTGAATAATACTCAGATTTCCAGTTGAGGATATCATTTTGGTCACGCTTGGACTACCCTGTTTCAGATAGCATTGAGCCAAAGACAAAAGGAAATGAAGAATAGACTCAGAAGACCCAGGAGATGACTAGCAAAAGTCCAGTAAAAGTACAGTTCTTGTGTTTACTTGACAGTGATATTCTTGTGATTATTGGGGTGCTTATACGTTTAGTTTTGTAATTTAAAATGCAGTATGTGTTCCATCAGCATATCAGATAATATCCTTTGCTTTATCTGTCTCTTTATGTGATAATTTTATAGTACTTCTGATTCTGCAGCATAAAACTAAGATTACAATCCACTGTTAAAAACATCTAGTTTGTATTGATTGCACTTTTGTAAAAAGGGTGTGAAATTTTATGGTACTAAAACACTTAGTTAAGCATCAGCACGCAGCCTCTTTGCACTGTCTTACAATTAGTATCAATGGCATTCTTCTGACACATCACTGGTTTTATCCTTTTTTCTTTGATATCATTAGCATGTTTAAGTATAAAGCTAATAATGAAATTCTAAGATTGTGGATTTCACTAAGCCACTGGAAACACTGATCAATCAAGACCTAGGCAGAGATGAAGCTGATCTGCTTCAATACCACTGAAAACAGTCTGCCTATACAGGATGTATGACCTACAATTTAACAGTTTAAATGTTCCCCCCTGGTGAGTTATTGTATTTTATGAGTTTTGTACAGAAGATTCAGGGCAGTAGTGTCTGACAAACAATGTATGTTATATTGTGATATTTTAATACCTTTAGGGTACTCATCTACCATAAATTCCAATTCTTATCTAATTAGCTATGGGAATAACCTAAATGTGGGAATAATTTTCCATTCTCAATACACTGAGCTCAGTGAAACAGCAATGGTAAGGGTAATGGTGTGTTACTGCCCACATTGCTGCTTTCAGAGAGTTCTTTCAATGTAACCCTTTCTAGCTAGACTGCAAGTCTCATAATTTTGATTAATGTAATTGTCCTTCCAGAGTTGCCCAAAATACTTACTGTCTCAGGAGTATGAAGAGCATGGCAAAAAGCTATTCTTTTTAACACAAAGATAAAATAAATAAGTCCTCAAATGAGAGTAGTTTAAGTTAGCTTTCTAATTCTAAGTTACATGAAAAAAGTTATTTAATCATATGCATTTGACTTAATGCAAGAATGTAAGAACTTGAATACAATGATGAGCATCTCTCTGCAGTATAGATATTGATTTTCAATAGTGTTTGGAACAGTGGTAAAGATCAAAAAAATAAATAAATAAATAAAAAATAAAACAAATGCTGTGTCCAAATTTTGAAAGAATGAGACAGCCTAGAGAAATGGTCCAACAGGAACCTCATGCAGTTCATGAAAGGGAAGTGCAAAATTCTACACCTGGGAAGGAATATATATGCACCACTACATGCTGGGGGAGGTCCAGCTGGAAAGGATGTTTGCAGAAAAAGGCCTGGGTGTCCTGGTGGACAACTTGAACAAAAACTAGCAATGTGTCCTTGCTGCAAAGTGTGCTAATGGTATCCAGGCTACACTAGCGTTGCAAGCAGGTCAAGAGAGATGACCCTTTGCATCTACTCAGCACTGGTGAAACCACACCTGTAATGCTGGGTCCGGTCCCTCGACCCCCAAGTACATGAGAAACACAAACATTCTGGAGAGAGTCCATCAAAGGGTCGTGGAGAGTCCATCAAGTGCCTGGAACAAAACTCCTATGAGGAAAGAATGAGAGAACTGGTAAAATAATAAGGGGTAGTCTTAAAATTAAATCCTCAGTTAATATTTTACATTTTGATATTGTAAATATTCCTTTATTTTCATCTTTCTTGAAGAGGATTCAGAAAAAAAAATACTGTGGTCAAAAAATTAAATAAATTGAATTCTGTGCTTTTGTAATATGAAACTTTATTTATCTATTAAAAAATGTATTTGAGTAGGTTGAAATTGCCATTGTTGTCATTCTAGGCCAGTTTATTTCATCAAAAGTATGACAACAGTTCCAAGTACAATGATTAATCCGAAGGAATAATCACAGAATCACAGAATTTCACAGAATCACAGAATTTTCTAGGTTGGAAGAGACCTCAAGGTCATCGAGTCCAACCTCCAACCTAACGCTAACAGCCCTCCACTAAACCATATCCCTAAGCTCTACAATAATGTAATACTATAATCTATAAACATGAAAATCTCAAAAAATAGCAGACTGAGCCTTTTACCTGTGAATTTGGCACTGCAGCAAATGCTGAACACAGTGACTGTCACAGGAAAAAAATAACACAGATACATAGGAGCTGGATAAGAAAAGAAGAAATGAGAGTGATTTAAGATCTGGGAAATATTTGTGGAAAGATATCTTCCAGCTCTATCCAATGAAAAGAAGGTTAATAATTTTCTTGATCATAGTCCTTAGAGATACCCAAAGAGAAAGATTCTTTTAATTATTAAAGGTATTACAGGAGCCCATTGCTGAAAACTGACTCTGGGAAAGTGTAGTCCAGAAAGAAGTTGCTCTATTGTAGCAGTTCTTATTTTACACATGAAATTAGACTATTATATCACAGCACCCTGTGCCACTTTTCCAGCCTGTGACCTGAGCCATACATCTGTGTTGAGATATGCAGAAGATTCAGAATTCAAAGCAGTAACATTTTTTCATTCAATTTCCTCTCCCAGCCCCTTGATGAAATGGGCAACTTATGCTGGAGC
Source organism: Aythya marila (assembly GCF_965140915.1). NCBI lineage: Eukaryota > Metazoa > Chordata > Aves > Anseriformes > Anatidae > Aythya > Aythya marila. The sequence continues at coordinate 85,167,553 of NC_139043.1, forward strand.
TTCAGATTTGCAACATAATGCTTCCTGTAGATTGCTCAAGTGGCTGGAGTAGAACCTAGGTACAGCATTCTATCTCTGTACTCCACAAAAGAGTTCGTAACATTTCCAGAAGAACTGAATGAATAAGAGTTTGTAACATTCCTAGAAGAACTGAAAGAATTAAAAAAAAAAAAAAAAAAGTCACCTGAGTTACATATGCTCCAATATGGATATTTATTTTATTTTATTATTTTATTTCATTTTTATTTTTTCCATTGCCTAACCTTTGGGTTTATACATTCTAGATTATAACTTCAAGAAAATCTCATGAAGATCAGTGCTTTTAGCTAACTAAGAAAAATGATCTCATAGATAACTTCATTTCTTTAATGTGGAATGGCTATTATTCATTTAAGCCTATTCAACTACATATTCAAATATTTATTACAAAATAATTTTCCAACCTGTATATAACAGCTTAACCATATCTGTATTATATTAATTGTGACCACTTAAATAATGCTACTTACATAGCTTGCTCAAATTTTCATAGTTTAAGCTTTGAAGGATATCTACAGAATAGTGGACAATTTATATTTCTGTTATATTTTTGGTAGCAGTCTCATTCATATAACCTGAGTATATACATACACCACCAATGAAACTAATGTGATATTCATTATGTGTACAGAAAGACATTTTCCAGAACCTTCATGAATTTATTTCAGCTCATATATTGAAATATATATAGTGCTGCATCCATGTTCTGAAGACTAAGGCAAAAGGCAAGGTGGAGCTATAGGGTCCTATCCACCACATCAAAATCTATAGGGCTAACTCAAAGAATGAGGCATGAAAATATTTTTCTCTTATCTGCTGTTTCTATATAATCTTTTCTTTAACAGCTAGACCTCTGGTCTCATGAAACTTAGTTAGGCCTTATGTATGGGCTACCCAGGACTGCAGTGTCAGCAGCTGCCAACTTACTTTAGCCAGATGTTTTGTCTCTAGACAAAACTTAATTTGCTTTCCTGTAAAGGTCCTTCTGCATACTCTATAGGAAAAGAAAGAGCACTGGTCTTAACATATACTTCTCTCCGTCTTCTTGTCTTTCTGACTAAAATGCCTCATGCACATGCATTAGCAGCTTTCACATTACATGTGTGGGCTAAATATGTGATAGTTACTCATAAAATATCTGTGAATGAAGCTGGTAGGTCAATAGGAATCTCCTTCTCTAGCACCAGTGTATCAAAACTAATTGTACTTTCTCCACAAACATCTACTGAAAATATTTGATTAAGGGAACATCACTACTCTCAGCTATTCATTCTGCCTGTGAGGTTACATATTGTTTACGCAGCTGTTGACTGATGTGGTTCACCCAGTTAATGTACTGAAAAACAGACATGGGAGAAAGATAAGTATCTGACATATCTAGATATGGCACAGCAAGAGCCCAGGAACTCATAGCTAGGGTAGGGTGAGAGGGAGAATAAATGAAGACTGTCTTCTTTCAAGAGATTTTTCTGTTATATTTCCTTAGCATTTGCATCATAGGATACATCAGTATACATAGATACATAGGATATATCAGTACCCTATGACTTTACCCAAGGCTAAGAGAACTTTTGAGTTGCATTCTCAAGTTTGATTTAGCTAACTAAATTTATGTAGGAGGTTTATGATGTTGCTGTTAATCACCACATTATTCAAGTTCTTCCTGTCTAAAGCCAATAGTGATGCTACTGTTGTCTGCATTTGGGGTTGGGGAAGTGCTATATCTGGAACAGGATTAGATTTCTGGTTTTGTTAAATTTTATTTAACTTACTCTGTGAGGTTAATTTGGGTAATGGGGGGAGGCAAGAATATCAGGTTCCAAATTAGGAGAAAATAGGTAAATATTTAAAACAGCTATCAATGGCATGTCTGGAGAATTTGTTTAACATTGAACTTGCTGCTAACACTTTCTGAACAACATTGAATCTGCCAATATGTATGATTTTTATTACTATTAATACAGTTTTCATCCTGTGGAGTGATAACATACTTAGTGTAGGCAACCACAGGCTATTTTCATACTTATTAAATGGATCATCTTTGTCAGAAGAATAGGTAACATTCATTTTTATTCATGTTAGACAAACATTGCAGGTATAAGTAAGAGGTTGTGTCTTTCTCCTTACCTTATCTGCATAGGTAAATCCAATTTTACATATTTTAGTCTTCTCAGAATGTGTAGTGCATTGCACAGAATAACAAATATATTCAGCTAGTTAGTTACAACTATTATTAAGTAATATTATTAGTAATGTCTGAAAGAAAATCAACAAATATCCACTGAATTGTTAGCCCTACATTTCAATCCAAAAGAAACAGAACTAGAGGAAATATTCTGTTTTGGCACAGGCTGCACAGTGAAATAAGCAATGGGGAGAACTGTTTAACTTTTCAATAGTAGGTAATACCGTTCAATATTTATATTTTCCTAGCTGTGCAATCTTGCTGATTTCCCTACAGAAAATTCAGATGCTAACAATGATATTTAGGTAGAGATTTTTTTTTGCACACAATTGACAGAAATTCCATTTACTGCTTCTCCTTTTCATGACTTTTATCTGAAGTGTAAACACATCTTGTATTAACTCCTGATGCTTGTCCAATCTCCTGTGAATATTTACTGAATGTCAAAGGAAAAGAACAATGTTCCCTGAAGCTATGGTCTCAAAGGACATGAACTCTCTAAACTGTCATGCTTAGGATGCCTTTCCAGTTTCTGCAAATACTGCAATGAATCCTTCTTCAGCATCTATAGAATTATGCCTTTATCCATTGCTGACTTAGTAATAATTATGAGACACGATGATATGGCAGTAAATAGAAAGCTAGTACAATTTCTATTTATTCATTTTATTTTATTTTTTCATCTGGCCGGAGGTTATTTTTTAAAGCAGTGATCTCTCTGAGTGAAAATGAAGGTCAGCAAAGAGTTTGTCTCTTTTCCTCTAATAGCACATTGCATTTATTTTGCCTAAATACTTACCTTCTGGTTCAGTTCTTGGTCCACCACTTGTCAACGCTATAAATATATGAGTTCAAAACTGAACTCTCTTTTGGATTGGAACAGCTAGTTTCCTCTGAGACAAAACCCATCTGTGATTCTGAGCAAGGCAGAATGGGAAAAGTGGGCTCATTCCAGAGTATTCACTATCCAGGTGGTGTAGCTGAAACTACACCATGACTGCTTCCTGATCTTGGCTGGAGTATGTACATTGTTTACTGGTCCCAGAAACAATCCTCATGTCCATAGCACTGCCAGTGAATTAGGTAGTGAAATTTCCCCTGAATTAATTTAGAGACCAAAATTTGCCTCACATGGTACTTTGGTTCCTCTTACTCTATGAATCTTTATGAATTCAACTGGGGAAGTGTGGTGTGGTCCATTTGGTAAATGAGTTGATTTGGTCAAGAGTTGTAAAAAGGCCTTAAATAATTGTGGCACAGCTTGGCAGATGGTCAGGCAGTCCAGATGTACTCTGCAGAAAACCAAGCCCAGTTCCTAACAGGAAAACTTCAGAAAATGTGCTTTATCCTCTCAAAATAAATTAAAAAAAAAAATAAATACGTTAGGTATTCTACTGTTGACATTTCCAGTTTCTTCATTTCATAATTAGGGAAAGACTGAACACTGACTTTCAACTAACATCCACTGTACTTTATGTTAGTCTCATTCTGAATGAGAGACAGTATACTGGTGCCCTGACTTGAGATAATAACTGGCCATATGTTGAGAGATTTTATCTGATTTCATGAGTAAAGTCCACTTTACTCATAAAGCCAATTAGAACTTTATCATTTATCTTACTGGGAACACATCTCTACCTATATTTCTAGTTTTATACCTTTGGTATATCACTAACTTCATTTCTGTTTGTTTGTATTGCCTTTTATAGTTGTTTTGAAATTATTTCCAAAGCATATTCAGCACTTCAGCATTACAAAGAACATTTCCCAGAGTATTTACTGATCATTGAACTATAGTACCATGATTACAAAACTGTTTTCATGTAATTCCATGTCACTTGAAAAGATTAATGCAACTGCGTAATATGTCTCTGCTGCCTACTGTTGTATGGATCTGCAAATTCTCCTTCACTTGTGACCTCTTTCTTCAAATACATCCATTTCTTAGACTTAATACTAAAAGTCTAGTCATAAAATGTTCTGAAAGAATTTTCCTCTGGAGCTATTCTGAGATTTTTCCAATTAAGTTAAAAAATGACTGACACTATAAAGGTCACATATTCCATCTCCTCTTCTGTAACAGCAGAATGTCAGAGAAGTGTTTATGATAGTTCCATACCATAGGACCTTTTTCTTCTTAACAATTTAAAAAGTTTTTATTATTTAGATGTAACAAGATCACACTGCAAGAAAAGAGCAATGATTTAAAAAGAAACAAAAAGAAAAGGGGGGGGGGGGGGAGGAGGAAGAGAGAATGAGAGGAAAAAATAAAAAAAGGAAAGAAAGAAAAAAGAAAAAAAAAAAGAAAAAAAAAGAAAAGAAAAAAGAAAAGGAGTCTTCGTTACAGGAAAGGTGGTCTCACTCATATCAGACATTAGAGAATCCAATCACAGGCCTCTTTCACAGAGAGCAAGGTTGCATTACTGCTTTTATACATGTAATTAATCATTTTATTTAAATCTTTTAGCCCGATTAAAAGCTTAAAAGATATAAACAAATTCAGGAAAACTTTCTTCAGAAAACAGACATTGGTTTCTGCCAGAAAAGGCAGGAACAGAAAGGGACGTGCTTTTTAATTAAATTCTGTCTTTGTTATCAAACTGTAGTGGTATTTTCAAGTTTCAGTATGGTTTCAGATTCTCAGGTACTTTATGTGAAAAACTTCACGTCAATAAAACATAACACAATAACAAAGAAAGCTGTTGTTGGATTTATGCATAGCTTAAAGAAGGTATTTAAAAAATAAGGAGAATTTCTGCAGTTGTTTCTTAAGTGTTATATTTGGGTAAGCTATGCTGTGCTTCACCTCTGTTTTGCTTTTTCTTACGATAAGAGATTTCTGTCATATCTACATTTTATCTCCATATCTAGCCATTCTCACCTAACCTGTCTGTATTTCCTTGCCAAGACCCAACACAAAACATCACCAGATAAGAACTCTATTGCTAGTGACCTTCATTAATTTCTTCTCAAATATGAAGAAGTTAAAATATCCTTTTTGGTTGCCAGTGGCCCTCTTATTAGTATTATTATTTGAACAAAGTTTTAAGTCTGCTTCAGAGGGGATATAATCAGAAAGTGGGGTGGAAATACATGTATTTCTGGAGGAAACCTACTAGTTCCCATCATGTCTCCTTCTCAGCACATTTAATAAGATATAGTCACTGGGTCAAGCTCTTATATTGAAAGCAAAATGTGGCTTCCTTGACACACATCAAAGGTCCACTATCAAAGCAATCTCACTGGAAATATGAGACGCTTTTTTCTAAGGTTGGCTTCCAAAGCCTAGAAGCTGAAAAAGCAAGAAAGTTAACAGTACACTGTCTGTTCATAATGCTGTCTTATACCACCAATATGACCGAGTTGACTACCTGGGAGTAGTTAAGGATTCAATTAGGTTTATTGGAACCGTAGGCAATATTTGACAAACACTTAGAAATATAATGAAACAGATAGAAATAACATTCTTTTTCCATCAATTCTTTACAAATAAAGATGGTCAAGATGACATGCTAATGTATATTTTGGACAGCATTCTGTCAAAAACTCAGGAGAGAGGATTCTTTCATTGACTGGAGAGTTCCATGTTGTTACTGAATACTTATATCACTAAATGCAAGGTGCCATATATTGTATTAAAAAACAAAACAAAACAAAACAAAAAAGCTTAAAAATCATAAAAAATGAAAAGAGATTTGGAAAAATCTTCTGTTGGAAGAAAGAGCAAAATACATAATTGGTCAGATGAATAGTAAGACATATTGCAAGCCTGATGGCTAAAATTTGCCTATGGGTACTAAGTTGTTATAATATTTCTGATCTTCAGATAAACACAAAGAATCTGTGAAAAGCTGTGGAAAAATAGAGTGTTTGGAGAAAGCAAGGGGGAATTCATAAAGAGGATCTGTTTCTCTGAAAAGAGGAAAGAAAAAGTGACTGAAGTACTCTGTGTAGGACACATGCAAAAATAAAGATGTGCCTGTGTTTTTTTAGCTGTTGATGATGGAGGAATTAAAACTTGATTGAAATATATTTTTACAGAAAATGAATACTGTTATGAGAAAACACCTTAACTAATTGTACCTGCAGTGAGGTATACCACAACACCATGTAGTCTGCTTCAGTGACCATTTCCAACCCCAATTGGTGTGGGGAGCAAAACACTAACCAGGCCAGGTTTGTCTGTATCATGCCCTGGATAAATAAAAAGTGGCAGGTGGTGCCAGAAAACGTATATCACGTCTTAAACCAGTAAAAATAACTGTGTCTTTTCAAATTCAACTATCAAAATGCTTTGGTTGCTACATTATAAATCAATCAAAGCACCTGTTGCTATATTAAAGAACATCCAGAACAGTTATGTTACTTTTAAGAGGAATAAAATATTCTGCAGTTGATGAGGGGAAGACTGAGATTGAGAATTGTACTCTATTACTTCCTGAGAAACTTCACCATGAAAGAAATGGATTTTTTCTATCAGTTTTTAAAAATGATGGTTGTGAGAACTTCACTGAAATCTGTTTTTCTCCACGAGCAGTTTTGCAGGTAACTATTCTTCTGATTTAACTCTATTTTCATCTTATCATCCCTTTTAAACTCTGCAGATCTTTCAATCCCGAACACATCGTGACATACTGGAAGCAGTTTTTCAACTTAACACTCTGATTGAATTTAATATTAATAACATTAGCATTCTAGCTATGCAAGGAAATATAATGACACAGGTTATTAAACTCCATGCTGGAGGGAGGAAGCTAATTGTCTGTAGAGGTCAGGAAGGAAAATCCCTTTACTGCAGTTTATCATCTCACAATAGGTTGTTGTATTACCCAAGAGTTCACTTTCACCTAGATTGCCGACTTCAACCTCTCTCTCAAGGGAAGATACCAGCTAAGATAAGCCTATGTTCTATTCTTTTATATGCAATGTTACATATTTTTTTACGTGACAATTTATTTCTTATCTATTACTAATAATATTAGGCCACTTCATATTTGATGCCCTACATCTTATGAACCTTTGTTCCACTCAGTTACACAGGAAACATCTCTTATGATCTATGATTTTTATTGAGAATGCTGTTTAATTTAACGTCCTACCTACCCAAAATCAGGTTGCTGAGGAACTGTAAAACCCCCTTTGTAACACAGAATAAAAAGTATTAAGTACTATACAAAATATTTGGCATTGTTTTTTCAGTTTACTCTTGTGTATTATGCCATTCATAGTTATTAGTTTCAGAAGGCACAAAACATTTATGTATGACACTAATCACATGTACTAACATGTGAAGCAGTTAATTCCTTATTCCAGAAGAACAAATTAAATATAACAATAATAGAATCAATTTACTTTCTTGTTATATGTGCATACAACTGCTAACAAAATTTAAAGTTCTGATAGGGAAACGAACTGATACAAAGAGGTGTTTTTATAAAGAAACATGTAGATATGTCTACCTAACTCATGTGAGTAGCTGAAACACAAATACACCTTCAAACAGTTAATATTTCTTCATTAAATAATTCCTAGTAAGTTTAATGTGATGTCAATACTCCTTGCTGTTATTTGTAAGGTTTTAACAACCTTGACTGTGGGTGCCTTAGAGGCATAAGGGACCAGCTCTCCCCTGTGCCCAAAGACTCAGCTGCCTGTTAGATGTAGTCAAATACAGTGGACTCTGGGACTGTGAATCTGCCTGATTCACTAGAAATATAGTGAGTTCTTCCTGGCCCCATAGAGGTGCACACACACACACAACACACCTACAACCAGCCATGCAGAGAGCAGTGACTTTAACAGCACCCACACAAATGCATATTGTGTTCTGTTGAGTACAGATGGACTGAATGCGTTCCTTCTCTCCAGCTGATTAAAATCAGTGTCTGTTGCAGGAAGCACGGCCGAAAGCACGACAGACACCAATAGAGTCAGATCATGCTCCTTTTTATTGCCCGAATAGCCTAACTTTTATAGAGAACTTAACAGGGGTGGACAGTGTTTCACACAAGATTATTGGTCAAAAGCACTCAGACAAACAGCTACAAGAAAACAACCCCACCTGCAAGAAAACAACCCCCTTGTGATTAGCAGTCACATAGACCTTGTCCTTGAGGCCAGCTACTGGTAACAATATTTTCCTGAATTCCTCAATTGGGCGATGTGGGAACACTGTCATGGGAACTTCTCATAGTTGCCCTGGTAGCTTGGTTTGCTCAGCTACAGCAAGCCATGGGATTTTTGCTGTTTCAAGAAATCCCTCAACAAGTGTCTGCTAGCAGGATACACAGGCATACATGCAGAGATCTCTCCAGTAGCTTGCCTCAACCACAGATCTTCAGGCTCCTTAGACCTTTGGTCTCCATCCAATGACTGACACCCAGGCCTCTTTGCCTTCTTGCCAATTAGTTCCACCTGAAATTTGCTAGCAGGTCACATACATATACACAGAAAATAAAACACAGAAAATAATTAAGAGTAGAACTTGATTTGATTAGTACCTAGTGACCCAGTCCTAAGCACATAACATAACACGGCATGTGTGCTGGATACAGTTGTGCAATGAAAGGCACTTCGTGTTATAGTCTAGATAAGAGACTGAGAAATGTGTGTGGCATATACACAAGTATACAAAGTATGACTCTTTTCCTAACATTATTTTATCTTTTGGGACACACTTCACTATCTTTTGATGCTGGGAGAAGTGACTGATTGTTTGCTAGTTGTTTTTAATTCCTGAGAAGACCATTGCCTACTCTAGCCAATTAGAGTTATTGTAGGATGGTTAAATTTGCACTGAGATCAGGGAACTATGACAAACCCCTGTTGATATTTACCTTTTGTTTTCTGCTTCATAGGGGACAGAGCAGAGACTTTAACCTACCAAATGCAACAGAAGTGCAGGTTCTTCTAGCACCCTCTTGCAGACCTTTAATCTTTTCAAGGATCCCAATAGATCATGAACAAGATACACGTAGAATACATTTTTGTGTGTTTAAAATGTACTGTTATAATCAGGAGAGATGGAAAGCTACCTCACTGAAGAAATGTCCTTGTCTGTTATGTTAACTGGTTTTCAGTGATACAGTGCACTGAGTGGAGCACTTCAAGCTCTCTCTGTGGACAGATTAACAACTCATTTTGCTAGAGCTGAGGAGATTTTGTATAGATGAGCTTATTACTCTGAACAAGTTCATAGCCTTTTCTTGACAATTTATTTAGTAATTAAAAAGGTTTTCCTGTATGCAGTGATATAATTTGTTTTGTCATAGCGCTACCTTTTTGTTAGCACAAAAGATCATTATAGCACCAGTTGGACTGACTAGATATGGAAATAAAGGCAGTTACTTGTCAGTAGTGAAACTGTATTATTAGTATATTCAGAATGAGTACAAGCTTTAAATTATTTTGAAATTTGATGGAGAGCTTAGTTTCTATCTCAGATATCGAAAGCACAGAATAGGAAAATGCATCTCAGCATATTTGCCAATGATTTGTTACAGCAGAGCCTGGCTTTGCTAGTGGCTGTAAAGCTTCTTTTACTTTACGTATCAGGTAAAATATATATATATATATATTCAAAAGCCTGTATCTTCCCCACCTTATATAGAGGTCCTCAAACATGCAGACTGGTTTTGCAATAATTTATTTGAAAACTTCAGAAGTAGGGGACAATATTATACAACCGAGACTATTTCTCACCTGAAAGTAATTTACGCATTCACTTGCCAGGCTTTTAACTGAAATCATACAATCATAGAAGGATTTAGGCAGGAAGGTCCACCTGGAGGTCTCTTGGCCACCCCAACAGATAACTTCAAAGCTATTTCAGGTTGCTTAGGACCTTGCAGTAGAGTTTGAAGATCTCCACAGATGGAGGTTCCTCAGCTTCTTTGATCAACATTTTCAGTGCTAAACCATTCTCCTGGTAATTTTTTTTATCTTCATCTGACCAGATGACCAACTTGTTAAGTATTTATACATGTATATTTGTATTGCAGAATCATATCCAAAAGCTAACTGACATTAAACAGACATGTAAGAAAGCAATATTTATAGCCCCACTGAGAAGTGAGAGAGGAGTATAAATGAAAAGAAAGACAACTACTAAAGTAACTTCATGATAAAGGTGTTTGTCTTAGGAAGCAGCTAGTTGCTCCTTACAGGCCTTTTTCCAAGGGAAAGCAGTCATGACTAGCTAATTATTGAATCCAAAAGTTTTTTGCCTTCAAAGCAGCAATTCTGAACATAAATGAAAACTGTCAGGCAGTTGACAGAAGATTAAGACAACAAACCACAACATCCAGTTCCCATCTCTATCATATATTTAGTTTGTTTTGTAACAGTGTAGTAATTTGTCATGTAACTTGGTTGACATGGTGTTGACTTCCAACATAAGTCACTTTCTCTTCCAGTTGTACAGTTGGCTTCCCAGTTCATGCTCAAAATGTCACAAATTTGTCACGCTTAAGTGTCCCCAATCTGCCAGCCTATAGCAAATTCACCAAGGTACTTGATTGTCTGTGATCAGCCTGGTTCCCAAGTTAATACTCCTTCTAACATCGTGTTAAACAATTTAAATGTTGAAGAGAATATTAAGTGACCAGTGTTGTAACCTTATAAAAGAAATATCATCTCAGGAACTCAAATCCAGCAGTAGCCAAATGCTGACTTTTTTTTTTTTTTTAAAATCCTTGTGCTTGAAGCCAGAAGGTTTATTGCTAAGTCATACTAAGTATCACGCAGAACATAATCATGAACCAATTACTTTCATTTATTGCTGCATCCCAAGGGTGTGAATCCTGGCAGAACATCTGAATTTTATCCAGCATTGATGTAGTTCATTGGTTTTCTTAGGTGCAATTCTCACAGGGAGGTTTACATCTGCTTAATTAGGAATTGTCTGAAGCCACCATCTTCAATAACATTTTATATGTTCTTTTCTTCCAGAACTATAATAGATTTTAAATTTAAAGCAGTGACATGTTTTCTTGATACCATTGAAAGAAACACGGAAACACCTTTAGAAAATATTCAACAGCTTATATTAAGGAAGATCTTTAACTGCTAGTAATTAGAGAAATGCTCTGACCCTCGGTCCAACTTTGCTCTTTGTACTGAAAATAACTGTTTCTTTCATATTCTATGCAACAACTTATGTATTCCCCTGAACATTCTTTCTCCCTAACTATGACCTAACAGGATCCAAAAGATACCAGTCAACACTCCAACTGTGACCTGCATTTCAAAAAGGGAAAGAAGAGAAGGTGTTGCTTCTCACATTACTGCATGCTGATAGAAGTCCTACTGTACAATTCAGTCTGATCTATTGTGTTTTTTCATAGTCTTCCTCTCTTTTCATCCTTACATAGAATGCATCACCTGACTAATTTCTCTGTTACACATAAGCCACACAGATCTTTCCTCTCATATGGTGCAAGGGACACAACAGATCTCTGTAGGCCAGTGCCTAATCATCTTTATCTTGACAAACCAAAACCACTGCCTGAGCACATTGCTATTAGAGTCATAGAATTGCAGAATATCCCAAGTTGGAAGGGACCCACAGGGATCATCGAGTCCAACTCCTGGCTCCACACAGGACCACCCAAAAATCAGACCATGTGTCTGAGAGTGTTGTCCAAATGCTTCTTGAACTCTGGCAGGCTCAGTGCTGTGACCGCTGCCCTGGGGAGCCTGTCCCAGTGCCCAACCACCCTCTGGGTGCAGAACCTTTTCCTAACACCCAGCCTGACCCTCCCCTGTCCCAGCTCCACGCCATTCCCTCAGGTCCTGTTGCTGTCCCCAGAGAGCAGAGCTCAGCACCTGCCCCTCCACTCCCCTCATGAGAAAGCTGTAGAATGCCATGATGTCTAAAAAAAAAAAAAAAAAAAAACAAAAAAAAAAACAAACAAAAAAAAGAAAAACCTACATCTAAGAAACATTTCAGGCAAAGGTCCATTCAACCTTCCTGCCTCTTTCCTAGAGCAGCACTCACCTTGAGAGTTGCTCACAGGGTCCAGAAAGCTCAGAGTGCTCAGAGGGTCCAAGAAGAAGAAGGAAGTCCTTGAGGCTAGGATGCAAAACCCCCAAAGGTCAGTCACACAGCATCTCCTGGGGTGCACTGGGATAAAAGTGTCCTCAATCTGCTTTTCCTCTATCAGGGTGCAGCTGAAGCTCTATGTCCAGCTGTGGGTAATGTAGATTGGAAAAGTTTGTAGTGAGCTTTCTCTAACTATTCTGAAAGCTGAAGGAATTAGGCTTTCTTGGAGAAAACAAAAACAAAAACAAAAATAAAAAAAAAGATATCAAGAGAGAGCACTAAATTTGCCCTTGTGACCATGGGAGAAAGCATAGGAAAAAAGAAAGGCAAGTGTTCTTCAGTGTTTGGGACAGACCAGTCTGTCATGGATGGTTTCCCTTCTCAGTGCCTGGGGCTAAGTCTACATGATCTCAGACAAGGTCACTTCCAGATCTCCAATTCTGTGACTTTGTTAATGATGCTGTAGGAAGTGATTCCTGCAAAACTGCAAACAAAACAGTTCTCCTGCTGAATATTCATGCATTTCAAAACACATTCTGAACATACAGCTGTTTTTGGTAGGTAACCACAGCAAATACAGGGTAAGAAGGATGTGTGAAATATCAATGCTCTTGATGTATAGTGTATTTGAGCTTCATTCACCTACAGATAAACTTATATAAATTATAATTTCCAATAAGTGATGAAAGTGATTGCAATTACATTTAACTACCCAGAGACTGGTATGTTATTAAACTTGCATGATATTCAATTATTGTTACAGCAAGCTGTAGTAAGATAGACAACCACCAATGGAAGATCACAAATAAACTCCCAGTGGGAAAAACAATGTTTCTCAATGACAAACAGTAAGAACTCTTGTTTAGCTCACTTGAAATTCATTTATGCATTCTTACACTGATTTATGCACTCAGTTATTGCTTAACCTTGAATAATCTTGGTAAAAAGCTTTTTTATTTAATGAGTGTGCATGGAAGGGTGAAGGCTAATGAGGTATTAGTATGATTTATCCACTTTAAAAATATTTAGCTCTAACTATTCTTCTTAAGGTGCATCAGGCTAATCTGTTTTGGTAGCACTAAAAAGTCAACACTTATGGTATATCTGAATCACATAAATCATAACTACATCAATGTTATAAAACCATTATTTTGGTAAAACTAATACGTAGAGACATTATCCTAAAAAGTACAAAAAGCCCTGAAAATATTTGCACCATTGCTTCAGAAAATCTGTTAATTGCTTTTTGAAAACCAGCTCCTAATAAAAAGAGATTTAATTGATTTTGCAAGCACTTTCAATTAAAACACCAGTAGAGAAAAAAATGATGTTGAACTCTATTTTATTTTTTTTTCAGGCAAGTGAGTATCTTAGAATTATTTATAAAGGATGTTGCTATTAGAGGTTCTTCATCCATAACAATTTACGGGCCAAGACTTTCTCATACAGGGTTAATTCCTCAGATGGTGCAAACTGTCATCAGTAAATTCATAAGCATGAGAGTGTGCAGGGACTATAGGAAAAATATAACAGTTATGACAGAACTCTTTATGCACTATTAGGCCTTAATTGCCCTGATCAGCCTCACCCAGGATCTCCACTCCTATACCTTTGCCTGTGGGTCCAGAAGGTCTTGGGCCTTTCAGTTCTTGCCTGCACTACACCATTGGTATAACATTGTCTCCAGTCTTTCTCTGGCTTCATCTTCTGGATGAACCTCAAATCCATATAGTAGCTTTGTCTCCAGTTCTGTCTCCAGCCATGTCTTCTGGATCTATGCAGTAGCCATGTTTTCAGTCCAGTCCCTTGGTCCATCTCCTGCTATCCCTTATGGGGCCCCATGGACCTGATGCATCACCTTGCCAAGCCAGGTCTGACGAGAGAACCTGTTATCAGCACCCTGATCAACCTATCCTGCTCAGATATTGTGGGGCTCCACCTAATTTGGTGAATGCATGCAAATAGTAGTAAAGTACTCTTTCTTATGCTCCTCATCTCATAACTTTTCTTACTTAGACATTATTTTCCCGATTCCCTTGTGGCTAAAATGTACCATAGGTTGTCTTCAGGGACCAATTTAAATTGGTTGATCAGCCAAAATTGTCTGATGATTCTGAGACCCCAAACTTTCTATCATGCACAGAGTGAAGTAGACATTGCCACAAAATTCTCCCTCCCAATGTGCAGTTATTAACTTCTGCATGTACTTCCCTTTTTTTTTTACAGAGAACTGCAATCCAGAAACCGCAAATGAACTGTCAGTTATATTACTAAACATAACAAAAGTGGCACGGGCACTTGACTTAATTCGAATAGCCTTCCTGCAAACTTTCTAAGTAGAACTGAGCAGAAGACTAAAAGAATTAATACAACAAGAATATAGGAGAGTTAACAATTTACAATGTGAAAAGGGTATACCAAACCCACACATGCATGAGTTTCACTTAGATCTCATGGGGTTAAGTGATCTTTTTTCCCTGCTTTCTACACATACATTTCAGAAGTACTGTTTTCACTAGATTTGAGACTCTTAATTGTTTCCTGTAATCTTAACTGATACTGAATTTACCTAATTATTATTGTAATAATCTTAGTCCAAGGTAGCTCTCTACAACCACATTATAAAAATTATGATCAAAGGTCTTGCTTATTTTCTTTTGAAGGAAAAAAGAAAATGTTTTTGTGTGAAATTCTCTCATTTGAATGATTCATTTAATAGACTGTAATTCACATCATGTCCTAAGAAGAGTGGATCTTAATGCTGCTACATTTGATTCAGGTTTGTTTTGAAGGATTGATTTCTCTGCTCTGACAGTTACTTCCAAGAACCTTTTAAAAATGCCACCAGTGTGTATTCTCTACCAGGTCCCTTTCAGATTTAGGATTTCTTATGTTTCCTTTTTGTGTGTTAAATTTGCCTTAAAGTTCGCTGCAGTTATCAAACACAGAAACACTGGTTAGTTATTAGGCTTCATGTCATGACCTCAAATCCACTGTTCTAAATCAAAGTGATAAAAATCTTTCTGCATCAGATAGTTCAAATCAGTATTCATAGACTATCATGACCACCATTACAACAGAAATCTCCAGAATTAAGCAGCTTTCTGAAAAAATTTCAATCCACTTATCTTGCTTTACTTTCTAATGTGTTACAAGAGATCTAATAAAACTATTAATTATCATTTTTTGTCAGTACTTGTTTTAGTATTCATTAACATACACTTTTCATTCAGTGATATCAGAAGTAATCTTCTTGATCCATCCCTGCTAAATCAAGATAATTGCAATTCCATTTGAACAATATGAGAGAAGCCCAGAACAAGCATACACTGTCTTTTTCTCTGTCTTACATATGAGACATAGTCATGGCGGAAAAACAAACAACCAAAAAAAACCCCACATTTTATCTTTAGAAACAGTCATTCACTTTCATACATTTGCAAGTCTGTAGACACCATGGACTGATCTAAAATAAAATTACATTTTCTCCAAATAAGAGAATTTTCTGTTTGAAACATTTATATTTTCCCCATTATTTATATGTTATGGACCATCCTCTCTTGCAATACCTTGATTTGTGGCACAGTTGAACAGAACTTTTCACACATGAAGGCACATAGCTGGAAAAGACACCTCAGAAGATATTTTTTTACCTTTCTCATTATCAGTGGTCATTATGCTCATGCTTATTCTCTGAAGAACACATACTTGTATAGAGATACTGGTACAACATATACAGATTTATTAGTTTATTGGTTTCCTACACTAGAGAAGTACTATATTTTGGTCTTCTCTTATTCAAACCATCTCTAGTCTGTTTTTTTATAGCTTAATAATACTGTGTTGTTTTTTGTTTGTTTGTTTTTTGTAGAGTGCAGTGGGACTTATTGGTGAAAAAAATCTATATAAAAACTTCATGTTGTATTTACTGGTTATGTTCATTTCACTGATATATGAGAGCAAGAAAGAGAGCAAAAAAGGTGAACATGCTCTCTGAAGGATGTCCCCTTTGTGCTACAATTAGTGCTAAAGTGGGGGGGGGAAGAAGAGACAAGTTACATATAATTCCTCTCTGAATTTTTTAAAGGAGAGTGGAAAACTACAATAAGAGTTTATTGATTTAAAGTTGATTTAAAGAATTCTAAGAGTTGCTTTTTGTTAGTTTGTTTGTTTTTGTTTTCTTTCACTAAAATTTACCTTTACTGAATGTCTTCATAATTTAGGGAATCAAGGAATTAGTTTTGTTTTGTTTTTCATCTTTCATTCCATTAAATCTTGTTTTTGGTCTGTTTTGAACTTTCAGACTGAAAGATGCATCTGAGCTTCGTAAAGTATATATGGTCAATACTCCTTTGAAAGTAAGTGCCAGACCTGTAGCTGTAGAAAGTAATAGGTCTTCTGATCAGATACAGAAATTCATCTTACTTGGGTATTGCAACTTGGGTATTGCTGGGGTAAAAATGTCACATGTAGTATGTCACAAGGACACATAAGGAATCAAGTAAAATTATTATTCATGCAGGAAATGGGTGATTAAATTAATTACAACATCTTTAACACCTTCTGCAATTAAAGAAATGTTTGTAAGTATAGATTTATCATAAATATAATATTATTTGAAGTGTAAAAATGACTTTTTTTTCATTAATATGATAGCTTTTGGTATAGAATTAACTGGTTATCTTTGTTATGGAGTAGATAGAATGTGTGATTGTTGTACAAAACTTCCCTTGCAGGAAGAAACAAACTTTTTACTGTTGTAACAAACCAAGGTGTTAAGAGCTTTACCCTCCCTCCCTCTCTCCCTTCCTTTTTCCCTTCCTTTTTCCCCCAAGAATCTTTCCTAATAAAAAACCTCCGGTGGCGTTAATTGACAATGTTCTGAATATTTCCTTTACAAACTGACCAAAGTAACCAAAGAACTGGGCCACTCAGTCCTTCTTGTCTCATCTCTTTTCTTTACTGTCCTCCAGTAGGACTTCACAAGTCAAGTATGTCTGTCAGAATTCAGCAGATGGGGGAGGCCTGTGTAGCATCTTTCTGGACTGCTGACCTGTTCTTTTGTTTGTTTCTCATCCTCCCTCATGATGGCTCCTGAAAGGGTCCAGGATTCAGGCAATGACCAGGGAGGATTTAAGGAGATGTCCAGGAACTTTACTTGGTACACGCAGAAGAAATGTCTGAAAGAGTTAAAAAAAGCATATTATAGAATGTTTAATAGCAATATTTACAGAAGAAGAATTGTGTCTCTTTTGTCTGTAAATTACATAATGTTTATTTCTTTCAGAACATAATGTTTGCATAATGTTTATTTCTTTCAGAAATAAACATAGCCAAGAAGGAGCCTCCTAGGTTAGTGAGCCTTGTCATAGGAAACTATATAATCAATGCCTCTTCATAGAAGTAATAAGATCATCTGAAAAAAACCTTCTTCTAATTTCCAAACTATATTTGCTCCTAGTTACTTTACATCTATTGTTCAATACCTTAAATAATTGGGACATCTATTTGTTAAGCATAAAAAATACTTAAGTGTGTTTTTTATTGTTGTTGTTGTTGTGCTGTACTAAATAAACCAATTACTCATTGTGCTACTGAATTTCAGATAGATTCCTTAAATCTATCCCTCAAAGGTTTATTGTGTACCACATTCCAACCCTCCTGTGCACTGACAGTGACTCCAGGTTTTTCCTTGCCAACTTTATATGCCATAGTGTTTGGACTGTAGACTGATGACACTGATAATTTAGAGCTGAAGGTCATTATTAGCAGTGTCAGTAAACTGACAGCTACTTGTTTACATAAAATCAATGAAGTTAATCAGGGCACTGAATACTGCTTCTAGTAAATTAGTGTAAACAGGAACAATTGTTCTATAGAAATGCTTCATGAGAATGAAAAGGATAGTGTAAATGCAACATACCAATGCAATCACCATTTTGAATTCATGCAATTCCCAAAAGAGTGCATAACATTTCTGATAAAGGCTTAAATAGTTTCAGAAGTTTTTGTAACCAGATAATACCTACTAGCACACAATGCAAGACTGCCGTGTAGTATCCTTATGGTGTTTCAAATTTCACATGTCAATATGCCAATATACAATAATTATTCAAAACTACTCAGAAATGGTTCTTCTTGGCCAGATAACAGAAGCTGTTCCTGATCATTTGAAAAAATATATATACTTAAAAAGTGTTATTAAACATTATATGAGGTTAGTGATTTAAGTTTCTAGCACAAACATAGGATACACAAAAATGTTTTAGTGTAGAATACTATAGGATTACACATAGCTTAGTCAGTAAAACATAGGATGAAATGTAAGGGAAGGCCAAGTGCTTAGATAACTTCACAAGGACCTCATGTAGTAATCTTCCCTCTTCACATTTTAGCCCTTCCAGTCATTATTTTAGCTCTATTCATCTACCTACAGAAGATAAAAAAGAATGTCAAGATTTAACTTTCTTTCTACAGCAGACGTACAATAAGCCTAATAGTAGTGTTTGCATACAGAACAAAAGCATTATACAAACAATTCACAGAAAATGCACACACTGGAAGGTTCTCCACAACTCAGTATGAAATATTTAGATAGGCACAGCTGTGGATATTTTACCCTGATTATTAGAATGCAAAAGCAGAAAGAAAATCTGAGGAAGCAAAGGTATTCTCAACAGGTTCAACACATATAATCAAAATAAGGTACAAATTTAAGAAGGAGTTTTTAATTACCATTGCTTTCTTTTCTGGAGAGCTAATAAAAAATTAAAAAATAAAAAAATTCACTCTTTAAAAATAATCCCGGTAGGACATACAAAAGCTAGAAGTATCACAGTGAAGCAACATATTTTATTAGACTATTTTGCAATAACATTTTATTCTCTGAGCTGAAGGCATATATTGCTCTTGTAGCAGTCACTGAAAGCAATTCAATTATACATTTGCAACAGTATTTACCAGCAAATCTCTGTTGCTCAGCAGTGCCTTGTGTAGAGGCACAAATGTTTCCTTTCAAAGGGCATTGGAGAGATGTGCGATTTGATTGCTCTCTGATGTCTGTTATGCTGATGTCAAAGATGCTGAAACTGGGATGTAAGAGTGGCTGAATCGGCAAGGGCATAGCTTTGTATTCTAGATTTACTCTTATATTTTTGTTCTAACATTAGAATAAATCTAGAACTACTATATGCTTACTCTCTCATCTGGTGCATAAGAGAGGGTGGAAAAGCCTTTTAAAATCCTTCACAGTTACATGCAAACACAGGGCTGTTCTGTGGTATACAGTTTCCTGATGTTTAGATGTTTTGTCAGGAAGAAGTGTGGGGACCAACTCTACAACCAGTATGCAACTTGCCAGTCATTAATGTTTGTTGGGTTTTATATAATAATAAGTTTATAAGTTTATATATAAAAAGTTTATAATATAAACTACCATATAATCACATCTGGACTGCCTTCTCATGGAACACCTTCACTGAATCCTCTCACTCCATAATACCAGTGTTCCACAAATATTTTGAGACTGCTTTACTATCCCCCCCTTTCCCCATAGCAGAACTGTATTTTTTTCCCCTTGTATCATCATTTCTCCCAAGCTGCTTCTTCAGCATCTTGATATTTTATTTTTCTCTTTATTTATCTTCTTTTTACTGAACTATAGCCTAGGACTGTTGCAGCTAGCATTTGCAACAGCCATACACAGTGAGAGGCTGATACCTTCTTGCTGTATGCAACCCACAATACCTTTGGCCTTTACCTAGATAACTTACCTAGCAAAATCATGAATCAGTTGCTATCTGGCACCACCTGTCCTTGGCTTCTGTTGTTGATTTCCTTTTCCTCTTTCCTGTCAAAGGATCTCAAGCCAGCCTTTGGGAACTTTGTCAGTGCTCTTCGATCCAATCCAGCTTTAATGCTAAAGTGAGGTTTTAGAATAATCCAGACCAGAGTGAAAAAATGCTTAAACAGAGAAAAGAGCTCTGGTGTGTGAGAGAGAAGTAAAAGGGATTGTAGACAAGATCTCTGTCTGTTTAAACTATCCTTGCAAGGTCCTTCAGTCCTGCCCTAAGACCAGTAATTTTCTGAAGCTTCCAAAGTTCTAATGAACTCAACAGAATAGGTCCACATGATTTTTTTTTTTAATATATATATATTTACGGCATCCCAAAGCCTAGCTGCCTAGCTGCTCCCTGTGCTTCACAAAAGTTATATCCTTTGAGTCTCTTCTCACACTGCAGACTTCCTACAGCTGCATGTCCTTCACTTTTCATACTGATTCCATCCTGCACTGCTCATGAAAATGTGTAAGCAAACACACTGTCAAACACAATCTCCTTGAAAGGAGCTTGTAAAACCAATTGTAAATCAGCCAGGACAAATCAAAGTGGAAAAATCTAGAAGAATAGGAGTTAACCACACCTAGTGAAACACAGAGACATCATCTAGCACAGCAAGCATCAGGTTATCTCTGCAGCAGAAAAACACACCATTAAATTGTGCCTATTTGATACTAACTCTGCTTTGGGGGACGGTGTTGGGGGAGGGGGGTGGATATAAATAAATAAATAGACTGCTGTCACAGTTTCTCTTCACATCAATAATTTCCCTTTGCATTTCAAATGCAGTTCAAGCCATTGCTTTCCCCTTTGCAGGTTTCTCAATCTACCTTAGCTTTTTTTTTTTTATTCTGTCTGCACAATTTCTCCCTCACCTTGTTCAGTCCATATTGCCTGATTAGTTATCTGTTTACCCTGTTAAGCTTTGGAAACCTTTTATCACTAACTTTTCAGAGGTCTCTTCCTTGTACGTGACTATACATAAAACAGCACCCTAAACAACCCATTACTTCTTGGTAAAGCTTATTTTCTGTAAAAGTCCTGGATTGCCTTCTCCTGAAAGTGTTCAGAAAACCAAGCAGCAGCAGATCTCTGTTGAAAGCAAATGTGACCCAAATGAGTTGGATCTCACAGGCAGTGAATTGATGTTCCTAATAAGAGTGATGTCTTCCTTTCTTCTCTCTTCTCAGCTCTGTATCTGTTTTCAGGCTTGTGTAACAAAGCACTTCAAGTAAAAAAGTCTTAATAGAGAAGAAGACCTGTTGTACAGTGGAAATAAGCATTTAAGGGAAAGATTGAAGGATATGTTGTGGATATTAGCAATTAGGATAAGAAAGAATCTTTCAAACTAAACCAAAATTTGTTTGTAAGATTTATGTGTTTTTAGCCTTGTTTGTTGTTTTATTTAAAGTTTCTTGGATTTAACAAAATTAATGGTTATCCAGAATGGAGTTCTAATGGATTCTATGATCTAATGCACTGGTGGAAAATGTGTGCTCCCATGTCATCTAGCCCTCAGTATGCCAGGTAGACTCACCTAAAACAAAGGACCTTGCAGGCAAACCTCAGTTCTTGTTTATTTTATGTTGATTCCTTCCCCAACGTGGAGATTCCAGGGGTTCTTTACAGATACAATTTTTACTGTATACAGGGGAATTTCCACCTCTTGCATAATTATCAAAGAGTTGATTTCTAATGGATCTAAAGCCTTATTTTTTCAGTCAGCTCTGATAACAAAAGCAACTAAAGTGACAATAAGGTACATGTACTTGTGCTAGCAAGGTACATTATTTGTGAAAGATTTGTCAAAATGGTTCACTCCTCATGGAAATGTGGAATGCCCAGAAGCATGCAAATTCAACTACATATGAGCTGGGTAACCTCACATCAATGATTCTTAAGCTCGTTTTGTTTCAACTGAACACACGTGTGTCAGCAATTAGTTTTATTTTTGGCTTAAGGTTGAAAGGCACCCCTGAAAACTGGAGTTCTGAAGCCATAAACCAGCCTTTTGAATTTCTTTTATTTATTCCCCCTGTCTTCTGTTCTTCTTCCTAGTTTGTTTTAGATACATCTCATTAGTGTTTATTTGGCATTAGTCAAAGAGCAAGACAGTAGAGAACATAAAACAACTGCATGAATGGTTGAATGACAATTTCATTTTGCTGCATAAATTGTTGAATTCTTTGTTCCATTTCCAGGAGAAAATGTGCATACAGTCTTATTTCCACTGTTGGGGTCTATCTTAATAAGAAAGGGTCAGCACTAAAAGCTTTCAATATGAAATCACAGATTGACCTATGTAACTAGACCTCACTCTAAACCTTAGCACATTTTATGTAATTTTGAATTTAAGGAATCATACTTCTTCTGTTTAACCAACAATAATTAATCTTTGCCTTCCTTCAGGATTTGAAAATTGTGTAGCAGAAGGGCAAACATCAGCCATTAGTGCTATTATAAAAGGGTGGGAGAAAGACTTGCCAGAGATCTCACACACAATGTAAATACTTTTGGTCACTCCTGGTTAACATTCTTAGGAGTGTAATCACTTACTTTCCTGTAAGCAGTCCAGACCAGGTTTATAATGAAGTAATACCAGTATGAATTTGGTGCATAGACTTAGGACTTCAATTTAATGAAATATTAAATTATATAAAATTGCTAATAGGCTTTAAGATGAGCATGAATTTACTGCTTTGCTAAGACATTTTATGTCAGGGTTTTTCCCATATATGAGGAACAACCTGCAGTATTTGGCATACAAAACCATTTTAAAGCAACACTTGGACACACAGTTGGCTGATTGTGTCCATGTTCTTATGTCTGAAAGATAAGTTAGGTGAAATTTTCTACAATGGCTTCGGTCAAAACAGCATTTAAGGCTGAAACATATGGTGTGGTCTATAATAAATATGCATATGTATATATTGGTACGTGTGTACCAAGTCACTTTATTTTTGCACACCAATCTGTGATTCTTTTCAGTAAGAGTTTTTCCTGAAAGAATCTCAATTCAAAACAGAGTTCAGGCTCTGAATGTAACTGATACGACAACAAAATTGACTGTTTAAATGAAACATGAAGAATCCTTCACAGCAGGAGATAGCTGTGGAACACTGATATATTCATCTGACATTTTGAGTTATGTTGCCTGGGGTTACATCCAAATACTTCCCACATAGTTGTACTGAGTGCTTGCTCCTGTGTGACAAAACAGCGTTAACATTAAAAATGCATGTAATTATATTTCTATTATCTTCTTCTTTTAAGAGAGAGTACAAGAGCAAGGCTCATAATGATGCTGCAAATCATGGAAAATACAATAAAATCTTTACAACAGAAACTAAAATCAAAGTAAAATATTTCATAAATCAGATATTTAACCATAAAACTGTAGATAAGTCAGATTAATAAGGAAAGAGGGAATGTTTGGCTATCTTCTAAAACAATGGCCAGAATAAGCATGTCTTATTTCATCCTAAATTATCTACTACATTAAGCTACTTAATGTGTAAATATTCCAGCTCCCCAGACTGCTTTCTTGGTACCTTTTGCTGGCGTATATAAGTATTTGATTGTTACTTTGAGACTTGGAGCCACGTCTTAGATAACTATTGTCATACATATTTGATGCGAGTGCTCTATGGTTTGTGTTTTGCAATTTGCTCCACTTTTCGGCAATATTTTTTATCAATATCAATTTCACAAAAAATTCCATCATATTGTATACAAGATTATACAAGATGATCATCTTATTCCATCTTCTTCTTATTCCATCTTATTCCATCATCTTATACAAGATTAGGTGTAACCTAATACAAAGGTAGTAGGTTATGCAGGTTTATATGGCTTGAAACATACAATATCTCATAAGAACACATCATCCTAGTTTGAAGTTTCTTTTGTTTTGTTTTGTTTTGTTTTTCCAGACACTTCTCATATATTTCTCCGTGCTTTCATGTGAAAAACTACTCCTGTTTAAATATGCCAAGGAACACAAGAAGAATCTGGGTGTTTAGTTGTCTTCCAAATCCCTTCTCCTATGTATCTCTTTGCAAACTTTGTTCTGTTTAGAGGTGGGAATATATCCAAACAATTCCATATCTGTTTCTCAGTCTCTAAAGCTATTAAAATGAAATGTAATGTTGTCTAATGAGGGCTAAAATATTTCCCATAAGTGAGAAATATGACAATGTTGGATTAATATTGTAGGAAGACAGAAATAATTAACACTATTGAGATATTAGCTGAGGAAGCGATCTTTACCTCAGCTAGGAAAAATAAATAAATAAATAAATATACATATATATATATATATAAAAAGTTTATGACTGCATCTGGATGAACACAGAACATAATCTCCCCCCCTCCCCCCTTCTGTCAAGTCATATGAAACCACTGGGTTGTTTGGTTGCTTTGTGTGAATGTGTGTTTTAACATCCTTTTGAGAGTTTAAGGGAGTCTGTTTCTTAGGAGTATGTAGGAGTCACTATTGCGTGGTCCAGAGATGCCAAAGATTTTTTCTGTCTCTCCTCCAACAATAACTGCCACCCACACGTGTACCTGCCTATGTGTCCTTTACTGTTTGATATGATATGTGATATATGTGAGGAAGCCTGTGGAGCAGTGGTCCTTGCCCTGTCCCAGCTGTTCTGGGCTGCACCTCTCAAGATCACTGCTGTCTGTGGGAGGGCTAGACTCTGGGGTCTCTGATAATAGCACTTTATTATCTTTCACCTGTGAATGAGCCATAACTCATTACTGAACTTGGCTGACAGTAGTTTCTAGATGTGGTCTAGTATGAGGGAGAAGAGTTGAACTTGGAGCAGGTGTGAGGAATTTCTAAGAGGATCATCCTGTCTGTGCTTGGTTCCATGTCCTTTATTTCCTGTATGTATTTGTTTTCCCTTCAGTGAACAAGATTGCCTGTACCAGCTGGAAAGCATAACAGAGAGCAGGTGCAAAGTCTGTAGCACAGATCTGGGCCCACTCACCTATAGCACAGGAGATTCAGAGAAGTAAGAATTGTCCAATACAACTCAATGGGATACTCTCAACCGAATCTGACCATGCAGAGAATACTGCTTAAAATCTGGGACACATAGGTGCCCCCCTCCCAGATACCACCCCCTCTCAACACCCCACCCCCTTCCCCGCACAGAGTTTGTTTTCTAATTCATAAGTAAATTAGAATATTCATTATATTCATGAATTAGAATATTCATCTAGGAATTAAGAAGGAGGAGGAAAGGTTTAAATCTCACATAGTATAGACCTGCTCCTCCACTCTACTTATGATGTGTTCTCTTTTTTAAATCTGTTACAATGCTCTCAGTCTTTATTCCCTACTAGCACCAGTTGAATACCTAGTGCCACTGGGTTTTTCTCCCACTGTTCCAGCCTGCTGTAGCCTTTGCTTCTTATCAAAATATCTAAGCTCCTAAGTAGATGCAAACAAGTCACTTGTTATGCCTACGTCTCAGAAATCTCTTGAAAAAACCAGCCTTTCAGTGAGTACTGTTTTAATCAACCTCAGGCCAGTCTTCGGGAAACTTGATTTACATTTTAACTTTTGCCCATACTCCATTTTATCAGTGTTTTTTTCTGGCTAAAACTGTTAAAGTCAAGTCCTGGTGTGCATGCAGCTTAGAAAACACTGAAAGGATTCCACCTCTAAAGGAAAATCATGTTTGGCCTAACTGCAATGATGCTGATATTGTTTTATAATCTGGCTTTGGCTCTGCAGGACATGATGAATAATATATTCTATACAGAGTCAATTAACCAGTAGACAGTTTTCTAGTATTCTTCTCTTAGTACAAAGCCTTGCATTTTCATGTTAATGCCAAAGTCAGTGTGCCTGCAAGGATCAGGGCTATAATCATGATGTGCTGAAGTAGTAGGCTGTTCTGCCTCTGGGTACAGATATTTAATACTGTGCTTTTCTGTCCTCCCCTTATCTGAAGTAGTAGAGGTCTGCAGGATTCCTTATTATCATTTCTCTTGGAAATGTAAAACCCTAACTGCAAAAGCTATGTTTCTATCTCTGCAGGTCTCTATATATTTATCTTCACACATGTATATCAAACTTAGCAGCTCTTCTTATGAAATTTTCACATTATTTCAGCAGGTCAAGGGAGGTGATTGTCCCCCTCTGCTCTGCCCTTGAGAGGCCCCACATGGAGCCCTATGTCCAGGTTTGGGGTCCCCAGCACAAGAAAGATAGATCTGTTAGAGCATTTCCATAAGAAGGCTATAAAGATGATCAGAGGGCTGGAGCACCTCTCCTGTGAAGAAAGGCTGAGAGATCTGGGGATGTTCAGCGTGGAGAAGAGAAGGCGCTGGGGACATCTTCTTGCAGCTTTTCAGTACTTAAAGGGGCCTTATAAAAAGAATGGAGAAGGACTTTTTATTCGGGTAGATAATGACAAGAATATGGGGAATGGTCTTAAACTAAAAGAGGATAGCTTTAGACTAGACATTAGGAGAAAATTCTTCACTGTAACAGTGGCAATGGCACAGGTTGCCCAGAGAAGCTGTGGATGCCCCATCCCTGGAAGTGTTCAAGGCCAGGGTGGATGGGGCCTTGGCCAACCTGATCTGGTGGGAAGTATCCCTGCCTATGGTGGGGGGGTTGGAGTTATATGATCCTTAAGGTCCCTTCCAACCCAAACAATTCTATGATTCTATGACAAACAGCTATCCCATGTATTCTTGCTGTGACTGAGCATTCTTTTATTAGATAAACTTTCCTTTTGTCTAAATTATATTTGAAATAAGATTGGATAATTTTGTTGTTGTTTGTTTTTTTGTTGTTGTTGTTTTTGTTTTTTCTTTGTTTGAACTTCTATATGTAACAAGTCTTGTTCTTCTGAGAGGGAAGGATGGGGCCAGGCAGCTCTCTGGAGGAAGAAGACTGCTCTCTCCCCTGGAAGAAAACAGGTGTTCTTCATGAGAGACAATGGACAGTGCAGAGTAAGGTAAAATAACAGTGAGACTTCTTTGAGGAGCAGACACCAAGCAGCACCAGCAGACGAGGATCAAGGTGCAGTCACACCACTGAGATAAGGAGAGGAGAGTCTCCATGTGGACCAAAAAGGATGACACAGAATCTCTCTTTTTCCAGGAGGACTCTGAGTTACCTGAAAACAAGCCCAAGAGCAAGGGCACATCCTGTAGCAGTGGGAAGATACTGATTTATCAACCCTTCTTTTCTGACATGACTTATTCATTCATTTTGAATTTCTCTATCTTAGAAGTTAACTACTCTGTTTTATAGTCTAGTAAAATCTGACTTGGATTTAAAGCTTTCTTGGTCTTATAGAGAGACTTTGTTCCTTCTATTAACAGAAGGTTGAGGCAGGTCAACCTCGTAACTGGCTAATTTGCATCCCTGTGACAGAAATCATCCTGGATTATTAAATAATTTAAAAAAGATAGTGGAGAGGTGCAGGCTGGTAGCACTGCTACATTACCAGAGCCACTGAAACTATATTGTGATTAAGTGAGCAGTTCTTTTAGGTAACATTGACCTGTGTTTGATAAGGGCATTTAACAAATGTCCCTGTCTCTGCACACTGCTTCTTCTTTCCAAACATCTGTGATACATTGGCAATGTTGTAATGGTGGGCTTTACAGAATAATGTCAGGTTCTTTGTTTTGCTCATGTATAATATTGATTTTTCCACTCATGTTTATTACTTTCTAATTATTTGTAGTTCCTCACTTCCCCTTCACCTACTTTTAAAGACTTTACGCAGGTCTGGAATTTAAAGGAAGCAACTTTGCACACAGATTCAAACTTGAATTGAAATGCTAGAATTCAATTATTTTCTAGAAGTAATCTAAAACAATCAGATTTTGGATTTATTTTTAGATTCATAAATATTTTCAATGGATAAAAATGCATTTTTGCTCCCCATTTGTTGAGAACTGTGAAGATATGTCAGGGAAGTAGTTAATTTTCCTCCTCTTTTTCTCACAGCTATTTCTTAGTTCACATTTCAACTTCTTTTTACAGCTACATTCTTTAGCAAATCACTACTACTATTTTGTGTTTCTTACAAGTTAAGAAAAAAGTCTTTTGTTTATCTCTTCCTTCCTATGTTTTGTTTACTAGTAATACACCTGGGATGTCTAAGATGCAATAATGATCTAGGTACTGGCTTAATGATGTGCTTTCCATTGGATTTCTTGTTTTTATAGTTGCCGTGAATTGTGGGGGGTTCCACAGTGTATTATGTTGATCCACCCACAAGTCTTGTTGCTTTTCCTTGATGTCATGGACTAGAACCAACACTGCAATTCTTTTCTGTACTCTGTATTCCCATCTGTATATAAATTCCTTTATTATTTATTGATCCATGAAATACTCACTATGATCAGCTAGTGGTTAAGAGAAATCCTGTTATGTTCCATGTAACTCTCCTGGGTTCTTTGAAATTTCTTACTTATAAAATAAAATTCCTCCAAAAAGCCAAGGTACTTTTTCTGTTTCAGAATTAGGTGCCTGGCTGCTCTGCTTATTGGCAGGGGCAAAAAGTACTGTGGTTATATTTATCATTTAAAACATGGATTATTGGAGCCCTAACATTTCTTTTAATTTTTTCTGATGTTAGGAATTAAGTGTGATGGCTACAAATGTATCAGAAATAGGTAATTTCTGAGATATAGCTGTATAAACATGAAAATTGGTACTAAAGATATTTCCGTAAGAAAAGCCTGCTAAACTGCATGATTGCTGCTTAAAAATTACATCTCTATGTTTAGTTCTGAAATATTGATATTCTGTGTGGAAGACACTTTAAATGATCTCCCTGCCACTTCTACATTTGTAACAAATCAAAACTGATAGAAAAGTAATTCTAGAAATTGATTCTAAAACTAAGAGCAATAACTTTTTATTTCTAATGCATTAAAATAAAGACAATTTATCATGGGGGAAATATGTTATTTTTTATGATGGGATTGTTTAGTGTAGATTTTTATTATTATTATTATTATTATTGTTTTAAAATTGATTTACTTTTTCAGGTTGTGTCCCAAATGCTTTTAGAATCACTGCAGATGACAGGTGCTTGCACAAAACCAAGCAGAATCTGAATTACTGTGACTTCAGCAACGAAAATCCAGTGTACCAAAAAAAAAAAAAAAAAGAACTCAAGATCAAGATGGAGTAAACATTGCTTGCATCTTGGTAATAGATCCAGGAAGCAATTTGTTAACAGTTTCATCTTCATTTTAATTTGCATTACCAGTAGTCAACAATTGGCCCAATACTATTTCGTCTACATTTAAGCTTCCATAACATTAAATCTTTGTGGTACTTAACCCTGTCCAAATCCTCCAATATCAACATGACTAGTCTTTCACCAGATCTTACATGATACAAGTATCTGTTTTCTCTCTTTCTATAGCTGAACTGTTGTACTGCAAAGCAAATGTATTATTCTCCAGCCCTTACAACCTGTCACTTCAAAAGGTTTATGCCCAACTCCTCAATTAGTAAAAGACAAATGTTATATCAAGAGTAAATCACACTTTTCCTATGTTCATGGTCAAAACTTTAAAATCATAGAATCATAGAAACATTGTGTTTGGAAGAGACCTTCAAAATCATCTGGTCCAATCACCCTACCACCAATATCACCCACTAAACCATGTCCCTAAGCACCACATCCAATCTTTCCTTAAACACCTCCAGGGACGGTGACTCCACCACTTCCCTGGGTAACCCATTCCAATGCCTGACCACTCTTTCTGAGAAGAAATGTCTCCTAATTTCTAACCTGAACCTCCCCTGAAACAACTTGAGGCCATTCCCTAGTGCTATCACAAGTTATCCATGAGAAGGGGCTGACCCCCAGTTCCAGACTCTTCTTGCTTATGTCTAATTGAAATGATCTATACGAATAGCAAGTAAAGATAAAGAAAATCCAGACAAGCATGAAACAATTACCTGATAAATTATAATACTGTTTTTAGGTTACAATCATTTCAAATCACATTATTAGTCTACATGTGAAATTTCATGGGTAAGATGTTTTAGCATGGTCAGTACACAACTTAATGTGAACCTGGAACGTCTTTCCGGCACCTTGGCAAAAATCCAAATCTTCTTCACAATTTTGCTGCTATTGCCTTGACATCTTTGTTGCACCCCAGAAAATGCATAGAATCACTAAAAATTCCAAGAGCAGCTGTTAATAATCATATTTTCTCAATGGAAACACAGGTGTGGTTTGTTTTGTTTTGTTTTTGCAATGTTTGCTAGAAACACATTACTAAGTCAAGGCTATATTGTTTTATTTTATATACATTACTGGGTTAAGAATAATACTAGTTTTTTGAAACTGGTATTTCTTTTCTGCATTCTGTGGGCAGGGAGTTTCTCCAGGGGGCTTACCTAGGGGCCTGCAGCTTTAGCACTGATTTGGCAGCTCAGGATCCTGTTCTCCACGTGTGTCACTGCTGAACGATTGGATATATGACTTTCACCAAGGCTCCATTCAAGCGTGATAATATTTCTGTTTCTTTGTCACTTTTGGATCTCAACTAAAAGACTATTGCATTAATAAGAGAAATGGAAAAATGAAATCAATCATGAAAAGACTCAGATTACTTTTGCCAAACAATAAAAAGAAGCAACCTCTCTACAAAGTGAAAAATCATTTCACTTTAGAAATTAGTTCTGTTTTTGATAAAACCCGCAGCTAACAAACTTGCAACACATACTTTTTCTGGATTTTACCTCAATCTTCAAAATAGATGTGAATTCTTATAATATCTTTTAACATATTTGAATGTGTTAAACAAACAAAGCAATTAGTTTCCTAGGAGAATATTTACATGTGATTGGTCTTTGAAAAATTAGTTTTACTTCCTGTATTTAAACATATGAAATCACATGACAATGTCTCTTTTACCTCTATGGGAATTATGTGAAATTTCTACTGAGAATATCTAAAACTCTAGATTCATCTAAGATATGTAAAAAAAAAAAAAAAAAAAAAAAAAAAGATACATCAGTGTGATATTGGCTTTTCTCAAGAAGTCATATTAGTTAAAATAAGTTTAAGACCTTAGAATCCTGTTGGCAGCGATTTCACAAGGTTGACCTCAAGGGCTCTGATATGTTTTGCACAGTACCATTAGAAACTGTGTGTGAAAGGCAGTATATAAACATAGCTAAAGTTAATATATTCAGAAATTCAGACTAATATGACTGGCAAATTCTGTAGTGCTCATCAACTTCAGTTACTAATGTCTGATGCTGTTAAAAAAAAAGTAAAATGTCTCCACTCAGTATAGAAGAATAGTGAAGAAAAGTGGTATTTAGACAGTCTGTGATATCCTTTGACAAGACTAAGATCTTAATTAGGTTTCCAAACTTCAGATATAGCTTTACTCTTAGTAGTACCTGCAGAGAATATGAAGAAACTTTTTTGTTTCTTTGTTTTACTAGAAGGTAAATGTGTTTTTACTGCAACTTTAAGTTTGCACCATTGCAACAGCACAGTTATTATGTAAGGGAGATGTAATGCATTTTTAACAGCATTTTACAGCCACCATAGCCCTGTGATATGAATAAACTTGGCTATTATCAGCAATGGATTTAATTTTATGAGAATAAGTATAATTATGGACAAATAAAAACAAAATTGAGACAAGAATACTCTATATCAGTTATTGCATAATTTAAATTGGAAGAAGCCTCTGGAGTCACCTGGTCCAACTCCTGGCTCACACTTATTTGTACTGTAATTGCGGACTGGGGCTCAGCTAACTGTATACAGAATGATAATGTTCATCCCAAACGACATGTAACCTAAGTCAGCACAAGAAACTGAATAAAAGAGGAAGGCCAATTCAAGAAGGCAACTCAAACACTGCTAAGACCATCAGCAACAACGAATACATAATTGTTGTGTTGTCTTTTTAATTTTCATACATAGCACCAAGAAGTTTATTATCATCAGTTTTCAGTCTTGGCCAGAGCCAGATCGATAGACAACTCCTCCATGAAAGCCAGTACAATAAATCAAGATTTGCCGGTTACAGTCTAAAAAGTGAAATGTTGAGCAGTGACGGGAGAAAAGAAAGCAAACCCAGGATATACCTGTGATGCAACTGAAAGCTCTGGGGCAATTTGAGATAGCATTGGTTTAGCTACATCAGCTTCTAACTGCAGTGGAACTGCAGACTTAGCAGTGCAGGATGAAAGCTATTCATTTAAAGCTCTCTAGTAATACCTTTTAAAACACAAAGCAAATGCTTCTCTTTTCAGCCAGCTGGGGCTGTATATGTCTTGATCTGGTAAGACTGACAACAAACACAAATGTTGTTGACTGCTGTATAATTAATACTTTCATAGGTAATAAATGGTGATTTATTTTAGCTGGACAATTAATGGGCTGAACTCAAGAGGTTCAATGCAATTTAGTATTGATTGTTTTTTATATATAATTAAATTTGCTCACAGATCTAATAGTATAGTTCCATAATTATTTGCTGACCCTATTTTAAAACTCTAAGACTACAATGCAGTCTACTTTCTAGGAAAGCTCTGGAGAAATAAACAGAAGACTCACCATTTACTTTTCCTAAAATACATGACATACACTAAAATTTAAATTCATTTTAAAGTCAAATTATCCAAATTATCCTCTGTTGGATTGCTGCATGTATTACATATTTGATTCCTGTATTCCACAGAAAATTTATTTCTAAGTTTGCATCAAAGTTTAGCTAAAAAGTGTTTGTTGTTGTTGTTATTGTTGTTGTTGTTGTTGTGTTTTTCTTGTTTGTTGTTGCTGTTTGGTGGTTGTTTTTTTGTGCATATTTTTTTGTTTATTTGGTGCAGTGTTTTTTTTTTGCAAACTAAATTTAAGGTAATCAGTGCTGGATTTGAAGATCATCTTAAGGAATTTACTAGGAACACTCAGGAAATTTGTGAATTTGCAATACTATGGTATACTCCACACATCTTGATAAACAATTCCATCTCACCATAGAAGTAGCACAATGAGTTTCAAGAGTAATGCTACTAATAAATGAAGAAGATATTCATGTTGAGTGTAGGCTTTGGAAGTGGGGTGCCATTAGTCTTACTTAGGATTTGTAAGCAGCAGAGTAATGTTAAACACATGCTTCATTTTCCTTTATGCTGGACCACCACTACAGTTCTGTCTGTACGGGGTATTAGCAATAGGTACGTCTTGCACCGGTAGTAGTACATATAAGAGAAACATACCTATTGATTTTAAAGGAAGCTAAACTGTCCTCTTTAGGCACCTGTCAAGATCTTTTATTTTCGGTTTTCACATGAAAGAGCAAATTAATTCAATTAGTTGAAACAGGCCACGCGTATTTAATGTGACAACTTGAAACTGAAGTACCACCTTTTAGCCCTGAGAATTCTTACATCTTTAAGGTTGTTTACAGAAATCTACAAAAGTAAATGATTGCTATTGAACTTCATCATCTCTGAGTTGGAGGCTGAGTGATTCCTGGGTCTGATAAGAGGAAACAGTCTTTCATTTCTAGATCAACGCTTTGAACTCAAACCAGAACCACAACAATGAAAAGTCGTTATCAACAACAGACAGACAAGCATGAGCTTTGAAAGTTTATGGTGTCAGATTGTTTCTTAGGGTGCTGGTACCTGACTCAGAAGTATGTTTTGCAATCAGTACTGTTCTACAAGAACATTATCAAGCTACTATCTAGCCGACAGAGAAGTCTACCCTCTGCAGAAAGCACCTTAGTTCCAACTACCATCAAACATCCATCTTCTACCAAAATCAAAGTAATTTTGTAAAACAGAAGTGGCATCTATAATACAAATTGTTTATTCTTCTGAAGATGACTATTCTAAAACTATAGATAAAACAATATGTGATGGGGCAAATCCTGAAGAACTTTTTCTGTTTTCCAAATATTAGAGGAATCTTTGCAAGTCTGGCTATGCATAGCCTGTGAGGAATCTTTCTTTTCTTGATATACTTTAGTTTCTCTGTATTCAGGGTCAATGCTTTTACATTGTGCCCTAGAAAATATTTCTGAAGATAGCAGCGATACACTAGTGTTAGTTTACAGAATTTGTATACAATAAATATCTGTGAATCATAAGATTTAAAAGGGGTTATAGTTATACAGTCACTTGAGGCATTACCATAAGCCATCTTTTACATATATAAAGATCAAACCTGTAAGCATCATCTGTGGTACCGTCAGAGACCAACGACTTAAGCAGCCATGTTTTAGTACCTCCTTTAGCCTAATAATCCATTTATATGCTATCCAGCAGAGCCCTGATTACATCCTTCCTCTCCTGAGGTTTTTGCTGCCTGAGCTCAGAGACGAATTAGAGAGAGTATAGTTGGTGACTCTGAAGGAAATAGCTGGAAGAAGTCTCACTGAGGTCCTACCTCTTCTGCAGTTGGAAACTGCTTACCTCAATATATCGCAGACACATGTTACAGTCTGGGTCCTGTCCTGAGTGTTACTGGCTATGTACTGTCTTGATCTGCTCCCTAATGCTGACTTGACTTTCTAGTTTGACTTTGGTCCCGTCTCATCACTTTCCTGGAGCAGACTCAGCTGTGGCTGACCCTAGATACTTTCTCTAGGCCTGACCCTGACCATTGCTTTAGCATGCTAACTTGACTTCCCTGTTTGACCTCGGACCTACCCCATCATTGCAGACTTGTCAGGTGATCTTGACCCATGGAAGAATCTGTTGTCACCAGACCTGCTCTGCTCATCTGCTCACCTTTCTCAGTTACATGGTATTATTACCATTTATATATATATATATATATATATATATATATATAACATACTCAGTTACAACCCCACAATGTTGTTATTAAATAACAGATCTCTTCACACAGTTTGGTACTTTTGAGATTCTATTTCTAAAAATACCTTATTTTTATTCAAGAAACTATATAATTTGGCTTGGAATTTTGGCACAAGCATTATGAAATTATTGTTTATATGAAGGGTTCTGTATTTATGATTCCAAAATTAGTTGAACAAATGGCACTGAGATAGTTTAAACTGTTATATTTTGTGCTATCTGTTCCCAAGGAGGCTTTTGAAGTGCATAGTATGTCCTTGCTTATGTATTTAACAGTTTCCCTGAGTTATAGCATGCTAATGCAGACCCCATGAAAAGATTGTCCGTACATTGCCACAGTCTCTGAAAAGACAGAAAGGGTTAATGATTTTATTTCTCTTTACAGAATACTTCCATTAGGTTGTTATTTAAGGTATTATTTTTCTTTTCTCCTTCCAGAGCAGCATTACAAAATTACAGTGGTTATAAATCCTTCATTATGGCTTTTCAAGCTAGAAATGCCAAGGTGCATTCACCATTTACTTCAACAGGCCTGTTCATGGCAGCTATTATAAATGAGGTGATATATATGTCAATGTCATGCAACATTATTCTGGTTTATCAGTACAACTATCTTTGTAAATAACTTTTTACATTATCAGAAATATGTTTACTACATCTAGTCTTTAAAAACTTATTTTACTCTCAAACTTCCCTGTCCAAAGAAAATTTTTAAATGGCATTTCAAGAAACTACTGATAACCTTCAATTGCAAACAAAAGCTATGTACACATTACTGGCTAAACAAGTGCCTGTGAGCAAATGCAAGTACATAAATCCTAGTTATTCACACTGTTGGATTGCTCCTGAGTCCTTCTCTGGAGTGCTCTAACCTGCTTCCTGTGGGAACAAACAGTCCTTTAAAACAATGAATTTCAACAGGCCTTTCATGTGCATTTGTTTTCACACCATGGTTCAGGGACTGCTATACTTCTTCAGCATCTCATCATAAAAAAACATTGAGATGTTAGACAACATCCAGCCATCCATGAATGGATGAATGCAAGTGGCCTGGGAAACTAAGGAGACTAGCACAAAGGTTTCTATCCAAAGACAAGTTGCCTCAGGTCTCTATTGGTTTCCTGACAGACAGATTTGACACCTCAGTATATACCACCCTCACAGCTCTAAGCTCCTGCTGTTTAAAAGATGAAGGCAGAATTCCAGCATGAAAAGGTGCCCTGACATAACACTGGAAAGATGTCTTAAGCCATATCAGAGCTTTTGAAAAGCTACACATTCAAACACTGAACAATACCAAAATAGCAGCACTCCAGTTTCATAAAAATCAGTGGTACCACTTCTGGTGCCAGAATTGCTTCATTTCCAACTTAAAGCTGTTCAGCTTCCCACTTGTTTGTGACCCTCCTGGAACTCCTGCAGAAGCATCACAATCTTCCCTAGGAACTGCTCCTCTGTGGCAAACTCAGCCTGCCCCAGCTGGCCCTGCTTTGAGCAGGTGGCTTAACCTGAATGATCTCCAGGAATCCTTTCCAACCTCAATGGCGCTGTGATTCCAAGATTGGTCCTGGATCTGCAGATCAGAACACAGACACTGTGGTGGTTGTTAAAGAATGTTGGGTGGATGCCAGGACCCAGGAATTGCTGCTTCCCAGACACCCAAATGCAGCAGGTGCATGTGGAAGCTACAGTTCCTGCTTGTAGGTCAAACCAGAAGTGAGTCTGACCACGTATCCCACATGCACACAGAAATATACAGAGGACACTGCTGAAATCTGTCTGACTCAGTGTTCGTATACCACCACCAGAACCAAAGGACAAAAGTACAGACAGCCCAGTCCTGTTCTCTCTCTGGATGATATGGATTAGAGTTCACTAGGGGAATCACACGCACCCCTACTCTTTAGACTTAAAAGCATGTTCATGTTCATTGATTCCTTGGGTATCAGTCTGTCTAATATCTATGCTCAGACCCTGTGTCCCCTTATAGGTCTCCCTCTCTCTATATATAGGTCTTCTGCATACTGCCTAGTCCAGCTTGATATTCACCAGCAAAAGAGAGGCATGCATGCACACATTTGTCTCTCATATACCTCTGAAATAAAGGACACTTTTGATACTGTCACAGGCTTTCTCAGCCTGCCTAATATCTATGCTTGGACCCTGGGCTCCCTTACACCGTACCGACTCTGACCTTGAGACACACACATGCAGACAGGATTAAGTTCACAGGGGAAAAATAACTACATTCTGTGTTTTCCAGTTCTGGCATTTAGACTTTTCACAGTTACCTGTATACCCTTTTCCTTCCACTTGCTCATACAAAGAGCTACAGGCCCTGTGACTTTTCTTCAGTTGCAGGTACTGGTACTCAGAACTCTTGCACACTAGTCTTTCCAAATGCTATAGACCATAGACCATAGACCATCCTATAGACCATAGGATAAGAAGTGGGTTTCCAAAAGACAAATAATTGAGAAAAATGGCACAATATTAAAATAACATAGATAGAGGTGATCAGGTGCAAGGCTCAGTCAGGCAAGCTTACAGACTGGCAGATTGCTTACATGTGACTGGCCCTTTTTATTGCCTTTTTACATATTTTCACAGTTCTTCCTCCCCCGTCCACCCCGTCTCCACTTTCTCTGCCTTTGGCCCTTCCCTGAGCATTCCATAGCAAATTTTGCACAGTCTACAAGGCCCTTCACATGTCCCATAATAATCAGGTTAGTGTTCTTTCCACCTTCTTATCAGTTATAAGGTTTAGGTTGACCCTCTTCAAGAATGTGCACGAGCAGATTTTTAATGGCCTGTCATCCGGTGGTTGAGCATGTTTGTATATCCATGTGTTTAATTTATCACCCTCCCTGTTATTTGTTATTTAATTTATGATGAATAGCTCTTAACCAGATAACTTAATGAAGCAGATGTTTTCACGTTACACATACCCCTACAATGGGCAATCAACCCAAATGGTCTGCAGATAAAGTCCAGGATGCACCATGTGAGATATCATGCATCATGATGTCCTTTGACTTCTGTAGTGTGAATGGTACATTTTTCCCTACATTAGAGTGTTATATTCTGGGCTTTCTGGGGACCTAATTTACCCACTGTATGGGCTTCTCTTTCAGCTATGACACTAAGTGAACAGTCTCCTACAGCTGTACTTCCACACATGGAGCACCTTTTGTGTTTGTCTGTCTTCTCTACACCATATCCAACTGCAGCATCAATTTCAGGCTGTACATACAAGTGCTGGAAGGCCCTATCCTGCAGCAACTGGTCCATATAGAAAGGCAATAGCATTCACATATAGCTTCTATCAAATCCAGACAGCACTTTTCACAGTTCTGGAGACAGTGGTGTCCAACCTTCTCTCAGCATTTGCCACCTCACAGGCAGCCAGCCATATTTCAGAGCCCAAGTTTTATTCCATGTCTGTGTAGAAATTTCAAGTAATGATGTGCACAAAGTCTCCTCAGCAGTCTAACAGGGATGATCATTCAGTGCCACTGTTAGTTAATGTTTTCATAGGACTCCTTTGGGCAACGTGACTGGTTAAAGTGGGCAAAGGCTCTTATCACCTCAGGAAGGCAAGCAATGCAGATGGCTTGCGAAAAGGTGAGCTTGACAATGGCTTTACAGTTTTCTGTCCATCTTTGGACTGACTGGCAGGAGAGATGGCCACATAGACCCTTATGTTGTACACAGCTTCTCTCTTCTTTAGGTATGAACCACAAATCTTTCAAGGATAGTTGCCAGGTGCTTGAGCTGACAAGCCCTCACAAGGAGCCCTGGGGGATCCTCGGAGCACTTTTAGTCTACCCCACGTGCAGAACAGTGGAAACTGGTTTTCTAGTTCCTGAATCTCTGCCCACTGTAGGAAGACTGTTGGATACAGAAACTCAGGCAGCCCACAAGACTGATTCCACTGACCAGGAGTGGCACACAACGTTTCTAGTGGTCATCCTGGTGGCTAACCTGCAGCTCCAGGATGTCTTGTTTGCATGGCGTGTTAGTGAGTAACAAGCAACTTGCCAGGTGCCCTTGCAGACAGTGCAAGACCTGCCAATGGCCTGCAAAATTTGTCTAGCAAAACACAGCAGTGGCCAAAGTATCAAAGTACTAGCAACCTGCAGAACTACAGAAGAGGCAATGGGCAGCCTGTTTTTACTGTAGGCAGCAGATACATCCTGTCTGCCTGCTCACCTTAATGGACATTACTGAGGTAGTAATGTGTCACCCAGGGAGCTAAAAAGCAGTGAGCATGTTGTGAGTTCTGCTACAGAGGCATCTGTATGAGCTGGCACTAAGCTCTTTGGGGTACTGTGAGAAAGGTAGCCCTTCAAGTGCAATGCAATATGGACACAGCACTTCTCTCTAGAGTGCACTGAGCAATACAGACATGACCAAAACCACACATCCACACTTGAGAGGCAGTGAAAAATCTCAGAGATAAATATTGTCAGCAGCACAGACATAGAAATGTTTTATTTAAGCTGGTAAGGGACAGGAAAATATACTTTTTTTTTTTTTTTTTTTTTTTTTTTTTTTTTTTTTGCGGGGAGGGGAAGAATCAAACAGATTATATCATTTTTTTCTTGATCATATTGAGACATGGTACAGAAATAAAAATGCCCAATGTAGGTGAAAGATAAACTATATGAAATAATTCTCTCATTATTTCTGGTGTTGAACTGCAATACCACAGTACTGTTAATAATATTCCCTGTTGTTTTATTTTCCTGTTAGCAATGTTTCTTCCCATAGCTGAAGTAAACCTTCAAGGTTCTACAAGAGTGAAGTATGGAAACCTCTACTAGTCAGCAGTGACTGCTAGTGGGAAAAATTCTAAGGAATTATTATTCTTCCATACTTAAGTATTTAGGATATAGGGCAATATTTCCTAGTGTAAGGAAGCAGACCAACAACATAAGAGAAAGGGAAAGACTAAAAATGACTGAGAAGGTTGTTCACATTCTCTGAAATTTCTTTCATTCTTAAAGCATGAATATGAAAAAGTTACATCCATGTCTGCAATTAGGCAAATCAACTTTCACACACTTGCTGAAGTATAAAGGGTTGAAGTGCTTGCAATTCCATTACATCAGCACTTGAACTGTTCTGCAGTGTGGCTATGATCTGAAAATTAATCTGTAGAACAAATGCATGTGGTTAATACTCCTGTGGGGTTTGTTGTTGTTTTTTCATTGTTGTCCTTTTCTTTATTTTGAATTAAAACAGAAGGCTTCTACTGCAATAACCTGTGCCATGATAGCTGGCCTGGATTTACTAGAAGCTGTAGCAGGAGGAATGTGGGTGGCTCTAGATCCCTCCAGCTACTGAGGAGCACATTCCTGTGTCCTTTTCTCCTTTCTCTCTTCCCTTTCCTCTACCATTTTTGAACTGGATATGCCTGCCCTTAATTTGTAAAATCTATCTCTTTGGAAATCAGTGTTTTTGCCATTGATTTCAATCTTTCTCACAAGCATATTCTTATGCTTCTGTGACACAAAAATTTCAGGATCATATTTCTGAGACACAAAAGGATGTATTCTGTGTGATCTTTGAA
Source organism: Aythya marila (assembly GCF_965140915.1). NCBI lineage: Eukaryota > Metazoa > Chordata > Aves > Anseriformes > Anatidae > Aythya > Aythya marila. The sequence goes on from NC_139043.1 coordinate 85,208,098, forward strand.
GAAATAAGAAACACAAAAACATTTGTTAAGGTACATGGGAGCATGTTTGTGAACAAAGAGAGATTTTTACTTGTGATTTTTAAAAGAAGTTGGTTTGAGGCAGAAACTTCTCCAAATATTTCTAAATTCTAGAATGTTTAAAATCTAGGTATGACTTTTTAGTTCAAAAATAAATTTAATAGATTGAACATCTCCCTCTTTTGCATAAGTGTTTCAGCTAAACCTAAAAACAAAATACCATTTTTCAGACTATGATGATAAACCTGGCTCTCCCATACCTTCATACCTTTGCTTCTCAGTAATAGTGTCAAAAAAAAAAAAAAAAAAAAAAGGAAGAAAACATGAGACTAACTTAGTTATTTTAAATACCACATCTGGAGAGCACTGCTTAAAATATAACATTTGGAGAGACCATTTTGATTTGTGGCACTGTTTCAGACTTTATACTCATAAATTGAATGAAAAATTATGTTTTTCCTTTTGTGGGGTTCTGTCTTTGTCACCTCCGACCCACCATATGAATAACATCAATTCATCAAATAATCCAAATATAATTCAACTTTAGCCACTTAAAATATAATAGATTTTCTGTAGCTTTCAGAATGTCATTCACAGATCTGTGCTAGTTAGCAAGCAGCTAAAACAAATTCAAAGATGAGGTAATTAGAATGGCACAGCCCTTCTACATAAATCCATTTCAGAACATTTCTGCACCTTACTGGATAAAAGGCAAATGTGCTTTGCAATGCACATTCTGAGATTAGATATGGCATTCATTCCCAAATTTGCTTATCCTAACTTGATGGATGTATGCTCAAGCCCATGTTCATTAAAGGTTTTTAGCAGATACTTCATGTTTGCAAGTTGTCCACTTGTCTTCATCACTCACCATCTGTAAAAATGAGAAACAGCTCTGCTGTTCCCTGTGACAGTACAAAGATGTCATTTAAAGCTTAAAAAGATAAATTCATTAAGCATTTGAATATCATAGTGGTAAGTGCTCAAAAAAAAAAAAAAAAAAAAAAAAAAAAACACAGACATTGGTATTACTGTCAGAGAGGTGTTTGGATACGATTCTGTAAACAAAGCATGCAGCTACATGCTGAATTAGTTTTAAAAAGACATATAGGACAGCTGGTTCCTCCCCTGAGCATCTATTTTGTGTTGCAAGGCCCTAATCCAAAGTCAGTGATTGCAACAAAAAGGCCCCAGCTAACAGCAGTCAGCTGTGGACTAAGCTCTTGGCAAAGAAATCTGCTGTAAAATTAGCAGAGAATCATGTTTCACGTCTTCCAGCATACACTCACAGAGGTAGAAAGAGTCCTGGAATCACAGAATAATTTGAGTTGGAAGGGACCTCTTGAGGTCTCTAGTTCAACCTCCTACTCAAAGCATAGCCAGTTTCAACACTAGAAGAGGTTTCTCAGGACCTTTTCCACCAGAGTCATTAAAATCACCACCATCTATAAAACCCACAGGGTTTATAGCACTGTTCCAGTGCTATATAAGCACTTTATATAAGCACTGTTCCAGTGCTTAACCACTGTGGCTGTGAAATGTACATAGGGTAGCATTCCTTTGACACTTTCTGGCTTTTTGGTGATTTATTTTTTCAGCATAGCCACTTTTACAGGTTAATATCTGTCCTGATTTTGGCTAGGATAGAATTAATTTTCCTCCTAATAGCTGGTATGGTGCTGTGTTTTGGATTTAGGATGAAAATAATGTTGATAAAATGCTGATGTTTTAATTGTTCCAGAGCAGTGTTTGCACTAAGTCAAGGACTTTTCAGCTTCTCATGCTGCCCTGCCAACCAGGATAGCTTACTCAAAATGACATGGTACCTCAGGCCATCAAGGAAGAGATGCAAAATTTAGATGGACTTGTCATCAAGGGGTGTATGGACACTATAGCACAGGTTATTCATGGTTGCAAGATATGTGCTGCAATCAAGCACATATTGAAATATATGTGCTTGAATATAAATATAAATATGGGGTACCACTGCTTACGGATGGGATGGGCATTGGTCAGCAGGTGATGAGAAATAGTACTGTGTATCACTTAATTTCTACTATTATTATTATTATTATCATCATTACTATTAATTCTCTTTCTCTTCAGTCCTATTAAACTGTTTTTACCTCAGCCTAAACTTTTTGAGACGGAGTTACATTTTTCACAAAGTTTTTATAATGTCCATTCCTGATTGGTGAGTTTGGTAGTGAGTGTAACATCAGCCATAAAATTAGGATATAATGTAAATGAGATGCAATCATGTTGTATAGTCAGCAGTCCTTTTGGTGTTTCAAGTTTCTTCCCTTGCTGTGGTAAATATTTCTTGCCCCAGAGATAGGAGTGGTATGTGTCCTCCAATAAATCAATGACATGATGGAGAAACAACACATGAAGGCCCTTTATTCTCTAATACAAACATCAAGGTTTTCTTATTCTAGGACACTTAGCTGAGACTTCATACTTCTTGATTTTAATAACACATAATGATAAATATATTGTGGGGAAAAAAGGCATTTCTGGGATTTAGTTCTTTTGCCACTTTGCTATCCCTTATATCACTGGTGGTGCAGTACCTGTAGTGAAAGAGTTCTGCCTGTTCAGAAGACAACTGTAGTCTGCCTTCAAAGTACATGCAAAATGTCAGTGAATTTTTTCTCCCTATAGAATCTATTTTACAGATTTGATATTACTGATATCATTAAAAAAAAAAAAAAAGTGTTGCCAGTTCAATTTATAATTTTTATTTCATATTCATTTTTTCCATTGCAATAATTATCTGTGATTCTTGACTTGGTAAATGTTGTTAGCCACATTAAAAAAAAAAAAAAAAAAAAAAAAAAAAAGACTTGATCTAACCAGCACACAGTATCACACCATTTGCATAAAGTTTCATTTTCTGAGGTGTTTGCTTTTTGTCAACCATTTCATTATCATGCAAATGGGGCTGGGCAATTTCTGCAGACAATCTAATTGTTAGAGTAATATGTTCTCATTATTTGTATAGTGCTGTAGTTTGCATTAGGCTATTATCAAGTGTAACAGAAACCCATATAACAGCATGAGTTTTGAGAAATGAAGGCTATTTTTTATCAAAGGCTGTACTGGATACCAAACCCAGTCACAGACAAATCAGCTGCTCTAAACTGCACAGCTCTTCTGGAGTCTGAACATGCACTGTTTGAGTCAATAGGAGCAATGCTAGTTTCATAGCCCATTCATTTGAAGTCTTCCTCCCCCAGTGTTTGCTGCTTTGAACAAGCTCTAGCTCTTAGACCTTGAAGAAAATACTATATTGAGCAAAGGAATTAAGATAAATAAAGCATTACTAAAATAGAAAATGGAAACAAAACTGATTTGCTTTTAGCTAGTAATTGGAATGCAAACACTTAAACTTTCATCCTGTTTCCAAACAGTAAATCTTATCTTTCCAGAAAGTGCTGCCAATTGAGCACTATTGAACTTTGGCATACAGCCATCCACACATAAACACATTTGCGCATTATTTTGGTTGGCTCTTGCTAAAACCATATGTTGAGGGGGTTTTTAATTAAAAAGGCACCTAAGAAACACTTTCAGTGTTCACACTGGGTAAAACATCTTTCAAGGTTTTAAAATGTCAACAAAATATTACAGTAAATAGAATAGTCATTTCCCCCACCCACTGGATGACGTAAGGACGTAACACTTACAGAGAGGATTTTAACAGCCATTTTTACCTGTTTACAAGGAGAATTTTCAGTGTTAGTCAGTAGTTTGAAGTGGAAGAGAAGACATGGGAGAGAGATCACTGTTTTGATGCAGTAAGGATCAATGACTTCTGAACCATGTTGACTGGAAATAAGAAGTCCATACTCCTTTGCTGGTTACTAGGGTTGTAGTACTCATCTAGATCACTCTGAGAAAGCAGCTGAAGGTGAAGGGTTACTTTTCAGTCACTTTTCAAAATAAAATAAAATAAAATCTACTTCTTCAGTCGTTCAAGAGTTTTCAGTTTGCAAGGCTCTTAAGTTTTCTGGAAAAGTCTCCAAAACCTTTCCTGGAACCTTCTTTTGATGCAGTAACTAGGCAGTTTAAGTATTTATACATCAGACAGGATAGAGAAAATGAAAAGACAAATGAGCAAGCCTTGTTGTGAGGCTCTGTGCTGAGTCCTTGCTTTCAGGAGTGCTTCCACTGCTTTCACTTCTGGAGGAGTGTCATGGTTTAACCCTGCTGGCAGCTAAACACCACACAGCCGTTCGCTCACCCTCTCCCCTCTCCCTCTCTGGGATGGGGGAGAGAAATGGGAAAGTGAAGCCTGTGAGTTGAGATAAAGACAGTTTATTAAGACAGGAAAATAATAATAATAATAACAATAACAATAATAATAATAATAATAATTGTACTACTAATAATGTGTACAAACAAGTGATGCACAATGCAATTGCTCACCACCCGCTGACTGATGCCCAGCCTAACCCTGAGCAGTCCAGCCCCCCTCCCCCAGCTAGCCACCCCTATATATTGTTTAGCATGATGTCAGATGGTATGGAATACCCCTTTGGCTAGTTTGGGTCACCTGTCCTGGGTCTGTCCCCTCCCAGCTCCTGCTGCACCCTCAGCCTGCCCGTTGGCAGGACAGAGCAAGAAGCTGAGACATCCTTGGCTTGGTGTAAACACTGCTCTGCAACCATTAAAACATCGTGGTGTTATCAGCACTCTTCTCATCTAAGCCAAAACATAGCATTCTACCAGCTACTAGGAAGAAAATTAATTCTGTCCTAACTGAAACCAGGACAAGGAGCTGCAAAGAAGCACAGTCGCACTGCCTGAACTGGGGAGGGTGTGGGGAGCCTTTTTCCTGAAGCCTCCAAACACCTCCTTGCTTCAATAAACATTTATAATTGTAGTTATATACAGAGAGGAGTGGTGTCAGGAAAATAATTTGTCACATTCCCCATCCTATCAACACTAATGCGTAGCCTAGTATGGCATTCCCAAGAGAACATACGACCTGTTCTGACTAATGTGACTGACAGATACAGTTCAGTTTGACAGCTACTAGCAGGAGACGAACCTTCAGATGTTAGCCACTGGTTATTAGGTGAAAAACGACTAAATATACAGGAATGGCATTAGCTATTGCTCCCTTTGGTTTATTATTAAAGTTTTGTGTTTTGCTTTTGTTATATATGTGTCTGTCTTTGTTACAAATACTGTGTTGGCAAAAAAATAAAATGTTAATATTTTGGTTCAACCCAAATGCTTTAAATTCTCTCAGTTGTAAGGCCACACTGTTAATGTCAGCTGCTTCTACAGACCCAATGATATGCTTCACTCTTACATTATAAAATGCACAGTGTTACAAATTGTAATGTAATCATAGGATTAAATCCATTTTTATCTTCATATAAACTTCTTCAGTTCTGTGCTTATAATTTTTTTATACATTTTTCTGCCAGATAGGTAAATTACTCCCTAACTCTTGATAGTTTTGTCACAATCTTTGGAAGTACCTTTTTTCCCCCCTTCTTTTCTTTGTCACTTATAATAAGCACCAAATATGTGTGAGACTTATGGCTCATTTCTGGTGACAAGGTGTCGCATCCCTCTCCCACAGTATTTCTTGCTTCTCCAGATGAAGAGGTTACGGTTTGGGGTTGTCAATGCAACAGAAGCAATGTGACTCAGAAAATGTCAAAACACTTGCACAGCCAAGGGAGTCTTGCAACAAATTGCATGAGCTTGTACAAGTTTCAGTGCATCATCTTTCCACCTCAAGAGCCTGATGCAGTTTTCTATGAAGTGAAGAACATCTCCTCTTTGTACCGTACAGATCAATGCTGGCTCTCATGAGTGCTAAGCAGAGAATGATTATTCTAATTGGGGATTTATGTCTACAGCTGACCTTGGTAGCACAGAACTCTTCCATAGAATCATAGAATATCCCAAGCTGGAAGTAACATGCAAGGAGTCCAACTCCTGGGTCCCCAAAGGGCCATCCAAAAAAAATTCAGAACATGTCTGAGATCATTGTCCAAACACTTCTTGAACTCAATCTAGATATTTTGGGGAGTGACAAATGTACTGTAAAGATCGTACACGTGTAAACTCTGATCTAACAATGGGGAAGATTTCTGTAGCAGCAGTATGAGCAATACTTCACTCTTTGTTCTTTTCTCCTTTGCAAAGAGTTGGAATCCTCTTTTCTTCCTGGTGTTGGTACAGGGAAAGCCTGCAGCCTCGTCATTTTGTCTCAATCTATTGGCTACATTGGATGTGAGCTTCTGGAGAGCAGTGACAGCTGGAACAGATGAGAGGATTCAGGCTGCTCTTGCCTGCCTCTGAGCCTGTGAACACCTCATTCCTACTAACAGCTCCATGGTATTCAGCTCAGCCCTGGTGCAGATCAGGTAGTGTTTCTCCAAACACCCTCTGAGCTTCTTGTCATCCCTCCCAAACTTCCCCTAGAAATTCTGACTGATTGCAGTGTGTTTTATAGGAGACAAGAAATACATTGCTATAGAGCCTTCCAGCAATTTGATTTATAGCTGTGCAAGCTCTCTGGTAATTGCATGTAATAAGTTACTGGTCCAGACTACAATATCTTGCACTTCTTAATGCCGGGGGAAACTCTTTCTGCTTGTAAAGCTTTTCTGAGTCTTACCCACACTTCTCAGTTCGCTTTTGATATATTTTTAAAAGGATGTTTTGTCACACTGGGTAAACTGTCATCTGGGAAAGTTCATGTTAATGTACTTTGTGCTTGTGCCGTGAGAGGGTAGACTTATGAACAATATTTTAGATATATTTCAGTCTTTTTCTACCATGAATATTCTCATCAGAAAGGCCAGTGAATTATCCTTGTAAACACTTGGACTAAATTACAGTACGAAGTAATAAGATTCAGTTATAAATAATTTTATTCACCAATTCTATACATATTTTGATCACATTATGTGAATTAGTACCCTCTTCGTGATTTATGTAAAAGAGTGAACAGTGTATGCTTGTCAATCCATTTCTGATTGGATTTATTATTCATCTTAGGTACCTGTTTTGGATGTCATGTTGTCACAGAGAATAATCTGAAAGTATTCTGAAAATTTACGTAATAGTTTTATATCATTTTAACCTTTCTGGGCTTACTCTTTTCTTTATTAATCCTTATGTTCTGCTTTTTAAAAATTACCATTAATCAAGAAACCAGGAATATATTCAGTGATAAGTATTCCTCTAAAACATGTATTTCTCAACAAATAATCCCTTCCGATGACATATTTCCTGCTTCTCTTTTGGTCTCTGAAATGCCTCCATAAGCTTTAGTCTAATATCCTGTCATCTGAAACCATTTGCCTTGCCATATTTATTGCCATTTCAATCTTACTAACAAAGTTTAGATTCAGAAAGCTGTTATGTTTTCCCCTGTAAAAAGATTAGATTTTTCAAAACATAACAAAAGATTACAATGAAGGAAGAGATAGGGGGAAAAAAAATAAATTTGTTTTGGAAGATATAAAAGAGCTTGAATTGTCCAATTTATTAGGAAGAGGCACAAGATAGCTAAGAATTATTTCTGCTAGACAAACTAAGAAATGGGCAGATTTTTGCCTATTTGAACAGCGAATACTCTCCAATCTACCCTTACAGGTAGCCTTGCACTCTGCAAAGAGAGCACACTGACAATCTGCAGTACCAAACAGAACATTTGAAAGAACACTCGAGGAACAAATGATCTTGATGAAATGGAAAGACAGACAAAAAAAAATACAATTAAATTACAACTAGATAAGGTTAAACAACAGCATAAATACATGGCAGAGACAAGTAGGAAAGCATCTGAATGTTACTGTATCAAAAAGTCAACCATGTACCTATCAGTGGAGACAGACTATTCCAGAGACAATTAATACTATCTTAAATGAGTAAGTGAGGTGAGGGGATGTATCCTTGGTTAACAAAAAAGGAGTCTGAAAGGCCCCATACAGTTTAGGTTGGATGTCTGGCTTCTCTGTTTTTGGTTATTTAAAAATGTTTGTAAGATGAAGGAAATATGTGATACTCTAAAAAAGCATCATATGTTGTTCAAAATGCCTGCACCTTTAGAGCTATTTGAGTGACATGAAAATGTTGCTAATTTTTCCTATGATTAATAGAAAAAATGCCTGACATTATGGTGTCAATGGTTAGTTAAATGATTATTAAAATCTATAAAACAGAGGAGCTCCTGATTTGTCAAAATCTTTACCAGAAAGCTTTCCCTGGAGGACACAATTGTAACACCAATATTTCATTATGTGCTGCTTGCTCCTGTTTTTCAAACCTTAACTTGGACAGGCAGAGAGAAAAGTCCTATCTGAACCTTTGAGACTATCTACTCACCACAGAAAATTCACAGAAATGAACTTACAAGCAATCCATGAACTTTGAATCCATGAACTGAGCTATGTGCTGTGCACTTATAAAGCCTGTCATTAGTCTATTCGTTCCAAAAAATGCAAGGCTAACCTCAGTGAATGAGGCTAACCTCATTCTCCATGGCTGATTTGACTATCTTTAATAAGTGATGCAGATTAATAATAATAATAAAAAAATCAACAAACAAACAAACAACAACACAGTAAAAGAGATATGGTATGGAGGAACATTGATCCTGAGCAGAGAACAAAAAAGCCATAAATCGCATTCTCACTGTGAGCTGGCATTGTAACATTGGAGTAGATATAATGAAAACAGCGCAGCACTATTTAATCAATATTTAACTGATGTAATTTCCATTTGTAAGCAGTTCAGGTAGGAGGTTATACATATGAAATTTCTTATCTTAAAGAACTATAAACAATTTAGAATTAAAAGGCACTATGTATGACCATGTGTTCCTTCCACTGATATCACACTATTATTGATGGAGTAAATCTGGACCCCGGACACAGGAGAAGCATATAAACCATAGACACAAGCTCTCTTTTCTTTTCCTTTTTTCTCCTTGTGCCAGGCTGAATAGACAGGTTTGCAGTCCAACAGCTACAGTGTACATTAATGAGTGCTGAGTATCCCATTTCAGGTTAATAGCATAGAAAAAAAATCTCTTTTACCAGTAGTAAGTTCACACATGAACATGATGTGGGATTAAAGAGAATTTGTACAAACTTCCAAACTGCCAAAGCACAGGAGCTATAAGCCATCAACCTTCTTACACATCATCCAGCTATGAGAAAACCTTTGAAACCATTGAGGCTTTCATTAAAGCATTGATCTCAACCAGTAGAAATAGAAGATGAATTAAGTGTACCTGAAAATAATTACTTTAGAATTAGCCTGGCATTCACACAACTAAACTGGAAGGAGAGACTTTCTTCAATACAGAACTGAAACAGAAAATTAAATTTCACTCAGGCAGAAAAAGCTTGCAGATTCTAATCCAGGAAAACATATGCTTACAAAATTGACCATGGGTATTGTAACAGATCTTGGACAACTGTGGTATAATTGGATGTCATCCCTTGAGGACTTTTTCCTAAATTTACAAGTAAAAACCTACTTGTCCAGTGTCTTAGAAAACTGTCATTATGGTTCATATTTTTGGTAGTAAGGTTTGTACAATGCTCCGGCTAAAATAAGATGAAATATATGCCTTAGGTAATGGCATAAGAACTTCCTGGGATGACAAACCTCTAACAAATTGGAAGGAATAGGCTCCTTGGAAAATTGCTGTGGAAATGTTTTCTACTGACACATAAAGCCAGCTGCAAATTAATCTGAAGTAGATATTTATTTTTTTTTAATTAGAGAAATAACCAACTTATAAATATTAAATTCATAAAGTGAGCTACATATGACTTCATTGTCAGCACATCGTGCAGTCTATGTATACAAGTAAGAATATATCTATGGGAAGGAATATATCTATGGGCTGTGGAAAACTCCCAGAAGCATGGCATTCAGGCAGTGACTTTTGTGCATGTTAAAGCCTATTAGCTCAAAGTATAATACTTATGTTAAGTAGTACCTCCAAAACACAACATTGCCTTCCACTTTGTGCACCAGTGTTATGGAGACTTACGCAGTGCTGTACTGAGAAGCATAAGCAAGTACTTGACATCCTGTAACTGTGACAGACGTCAACAGTTTCAGAAATATCATCTCAATTTCAGAAGTGAATGAAAAAAAAAAAAAAAAGAAAAAAAAAACAAAAACAGAAAAAGAGAAGGTTCCCCATGATCCCTATGATCCTGTGTGGTAAAACTGTTAATGAGCTTTCTTAGATATGCTGTGTATGTACACCTGGATTGCCAAGATGAACAAAAACACTGTTTATAAGACAAGGAAATAGTATGATTGGTATAGAAATTTGGGTCTTCCAGACCCCGAGAAAGCTCCTGCAGTCTATGAAAGAGCCTTACCAACCAGAGATTCTCTGGTGAGCTAAAAGAATTAATTTTAACTATTAATTAACTACTTACATACAAGTAATTAAGTATATTTAATAATTCTTCATTCTTAAATCTTTTATGTGAACAATGTCTTACACTGACTGTGTACTCCAACACAGTGAAGGCTTGTGAAGGTTTTCACAGAACTTTCTACATTTTTCTCATTTAAGCTTTATTTAGGTGGAGAAAGTTTAAACAGGTCTATTTGGACCATAGGCCATAATCTACCAGATCCAGCCATCACCATTGATTTTAGCCTCAGCCCATAGTCAAGATCAAGCATGTCATGGTATCAACATCTGAAGATGGTGGTACAACCTACATTCCCAGAAGTTAATAACATAAATTCCAGCTGTTTATATACCACCACAGAGACTTCTGCATCTTCTAGGCTTATTTTGATACATTTACTAGGTAAGTTTTAGGTGCTTGAATAATATTGGTGCAAAATATGTAACAACACCAAAATCTGTGGTTTATTTTTCACTCTGGCACTTGACTTATAGTTAGATTTTTTTTCTTTTTTTTTTTTTTTTTTTCCCGTATATCAAGGCGTCTTCCATGCACTGCAGATTTGAAAGTTAAATGGTGTCCAAGTCTCAATGGATGACAAGTCACAATATTTCTTGCATTTGCCTCAAAATGTGTCAAGCTGCCAGAGGTTTAGAAAGTCATAGCAATGATAATTAAATGGCTATTTTTCAATTTGTCCTTTACATGAACACAGGAAAAAAAATGCAGTAACTAGTATTCCTTGGCAATAATTTGGGTGGCATGAAAGCTCCAGATGTACATGAAATCGGGCTTTAATGTTATAGCAGGTAAATTCCTAATCCATTCCAGAATCCCTCTGTCTGAATGATGACTAGGCTTCTGGAAAAATGCCTTCAAAGTTTAGGAGTCCTGCTTACGTTTGTTGCTACATTTTTTGTGATTATTATTTCAGCTGTATTGATACAAAACAATTGACTTAAAACACTTTAATTAAAGCAGTTCAGATTTCTTCTAAAAGGATGTACCACAGTACATTTCAGTCATTCCCAATATCTATGGAAATGTTAAGTTCTTGTTGTTTATGTTAGTAATTGGTGTTTTGTGTTGGCCATAGTTTAAATTTTTCTGTAATCTGGCTCTATTCCTTCTGAAGTCAGAATGGATTTCATGTGATTAACTTAGATTTCTGCAGGCTGGATAAAATCTTGATTGAACTCCATATGCTCTGTTGGGTCCCTGCCACTGCTTGCATTTCTGATTGTGAACTGCCTGAGTTGACGCTGCTTTTATCACGCCATCAGCTCTCTAGCACACAGTACCTCTACAACTTTTATAGTTCTTCTACTGAACATTTTCATTAACTGGTCTTTTCCACAACTGAATGGAAAATATAGACAAAAACTTTCACAGCACCAGGGTACATAGCTGAGATACTTTCTCATCTAAACCAAAATGCATATATCTGGCTTTCTTATCTATAATATTGAGTATCTTTTAACTGCCCATTTGTCTTCATATATATGCCAATTCAGAAATAGAGTAACTCTATTTCAGTATAACTTTGATAAACATTGGTAGGGTCCAAGCAGATTTTAAAAATGTCATCTCTAACCCTAACTCTAACCCCTAAATACAAGACTAGATATCAACCCTAATGTCTCACCAAGACCTTAACCATACCCTAACTAATCTCATCCTAATACTAAATCAAGCCCTCAACTTTACATTAAGCTCAACCCCCCATAAATAAATAAATAAACAAATAAATAATAAATCTGACACTGAACCCTAACCCTGCTGTCATCCTTAAAACCTAACCGTGATTATAAATCCTATTAACTGTATACCTGTAACATGTACCCTCACCCTCATTGACACACCTCTAAACCCCAGTGCAACACCCGAAGCCCTAGAAGAATACACTAATACAAACCCTAACCCAACCTTAAAACCCCAACCATAAATTTAAATACTAACACAATTCTCAATTCTAACCCAAAGCCCAAGTATTATTAAGAAAATCTCTAAATCCAAACTCTAAACTCTAATACCACACTCTCAAGGAAAACTGTAAATCTGAACCCTAACCCTGAATTTAAACCCCAAACTTAAACCTAAGCATGCAAACTGCCATCCTAAACCCTAGTCCCAACCCAAAATCTAACCCTAAGTTAAAAGGGTTAAACCCTAGCCTTAAAAAAAAGCCTTAAACCCTAGTTTCACACAAATTCTTAGCACAACCAGCTAACTCTAACCTAAATCAAACCATAAACCACAATACAAATCCTAACTCTAACGTAAACACTAACTCCAAGCCCTAAAACAAATACTTAACACAACAAAAGTCCCTATCACAAACCTCAAACTCTAAAGCCTCTCAGAAACCTTACAGTAAACTAATTCCCAAATGATCACACAAATATTAACTTTAATTCTTAAATTAAATTCTAAACCTAAACCTTAAATTAACCCCTATCCTCAAACCCTAAACCCCAACCCAGCCCTATTCTAGCCCACCAATACATGCAACTATCCTAATGCAAATCCTAATGACAATCATTAACCTCTACCAATAAGCCATTACCCTGTCACAAATCCCAGCCACTAAATCCCTAACCCCAACCCCAAATCTGTAACTCTCAACACCTAATCACAATGTCCTAAATCTAAATGCTAATACAAGCTTTAAGTCCTACACTCTAATGCAGATCCCAAGGCCTAAACCCTAACACAAATTTAAGTCCTAATGCAAACTTCTGATCCCCAAGATCTGACCCCAGCCCCAACCCTAACCATAACTTTTAGTCTAATTCTAAATCCCTAGTATAACCTTAAACCTAATTCCTTACACTAACCTTATAAATGCAAAACCTGTCCCTAACCAGAAATGAAACTGTAACTTTAAACCTAAGCCCTATCACTCCCTCTAAAAACTACACAATCTGAGGCCTCAGCCATAACCTTAACCCTAAGAAAAATAAATAAAATAAAAGATCACACTAATTGAAACTTTGAACCTAACATGCTAACACCAACCCAAGACAGTAAACCTAATTCCACTCCTACTCTAACTGCAGAAAAGTAACATCACCAATAAAAAATATTTATGAATACTCGCATGGCTATGTACTAAACTGGGTGTGATACAATTAAAGAATGCCCTCCACAAAATGTAAATTTTATCCAAGGAAGGAAAATAGGAAACAGCGCTAATTCTGTTAAATTTAAACTTCAACACAAGAAAATAAGTCAAACAGGACAAGTCTTAGGAAGTGTTAAAACTACTGAAAAATCTTTTTTCAAACACATTAGGAGCAGAAAGTCAGATAGGAAATCTGTAAAGCCAGTTGATGCTAAAAATGTGAAACAACTCCTCAGAGAAGACAAAGTCATAGAAGAAAATTTTAAATGAGATTTTTCACTTCTGGGTTCACTGTGACAAACTTGGGGAACTTAAGGAAGTTCCCATAGCAGACAGCTCTTTATGGGAGATGTTATGGAAGAATAAGTTTTAAGTTGAGATGTCAGTAGAATATATAAAGCAAATAACAACAACAACAAACAGTAATATCAAATTACTGGCCCAAGACAATTTCCACCCAGTTTCCAAGGAGCTGTAAGGTAATATATTTGAACTAGTAACTTGCATAAAACTCCCAGAAAAGGAGAATACAGTGCTAATTTTTAAGGATATTGGTGGGATCTAATAGCTAGAGACCACCATATCTGATGCTTAAACAGGCAAATTAGTGGTAATCATTATAAAGAATAGAATTAAAGAAGTCATAGGCAGATGTCAAGCAGTGGGGAAGTCAAGAAAATGTCTGTAGTTACATTGTTCTTTGATAAAATCTGGAGTGGCACTTTTTAACTTCATGTTAGGGGAATGGATAAGGAACCAGTGCAGATGGATAAAAAAGAATGGAATAAGTGAATGAAAGCAATAAAAGAATGAAAAATAGGTAGTATAATGGAAAAGAGAGTAACAAAGTGTGAAAAAGGAACAGAAAAGCAATGGGAGAGAAGAAGAAAAAAAAAAAAAAAGGAAATATAGTAAACAATGCAAACACCCATCAGCACTTATGATCTCAGATTGAAAAAGACAAATGTAGAGAAAGACTTCTTGGGTAGACAGTAGAATACAGGCACTTATCAGAAAAGACTGAAAATTTTGTAGTTCCATCAAATCAAATCCAATCAAATGAAAAATTGATTCAAAACATGACTGTTCTGCATATATATGTTCACATACATCAGGAGCATAAACTGAAGGACAATGCTGTCTTAAGAATATATGTCTAAGGTAGCCATCAATAGATTAGGGATGAGAATTCCAATCAGCAGAGCAGTGAGGTGCTGCAATAGCCTTTGAGTGGGAATATTGTTTCCAGAATAATTATTAAATTGTGACATGTCAAAACAGGGGACTATAATCAATGAACCTGGTGTTTCGTTGCAATTCTAGGTCCCATACATTAAATAACAGGGGAAAAAAAATGTAAGGGAAAATATTACAGACTTGTCAGGGATAGGGTTTATGCATCTCTGTACAACATAACAGGAACAGATAGACTCACAGAGTGTAGAGCTTGCAGAGACACTTAAGACTTCTAGTTCGATGTTTTGTAATCACAGACCATTACATTTCCCTCAGTTAACTCCCTCTTGAGTGTAATAAACTGTCTTTGTCAAAAACACATCTTCCAGGTAGGTATCTGATTTCATCTGAAAGAATTCAAGACTGAACTTTGTTCCTTTGGATGATCACCTGCACAGTTAAACATGTACACAATATTTCTGATTTGAATTTGAGTGGCTTTAGCTTTTTACAATGCTGTTCTCCATGACGTTAAAAATCAAATCAGAAACTTCTATTTTCTGTCTGTGAAAGGACTTATACAATATAATCAAGTTAACTCATATCTTCCTGAAAAATTAAAAAAAATGGCTGAGCTAAGCCATTTGTTGTAAATCATATCCTCTAGCCCACAAACACTGTTGGTGTATCTCTTTTAACTTCCTCCATTTTTTCAGCAATCTCTTTAAAATACAGACACCAGAATCATTTACACAATTTCAGCTTTCTGTGCTACAGCATATATTTCAGAATCACAGGTCTTTAAAAGGCAGATATACTGACATGTTACATATTTTTAACCTATAAGGACAAGGCAAAATACTGTTGGATAGAGGTATTATTGCTATATGCATTGTTTTCCTGGCTCAGTGGGTTCAAAACCCATTTTGTAGAAACCACTGAGAAGATGAGGGGAATTACAGTGAATCATTACCATAAATGTATTACATTCACCTGAGGAAATTTTCAAATTCAATAGGCATAAAAAGCTAAGTCAGCCTGCATGAAGAGATAAAGTATAGGAGACATACACTTGCATTGAAACACAGATCCAACAAAATTGTATCAGTGTCAGCGTCTAACATTCCCTAACAAATTTGCTTTAGTTATTACACATGTGAAAGATCTAATGTTTAACAACAAATTTACTTATTTGAAGCTCTTTTGATATTTCATGGCATTTTGATTTTGCAGGGTGATACAATGACATACTCAAAACACAATGCAAGCACAAATTATCAGAGTATAGCAATTGCAATATATAGTTGAATCACACCAGTAATGTAATTCTCTATCATATATTCACTATCATAACACTGGGCACCCTCAACTGAAGGGAAGGAGTAAGTGGTTGAATCCAGCTCAAGTCTGTTTCACTATTTAATGTGTCTTCGTTTTTTGTTTGTTTGTTTGTTATTCAGTTGTTATATTCTTTGTTAGGCACACTACATTGGGTAATGTACTACCAGTTGCATAACTGTTTCCACTCTTTTTAACTAACTCAGGGGCTGACCCTTATACAACTAGTTGATCCCCTCAGCTGATCCAGGCATTTGATTCACCCAACTAATACAGACAGTTGATGTCCTCCACTGTCCTGGTTTCAGTTAGAACAGAGTTAATTTTCTTCCTAGTAGCTGGTAGAATGCTATGTTTTGGCTTAGGATGAGAAGAGTGCTGATAACACCCCGATGTTTTAATGGTTGCAGAGCAGTGCTTATACCAAGCCAAGGACATCTCAGCTTCTTGCTCTGTCCTGCCAACAGGCAGGCTGGGGGTGCAGTAAGAGCTGGGAGGGGACAGACCCAGGACAGGTGACCCGAACTAGCCAAAGGGGTATTCCATACCATCTGATGTCATGCTAAACAACATATAGGGGTGGCTAGCTGGGGGAGGGGCGCCAGACTGCTCAGGGTTAGGCTGGGCATCAGTCAGCGGGTGGTGAGCAATTGCATTGTGCATCACTTGTTTGTACACATTATTAGTAGTAGTACTATTATCATCATTGTATTATTATTATTATTATTTTGTCTTATTAAACTGTCTTTATCTCAACTCACGGGCTTCACTTTCCATTTCTCTCCCCCGTCCCAGAGAGGGAGGGGGGAGGGTGAGTGAATGGCTGCGTGGTGTTTAGCTGCCGGCCGGGTTAAACCACGACATCCACCCACATATTTGGCTGATCTACTCAGCTGATGCAGCCATCTACAAGAAAGACAATTCTCTTGTCTCCCTATGTTACATTTTTTTCTCTTTGCAACAGATGTATTCATTCCCTACATTCCTCCTTGAACTTCATGTGTACATTGCCCTTCCCATCTCCTCTGAGCCTTCTGCCATTGTAGCAGTTCATTGATCAGCCACAAACAGACAGGGCCTGGAAAATGCTGACAAAGTTAGTAATGTATAGACTGCCTATTGTTTCATATTGTTTTCTGCTATGTGAACCCTATCTGCATTCTGAGGACTAGTCAGTCACTGGATAATTAATTCATTGCTTCAAAAAGAGGTGGATTGCTTGTGCAGAGCAAAGCTTGGACCTGGGATGGCAGATAGACTGAACTCACAATGCTTGTCTTGGGGTACAGGTGTGTGAATTCAGTTAAGAAAGGTAAAATGTAGATCAGGAATATGTAAGACAACCTCAGGTCCAAAGTAAAAATATATCATTAAAGCTTGTGCCATGCAGAGGTAAAAACATCTTGGTATTCCTTCCCTATGCAACCAAAGATTGTGTTAGCCTCAAACCACCACAGCATAACATGGGAACTCATATTGAGTTGTCTGTCAGTTGTGTTCCTTAAATCCTTTTCAGAGACACTGTTTTTCAAGCCACCCCTTTCATTTTCTTAGGCAGTCCTACTTACTATGTTCTCTACCTGAAAAGGTATATAAGTCCAAACTGTTCCTAATGGTAAAGCTGCTTTCCACTACTCCCGCTGGAGTAATAAGAGATATTGCACTCCCTGCTTTGGCATAGCAGGGACCACCAAGGAGCCCAAAGTGTCACGCAGCACAGTCTGGCTGTGCTTCCATTGGCCATGAGGAGCTGCAAGGCCCTTGAAAGCTGCACTGACTTGTGCCAGGCTGCCATGCCACAATACAAAACCCTATGGAGAAGAAAGATACTTATCAAGAACCGGTAGCAGGTGATCAGAGCCTTTAAGTATCACTTGCTAGGTACTGGCAGAGAATATTATAATAACTGAGATGCGTACCAAAAAAGCAAAACAGAAAACTGATATATTACTGGGTATACTACTGGTTTGAAACTTATCAACAATCTAATGCATAGCTGAAAAATGAAGATCTAGTATAGCGGGAAAAATATCCCTCCCCCCTCCAAAATGAATCTTTGCAGAACTGGTGACTAAGGAACAGGCTGGAATCCTGATCAAAAAATTCTTCACTAACAGAAGGGAAACAAGGTATTCACAGCTTTCTTCTTTTTCTTATATTTATGTTCCTGTGGTTCTGTTCAATACATTCATGCCTTATGTCACTGTATTATATCTAAACTCAAATGCAGTGATGAAACCAGGTGTCTTTAATTTCACAAAGAACATCAGATTTATCATAGATTAAGAACACTTTTGCAGGACTTCAAATTCCAATTTATTCAAACATATTACAGAGGTATTACCAAAACATATTTTATGTAAAAGCATTTGTGTTTTTTTTTGTTTGTTTGTGATTTTTTTTTCTCTCTCTTCATCTTTCCATGTGTTTAGAAGAACTGTTTATCTGTTTTTAAAATAAAATAATAAAATCAAAATGAGGGTAAATTATGCACAACAGATAAAAACCGCTCTGTGAAAGAACAGCACATGTTAAAACAATACCAGAAACTTAGCCCAAAGATGCCTGGAACCTGTGTTTTTCCTCTGAATATTTGACTATGTTAATAGAAATAATCCATATAACAGCTGTTCAATTTAAAACATAAATAAAAAAATAATAAAATCCTTGAGCTTTCTTCTTCTTCTTCTACTTTAGTAAATATGTATTTTTTTCTTCATTTGAATTGGGACAGATATCTCAACAACTTCTTAAATACAGTGAACTAAATAAATCTGTAGGCAAAGTGTGCATATAATTTAACTTACAAGAAAAATAACCAGATAACAATATAGTCCACTTCTAGGTATGCAGCTTTAGGTGCTGTCGAAATTTTAACAGTTTACAAAGAAATACACATGTGACTCATTCACAGAGTATCAAGTCTGCTGAATGAAAACTTGGGTAAAATTATTACAACAGACTCAAAAGGATATAGTTGGTCTGTTGTGTAATGGAATCCCCAGAAGAAATACACTTTAGTGATCTTTTTTGGCGTATTTACCACAGCTGGTAGAAATCTACTGTTACAGAATGCACTGGTTTATTGAAAACACAGCAATGTTGAACAGTGCTGGGCAAGCTAATCTCAGTTCTTCTGTAGGTCTGGGCTCCAGGAAAACAGAGCTTTATGATTAGAAAGTACTACTGTATTTCTAGCAATCAACATACTAGGCCTGTCACTCATAAATCATCCACTAAATATAAATACAGAAATATAGACAACCCTAAATTATGAATTTTGAAGAATCTAGGATCCCTAACAGGGAGTGAGAAATAACATTTTTTGTCAGCAGTTTACACTGCACCACATTCAGTGGTTGCATAGCTGTGGTTTATTCTATGACACCACTAAATCAAATGCCTGATTATGAAAAGACGTAGGGAATTCATTAATGTGGTACAACATGAATTCCAGCATGGATATGTGGCTCCGTATATAATGTAGAATTCTAAGCAAAGCAATTATATAAAGTAAGTAAATTAATATGTTTCTTGATTCAACATCAGACAACATATTTCCTAATATTAGATCTCAGTTTTCTCTACCTTGCATTAATGTCTCAGCACTTTGTCCTGCCTAACTCTAATTGTTGAAGATAAAAGCATTGAAGACATATATTTTTGATAAGATAGTGCCAAAAGATTTCTTACTGCATAGCTTAGTAGAAAGTATTGGGAACATGACACATGGTAAGTTATACGTCTCTGTCAAATAAATAAGGCTCAATTTGCTGCTTTCTGAATATGAATATTTTCTTCTGTTGATTACATTTGCATTTGTTCACTTTGTAGATGCTATACCTTAATATGGCAAGATTTTTTTGCTGATGTTTACCAGAATGTCAGTCTTGAGAATTCTTCTCTAAGAAATTTGGGGATATTCACATATCTTCATTGATTCTTGCCTCTTCCTTTCTTTCATTGAGAACATTCTGGCTTTTGCTTCTTATGTACTGTACAGAAAGCAGAGCTAGCCACTACAGTCACATGTGGGGAAAGGAAAGAAATTTATTGCTTCAATGACCTTGTGTGTAATTTTACATCTCCATTGTAGTACAGGTGAGGGAGTGGAAGTGGATACACAATGAACAGTAGCAAGATAGAGTGGTTGTTCTCAGCTGCATTGGTAGGAGGTAAGGAAGGCCATAGACAAGAAGGATCCAGTTTACATCTGATCCGTATAGCATTTTTTCATAGCACATAATTATTTTGCAAAACAAAACAAAACAAAACAAATTAAAAAATAGACCACCACCAAAAACACCATATCAAAGGAACAAATGCCATTTTAGCAGAATAAAACATTACAAACTTTGTTCCAGAAATTAAAGCTTTGATCTATGAGCAACATCTGAAAATAATAATAATTATTATTATTAATAATAATAATAATGATAAATAAAAATATCTGTTCGTATTAGAAGATACCAGAAAAATATTTGAGCAAAATTTGTAATTTATCCAGTGTTTGGGTCCTTGACTTCAACAATTTTTATAATGACTTGGCATTAAATTACAACATTCCAATTACTTGTCATTGGTTACTCCATTCAACTAGATAAAACATATGAGGGCAATTAATGTGTCTTTTCTATTCAAGTGAGAATGTATCTTTCTTTCATGAGGATTACTGCTTTTTTAGATTAAAATAACTTCTTGTACATGAAAACACTACTTGTGCTGTCTCAGATGAGCAATTCAGGTTTCCTGTCTTATTCCCTTTTACTGACCTTTGCCACACATTTTTCTACATGACATCCATCTGCTAATGAAAGATTGATAATTTGAAGTGGTTTGGTTTTGTCAGCTCAGGAAGACACAAGTTTTGCTGAGCTAGCTTAATGTATGCTGCATTCCTACTTTCACATACTGACTGAAATCAAGACAAATGACCAGAAGCACATTCTAAACATCCATCATTTTTCTAGCAAGCTTCAGTCAAATGAGAAACTGTTTAGTGTGCACAAAAGTGTTACAATTAATTATTATATTTAGTTAAGCTTAATAAGCCCTTGCATCATAGAATAGTGTTACTGCCTCTGGAATAAATATTTAAATATATTTGCAAGATGGATGCCAAATATGAAAACATCAAACCTTTATAAAATATATATAATATATATATATATTTGCCTAGTAGAATCATCTACAGCACATTACAGTAAGAGTTTATTTGACCTTGAAAGTATTAGTGTCCCACTCCACTAGAGACACTGCACTTTAGAAACTAAAATGAAGAGCACTATTGCATAAACCATGACATAGCAAGGAAACATTTGCTGACATAAAGAGCAAGCATGATACGCTATTTTCCTTGTCTTGAACTCCAAAGACACTGTTTTATTGCACTTTTAAACATTTTTCTAACTGGAAATGTATGCAACTTCCTTTTAGCTTCAGCCATGTACTTTGAAAAAATGCAGTGCATCTTGTTGGGGGCATTATCTATTGCTTGTTTTTCTAGCTGCTTTCATAACTATGACTGTAAAGGTATGATAACTTTATACCTAATCAAATATTATGAATAAATTTCACAGTGGTATACCAAATGAGCAAAATTCATCTGAAGGGGTGTGACAAGTTCTGATGGAAATTATATGTTAAATTTTAGCTCAAACTGTAATATGAAAAGTAAATAGATGAAAGGTGAAGAACAGAAATGAGCCTGAAAGTCATAATATTACTCATTTCACACAATAATTAGACCATCCAAAAGTTCACCTCTGCTACCTAAAGCAAACTTCCTGGGTTTTTGGTTCTTAGAAGAAGTCTTTCTAGATGTTGTATTAATGAGCAATTGACCACAACCCCCACAGTTATTACATGGTAAATCCTGAGAAGTTTAAAGACCACACTGAAGGAATCATCAATTACAAATTTTTCTAAAGTCAAGATGAAGTATATGCATCTTCCAGATGCTACTGAATTGTAGATTGTACTTTCCTAGAGTAATCAATTTTATGTGCCAGTCTCTTTAACCCATTCAATTAATATGTTTTCAGGTGAAAGGGGACACACAAATCAAAACATATGACTCTATTGCATGGGATCTGCATCATTCTGGCTGTGCAAATCAAGATCAATTACCTTCCTTTTTTTCTGGCCAAAAACCTCAATGTGATTTATAAAGCAGTTTACTACCAGGTTCAGAAGAAAATATTTGCAAATGGCGAGACCACAAATGAAAACTTGCTGTGAATAATGGAATTCCTTTATAATTAATTATATATATATATATATAATCTTGTTCTAAGGTACATTCATATACTAAACTTTCAGTCTCTGCCCATTAATGCCATAAAACACCTTAATGTGCAGGTGTATATTTCAAAGAAAAACATCTGTATAGTATTAGAAATTAGAATACTATTACAGTGATTAAGGTGTCAAATATTTGTATATGTTAAATAAACCAACATGCTAATAACATTTTTTTCCGTCATCCCTTTTGCGGAAGAACAGGAGTCAGATGTTTCCTCCTCAGTATATTTGATTTAATTTTCTTGAGGAGTTACAAAAGAGAAGTTTTTGCTCAAGAAATGTTGACTGTCCGAGAAGTAAGAAGTAGGCTAAGGTGCTGTTCTGAACTAGGGCTGGCAGGCGAGGTGAAAGAGATGGTGCAGGACTCTTTCTGGATCTCAAAAAGAAGGGCCCGACAAGAAACAGCTTAATAAAATAGCTATTTCAATTAGGCAGATGGGCTGTTGCTTGGCAGGACGTGTGCAGAGAAACTGAAAAAAAAAATTAAAATAGAGGCTAAGAAAAACAAAGAACATCTCTAAACCAAAGACAGGCCTATTTATTTATTTATTTTTGTCTGAGTAGCTTCAATCTATTTTCTCAGATAGGGAGCATTATTTCTGGCACTCTTCTTAATTTTCTTCTTAAAGAAAGAAGTTTTCTTTAAGTAAGAAAGTTTTCTTCTTAAAACTTCCTTTTTGGAAATATTCCTTCAAATTTACAACAGTTCGATGATCATAAGACTGAACCTCAACACAGGGCATGGTGTAACCAGATAACAGAAATAACAGCCCTCCACAGCTCAAGGCTTTGCTCTTTCTGTTAGCAGAGACTATACTGGAGCTCTGGGGTAGACACCAGTGAAAGGTTAGGAGGAACTGCTTGTTCCTACTCTTCTCCACCTAGTTAGGAGTGATGTTGAGCAACAAAGGCAGAAGAGATGTGAGATGGAGTTAGGAAAACTCAGTGGTACATGTTTTCTTTCCAGGAACTACCTTTTTTAATCCCTACCACCCCAGGACAGTTCTTGACAAGGACCAGCAGCTCACTGTAAATCTCTGCAACATCAGAACTTTTCTCTGGGCTGCCAGACTTTGCACTAACCAATGCCTTCCCCAAAGGCTGGTGTCCTTCAGTTTCTCTTTTGTTGCCACTAGTGGGTAACACAGCAGAAAAAATACCAGAAGGCGCTGGCCTCCTTTCAAGTCACTGCCAAATTACCAAGTGTTTATAACACTGCCAATTTTGCCAGCATGAAATGTAGCAAAAAATTAATTCCACATATGTGCAAATTTGGCATTTGATATCCATATCTTACAGCCTAATCCTTCTTAAAAATAACTGCCATTTTAGTGATGCTGAGTTAATATGACTTTCTTTTTGCAGAACATTTGTCCAGATCATTCTTACTATCTTCTTTCAAGCTTCTCAGATGCTGAATGTTGCAAAGCACCATGTAATTTATAATTCAATATAAAATTATGAACAATCTCAGAACATTGAACACATTATTGTAAACTGCACAAGGGAATTAAGGTTTTCTCCCCCATGGTCAAGTGCATCAGTTCCTTAGAGACTAAATATATTACACACAGGCCAGGTTAAGCAGATCCATTGTCAAGATGAATTCATGGACTTGATTTTGCTTTTACAATTTAATGATAAAGCTTCTACTCATTGCAATGGTTAACCATTTGCCCTTGCACCTATTAAAATGCACATTGACATAAGAACTCAGCAGGGCTCATAAGTAGAGGAGCCGGGAGGGGAAGAAAAATTTAAAGGAGAATTATTCTGAGCCCAACAGAAGCTAGGAGCCATTGTCTTGAATGCAGCTGCTGACAGATTCTGCTGTCAGCTCTAGGGTAACCTTTTGTATATGATAGTGACCTCCAGGTCAAGGAAATCCTATAGCTGCTAAAAAGCAGCCATATGCCTATGAGGCATGGTGTGGATACTGCTCTACACACTGTCAGTGTTCTTAGTGCACTAACAGTCCTTAATGGCCCTGGTGACCAGCCCCACCTGGGATTTCAACCCAGGGGCCCATTAGAACCATTTCAACATGGTTCCGTTTGTGCCTGGTCATGGGCACCATTATTCCAGATCCTTGACCTCTGGATATCCTACCTTGACCTTGGACCTGCCTTATTACTATGGGCTTACCTGTTGATCTGGACCCTCAGTTGTCCTCAAAGGACTGCCATTTCCAGGCCAGTAATGCTCATCTCTGCATGGGGCTGTGCCCCAGCTCACACAACCCCTGCCTTGCCTTGGTATCATGCTTGGTTCCTCATCTGCTGAGGAGCAGGTGGCCTTTTCTGCTCCCCAGCACAACAGCTTGACAGTCTGTCACATAGCTGTGTACTACTCTGTTCAAACCATCGTACATGCTATTGGTTATCAAGCTCCTTAAAGGACAGAATTAAAATTGATGCATTGGCTGTGCAAACCTTCTAAATGGGGAGATGGCAGGGAGGTGGCAGGGGGAAAAAGACAGAAAGAAAAAAACAAAAAAACAAAACAAAACAAAACAAAAATGCCACAAAGGTAAAATCAAATGAAATCTTGGATCAGTGTTTAATCTAAAATCATTAAAAAGACAGGAAGACATGAGTGAAGGAGAAAATTAATAAATACCAGAAATGAAGGTGGCAAGATTTGAATGCATCTCAAATTTTAAATTATTGTTAGAGGCTCCTGGGATAGTTTAAAATGAATGTTAATGAAAAAAGCCTACCTTATGTAAGTAAATCCATGTGTCTAAAGGGTATGCAGGTCTGACATAATTAAATCAGCATAGTATAAAAATAAATATAAACTGTCCAGCTCACACATTATATAAAGTAACAGATCTTGTCAGATGAACACTGAAGTCAGGACATTATTGATTCTCAATAAGAAAAGTTACTTCTGGAAATCATTTCATACTCATTTTTCAAGCCCTCTGTAGGGCACCCTTTTATTACTGTATATACATCTTCTTCAGCATTTTGTAATAGTTGAAAAACATAATTCAGATGTGTGCTGTTTAATGAAAACATCAAAAAGCTCTCAATGTATCAGTACATGAACTTGGGTCTAAGCATCCTTTCTAGTTGAAAAGTCAGGGCAAAGATAGAAAACTCTGAAGGACATGGCTCATAAAATTAACTCTTCAAAGAAGATTGATAATTTTTTTTGTCCCTGTGGGGACTCCTTTTTGCAAATACACAACAGAAAGCAATATTTGTGAGCTGGAGTAGATCCATTAAAGAATGGGATTTTAAGGTCTTTATATTCTAGAAATTAAGTAGCAATGAAGAAAACAGACTAAGACATACATTGAATTCTAACCACACTACCACTGACAGCAGGAGACTTCAGAAAACATCTTGTTCTCTCCACAATTTTCTCCTAGGTTTTAAATCTGAAAATGAAAGGTGAAGGTTAATGGAACTAGGAATGATATTAAATGAAATTAATTTTTCAACTTCCATTTCACTAAGGTGTTAAAGGCCAGCATCTAATGTCAACTTCTTCATACCTGCCCCTAACCAGCTGAGAAAATGGCATGGCTCTTATTTGCTCTTGTTTTGCTACTGTTCATGTTAATCTGTGCAATAACATTTCCAGTCAGAACAAGGTCTTACTATATTGTGAGCAGCAAAATCCTAAAATGCAAAGTTCCTGCTGTAGAATGAATATACTCAAAGGCTAAAATATGATGAGAACACAATACACACACGCACAGACTACAAAACTAGAGTCAAAATTATTAAAATTCCTCTTCCACTGAAATTGTGTTTAATTACCGTCAGCTCTGTTATTTGCTAGAAATCACCTTGCAAGTTAAGACAAGTGGCATGAATTCCTAATACATGTAATTATTATACAAAGAATTCATATCACTTTTCCAGACTATAATTCCTCAGGTTTTTGTTTGCTCCTAACTTCAGCTCTAACAGGTCTCTTTTAAGGTCTTAATTAACTTTGCCTTTTATATACCATATATATATATATATATATATTTATTATTATTATTATTATTATTATTATTATTTAACGTATCACTATTTTCCTGCTCACTGATAGAAGAATCTGCATCACTTTTTTTTCCCTGCTGCTTCCCAAGAGTATGAAACCTGGATGAGTTATCTCATCAAACATCACATTATTCTTTTGTCATATAACTAGTCATGTTTTCTTGTTGGTACATGATTGAACTTGCAGATGCTGCAGATGCCTCCCTGTCTCCTTGACACCTGTCATCTTTTTGTCCCCTCAGTGAAGGTGTTCAGTGCATTATTATTCCTGTCCAAAGAAAGTCCTTGGGAAGCATCTGTCAATAAGGTGTGTAAGATCAATGAAACACAAACTTATATTATACCTTTCTCTAGGCCACTACTCAGGAATGATGACATGAGTCACAAGGATAAGCCTATAATAGAAATAGTCTTGACATCTGCTATGCACAGTCAAATTTTATTGAAACTTATTCTGAGGATTCCAATCCTACAGTGAGCTCAGCACACATATGAAGATCCTTGAATCAGTACCTTTGTACAGTTGGTTGGAAGATTTGAAATAGCTGAACTTAGTGAAACTATTTAGAAAATATTTATTTTTTTGTTGTTGTTGTTGTTATTGGTGGTGGTGTTGCTGTTTATTTTTTCAGTCTCTGAAGTAAAACTTCTAAAAAACATTCTTCACCATTTTTATTACCTGGTACATTTTATAGGGCAGAAGTTGAAAATCTGAACAAATAGTAAGGTAAGAAAAAAGTAAAGTTGAGATATGTTACTGACAATGACTGACGTTTTAAATGGAGATATATATCACTGATTATCACAAACAAGTGAAGGACAAATGCTGACAGGAGAGATCATCAAATTTTTGTCAGAAAATGATGACCTTCAGGATTTGTGCAGCGGCTTTTTCTAAGCATGTGATCACTGCTAAAGTTAGCTCAGCATTTCTGAACCACGTTAGATTGACAGGCACAGAGAAATAAATCCTCAGCATGGACTCACAAACACTCAACAGAGAAAGCTGTCTGGGATCAGCAATCTCAGGCCTCTTCTGCAGTGGTCAAGTGTTAGAGTGACAGAATCATTTAGTCTCCAAACTGCTTCAGTGCTTAACCTCTGCTGAAGCTGCTAAGTAGACATCAATACCAGTTCTAACATCTAATTGTATAATGTAGATATCTGTCAGCTGAGAGCTAGCCACCGTCTACATTTCAGGTAAGTCACAAAAGAGCCATCACCCAGCAAAATGCCTTGTTGACAAGCCTGCCCGAGTCCAGATTGAAATATACAATAGGCTTTCTTTATTGGTGTTTTTACCTTTTAAGATAATCTAAAAGATGTTGCATTGAGCACAAGTGAACAGAAAAGAACTCCCCAAACATCTCTGCAAAGAGGAGTAGTCACACAGGACTCTGAAATTGATAAGATTATTATGGTAGTGCATGACAAAGGGACTCAGAGGAAGGAAATGAATACGTAAATGAAAAACCAGATCAACTGACCACAGAAACTGAATTTTATATATGGCTAGGTGATGTGTATGTTTGGAAGAGCAGGATAAGGCTGTGATAGTCATTGAAGGATATTATGAGAGCCTAAATGAAACATTTTGAATAAGATGGCAAAAATGGGTGTTCTGTGGGAATGTTGAAGGCTAAAAAATCAGTAGCACAGGGACATTCCATGAATATCAGATATAAACAAGCAATATACATGCAGAGTTCAAGTTTTGGTGTTCAAAGTTGTCAGCTGGAACAGAGATGGAAGATAAGAGAGGTTATGAAAGGAGTGTAAGGAGTTAAGTTAGTCATATTTTAACTAAAAAGATGATGACTCATCCTGGGCTATGAATGGACTATTACGCTGAAAGCAAATGGCCCACGAGGCCATTTAGGGGCAGCGCTCAAAAACATAGCCATCAGAGGGCAGGAGAAAATCAGAAATATCCACCATAGCTAAAATCATGAAAGATGATCATATATTTGGGGCTCTGAGTTTTAGGCAGGAGCAGATGTTACAGGCAGTAAACATGTAGAATGCACATTTAGAGGAGGGAAGTCAGCACATACAAACTGTGCCTGAGGGACAGAATGGAAAATCAGATGAAGAAGCTGTACTTTACCTAAAATAATTCAATTTATATTCAAAAGAAAAAAAAAAAAAACAAAAAAAAACAAAAAACAAAAAACAAAAAACACAGAATTCAGCTGATCCTATAGTTCAGTATTGTATAAATTTCAGGTAATAAACAACACCCCTGAAATGTTCATCCACCTATTTCCTAGAGATAAATGCTGCTTGCACGTATACGTATGTGTTATATAAAAAGATGTCAAGTTTTGTCCACTCATATATCAAAAGAATAAATCCTAATGGAAAGGAGAAATAGCATACATGCCATAGAAGAGATTTTAACTTGTGATTACATAGAAGGTCAACTAGAATCTAGACTGGAGATTTAAAATGAAAGATGCTTTTGGACATTAAAGCATATGTGGAGTCAGAAAGAAACAGAGTAGGGACTGTTTCTTATCATCACCCACTAGGTAAGTCCAACAAATCTACACTTCTACTACCATCCAACAAAGCTACACTTGATCCAATTATTCAATATACTGAATCTAAGTCTTAGGATTTCATTGAATTCCTAAATATTGGTCCACTTACACTGTTTTTGTTTGTTTGTTTGTTTTGTTGTTTTTGTTTGTTTGTTTTTAAATCCTCTCTAAAAACTTCTAAGTTTTAAGCAAGGTAATAATTAGAAAGAAGTTCTCTTTCTGGACTTCAAAGTTTTTCTTAAACACCGTAGGCCAAACAAACATTTTCATTTTGATCTGCTTGATGCAGAAAATTACTACCAGAAGCACTACTTACTCCAGAATCATTTGACAGTCACCCTGTCCAAATTTTGTGTGGGTTTAGGGCCTTCACAAAGGAGGAATAATCTGGGGGGTGGAGGAGGGTTGAACATCTTTAGAGGAACCTTCTGATATTATACAAAATCAACACCAACACAAAACACAGCTTTCCATTGTAGTATGATTGGAGTTAATTTTGTGTTGGAAGAATCCAGAACAGTCTGTGGACCAGAAACAGTTCCACCTGTCAGCTGTCCTTCCATATTATTTGTAACTTCTTACATATTTATGCTCCAGCTCACTCCCCCATATAAATTACTTCTACATGTATTAAATTTAAATAAAGTCCTTTTTATCTGAAAAAGAATTCCAAGAATATTCTGTCTGAAAATAAATTAAAGTATTTAATTTCTTCCCCATGTTAACAGAAATTAATGATAATTAAAAAAAAAAAAAAAAAAAAAAAAAAAAACCTTCTGCTTCTCAGCTGACAAATAAATGGACTAACATGCAACTTCACAGGGTATTCAGCATTATATCCTTTTCACTTAAATGAGCTTGCCAATAATTTCATTAAGAACAACAAGCCTGCAGCTATTTGTTCTCAGTTATGGTTTCAATAAGCTTTGATTGACATATGTATACTTAGCTGAATTCAGCTGTACAGCACAGTGATCAATATATTGTGTAAGTCATATTTTAACAGCACATGACTCATAAGAAATTTGAAAAATTCTTAAAGATGAAGCCATTTGCTTTATATGCCTCTGAAAATATTCATGTTGCATCTATCTGTATTTAATGTGAAATCCTCAAACAAAGGCATTTCCAGAAACCATGCAATCTTCTATTATTCATTTTCGTTATACTAAAATTAACCTTCACATTTCTCAAATTCCCAGACAAATTAATTCTTAGAGAAAGCAAGCAATTATTTTATCAAAATCACTGAACAAAACTGAGTTTGAGTGTTAGGTCTAGAATACAAAGCTGAGAGAAGATCAACTTAATTCTGTCCCACAGGGATTTTGCAGAGAATACTGAGCTCAGACACACACTATGGCAACTGGCATACAAGAAACATATTGTGAATTGTAAATACCATATCACAAAGCTGTTAGCGTCAGGCTGCAGGTTTTCTTTCTTTTCAGATAGGCCTTTCATGGATGGTTTCAGGAGGACAACACAGATATTATTCTTCCACATCTACCCCAGTTGAAAAGTTAGCCAAGACACAGCATTCCTGTGTTATTTGGTTTTGAGTCAATTCAGTCAGAAAAGCTAAGTCATTTAACAAACAAGAAAAACTTTTTGTATGCATGGCATTTTCCTTCAAGAAGTCAAAAGACTCCCGGGACTCGGATGCAAAGAACAGTCTCACCACTGCATGAAGAAAGGGGCAACGTTCCTCATGATTGATCTACTGCAAAACATTGATAAATAATAATCTTCTGTTTTAATAAGAAAATACGGACAAAGCAAACTGTTACTTCTGTGAAATGTTTTTGGATATGTAGGCAATAATGACAACAACAGGTCAATCCCTAAATACGGACGAACATGCTACAAGTATTAAGAATCAAATAAGTTAAGAGATTTAAAATGGGGATTGACATTGTTTTCTTTTAAACATACCTTTGCAGCAATATATTTCTATCACCTAGATAGAAATAGGAGGAAAGAGGACAAGACTGGAAACATTACAAGAAATCTGTTTACTTAAACATTGTCAGTAAGATTGTAAACAATACATCTGGTGGCTGATACTGGTCAAAAAAGGCAATAACGTATCTCCAGATAAATCATGGGAAGCTCCTCTCAAGCATTTCATACAAGAATGGACGGAGGATTTAATTTGCCAGGATTTACTTGAATCTAGTAACCCCATCCACCTATGCTATGAGTGCTTGACTCACTTAGACATGCAGAGGCCTCCTTGAGACAGAAGAATCCCAGAAAAAGTTTTTTTCAGGAAGCAGACTGGCTGGCACAAACATGTTTTCACCAACTTCTTAACATCACTGAATGAGAAACATTTCTTTTCCACAATTTTCACGTAATTAATTGCAAGTGGGTGTGCTAACTAACACCAATTCCAAACAAAACTAACTCCCTAAGGGTTAATCCCACAAATAAAATGCAAAATAGTATAATGTCAAACACTTATCAAGTGTTCAGGCTCAGCAGACAGTTGGGTCTTTGAGTTTTGTAAAACAGAGCAGAGATCTTTGAATTTCCTACTTTTTTCTTTTTTTTTTTTTTCATTATGATTATATTTAAATAAACCAAAGGGGGTTGGTATCATCCAACTGGTAGTTATAGAGAAGCTCCATACAACCAGTTATGCCCTGGGTAAAGTGTATGCATAAATATTTATAGGCCATCTGAACACACAAATGTCAAATTTTGCTGATTCAGTTCTGTGGACAAAAGTGTTTCAGCTACAAAAGCAAGTTCTTAATTAGCCTGACATTTTAGGATGTAATTGTGACTACAGTGAAACCTTTCAAATCAGCAGCTCTGTAAAAATTATATGTGAAGTAAACATATGGAGAATCACGAACACTTATGATACTTAAAGACAGCCTAACACCTATCCCATCTACTTTATTTTAATATGATTATAATTCAGAGCCAACTGATACACTCTAATAAATTTAAGATTCAACATTTGCTAGCATGTAATATTTTAATGTAGTATTTAAAAAAATATATTCCAATTACACTTGACTATCCATTCCTATTATGTTTAATGAGGCAGAGACAGTGAACTAAAAAGCTAAATATTAAAAAAAAAAAAGTGCTAATATTGAAATACACAGTTATATATATACTTTATGTGCTATATTTTAAAAGTTCTATATACATGAGAAACAAAACAATTTGGGGTGCATGACCCTTTCCAAATGAAGTATTAATAATAAATATATTTATTAAATATATACTTTGAGAATAAGCACACTATCAAATAATACTTTTGGTATAGCTCTTCTGAACTACCTTAATTCTCACTATCATATTCCCAGCTAACCAGTGGCATACATTTCCTTATTGTTCCTTTCAAGTTAACTGCTTGCAAATTAAGTTGACATATAAATAAATGACAGTCTATCTATTCAACAACCATATCTTTTAGGATGCAGGGTCTTATCATTTATCTGTGAAAAATTAATGTGAATGAAATCAAAATTGTTCTGCTTTCCAAAATAAATTAAGAACACTTTTAGTTTAGAACAAACATTAATTAATTTCCCAAATGAGAAATCTGTGTATGTGTATTTTTGGTGAATTAAATATTTGCCATAGAAGACACTTCTTGCTTGGTGAATTTAAACACATCTAATGCTTTTTTTGGCTCTTTTAATTTTTAAATAAATGTCTTATGTATTATATTTGGATACATGAAATAGCAATTAGGCAAAGTCATTAGCAGTGTGACCTTTTTGTCCCTGGCACATTCCCTCTAATTGTTAATGGTCAATTTCCATCAGCTTTGGCATGAAATGTATCAAACTGAAAGTGCATTATGAATGACTTGGTCTGTATTTTCTGTTTATAACACTGAAAAGCCACGTGTCCCCAGATTGCTGACAGTCTTTATGGACTTTCCTTTAGGGAAGGGATTGGGAGCCTGAGGTATGACCAGCAACTTTTACAGCAGTTTTTACACTTCTCCCTTCTTTAAAGTACAATACAGAAATGCAGCTTTGGGGATTTAGACTCGAATAGCTGCAAAATCTGATAGAATAGCATCTCAATCCTTCACATGGAATTGCTATATGCTTGAGAAGACTACAGACATTTAGAAAAATCTATATTAAATTTGCATACCAGAATCTTTTTTCCTCTCCCTTCTTCCCAAGACCTTATGGAAGTTGGTTCCCCGGATATATTCCTCAAACACGTTTCATCAGATTTTCCAGCAGTTTTCACTTGATGGTTTCTCTGGTGATATTGAAGAATGGGACAGCCTGAATTACTTTAATTTTTCAGATGTGGTGTTAATAAAATTGCCTACTACTGATTGCTATACAATGTCTCTGGGTTTTTCCTTTTTAATTTGCTTAGCTAAATTAATAGCAGCTAAGTTCATGTCCTGGTTCATTTTTTTTCTCTGTGCTCATAATTTAATACATTTGCATAAAGCAAAGAGGGAAACATTGACTAAACTTTAAGCAATTTTAATAACCCCTAAGGACACATTATGATTATGCTAAGAGACCCAAGGGCAGGTGCTTATATTAAATAATCATATTCATGCTATGGGGCAATGGATTCATGTTTGGATTAACCTGTCACAGGAAACCTAAGGCACAGACTTGTGTGCTGTTTTTCCCCTCTTATAACTCAGATGCAATTCTTAAAGCATTTTCAACTATTGGTGAAGGAAGTCTTATTTCCTTTTATATATATATATTTTAAAATATTTTGATGGAAATAAAAAACAAACAAACAAACAAACAAACAAACATTGTCTTCAGATAACTGTGTTCTGAAATAATTGATTTTCACTAACCAGCCAGGTGAACTAGATCACAGGTAGGAATCTTGCATTGGTTTCTTGATTTGCCTAGTTGCTGTCCCTTTTGTACTCACATCTCATAACTATCAAATCTCCTCCTGATCCCCTTCGCAGACCAGTTCTTTCTTTCAATCTCTTCTTTTGGCTAGTTCCATTCTTCTACTGGCAGGGGAAATCCTTCCTGTCTTTACTTTTTTTGTGCCTAGCATGTCTTTGCTGAAATCAGTAGTCTTGTTAACTCTGGTATTTTAGTAGTAGGCATAGCCTAAAGCACCTGATTAAAACTCTTCAAATATATGTAGGTGATTATTAATTAAAGTTACTAAATCAATGTAATTTTTATAAACTCATTAGAGCAATCTCATTTCTTGCAGCAAATGTCACTTTTCTGGTACTACCAAAAAGGATAAACCATATTGCATACTGTATTTTGGAAGTTGTCAGCAGAGAACATGCTCTGTACAACACCCATTGACCTGTTTGAAATTCCTCGCTTTTATTTAGGATTTTGGGGTTATGTGAGAAACTAAGTTGTGTTTTTGCAGTAGAGAACTAATTTTCTGTATTCCAAGGTAGTTGTGTAGTCATGATAAGGAGAAATACTAGATAAGTGGACAGAAGACGGCCTCATTGTTCCAAAATAAGGTGGAAGCTTGAGAAAAACAGGATGAGCAGTGTGAGAATGGTAAAACAAAGATCACAAGTTCTCATAACATAAGAAAGGGGAAAAAAAGGGGGAAGAGGAGAAATTAAAGGGTTGAAAAAAGAATTTGTACAAATATGGTATGGAAGAGCATCGAGTAGCTTGTGAACCTGTAGTACTCAGCCAATGAGGACACAGGGGAGGTGATCAGGTGTTGGGTAATAGGGAATAGAAGGTTATGATTTGTTTACTAAAATGTGCATCTAATTGGCAGAACGCCCACCAGTGCAATAGCGAATAAATTAGCTTCACAGAAGATCCTGTCTGAAGAAAATGATTTGAGATTTTTCTCACAGTTAGGATCTTATGCAGGAGACCAAAGCAAATCCAGTTTCAGTCTGGAAAAATAAATAAATAAATAAATAAATAATAATAAATGGATAATTTAATAGTGATTCATTGCAGTGACAATTTTTTTCTTTAAAGGAGTGGTGTTTCTGTTATGTTTTACTAAAAGATAACTGCTGCAAAAATCTAGCATAAGAAGAATAGGAATAGTGACACTGTGTCTTTTCTTCCAGTTGATTTCAACATCTCATTGTACCATGTAGATAATTGGTTTCTATCATACTGGGACATTCCGTGACTGAGGAGGAAACAGGGGTACATTTACAAACATTTCACCAAAGTTTAATCATAAGCATAAGACCTCTCTTCCAGTGGAGAAATGAGAGCTAACCATTAGAATATGCAGCACCTTATGTATAATTTGCAACAAAACACCATGCAAACACATCCAATCATATCATTACTACAGTCCTGACTTCGCCAACCACCTTCCCACAGTTCCATGCAAAGCAAAGCTTCCAGCATGGGAGAGGTGCAGGCATTAGGTTCATTCCAGTCCTCTGTTTATGTGTCCCTTAGAACTTGCTCACCTCCAGTAGTGATGTTTACTCAAAACGGAGTTTGGGGTAGTTTTATCATATAATCTGCTTGTTGTTCCTAGTACATCCTGCAAAAGTGCTCAGGCAGGTTTTGACAGAGACAAAGCAATAGGTTATTACCTTCTAAGCAGAACAGTTAGCTCTTCCCTTATGGTTGAGCATTTTGTCACATTTTCCATTGTCCATGACATTATCTTTTCATCTGTTCAGATTTATGCCCTCAGTTTCATGTTGAAGCATCATGTCATCTTGTCAGCATTGTCCATCTGCTTTCTCCTTCTCACTTGTCTTATTTTTATTTTTTTTTCAAGAGCTGAGCCCTGTACATGAGGTTATCATGTACATTGGCATGGTTATCATGCCAATCGCATACTTATCTTAAAGCATAAATGCACAGATTCTTACCAAAGTAAGGACATTTGTTGTTAGGCAGCCTGATACAGGAATCTATAAAGTAAAATTTCTGTGCTGTAAGCAGATTAGTTTTTTAAAATTTACTGTATTTGTACCTCTTCCTTAGTCCTTTTGGTTATAGTTTAGGACAGGCTGTGCACTAAATGACAGTTTATATGTGATTTCTGTTTTTCAGTGGAGACAGTGAATGCCCATTCTTGCAGAACTGCATTTCTTACTTCATCTTAGAATGAATGTATGAATATTAGTTCTATTGGTGTTACATTTATCTCCTCTCTCTCTCAAGTTTCATTAATTGTTCTTTCCCCAATTTTTACCGTCTTTTATATACACAAGTAGCGTGTGCAATGTACTGATTAAAGTCTGTAGGCATCACTTCCCTTCCTCTGGTTTCACTTCTTTGTTCAGGTTCCATACCAATACTACCATGTTACATAGTGCCAAGAGATATTCTAAGGTGATGGAATCATATTTCTGTGCAGTTAATTTGCTAGAATGGTCCCTGATATAGCTTGGGCCAACTAGCATGGTCATAAACAATTCTGTATGGTTCAGGAATTAAAATGGACAAGGTGTTATTCCTAGTAGAGAATTAAAATGTGGCCACCCCATTTTAAAGAATAGACATTAAAGATGGACAGTAATGTTCAGATAAGCCCCTAGTGGTAAGTAGGAGTGAATTATTATTGTTTATTGTTTTTGTTTTGGGTTAGGTTAGTTGTTTTTTTTGGCTGAAGTCTGGAAATGCTGATTATTCCTCACATTTTCAATTTAACTGATGACTTTTGTGTCTATAAAATATCGGCTTTAAATTTGTTATAGCTCTTTGTGATATTCTTTCATTTTCTGGTCATCAACTTTCTTCAATTGTCAATAAATAATCTTCAGTGGCTTTTTTCTAAAATCTGAGTAGGCTCCTTGATCTTTGGAGGTCCTTTATATCTTTGTCCTATCTTTATCATCTTTATATTTTATCTTCATTTTATTATTTTTTTTTCTCTTTACACTAAGTAATGTAGCACTCCTTCTCTCTCCCTATCATTTCAGTAAGTGCTGTTTGAGGAGTTGGTGGCAATAAATTAATACCATAAGTATTATGAAATGGACAGAAGTACATTGAATTGCTGTTTAGTATTAGTGAAAGAAGTGGAATCACTTTTCTCCTAGACTTTACATGGCATTGCATTTTTGTACAAGACATGTTTTTTTCAGTCGGAGCTTTCTGCCACACAGATCAAAGCAGACCATGGATTTAGAGATGGTACATCTGTCACTGCTTTTATGAGGTCCTTCCCCATGCAGTCAGCCAGCTGCTTAGATATGTGTCTGTCATTCTTCGTATCCATTCCTTCTTTTAGATGTACAGATAGAGCAGAAGTAGACTAGACCAGTTAAACATCACATAAGACCTTTTCCGTTTCCACCTGACAAATGCTTTCCTGAATAATGCAGCACTAATTTGCATAGATATAACTACCAGTTTTACTTTCATTATAGATTTGTGCTATAGCAGGGTCATGGATTCATTCTGGGACATTGGGAAAGGGTGTGTTCAGTTTCACATTTTCTCATCATTGGCTTCCAGAGTTAGGGACTACTACTTAGCTGACAACTGAAATTTCCATTGTCTTGCCATTTCTCCTCTCTTAGACTCCAGAGATTCTGACTGTTCCTTTTCCTGAGAGATGGTGGGCTGATTCATAGTTCACTCTTGGGGGTGGGGAGGCATTGCAAATGTTATCTGCATAGTCTCATTTTTCAAGTTTTCCTTCTTGGGCTTTCTGAAATTCTTATTTTATTTGTTCAATACTTCACCTAGTTTTGAATATTTTCAATATTCATCTGGATTTCTTCCATCATTTAACTTACAGCAGTCCCTCAAAACATCAGGGAAACTGTCATGCTCTGCCTGGATGCCACAATTCATTAATCCTTCACGTGCATTTTAAAACTCTTTTTGAGTGCACATTTACTCTCTCGGACTTGCTTGCTGGACATTTCATAATTTGTCTTAGTTCCAGCACATGCTATTAGTTTAAATTAGAGCTGCTGTAAGCAATTCATCGACATGCTGAAGTCTGATGAAAAAAGCTCCTTCATATTCTTGTGTAATATAATATTCTCCCACTGTGTTTCACAAGCAGGAGGTACTGCAGAAAGTAGAGTCTGAGGAAAAGGAGACCTCTGTGAAGTTTACTGAGACAGTGTTACTGGAGCTGGAGACCAAATAGTCTGGAATCAGCCAGTTCCATAGCGCCATGCTGAATTAGTTCCAAGGCCTAATCCCCTTTTTCTGCATCTGTTTATTAAAACAGGCTGTTTCCTAACTCTTTGGAATTCCTAACTCTTTGGAAATTTGTTTCCTAATTCTTTGGAATCTACCTGAAAAAAAAAAAATAAATAAAAATAAAGAGAAAGAGAGAGAGAGAAAGAAAAAGGGGAAGAGGAAGAAAGGACTATTCTGCAGCCATATTGCCAAGCTTTCTGTTTTATTTAGCCCAGCACAAATTATTCTACCAATGTCTAATGCTCATTATCTCCATTCTACAGGCTGCTTAAATACCAAAGCTTAAAGTATCAGGCAGCAATCTGAAATCCATTCTTAGCCAAAAATTGCTTGACTGTGAGAATGAAAAGCTGTGATATTAAGATGAAAGAGCTAGAATAGAACAGAGTGGATTAGAATAGAATATAATAGAACAGAACAGAATAGAATAGTTCAGTTAGAAGGTACCTTCAAAGATCATCTAACCCAACTGCCTGATCACTTCAGGGCTAACTGAAAGTTAAAGCATATTATTCAGGGCATTATCCAAATGATGCTTGAACAGTGATTGGCATGAGGCATCAACCACCTCACTAAGAAGCAGGACCTAGGCTTGACTACCCTCACAGTAAAGAATTTTTTCCTCACATCCGGTCTGATCATCCCCTCGTGTAGCTTTGTGCTGTTCCCATTCATCCTGTCATCAGTGACCAGGGAGAAGAGACCAGCACTTCCCTCTGCACTTCCCCTCTTTGGGAAGCTGTAGAGAGCAATGAAATCACAGAATCACAGAATCACAGAATCACAGAATTTCTAGGTTGGAAGAGACCTCAAGATCATCGAGTCCAACCTCTGACCTAACGCTAGCAGTCCCCACTAAACCATTTCCCTAAGCTCTACATCTAAACGTTTTTTGAAGACTTCCAGGGATGGTGACTCCACCACTTCCCTGGGCAGCCTGTTCCAATGCCTCACAACCCTTTCAGTGAAGAAGTTCTTCCTAACATCTAACCTAAAACTCCCCTGGCTCAACTTAAGCCCATTCCCCCTCGTCCTGTCACCAGGCACGTGGGAGAACAGACCAACCCCCACCTTGCTACAGCCTCCCTTGAGGTACCCATAGAGAGCGATAAGGTCGCCCCTGAGCCTCCTCTTCTCCAGGCTGAACAAGCCCAGCTCCCTCAGCCGCTCCTCGTAGGACTTGTTCTCCAGGCCCCTCACCAGCTTCGTCGCCCTTCTCTGCACCCGCTCAAGCACCTCCATGTCCTTCTTGTAGCGAGGGGCCCAAAACTGAACACAGTACTCGAGGTGCGGCCTCACCAGAGCTGAGTACAGGGGGACGATCACCTCCCTAGCCCTGCTGGTCACACTGTTCCTGATACAAGCCAGGATGCCGTTGGCCTTCTTGGCCACCTGAGCACACTGCTGGCTCATATTCAGCCAACTATCCACCATCACTCCCAGGTCCTTCTCTGCCTGGCAGCTCTCCAACCATTCCTCTCCCAGCCTATAGCTCTGCTTGGGGTTATTGCGCCCCAGGTGCAGGACCCGGCACTTGGCCTTGTTGAACTTCATGCAGTTGACCTCAGCCCATCGGTGCAGCCTGTCCAGATCCTCCTGCAGAGCTTTCCTACCCTCAAGCAGATCGACACATGCGCATAGCTTGGTGTCATCTGCAAACTTACTGAGGGTGCACTCGATGCCCTCGTCCAGATCATCGATGAAGATATTAAAGAGGACCGGCCCCAGCACCGAGCCCTGGGGGACGCCACTAGTGACTGGCCTCCAGCTGGACTTGGCTCCATTCACCACGACTCTTTGGGCCCGGCTATCCAGCCAGTTTCTAACCCAACGAAGCGTGCGCCAGTCCAAGCCTAGGGCAGCCAGTTTCACCTCTCAGCCTCCTTTTATCCAGACAAGAAAATCCAAGTGTACACAGCCTTTCCTTCATAGAACATGCCTTCCAGCTCTTTTACCAGCTTTGTTGCCCTTCTCTGGACACATTCAAGGACCTTAACATCTTTTCTACATTGTGCAGCCCAGACCTGCACAGAGTGCTTAAGGTGAGGTTGCAACAGTGCATATATATATATATATATATCTAGTGGGATAGTCACCTCTTTTGATCAGCTGGCTATGCAGTGTTTAATGCACCCCAAAACACAGTTTGCCCTCTTGGCTGCCAGTGCACACAGCTGGCTCATGCTGAGCCTGCTGTCACCAGCACCCCCAGGCCCCTTTCTGCTGAGATGCTCTCCAGTTCTGTACCTGTGTCTGGCAGTACTCCATCCCAGGTGCAGAACACTACTCTGTTGAATTTCATGCCATCATAGCTAACACTGTGAATTACGTAATGTCTTCAAGAATGTTTGATATTGATGAGCGATTTCAACAAATAAGTGAGAATCATATTGAGCCATGTGTTTTTGCAATCAATGTAACAAATTTGCCTTCTGGCAGCCAAACTCCTGAATAAAAAGAGAAGAGCCTCTATCACAATTCAAGTGTGACAGCCAGCTACGCACCCCTCCTTCCCTCCACTCCACCCCCTCTCCCCCCCACTCAAAAAAAGCCTTAGAAATCTCAAGAAGTTCTTCTACAAAATTTTGTCTTACTATGTCTTCTCTTCCTGCAGTTTGGGTGTGTTGGACAATAAAGTCATTGTTTCCTGACTAGTGACTCAAGAATGTATTTGAATACAGCAATTTCCATAGAAATCCTTGCAGTTCCTGAAAAGTTCTTTTTTCTTTTTTTCCCCTTGTGTGTTTATGCTTGTTGTAGGAATTGGTAGTGACTAGCTGATCTTTAATGATCTTTCAGGCACTGTTACTACATGAAACTCATACACCTATGAGAAAGAACTTCATGCACATGGCAGAACATGAATAATTTCCTCATTTCATGTTCATTGTTTTCTTTCTCTTTTTTTTTTTTTTTTTTTGTAATTTCTAAAATTTTATTTGACCAAGTTCCTCTCTGCCATTCAATAGCCATTTTTTTTGCCAAAGACTCAGGTAATGGTATCTGTCTCACCTATTTAAAAGACTTCTACAATGTAGACACCTGTATATGAACAACCTTCCTAGAGCTCATCCTTAAGAAATGAGAAGAAAGATGTACTTCTCATAAACAATTTATCTCATCCCAGGGTAGACATCAGATGAATCACACATCATATGAGCCTTACTGTCCTCAAAAAAGGAATATAGGCAACTCAGACACATATATCTAAAATCAAATAAATCAAAATCTTCCTTAGGATTGTTCTGTTGTAAGATTAAATGGAGACTAAGAATAGTCTTTCCATACTTGGATAATTAAATACACTTAGTGTGCAGACTGTAACTAACAGGCTTTCAATAGATTAAAAGCTTGGAAGAAAAAGAGCCCCAGAACTAAAATGAGCAAAACCAGGACTTAAAGTAGAAAGAAGATAACCAGGCTGCCCATCCTCAAAGACAAGTCATAAAGGAGTACAGGAGATCATTTAGACCCAGAAGAAAAGAAGGGACCAAATAAAACATTTTCATACTCCTTCAGGTAGATGAACTGCATGGAGAAGTACAAGACATTCTTATTTTACTGCATATGGTTATCTTTTCAATGTGATGAACATGTGATCACACACATGGGCATGTGATGTACATGTACACATGACAGGTAGCTCATGATTATCATGGGAAAGGACTTGAACTATAGGCCCAGAGGAGTTCTGCAGAGACATGGAAGTTTTTTCTACTTCTATACGCTGTCCAGCCTTCTAAGCCTGGCAGCTCCAGTTCTGCTGAAAAAGAGGAAACTGGAGAGGTTTATCGGTACATCTTCCAGGGAAATCAAAAAACAGTCACTGTCAGGCTAGCAGCTCCAATGTACCCATGTGAAACTTAAGACAAAAATTTGTGATATATGTATGGGCATCATTATAAACATTAAAAAGGAGTTAACGGTCTACAAATGTTTTAATGAGCCATGAAAGGCTTTTAAATAACAGTACCAAAAAGTCAAAGATACACAGGTGACATCTTTATCAACTGGCCCAGAAATTTGGATTCCCTTACTGTTTTCCCCATAAATTCAATTATTAGCCCCCTCTTGTCAAACTATCTCCAAAATACTATTGCACCAACCTCTTTAAACAGTACAGTCTGCATAAACAATGGCAGCCTACAAACTACAATATATAGGAAACCTGCATGTCAGAACACATATCTATATATACAAGGTACAATCTTTCCATGAAAGTGAGAAGGTAGAGGTTTGCCTTTTCATACTACTGCATTTAATCTGCGATGGCCACCTGAGTAGTTGAAAGAGGACTTTTATCCAACAAAGATTCTCTAGAGGAACAGGCCAGATTTCTAAAAGACACCTGAACACCACATGAAGTATTAACTAACTGTAAGAAAAAATAAATCCCACTTGGCACATAACATTCTACCCTGGAACTTGTATAGAAAGTCATTTAATAGAGCCTTTATTGGAAGAAAATCCTGGAAATAAATCTTCCCCCAGACATATTCCTGAGCCTTTGGGCTCATTTAGCAGAAGCAAATTCTCCATAATCCAAAGTGCACTGAATATAGACAGTGCCTATGCAACAAAAGTGATTTTCACTAACATGTCTGTACTACTCACTATGAATAAGCTCTACAGCCGAACTGTTAGCTTCTGTAGATGCTGCACCTGCACATGGAGAAATGTCAAATGTTTCACACAGAGCACCAGATGTCACCACAGTATATATGGTTGATGCTAGGCAGCCATTATGCACCAACATGAACTCACACATCCAGTCTATACAAAACAGAAATGTACAGATATCAAGGGAAGGCATTTCCCAGAAAACAGTCACTCCATCTCCAATTTTGTGGATGTGTTCTAATCTCCACAAAGGAAACATACGAAAAACCTTCTAAAGACAACCCTGAACCCTCTCTTTATAGCATATTATAATGACTCACCCCAGCATTAACCTCTCTATGTTCCACAGATTCTACCTTTCTCTTTCCCCTAGGTGGTAAGTACCTATTCATCTCTCTAGACTTCTGTTGTTTTTACATTCCCTGATTGCCTTTCTCCTTTCTCAATTCTTTTAACCCTCCCAATGTTCCCTCTGTACCACAGGTTACAAGACCTATTTTTCTCAAAGACAGTTTAGCTGATATATAATTAGCTAAATTCTGACTAATTGTTCTTACCTTGCATTTTGTTTTGAAAGCTCCTACTTCTATTTTGAGACTTGGCAGAGGAATTGCATGCCCCAGATTTTATTTTATTTCATGTTTTTCTCAAGAATATTAGTAGGTCTAATAAAGAATACTATCTCTGCCTAGAAAAACCTGTCCTGCTGATGGATTCTTGATCTTTATGATATGGTGTAAATCCATGTTGCATTTTCTTCTGAGATATTGTATGTGGTATGGCTTTCTCTATTTAAAAAGAAAAATAGAATTTGAAAGGCAAAATAGAATTAATAATCAAACAATCAAGGATTTGAAAGAGATGCCACACAGAGAATGAATCAGTAGATTAAATAGCTTGAAGAGGCTAGAAGAGGCTAAAGAGATGACAGAGGAGGATGGATATAAAATCATGTGTGACATGGAGAAGGTGAACAGTAAATAGTTAATCCATATTCCAGTATAAGAGCATGGGCAACAAATATCCCTTACAACACAAGACTAAGGGAAATGCTTCTCTTTGAGTGGAATGCAAAGTTGAGATGTGAAACTCCTCACCTGAGGATAACTTTGGGGTGGTAGGTTTAGACTGCCAAGATCTAAATCTCCAGTACTCTAAATCTCTCAGGACTTTAAACCCCAAAAGTTTGTTTGTTTGTTTGTTTTTTATTTGCTTGTTTGTTTTTTTCTCCAAAAGAAAGAGCAGAGGGAGTGGTACTTGCCTTCTGACAAGATATATACCACTTTGAACCAGTATGTTTGAAGTATATACATGTATAAAGCAATTCCACAAACTGTCACAATCCAGGCATCCTTAACACCTTTAAAAATGATGAATGAGATACAGAAAGATGATGTCAGCTTGCTTTTCCTAATATTTACTATGTCTTAAGAAGACAAATCATCCTATATATTAATTGATTAAACACTCCATAAATGCTTAAAATTAGAATTCTCAACCTGCATTACTTCTAAACATTAATAATGTTACTCATGGGCTCCAGAATTTTTTTATGTTTTAGTTTTTTGAAAAAACTCAGTTCTTATGAGCTCACCTAGACTGGAACAGACTATTTGTGTTATTCATGTTGAGAAGGTGTATTTTTGTGCCCTTTAGAGTTACTAAGAGTGCACCCTAGGGGCACTAGGTGCTAGGTGCCTTTTCTGGTCCATGGCTGAATAGTGTAATTTTCCTAGTCCTAAAACAGGATAGGTTTTTTCTTCAGTACCTACACATATATGCAAGTATACATACACATATACACATACAGGCATCTGTGTGGTTGTCCACTGTTCACCCTGTGATGCCCACTGTTCACTCTGTAATAAGTTTAGGCACCTCTGAGTCTACCTCTTCCTGGAGGTTTTCAGAGAAAGGAGACAGAGTGCAGAATTATGTGTTTTGTGTGCCTGCTCTCTTCAGTAACTGGGAGTGGATGAGGAACATGTTCAAACTGAATTAACTAACATAGTCACACAGAAAACATTCTCATACCAAAGCTAACCTACAAAATTGTGAAGGCAATGAAGCATTACATCCATCAAGCATATTTTTATATAAGTACTTTGAAAGCAATTCTAATAAGCCTTATTGTTTCAAAAATACATTTTAAATTGTACTATATGTTTCATGCTAGGCAGACAGGTTTTATTTGTCTAGAACACTGATATTGTCTGGGGTTTCCTTATGATGATGTAATTATAGTAACTTGTCTCTGTAACAAAGTAAACTGGATTAACTAAT
Source organism: Aythya marila (assembly GCF_965140915.1). Taxonomy (NCBI): domain Eukaryota; kingdom Metazoa; phylum Chordata; class Aves; order Anseriformes; family Anatidae; genus Aythya; species Aythya marila. The sequence goes on from NC_139043.1 coordinate 85,253,044, forward strand.
TATACAAATGTACATGTAAGATAGCAAAGTCAACAGAAGTTACAAATTGCCACTCCGTTCAAAATTACATCTACGGGATGATAGTAGTCCCTCTTAGTTATGTGACAAAGAGCAGATTTCAAATGAATTATTAAATCCAAAAGTTCTACCATTTCAGTCAGTTTATTAATCAGTCTAGCCTTAATAATCTGCTGTTCCATAAGGGCTACAAAAATCTTCAAGATGAAAACCTACTTCCCTCAGTGAAGTCTGGGTTTGAGAAAGAACAAAAAAAATTCAAAACAAAATTTCTCTAGTCTTCAAGCCTTAATTTTTAGGAGGTCATTACAATGATATATGCTTTTATATCATAATATATGAGAAGTATTAGAACTATTTCCTATTAAGACATAATTGGAAAGTAAATAAATATGAGTAGAATGCTCTTTCAGTCTGGTATTAGCCTAATATTCAGACATGCAGTGGAAGAAGCTTTCTGTGATATTTTGTGAGTGGGCATCAATGCAGAAAGTAATTTATATATGTGTTATTATTTGTCTTTTTAATCATGTGATTAAAATCAAAATTTTAATCAAAATTTTAAAATCAAAATAAAATTAAAATTTTATTCATGTTTTGGTCTAACATTAAATCTATTTGATCCATCACTACTGAATGCTTTGTGGTTTGCTAGACAGTCTTCTGTATAAAACAGTAACAGGATCAGAATATTGAGCTTGTTTCATTTAATTATGTTATATAATTGTGTCAGATGGGTATCATGCAGTGTGTTTGTAATCACATTAAATCACTGTATGGGTTCTGTTTCAGCATAGCAGATCATTTTCTGATATTTTAAAAAGCATCACTTTAAAAACATAGATCTGAACATATAGGAACACTTACATCTCTGGGGAAATGAACACGATTTAGAAGGCTGGTGCTTTATTTAAACCAATATTAAATTTCTATTTGAACTTATATTTCAGAGAATACACAAAATGAGGTTAATACTACCCAGAGGACTACTAGTAGTTTTTCAGACATTAAAGCAAAACATATGTGAAACTGAAGTAAAAAAGAACAATGTAAGAAACAGAAAATACCTGCTGCAAGTTATCAGAAGTGATGTACTGATATAATGCTATAATACTTGTGTACACAGGACTGGGGAAAAATCAGTCCACTAGGTTTCTGCACATTTCAGATAATATTTGGAAAATAGTAATAATAATATGCCCCAATATTTCAAACACCTTTTACTAATAAATTTAGATTTCTTTTTGAGAGGATCACCCAAATGCAAGTATTTGCTTCCCCAAGTGCTTTGAAATCCTATGGTGCATTTATTCTACACACAGATATAGTAAACAATTTTGCATAAGCACTTTGTCTTTCTAATAACAGGAATAAAAATACTGGATTAACACACTTTGAATAGCCCTAAGAGCAGGTCAAATCCATAACTGTATTTGATGAACTCATTATCATTTTGTGTTTTTTTATATGGTATCAACACTCCTTAGAGGAATGAACAAATGTTACATCACTCCCCCTTTCTCTACTTATACATTGAAGAAATTATTTAACTTGTTAAGAGCCACGTGCTATTCCTTGTCCAAAGTATCAGTCTCCTAAATATTAGAAGACAGTACTTATGCAGTCTTCATGTTTTTCCATAGATCTTCTGTCCAGCTTTAAAAAGCCTTGGCTGAGTATTCTGCATATCAAAACTCTCCTTTTCACTCATTCACACTCCACATCACAAGAGAAGCATGACAGAAAATGGTCCTTACATTTCCAGTTTTCTGAGCATGAAACACATCATTTGCTAAGAGATGTCTGAGTTCAAGGATAAGGAACCTCTCAAAACAAGAACACTTAAAGCAGGGAACCTTTACTCTTACTCTTTTTTTTTTTGTCTATTTTTTCATTATTCAAAACTTCCTTTCGATAGTACTGTTTTATTTCTTTATCCTTGAGACAGGTCCTAGTTCAACTTGTGTAAAGAGGAACTAGTTCTGTGATATATCAGAAGTCAAATTTTTATTTCTTTTTTCCTCGTTTTTATTATTATTTATTTCATACTGGTTTTAAAGATATTTTACAAAGAGGTTTTTAAAAATAAAAATTCCAGTGGAAACTCCTTCAACAAACTAACTAAAGGATGCTGAATAGCATCCTTTATATCATCCTCTATACATTCACACCTACCGTTTTTTAGAAAAGCAGATTACCCAAATGGGAAAAAAAATGAGACATTTCTTATGTAGAAACTACTTTTGTTTTGTCTTTATCTTTTTATGTATATTTTTTAAAATTAAATACTTTACTTCTCAGTTGATACTAGACCAGATATTTCAGCCAGGAATATAATGGTTTGAGGAAGTTATTTGAAACTAAGAACAGGGTTTAAGATGAAAATGCTAGCTCAGATATGAACTACAGCTAGTTGCCATGATGTTGCATTAAAGCAACATAGTTACATATTTCCAGAGAGTACTTTCTCACAACTGTTTTTTATGGCAATTAAACACTATGAATTCAAAAGAAGTCACTTAGTATCTGTGAAGCTGTGCTGCCATTTCAGAATAAAAAATTAAATAATACTGCAGTTAGACTATTAAGTAAGGTCTAATAGAAATAAATAGTTTCAAAGTCGATGGAAATTACTGGCATAGTTGAAGCATTTAACTACTCTTAGGGTTTTTTCTTCAAGATGCTTGCGTAGTGTAACAAAAAGATCATTTCTTAAGGAATACTACTTTGTTGAACACACGCTGAAATTAGAAAGCCTTCTAAGGTAGCTTGAATCAACAGCCTATCTTCATATGAAGGAATTTGGAGCTCTACATATATGAAACATCAGTGTCACAGAAGTTACAGCTATGTTAGTGAAGACTTCCATAGCTCACAATGAATTAAATAATACTGTTACTCGTTACCCCTCAGGTGAAAAGACAGTAGAAAATCACATTAAATAATAATTTTAATATAAACATATTCAATTTCATCTTGACCAGTAACTAGAGAGCCATCCAGCAGAAATCAGTAGTATAAGAATATTTCTTCATCTTCAGCAATTAAAGAGTTATTAAATACAGTTTATATTCCATGGCAAAGATATTGCAGAGGCAAGAGCAGAAACTCCGTATCAAAGGCATAAAGAACACATCCTCTTTCAGAGAACAGTGTGTTGGTTGTGCAATTGTACATAATGTTCGTGTTAGCTATTCAGTGGCTCTAAGGAATGCTTGTGAGCAACTCTGAAGCAATCAATGCCTCATAACATAGTCCTATTTCAAATCTTGCTCTGTTCCCAGACCAATTCATGATAGCAGATTTCTATGAAGCTGTCATAAGAGAAAGTTGAATAAATGAAAACTTATCTGGTAAATAAAAGAGGCAAAAGACAGTTAATGATTATTCAATAAATCATCTGCTTTCCATGTGTATATATTTTGCAGATTTGTCCTTCTTCAAAATTATTTTACTGCAGATTGGAAGAGACAACTTCCCAGACCACTGCCAATTGCTATGGAACCAACTAGGGGACACATCTTTATCGTAACGAGCCATATTCAGGACTTGATTGTACAGGATTCTGAGTAACCTGATTTAGCCTTGAAGTTAGCCCTGATTGGAACAGGATGTTTGACTACAAAATCTTTCAATGTCTCTGCCAATCCAATTTTTTATATGATATTATTTATTGTGGAACAACTGGGTAAACCATATTCATATCATGCAGTCTTAAAACTGAGAGTCACTGGAGTCAGAACATCATGGATCTTGCAAGTTCTCATAAACAGCTGTTGCAATGCCCACTCTCCAGACACCTCCTCATGCATCACCCTTCCCAGACTTGGGTCATGCCACAGCTCCTAAAATGCCCAGAAATGCCTGTTTTCATCCTTCTCTCTGCCGATCTTAACTGGTCATCCAAAAACAAAAACAAAAACAAAAACAACAAAAAAAAAATATGTATGTCACCCAGCTTCCAATCCTATGAAGAGGTAACCCTGCACAGCTTCAGCTGAAGAGCAATGGAATTTTTTGCAGCTAGTGGATAGCAGGGGCAAGCACAACATGGCTCATCATCTCATAGAGGAATAGGCTCACAGTTTATGGGCAGAATCAGGGTGTGGAGAGTCTTCCAGCCCATTCCTGTGCCATTTCAGGACCTGATGAGAGCCACAGCTCCTACAAAGCACTGTGTCAGCAAAGTAACACTTCTCAAGTAGGAAGTCTAGTGCCTGCACAGAGAAAAGACACAGGGAAGCACCTAGTAGTGCTCACAACACTCCCAGTAGTGCCCTGTGACTGACAGGTCCACAGCTTGCCTACACAATACCAGAGAAGGTAAGGACAGCAATCTGCTTCTAGTCTCTCCCCCAGTGCTTTTGCTACCCCTGTAATACCTCCACTCAACCCACCACCCTTCATCTCAGCTGCTGCAAGGATTCACATATGAAAGCTGACCCCAATACAGTGCTATCCTCAACAGGCTAATGTTGAACCATCTTGTCTGAAGTCTGCCTCCAAGCAGTCCTTTCAGGGTATAATCTTAAAAAGGGCACCCCTACAGATGCAAATCTTGTCCACATGGAACATACATGTAAGTGTCAGTAAAGGGTATAGATACGGGCAACCATGCACAGAATTGTGTCTATTACAAATTAATTCATTTCCTTTTTTTTTTTTTTTTTTTTTTTTTTTTTTTTAATCTCTCTTCCTTTAGAGAAGCATCCAAAGGGAAGATTTTATGTCCAAGTCCCCAAACACTGTACAGGGTTCCTCTGGCTTGGATTATGAGCTTGTTGAAAATGGGAGATGGAAAGCAGAGGCTGAGCCTTACAGGAGCACAATTAATATCAATAGGAGAAGTGATCCATTTTGACATGGGAAGTAATGTCATACAACTGATGCAACTTTTCTACCACGCACTTTTGGTGAAACCTATTCTTTTGCATTTTTCAGGAAGTGCTAGTTATGTCTTTGAGGTCATAAATAAAGGAAATGCTATCAAAAAAAAAAAAAAAAAAAAAAAAAGACAGCAACCCACCTGTCAGTTCTTATCATTTCTTGTAAATAAATGCAGGGTAACTGAGAGTATTGCTTCAAGTAAAAACTGACTGCTAAGTGGTGGAGGAGGCTACCACTTTAATACAATAAAATAGAATGAATAGAATAAAAAAAAAAATTTCATGAGTTCGCACCAATACATATTCAAAACATAACATCATCATTTGGCACCTGACAATGAGAAACTAACAGGAGCAGACAAATAGCAAAGATTATTTTACACTTAACCTCATTGCATCTCCTCTTTTTGAAGGACAATTTGTAATTTATATTTATATATGTATTAACCTAATCAAGGACAGAATTTAAAATCTTTAGGCTAAGTAGTAAATCTATGTAAATAAAGATATTCAAAATAATCTGGAAATTTGATACCCTCTTTATTAAGTTTATTTTTCTTGTTAGAAAAACAGAGATCTTGCAAGAGCCAGATCTCTGTGAGAGCCAAACCTCCTCCTGTGTGGCAGAAAGGAATGAAAAAAATGCCTACTTTAAGAATTCCTGGGGAGATCATGATTTCCTACAGGAGAGTCTGAAGCAAAGGCTGCTATGTAGTTTCTCTATTAGAGCTCTGCCTGGTACAGAGGATAGTAACAATCTATGTAACGCCAGTCTTGGCTTTTTTTTTTTTTTTTTTTTCCAGAAGACAAACTCCTCATCAGTGAACTGGGTCAATGTGCTTTACATGGGAAGTGAAGCAAAATCAGTTTATTGTATCTTAGCTATGACCCCATTTATTTATTTGTTTGTTTGATTGGTTATTTTATTCCCAAATCTATTTCAGAATTATTGAATGACGGAAAATATGTGTTTAATTTCCCTGAAAATAAAATAAAATAAAATCTTATAAAGCATAACATCATTTTGTTCTCTAGAAGACTCATAAATCATCATACTATCTAAATAATCAAAAATCAGTTCTACAGAGATCTGGAATTAAAAAAAAAAAAAAAAAAAAAAAAAAAACAAATAAATATTATCCTTCCAAAGTGGAAAATACCAATCCATAAGAAACAGGCCAAAAGAGGATTACTATATAATTAAGATTAGACAATTCACTTGAATTTAGACAGACCTACATCAGACCTTCTGCTTCAATTACTGTTAGATTTAATATTAAATACAAATACAAATGCAAATAAAAAGCTAGAAAGGCATAAAATATACTGGAAGGCAGACATCCCTGACTACCTGAATACCTACATGACTGAAGATTTCCATGAGAAGGCAGATACTTAAAAGTTCAGACAAAAGTCTGTATTTGGCAAACAGAAATCTAAAACAGCAGATCACATTCCAAATGAGACTGCTCTCCCAAAACTCATTGGGTCTTCTGTGTTTCACTCTCGTTTTTGCAGTTGTACTGGGTCTGGCTGGAATGTTAACTTTCCCGGCAGCAGCCCATTCAGTGCCGTACTCTGTACTTGTAGCTGGAACAGCAGTGTTATCACACCAGTGTTGTGTCTACTGCTGAGCAGCAGTGGCACAGCATTGGGCCTTTCTCTAACCCTCCTAGGGGGTGGGCAAAGAAGTGAGGAGAGAAACATCACTAGGGCAGCTGACCTAAACCAATCAAAGGGATATTCCATACCATGTGGTGTCACACTCAGCAATAAAAGGTGGAAACAGGAAGAAGAGGGGAGGGGTGGGCTCTCGTTGAGAAGACGTCGGTCCTCCTCTCGAACACCGGCTGCGTGCGTTGAGGCCTTGCTTCAAGGACGTGGTCAATCATCGCTCATTTGTGGGAAGTAGAGAGTAATTTCTTTCCTCTGCACTTCCATATAGCCTTCATTTATTTTGTTTGTTTGTTTTCCTCCCTTTTTCCCCTTTCCCTTTTATTTCCCCTTAGTTAAATTGTTTAGTTCATGGTAGTCTTTATTTAATTATTATAATTATTTCCCTTTAATTAAATTATCCTTGTCTCAACCCGTGAGTTGTTCTTTGCTTTACTTCTCCCCCTCCTTATCTAAAGGAGGGGGAGTGAGAGAGCGGTTGTGGGGTTTAGCTACCCAGCACGGTAAAACCACCACAGCAGTCTTCACCAGTTTGGGGGCTAGTTTATTCCAAATGGGGAACATATTAAAGTTGTATAAGATAGTAAAAATAACTTCTTTTGCAGGTCTAGTTCCAAATATGTTTTTAAAACCCCACCAGGAATTAGCAAACCTTCAAATGGATTAGGTATATCATATTTTACACTATCTATTACTGCAACATGTTTTTGCCAGCACATATTCATATAACAGTAGTTTGATATATATTCTCCAGTAAAAGAGAGAAGACATCAATATCAATACACATCCCACTTACAAATCATATAAAATTTATTTTACATTAGAGAATGAGTCACAGGGGATTGAAAAATTTAATTCCATTTTTCTCATAAAAAGAAAAATAAAGTGCTGTAGCATTTCCCTTGGTTATTTAAAATGTGCTTATAGTATAATCAATTAGCTTTGAGAGGGAATGCTTAGTGAAATTGACCTTTAAGTTGTCAAAGATCAAAATATTAAACAAACAAACAAACAAGAAGGTCCTCAAAATTGAAGCTTACATTTTATATTGTTACTACATATCTGAGAAGATTGGTAATTTCTTAAAACTGATCTGATCCACTGCATACTCTTCAAATGTGCTTATTTCCTTGGGGGGGGGGGGGGGAAGGAGGAGGGGAGGGAAGTTCTAAAGAAGTGACAGACAGAGAATGCTTTCAGAAAGCTCATTTTTGTAAAAGAGCTCCTGTGATTTGGAAAAGCACAGGCTTTTGAAACATCTGCTTTAAACTCAGTTTTATCCTACAAAGATATTAATACAGAGGTTGATTAATATGAGAAACTTTGTCAAAATGGCAGTTCAGTGTAGTTGTAGTGTTGGAAGAAAATTGGGTTATGTTTGATGATTTGACAGTGCTGATTAAGGCAGGAGAAAAAAAAAATGATTAACATTATAATTAATTTGGTAAAGCTATTAACCTTTTTATAAGCTTGTCAAATAGGATGGTTTATTACATTTTTCTTTCAGAATGGCCTACACAACACTCTCTGGATCATTAATAGCCTGTTTCTAACTACAACCTTGAGAAGGATAGTGAGTCATTCACCATTGAAAAACAGCCATTCTTTAATATATCATTTTTTCTAAGACTGATATTTACTTAAAATAAACATATTTCTGCTATCACAAAATTTCTTCCTGTGATCATGACTTTTCTAACATTGTAAGAGCAACTGATGTATGCATTAAAACAGAAGAAAGAAGACCAAATCAAGATTTACAACACACACACAACAACAACAACAACAAGAAAGAAAACTCCTTATTAAAAAAAAAGTCATTGTTGTCCTATTGTATGTGTGGGGCTTACCTTTTGGACAGAATGAGGATGAACTAGCCCTACTTGGTAAGATTCCTTTTGTAAAATCTTACCATTTTCTCTTCTCCCATCATTCCAGAAACAATTCCAATCCAATTCCTTAGAAATGATTTTCTATTTTTCCCAGGTTTAAACCACCTTTTTTTCTCTCTTCTCTAGCAGTGTCTCATTAAAGACCATGCCCTTCCTCACCAACAGTTTTGAGGAGGTTTTTCAAATAGGTGATGGAGTTTCTGTGGCCATTGGTAGCAGCTGTGGTAGCCAAGGATTTTGCTGGTGACTTCTGTTTTTGAAGTGCTTCCTTGAAGAATGAGAAAAATTATTACTGTAGTGAGAAAAAAGATTAACTGTGAAATAACTTCTGCATGGTCATGGTATCTTCTAGTGAGGCTGTGCTGGGGTCTGAGTAGAGCAGGAATTTTAGGTCATCTCTTTCTCCTGATCTTGAAATTACCGGAAGGATTATTTTAGCAGATATAATGACTAACATTTTCAATAATAACTAACATGACAGCAGATTTTGTGAGTAAGCACTCAAGCAAACTACCAGGTGTGCAGGTCAACCAATTATTCTTCACTTTAGCAGCTGCTGCAGTCATTTTGACAAAAAATGTGAGGTAGTCTGTCCTGGTTTCAGTTACGACAGAATTAATTTTCTTCCTAGTAGCTGGTAGAATGCTATGTTTTGGCTTAGATGAGAAGAGTGCTGATAACACCCCGATGTTTTAATGGTTGCAGAGCAGTGCTTACACCAAGCCAAGGATGTCTCAGCTTCTTGCTCTGTCCTGCCAACGAGCAGGCTGGGAGTGCAGCAGGAGCTGGGAGGGGACAGACCCAGGACAGCTGACCCAAACTAGCCAAAGGGGTATTCCATACCATCTGACGTCATGCTAAACAATATATAGGGGTGGCTAGCTGGGGGAGGGAGGCTGGACTGCTTGGGGTTAGGCTGGGCATCAGTCAGCGGGTGGTGAGCAATTGCATTGTGCATCACTTGTTCGTACACATTATTAGTAGTAGTACTATTATTAGTGTTATTATTATTATTGTTATTATTATTTTCCTGTCTTAATAAACTGTCTTTATCTCAACTCACAGGCTTCACTTTCCCATTTCTCTCCCCCAACCCAGAGAGGGAGGGGAGAGGGTGAGCGAACGGCTGTGTTAAACCCGGCTGCCGGCCGGGTTAAACCACAGTATAGTCATTGAGGGATGTTCCAGTTACCAACACTTGTCTGAGTCCCAGACTCAAAGAAGAGTAAAATGTTGCCAAAAAGAGGGATCAAAATGGCTTTGGAATTTTCCTGAGGCCTTTGGAACAATTTCATGCCCCTCTGTTCCTTTAAAATCTCAACCTGTCTCTGTTCAACCTGGCTACTTCATCAGCTTCTTCTAGCCTGCTAAGTTGGAGGCCCTTACTGAGAAACCCATGTAATCCATCATGTATTTACACCACTTAGTTTTAAAACAAACTAAATGAGGATCAAGTCAGAGACTTCTATGCTTTCCTCCTGTCCCCTAGCCTGCCCAGCTTTCTGCAACAGGAGCAGATCCTATCATTTTGTTATTCTCATCCTTCCACTCAGTCTACATATCTACGAGGAAGTTAACAAGTGTTTTTTTAAATTAAGGACTACTTCCTGTCTTGTGTTTGCAAGGTGGTGATGTCTCTAACAGTTCTTTCTCTACTTCAGTTCTCTGAGTATTTATACTTGGAAGAGAGAACAATGAATTCAATGAAAGCTCTAAGGAGTTTCCAGTTCCAGTTTTCCAGTTCCTGACCAGGTTCATGAAGATATTTTGAACTGTTTTCAATATTCAGTGTAAGGAAAAAAAAAAAAAAAAAAAAAAAAAAGACTTTTTTTAATTAAATAATATATAGGGGACATTCACTAAAAATAATAAATTTATTCATACATAAATTGAAGACCTCATTTAGCTTTGTCTAAAAGTATTCAATGAGTCCATTAAAAATATGATTATAAATAACAGGAGAAGATAGAAATCACCAAAGGAATTCAATGTAAACAGAAATGTAAATGTAAAAAGTACTCAGAAGTGTCTGCATTTATTTTTAGAGATAAGTCCAAAATCCTACATCAAATATTTCCTCATGGGATTTGTCTTTTTGATGCCGCTAATCTTTGTAACTGATGGAATCAGCACCTACTCCCTACATAAAACAAAGCTCTACAGCTTTTATAGGTCTTGATAAGTCTGTCACAGCATGCTCTTTTACCCAGCAAGAACTTTTAGACCCTGTGTTGCGTGGGCCTGTGTTGGAACAAGTCATTGATTTTATCTCTGGGTGTAAGGTCATTGCTCTAGAAAGCAGTTCTTTGCCTGAACGTATGAGATCCGTATTTGAGACAGCAGACCTTTCTGGGTGCCCATCATCACTGAGAACTGAGCTGTACCTCCAAAGCCTCCTGACACTATGCACGTACCTAGGTTAAGTATTTGGGAACAAGAAGTTAAAGTGAGAAGAATGCATTTTTTAACTTGCTTTCCCTACTGACAAAACAAACAAACAAAAAAAGGCATACATGTACTTCTCTCAGTACAAAAGATTTACAAATATTGGCAAAACACAGACATCCGAATGTAATTCCTTCCTTCTTTAAGTCCTGGCAATGCCTAATAGTTCTACAGTTTCAGTTTCTATACTTTTAAAAGTGGTAAGGCCTTTTGTCTTTTTTCCTTATCAACAAGAAGAGCCATGAGAAATGTCTGGCTGACTTGTCTCTATACCTCTCCATGAGATGAGAAACACCCACACTTCCCTAGCCATGTTAAATGTCTCAGTGAAGATACCCATTTTCTGGTTGCACGATGACCTCATGCAACATGAAGTAAAATCAGAAGCAATATGAATTTCAGGCTACAGTGCAGGTTATGATTGTACGTGAGATTCATAAAAGAAAATTAAATTCACAGACTGGCACACACATATGCCAAAGTCTGTCACACATCTGTTTTTGTATTCAGATTTGGATAAAGGTTTGAATATGATCTCACTCCAATAATCTCCATTCAATTATGTGTAACAACTCAGTGTACCATTCCAGAATTAAACATATCACAGAATCACAGAATCACAGAATTTCTAGGTTGGAAGAGACCTCAGGATCATCGAGTCCAACCTCTGACCTAACGCTAACAGTCCCCACTAAACCATATCCCTAAGCTCTACATCTAAACGTCTTTTGAAGACTTCCAGGGACGGTGACTCCACCACTTCCCTGGGCAGCCTGTTCCAATGCCTCACAACCCTTTCAGTAAAGAAGTTCTTCCTAACATCTAACCTAAACCTCCCCTGGCGCAACTTAAGCCCATTCCCCCTCGTCCTGTCACCAGGCACGTGGGAGAACAGACCAACCCCCACCTCGCTACAGTCTCCCTTGAGGTACCCATAGAGAGCGATAAGGTCGCCCCTGAGCCTCCTCTTCTCCAGGCTGAACAAGCCCAGCTCCCTCAGCCGCTCCTCGTAGGACTTGTTCTCCAGGCCCCTCACCAGCTTCGTCGCCCTTCTCTGCACCTGCTCAAGCACCTCCATGTCCTTCTTGTAGCGAGGGGCCCAAAACTGAACACAGTACTCGAGGTGCGGCCTCACCAGAGCCGAGTACAGGGGGAAGATCACCTCCCTAGCCCTGCTGGTCACACTGTTTCTTATGCAAGCCAGGATGCCGTTGGCCTTCTTGGCCACCTGAGCACACTGCTGGCTCATATTCAGCCGACTATCAACCATCACTCCCAGGTCCTTCTCCGCCAGGCAGCTCTCCAACCACTCATCTCCCAGCCTGTAGCTCTGCTTGGGGTTATTGCACCCCAGGTGCAGGACCCGGCACTTGGCCTTGTTGAACTTCATGCAGTTGACCTCAGCCCATCGGTGCAGCCTATCCAGATCCTCCTGCAGAGCTTTCCTACCCTCAAGCAGATCGACACACGCACCTAACTTGGTGTCATCTGCGAACTTACTGAGGGTGCACTCAATGCCCTCGTCCAGATCATTGATGAAGATATTAAAGAGGACCGGCCCCAGCACTGAGCCCTGGGGAACGCCACTAGTGACTGGCCTCCAACTGGACTTGACTCCATTCACCACGACTCTTTGGGCCCGGCTATCCAGCCAGTTTCTAACCCAACAAAGCGTGTGCCAGTCCAAGCCAAGAGCAGCCAGTTTCTTGAGGAGAATGCTGTGCGAAACGGTGTCAAAAGCCTTGCTGAAGTCAAGGTAGACCACATCCACAGCCTTCCCCTCATCCACCCAGTGCGTCACTTTGTCATAGAAGGAGATCAGGTTCGTCAAGCAGGACCTGCCTTTCATAAACGCATGCTGACTGGGCCTGATCGCCTGCTTGCCCTGCAAGTGACGCGTGATGACACTCAAGAGAATCTGCTCCATGAGCTTCCCTGGCACTGAGGTCAAACTGACAGGCCTGTAGTTTCCTGGGTCTGCCCTCCGGCCCTTCTTGTAGATGGGCGTCACATTTGCTAGCCGCCAGTCAACTGGGACCTCCCCCGATAGCCAGGACTGTTGATAAATGATGGTAAGGGGCTTGGCCAGCTCCTCTGCCAGTTCCCTCAGTACCCTTGGGTGGATCCCATCCGGCCCCATCGACTTGTGCACATCCAAGTGCCGTAGCAGGTCACCAACCAGTTCTTCATGGATAATGAGGGCCACATCCTGCTCCCCATCCCCTTCCACCAGCTCAGGGTACCGGGTATCCAGAGAACAACCGGTATTGCCGCTACATACTGAGGCGAAGAAGGCATTAAGCACCTCCACCTTTTCCTCATCTCTTGTAACTAAGTTTCCCCCGGCATCTAGTAAAGGATGGAGATTCTCCTTAGTCCTCCTTTTTGTGTTGATGAATTTATAAAAACATTTTTTGTTATCTTTAACGGCAGTAGCCAGATTGAACTCCAGATGAGCTTTGGCCTTTCTAATTTTGTCCCTGCACAGCCTCGCAACATCCTTATAGTCCTCCCTAGTGGCCTGCCCACTTTTCCAAAGATTATAAACCCTTTTTTTTCTCCTAAGCTCAAGCCGCAATTCTCTGTTCAGCCAGGCTGGTCTTCTTCCCCGCCAGCTCGTCTTTGGGCACATGGGGACAGACCGTTCCTGCGCCATTAAGATTTCCCTCTTGAAGAGCGCCCAGCCTTCCTGGACTCCTCTGCCCTTCAGAACCACCTCCCAAGTGACTCTACCAACCAGTGTCCTGAGCAGCTCAAAGTCAGCCCTCCGAAAGTCCAATACAGCAGTTTTACTGGTCCCCTTCCTGGCCTCGCCAAGAACAAAGAACTCCACCATTTCGTGGTCACTCTGCCCAAGACAGCTCCCGACAATCACATCCTCCACCAGTCCTTCTTTGTTTGTGAAGAGAAGGTCTAGCGGGGCGCCACCCCTGGTAGGCTCACTAACCAGCTGCGTCAGGAAGCTATCTTCCACGCTCTCCAGAAACCTCCTAGACTGCTTTCTCAGGGCTGTGTTGTGCTTCCAGGATATGTCAGGGAAGTTGAAGTCCCCCACAAGAACAAGCGCTGAAGATTTCGCAACTTCTGTCAGCTGCCTGTAGATCTCCTCATCTGTCTCCTCATCCTGGTTCGGCGGTCTATAACAGACCCCAACCAGGACACTAGTCTTGTTGGCCCTGCTGATCCTAACCCAAAGGGACTCGACCTTGTCATTCCCAGCCTCGAGTGCCACAACATTGAAAGATTCTCTAATATAGAGAGCCACACCACCACCCCTTCTGTGCTGCCTGTCCCTTCTGAAGAGGTTATAGCCAGGCATTGCAGCACTCCAGTCGTGAGAGTGGTCCCACCACATCTCCGTGATGGCAACCAAGTCGTAGCCTGCCTGCTGCACGATGGCTTCCAGCTCCTCCTGTTTGTTACCCATGCTGCGTGCATTGGTGTAGATACACTCCAGCTGGGCCATTGCCTTATCCCCCAGCCTTGCTATTGTTCCCCCTGGAACAGCTCCAACAATCCTTGCTTCAGCCCCATCCCCCTTCCTACCTAGTTTAAAGCCCTCTCAATGAGCCCTGCCAGCTCCTGGCCCAGGATCCGTTTTCCCCTAAAAGATAGGGACCCGTCTGCGGCCATCAGGCCGGGTGCTGAGTAAAGTGCCCCACGGTCGAAAAACCCAAGATTTCTGCGTTGACACCGGCCCCTGAGAGGCGTGTTTAACAGGTGGGCTTTCCGCGTCCTCTCTGTACCCCTCCCTGCCACCGCAAGGATGGACGAAAACACCACCTGCACTCCCGCTCCATCCATTAACCGTCCCAGTCCCCTAAAGTCTCATTTGGTAGCCTTCAGGCTTCTCTCTTCAATATCATCACTACCTGCCTGGACTATCAAAAGAGGATAATAGTCAGAGGGGCGTACCAGGTTGGGAAGCTTCCTGGCAACGTCCCTGACCCTGGCCCCAGGGAGGCAGCAGACTTCCCTACAGGTAGGGTCAGGCTGACAAATAGGGCCCTCTGTTCCCCTGAGAAGAGAGTCTCCCACAACAATAACCCTTCTTTCTTGGTGGAGGCAGTCCTGAGGCATGGAGTCGACCTCCTCACCCTAGGCGTCCTCCTGGGTACACTTGCTACCTCTTCCTCACCCACTGGTCTCTCAAGCTCCAGGGCCTCAAACCTGTTGCATAAGGGCACCTGGGAAGGTGGGGCCAGAAGGGGAGGGCATCGCCTGCGATGTCAAGCAGGGACCTGTCTCCATTCCTCCTCAAATCCCAGATCCCCTCCCTCTGCCGGATGGCTATAGGGCAGGGGGTCCACCCCCATTTGGGGTGTCTCACCTCAATACCTCTCCTTGAGGCCCTGCAGGGAGTCGCTCCACCAGTCTATCTCCCGCTCGCACTCCCTGATATCCCTCAACCTCTCCACCTCCTCCTTGAGCTCCGCCACCATGTGGACCAGGTCATCCACCTGCTCACACCTAATGCACGCAGTTTCTCTGCCTCCTGCCGATGGCAGGAACAGGCTCAGACACTCCCTGCATCCAGGGACCTCAACTGCTGCATGTTTTAACGGGTAGTCGGTCTGGATGTGTACCAACTTCCTGAATGAAGCCTTTTGCTTCTCCAGAGGAACTGCTGCCCCTCTCACTTCTTTGCTCAGTCTGCTGCTGTGCTTTGGGCACTGCCACGGAGGCTCTGGCTGCACATTCAAGCACCCTCTCTTTAGCCTTCTCGTCCCCAGACTGAGACACCTCCCAGAGTCCCCACTCCCCAAGCCCATGGTGGTCCTCAACATTATTCTCTGAAAGTATTATGAATGTGTTAATGGTAATGACCCTTGATGTATCAACACCATGATGTGTAAACACAATAAATATCTTTAGTAGCATGAAGTAAATAGGGTTTTCCTAAAGTTGGCATATATCAATGATATTACTGCTCAGAAAGCAAGTTTGGATGAATGTGGAAGGCATCTTGCCACATTGTGTCAGGGAACCAGTATCTGACAGACTTTGGATACTGCTTTTAAAATTAAAGGGATATAGAATATGTAAGATAGGAACAGTTAAAGGAGAACTTCAAGTACTCAGTACAAAGTCATCGTCTGGGAAAAACTATTGGATGAATCTGTCATGTGTAGCAACTGAACACCTGACTTCTTTGACATTTTGTGGATTTCCAATGTTTAAGCATGACCTCACTTTGAACTCCTAACTTTGAAAATGAATATTAGAATATTATTATATTTTTGTATGGGTTATGCTGAACAGAATGACTCTTTTAGTAGAGCTTTCAACTTCTCAAATTTCTCCACGTAGCATCATTAAGAGCATTAGAAACTCCTTGTTGGTATTCCACTTGTCTGCAGCTTGTAGGACAACAGTAGACAAACTTCAGATGTTTTCTGCTAAATAATTTTCTACAAACAAAGACAAAAAGCTATATTAATCTCTGTTCTTTGGGCTACCAATTATGGAGAAAATTATGACATTTTGACACTGTGACTTCTCTTAAGACTCTAACTGGTCTTATCAGAACTTGTAAGAAGAAACTTCTGAGATCTGCAGGAAAGTTGCTGAAGCAAAAGGAGAAAAATTTGCTTTTCTCCTTCTCCCATCTCTCTCTCAGCATTTATACATAAATATAAACTTACTTGTGTAATATACATACATCAGTGAAAGAAATACAGGAAAGCTGCTTCTATATGGTATGCAAAATATTCAGTTCCTGGAAAAATTGCTGGCAGGCATAAAACTGAGGCGGGCAACATTACTTCTGGAATCCACCTCTCAAAGGACATAAACTTTGAAATGAAGATGACAGTCACCCCCAGAAAGCATGCAACATTAAACTGCTGCAACTGCATATTGGGGAATTTCAAAAGGCACAAAGGAGTTGATCTTGACCTTACATACATAACTGTTCAGCATTCATCTGATGCCTATGCACTTGCTGCTTTTTTTTATCAGTGGCCCTGAGAGGTACCACAGCTCATCATATGAGGAATGTGTTCATGGAGAAATTTTTCCTGTACTGGAGGAGGGTATTTTTCAGTTAGTGGCAGGAGCAGTTTTATTAGTAAGTGCCAGTTTTAGTGCACAAGAAGGGCATGCAGTGGTTTGTAGTGGGAAAAAACAATGTTCTCACTAACTCATGGTCTAACTTGCTATTTCTCTTGTATATATTTATTTTTTCATCAGGAGAACTTCTGCTCTCACTGTGACATCTGGGCTTATAGAACACACCAAAGAATATGTTATGCATCTCCACTTTCTCTAGCCACATGTGAACACAATATGCTTAAGGAATATTAAGGAGCATTCAGGAATGTTATTAAAGCTGGATATACCCCTTTTGGCATTATAGACATTGAATTCTCCAATCCCTTTCCAGTAGGTACATTACCTTTTTCAGGGGAAAAAAAAAATTACCTTGAAACATAAGCAAAATCCTTCTTTCATTCATTTGTTCAGCTTTTTTATTCCTTCTTCAGAAGGTTCCTCAAGAAAATGTAGCAGAACTATGGAATACAGTATTGAACAATAGTGTAAGATATAGTTTTGCTTTGTTTTCATACCTTTGCCATTGGTTGCTATTTTTCTATCTATTAGATCTGAAAGCTGCTTAGAATTACTCACAGCAAGCAACTGTATGTGCTTCACTGACTGTAATTCATTTTATGCAGGGACTAGACTAGTGTTTTTTTCCTCATTCCTCATTGTGTTTAAAAAATGAGCTCAGGAGAATAGATACAATCTGAAAATCAAAATTTCAAGGGGTTGAGAAAGACTTTTCCAATTATGATTTTATCAGAGAGCTCTCAGGATTTATCACACAAAAAAACAGAACCTACTGAAATGCAGTAGTGAAACGTATATAATTAGGCTGGAAAATGTCCTTAAGCGTCTAATCATAGAAATATCATTTCTATGATTTCTATTATATCTAAAAAATATTTTTAAATTATAATAGAAAACATATCTTAAATTGGCTGAGGAAAATATGAAATCCTATGTGCTGTTCTTATCTACTGTTAAAACAAATATTTTTGTAATTTAAATTGCCATGTGCACTGTTTGATGATTGGTTGTTTGGTTGTTTTTTGTTTGTTTGTTTGTTTGTTTATTGATTTGTTTTTGTTTGTTTTTGTTTTTGTTTTGTTGTTGTTGTTTGTTTGTTTGTTTGTTTCATTTCTCTTGGTAGTAACTCTGAATTTATTCTGTAAGTCATTTGTCTTTACTACAATTACCTTTTCTGTCATCAAAGTTATTTTCAAAGGTTGTGCACAATATCACATGCTGCTATTATGTATGTTTCATGGCAGAGCTACATCACCAGCACTCCCCAGACAGACTTTGCAGGTTGTCTTTGAAATAATTGCATTGTTAATTTTCCATTTATTTATTATTTTTTTTTAATAAAATGTGGTCTATTAATCTATTTCCTAAAAGATTATCATTTTTTTCCATAGAACTCTGTTTAGAAACAACTGTCAACAATGAAGAACTTTGCTTGATACATTTCAAATTAATCACCATTGATACATTTAATGAAAATATTCCTCTCATAGACATAGAAGAGGTTAAGTGAACTGGGTTTGTTTAGACTGGAGATGAGAAGATTGATGGCAGCTGTGCAGAAGATGAAACCAGACTTTTCTTAGAGGTTCACAAAGAAAGGACAGTTACAACTGGAAATTCACTTACAAATGTGTGGTTAAGCACAGGAAAATACTGCCTTTGTAGGCTATATAATCTCGAAACCTGGGGATTTTCAAAAGTCAGATGAACAAGAACAGATTTTCTTACAGAAAACATAATTTCAAATAATAATATTAACTTCATACATTGCTTAAGTGCAAGTAACATTAAATAAGTCTAGCACTTTCAGACCCATAGGCCCATTAAATCATTCTGGAATTCCTGTTAATGCCGTTTGCTGGTTATCTAGTACACCTGATATATCCCAGCTCATTGGAGGATTTTTATAATTTTTTTTCTAATACGTATAAAAATACTTCAATGAAAAAACAGAATACACTTCTGGAAGGAAGTGGAAATCTGTGGAATAAAATAAAAAAATAAATCTGTTTAATGTTTTAAAAAAAAAATTCAACATAAGTTAAAGAATGTTCTAGACAGAGCTAGGCCAATCCTCCTTCACTCCATCTCTATTTGGTTTCCTAACAACAATTTGTTTTTTGTTTTAATTTGAGGTCCATCTGTAAGTGTGTGGGCATTCTGGAATAGTACAGAGACATTTCAAAGATGTTCAGAAATGTTTGGGATACACTGTAGTGTTCATAACTAAAGTGCACACTTTCAGAAAACTGTTCTACTCTAGCATCTCTGTACAGTTATTAGAAGTGGTAGGATGCTACTGACAAAATATAACTAGTTCTGTGCAACACCTTAAACCACATTTCTCCTCTTTGCTCAAATTTAATGCTCCTGCAGTTCTGATATGCTGATTTTTCAAGTGGCAAAATTGAATCTCACAGTTTGAATACATAATTATCTAATATGTCCATGATTCAATTCACTTAGTTACAATATCACAGCATAGAAAACAAAAAAAAAAAAAAAAAAAAAAAAGATTAGTAAGAGAAAATATCTTTAAATTCTTCATCGCTTTCTTAAGCTCTTTATCTACCAATGTTTATCTACCAATGTGGTGGCTCATCTGATATATTTCTTTACATATTGACTTTGCACAAACATCTCTTGTATATAGAATGTTTATGCCGATGGAAAAAAAAATGGTCACAGAGGTGACTCGTGTCTATTTGGAAACATCCAGTACTCCAAAACTCAAGGTAGGCTTGTAGTGGTATCCTTGCAGGTATATCAATTGTAAATGTCATGTCACATTTTTGGGGTAAATTTATTAAGGAGAAACAGCTGGGAGACACTTGGAAGGTAAGAAGAACATAAAAATTATAAGTTTTTGAGTCTATGCCACTACAATTTAAAAAAAAAATAAAAAAAAATCGAAACTGCAGTGCCATCTTCTGAGTATGGTCATGGTTCTGACCCTGAAATACCACTCTGCTCATAGCTGAAGTCACGAAGGACCCCAAATTGTATTGGGAGTACTAAAGATTGAAAGATTGTGGTTTCTGGGGTTTCTCCTTTTTTTTTTTTTTTTTTTGTTTAACCATGTTTCATGTTCTTTTAGAACATGACCCACTTCTGAGCACTCTATATTCATGCAGTTGTTTCAGAAGTACATGCTTTCAACAGTTCATTGAAAACCAACTTCAAACCTTATACTTTCTGCCTTACACACTAGCTAAAAAGTGAAAATAGTGAAATTGTGGGGGAAAAAATGGTTTGATACTAGATAAAAGGAATAACATAAAAATCACTTCAAAGCAATATGGCATGCCTTGGAATCACAAATTCACCTGCCAGCATGTGGAACATGAGCTAATACTTAATGTTTTCTTTTATAGCTCTAAGTTATTCCTGGTGAAAAGACACTCACTGTAAATGCCTGTTTTTGCAAAATAATAACCTTAATATATCCTTTTATTTTCTTGAAGTCCTAATTATGTTATTTGTACCTGTAATTTTGGAGCCTCTATATAGATATTGGAGAATTGGTGTCCCTTTATTTATCATTTTTCTCTTTTGTTTCAATTTTTCCTCTGTGAAAAGCTATCTTTCT
This sequence comes from Aythya marila, assembly GCF_965140915.1. Lineage (NCBI taxonomy): Eukaryota > Metazoa > Chordata > Aves > Anseriformes > Anatidae > Aythya > Aythya marila. Next base: position 85,273,620 of record NC_139043.1, read on the forward strand.
AACATAATTTCAGTCACAGTGGAAATCATAAATGCTGTGAACTACAAGAAACTCAGGTTTGCTTTAAGTATATATTACTGAAATGATCCAGAAGGATGTAAATTATGGTATATTGCTGATATTTCATTTTCACTTTCTATTTCATGAATTCAGAAATTCCACACCTAACCGGCAAGGTTCCCTTGTGTTCACATCTGACAAGAAAATAACACCTATAAAATTTCATTTCTAACTTCCAAGCTGATGAAGAGAACATGGCAGTTTCCATATTCCCTTTCTCGATGATGATTACCACAACCAGTTTTGCAATATTCAGAAAAAGAGACAGTTGGTCCAATGCCAGCCCCTGTTTTGGGAAGTCCTAAAGCAAGTGTCTCCCCTGTTAAGTCACAGAGGCTAGAGGAGAGTTAACAGAGTAGGCAAGAGTTAAAAGGGACCTCTATCACGGAGTAGAGAAAGTTAAAAGGGACCTGTGGAGGCCTCTAGCCCAACCTCCTTCTAAAAGCAGGATTAATACCAAATTATCTTAGGTTAACTGTGGTTTTGTCTAGCCAAGTCTTGAAAGCCTCTGAGGATTGATATTCTACCATTTCTCTGAGTGACTGTTGGAAGAAATGTCCAATCTGAGTCACTCAACTTACAACTTGTGGTTGACTTCGCTTTCTGTATTGTCTGCTACAACCACAAAGGGTTTCTTTGTAATCCCCTGACAAGCAATTGTAGGCTGCTGTGAGTTGCTTACCCTCTAGCTTCCTGTTTTGCAAACTAAACAAGCCCAGCTCCAATAGCCACTCCTCAAAATTCATATGCTCTGGGCCCTGACTATCTTGGAAGTCTGGCCGGACACTCTGCAGCTCTTTGACGTTCTCTTAACAAGTGGCTTATCACGTCCCATATCCTTTCATCACAGGTCACAATGCCACAGACATTTAGTTCAGAAGATGCCAAAGGAAGCTTTTTAAATGCACCTGCCACTACATGCTCAGTTACCATTTATTAAATAAATAGAACTCTGAGAATTGGGTATAAGTGATTTCAGGACACAGCAGAGGTGAAACAAAAAAAATATCCAACATCATGTATATGGCGAAAAGCCAAAGATTACAAAAAGATCTAACATAAAAGGCCATCACAGTCCACTCTAAGAACAGGAATAAAGGAAGGACAAAAAGACAGGAATTGCTCCAGTACTGTGACCCCGAGTTAAGGACACTGCTCCAGATTACTACTAATTAATCCCCAACAAGTTCCTTTGCCTTTGATAGAGACAAAGCACTGATTTTTGAGTTGCCATTTACTACATTTTGTTACCGCAGTCTCAGCAATCCTATTATCTTTTACTGTATAATTGGGTTTAGTAAATGAGATTTTTAAAGAGCAGCGTATGTGCCTGTGTGTTTTCGGCTCCAAAATTTTTACATGACAAGGTAATTGATACTGCAGCACTGACTCAGGGTAAGCTCAGTGGCAATGCCAGTAACCCCTGTTTAGTATTCATTGCAAAAACACCCAGTCTGTTACTGCTGCTGCGGTGCCTCCTGATGCCACTGCTTCTGCCTACGTGCTGCTACCTGAGAATCAGAAAAAAATCAGGACAGGCCCATTACTGTGTTTCATTCTTCTCCACTGGCTGGGGGGATGCCAATATTATGCATGTGCTCCAAGATCTGAGGGAAACAGTGGGTCTTTGCCAAGGATATTTTCCAAGACCTCCTACCTCAGTCATAAGACTGGATTTGGTTATAACTACAGCCTTGGTTAGTGTTCCCATCACAAAAAGAGGGTTTTGATCCAAAAAAATAGTACCCATTGGAGGAAATGTGTCAGGGACAACCAGCAATCAGGACAGAACTTTTAGATGTCACCTTTGTGACTGCTGATTGTGAAGCATGCTTGCTACTCAGGGTCACAGTAGCATCTTTCAGAATTCGTATTTCTCAGAAAAAAAAAAGAATTTTCACATACCAGTGGAGTCTTAGAACCTCTAACTTGTAGCTATTAGTGAGCAATAAGATGGGCAACAGATTTCTTTTCTCTTCCCTAATGAAATCATCTACAAATGATGGAAACAATAAACCTCCAATTCCTCCCACTCCCATGGTTAGAGGGAGTGGCAGAAATCACTTCAGAACAACAGATAAACGTACTGCTTTTACATCATAATAAATAAATAAATAGATAGATAAATAGATAAATATTGTTCTTTAGAAAGTTCTCTTTGTTCATAACAGAAAAGCATAGGCCACCTCTGGTTTTAGCACAATTAAAATGGACTAGACTATCCCAAAATTCAGTTAGCTTTCAGCAAAGCAAAACACACCTAACACATACTGGATCCAGAACAGGACTGCCTTGTTAACCTAATTGATCAGGAAGGTACTCCAGCTCTCAATATTTCTGATGGTGGAACAGGATTCAGGCCCTGCCATAGGATCTGTAGTCTCCTTCCCCACAAAGATCATGGCAATCCCAGAAAGCAGCTCTAATACAAGAGATCTGAACAGCTGCAAAAATAAGCTATTATCTCCATTCCCATGCCATTGCTTCTGAAACATCCCATGGAGTCTGAAACTCCATGACTCTTTAGTTTCAGTTATGAAGATGGAACAGGTCTGCCAGAATTGCTACAGTTGATTCATTGTCTCAATATCTATTGTTATAATGGCTTGGTTTGGAGGTCAGCCAAGCCAAAGGTCCCCCAGCAGAAATATCTCTGGAAGAAAAGAGCATCTTAAGCCTGTGGAGAGATGCAATAAATTCAGCTGTTGCCCACATCCAGTCTCCAGAGATATCTGCAACATGGGCACACTTTACAACTTACTGTGAAGATAACTTAACTAGACTCACTTCCTGGCAGAAAGTCCCAGGAGGACAGATCAGAAGAAGGCTTTAGTGGCCCTGTGGACATTTTTATTTATTTGCTTACAAGTGTTTAAAATATCCCAGAAGATGTAAGGGAATGCTGAAAATAAAACAGCTGCTTTGCAGTTCAGCTGCTAGTTTGTCACATGCTGCAAGAAGTTGTGTGTGCAGTGATGCACAATAGAAGAAGACATTCATTTCCTGAATCTGAATTCCTGTTTCAGTGCCAAATCAGTCCCAGTTCCAGCTCTGACTCCTTTTCTTCTTCCCCTGTTATATTCACAGGATAACAGAGTCATACTCCCTGCATTATTATTCCTTGTAGCTTGATAATTAAATTTCACTACTGAAGGGGGATGATTGCTCCCTACTTACTATACAAGGGCAAGAGAAATTACAAGAGTGGGACATTCTCCAAGAGACAAGAGACACTGTGAGCATAGGACAGTGAGATTCCACTGTCTTGATGGCCCATTATGGAAATGCTGGAGAATGTTCACTTCCCTTTATATGCAGTATAGTCACTGTTTATATGAGCAGAAGTAAATTTTCAGTAACACACTTGAGACTTGTTACCTTCTAAAACCTAAAAAACAGCTAACGAGGAAATAAAAAACAGAGTTTTAGAAAACAAGGTTTATTATCTTCCATTCAGCAATTACTTGCAGATTTCAAATGTTTCTTCCTAACGTATGTACAGGAACAAGACTTTAAAAGACTAACAATATTTGTAAGTATGGACAGAAAAATATTATTCCTGTCCTAGTCTCAATTTTAGAAATGGGTAAACTGTTTTTGTTCAGATTTTTCACAATATAATGAGATGTTCAGAAATACATAAAATTCTGCAAGCTGGTTGAAACCAGGCAAAGTTATAAGTGATTGAAAAGAAGGTTTGTAGAACCATAGAATCGTTAAGCTTGGAAAAGACCTCCAAGATCAGCTGGCCAAACATCACCATACTACCAATGTCACCCACTAAACCATGTCCAGGTTCTGTTATGGGAAACACCAGAACAACCAAAAATAGATACAAATACCAAATTTGCTATAAATTCCTCAGATTAGCGCTATAAAATTTATAGAATACTGAAGTGAAAAAATATTAGTGAGATTTATATGAAAGCCTAGAAGAAATATCACCATATTACTAGAGAAGATTGATTATTTCATTGAAAATTGTTCCAAAGACAACGTTCATGTTTTAAAGAGGAATAATCCCGAACACCAAACTTCTCTAAGAATTAATGAATAAAAATAGTCTTCTGAAATTTGACTTTCCAAACAGCCAGTGGGAGGCTTCCAGAAATCCTTATTATGCTGAGAAATGCCTTACACTATTAACAACAAGCTTTACTTGGGAAATGTAGTCTAGCTAAAGATAGTCATAGAATGTAAATTAGAGATAGAAAGATTTTATTATTTTTTTATTTCCAAGAAAATTAAGTAGAATGGGTAATAAAAACTCATAGTTTTTGTTTGTTTGTTTGTTTTTTTTTAATTAAAAATAAATAATAATACATGGAACACATCTCTGATGTAGTCCCTTTTTAGGAATTTAGGCTTCATCATTTCAGATCATTGGAAGAAATCATCACTTCTGCTCATGTACAGCACATGAAAAAGTTTTTCCTTGTTCATCGTTATATGAGCTATACAAGTATGGGAAATAATTACTGTATCATGCAAACCATTCTTCTTGACTTTTAAACTGCATTTTTCACTACTGTTATCTATGTTAACTCATTTAGATTATTCTGCTTTCTTACGTCAAATTAAACTAATGTTATGTTTTGTTTCTGGCCATAAGTACTGTATACTGAACTAACTCATCCTAAATGAGGCTGTTTGAAAAGTCATTATCACTGTCTTTTAAAATTAGAATGCTTTCCTAGCTCTCCTAGCAATTTTAGCATTCCTAGTCTTAGAAACTGTTATCATGCCTGTAGAAATAGTGTTTCCTTAGTAAAGTGCATAATAGTATAAAATAATTTAAAGGGTTTTGTGGTTCCTCTTGCAAAACAACAGACATAGAGACATTGTTCTTTAATATATGTAACATTTTTCACATTATATGATAGAGATGGCAGTCTCCTTTACAGAATATACCCTAGTACATGGATCACTACACAGGGTATCAAAATATATATTTCTGATGCATTTCTTAGTTAGAGCAAAAAGATTAAGGCTAAAAACATGTTTAAAGCAAAACAGGTAGACAGTTTCTTTTGTGTTCTTTCATACTGTTTGGAGATTCTTTTTGTTCTGTGCGGTTCATACCTGATTCAAATGCTGGACAGAAGATGTAAGTTTGTTTTATTCAAGACTGAAAAACACTTTTTTCATACAAGCATGTATAAATAATTCAAGTATTGAATTAAAATTAACTTTTTGTGGGAGTTCATACATGATAATATTACACATAGTTATGTTGTACAGTTCTAAATTTGGGTAGGAAAGGTAAATAAAAGGAATGACAGACAAGAAAAACAGCGTAACTGCAATGAATTTGTCTTTGTAATCAACTTCTGATGCAAAGTCATTTTTCTGGGACTATGGCTTTTTTTGTTCTTTGTGATACAAGTTCTAAAAAAATGCATTATATTGACTGTTCTTTATCAAAGACTTGGTTGCCTACTGTGAATATAGAGATAACACTTAGATGCTACTCAATCTTTGTAACACCACATAGGAAACTGGCATGAAAAAGCTGGGCTAGCATATAGCTTCTTTCATTCTGAAGGCAGCAACATATTCAAACTCTGTACAACTGGTACAGTTGTGCTGTCCTTGCCATATTAAGTCTGCTGTGTCATGGATGTCCTTTGTACTGGCTCACTAATATTGAACTTTTGAGAAGAAATGTAAGGTAGTTTTATACATGCTCCTTAAGAAGGATGCAGACACACTAAGGAGGGGGAGTTGCCCTTTGTGGAAGAGAAACACATGGAACTGAACGTTGAGACAGACAAGGAAGGCTTCCACAGAAATATCCATAGCAAAGGGAAAACTAAGAAAGGTGTTCTTCACCTCTTTTTGTTCTGGCAACATTCACCTTCAGGAATATTAGAATCCTCCAGATCCATGGGAAAATCCGGGAAAATATAGACTAATCCTCAGCAGAGGATGAACAATTGAGGAATCAATTAATTGAAATGGATGTGCACAAGTCAATGAGACCTGATAAGGGAGCTGGCTGATGTCATTGTGGGGCTGCTCACAATTATCTTTGACAGGGCATGTTAATGGAGAATGGTTCCTGAAGGCTGAAAATAAATAAATAAATAAATAAATAAATAAATGTCATTCCTTTCTTCAGGAAGGAGAAGGAAGATGCAGAGAACTACAGCTTAGTCAACATGCCGTGTTCCTTTGAACAGTGATAAATGAAAACCTCCTGGAAGACATGTACAACCATATTAAGGATAAAATAATAATTGGGATTACTCAGCATGGATTTACGAAGAAGAAATGCCTGACCAAACACCCTTCTATGATGAGATGACTGGTTCAATGAACAAAGAACTGTGGATATCGTTGTTTTGTTGTTTGTTGTTTTTTGTTTTGTTTTGTTTTTTTACTTTAGCAAGATTTTTGACACCATCTCCCATGACATCCACAACAAATTGTGTCTTCCTCTCCAATATAATTCCTTTTCACTGTCATAGAGATACATATTTGGATGGGCTGTAATTTTATCTTTAGGTATCAAGACTCATAAATTGTGGAAATTATTTCTCGTCAAAGTGATTTTTCCTATTTTGTTCAGAATACATCTTACCCTCAAAATTGAGTATTCACTTATGGACATACTCATACCAGAAATGGGCAGATGTGACAGACTATGTTCTTATTTGTCCATAGATTCAGTGAGGCTTTTAGATCTTATTTATATTTTCTGCTAGTACATGCAACACAATTCAGAAGATCTGAGAATTAGGAAAGCATAACAAAATCGAAAGATATTAACAGAAAGATAACCAAGAAAACAGATATTTATCAAGAGGCATTAGCATACTATGAGCTTGCCAATAAAACCCAAAGTCAGAGAAATGCTGACATTATATAGAATTGATACTGAAACATCAAAAAGAAACACACCAGAATTTTTAATGAACATCTAATACTATTTTATCTGTAAAAGTAAATTTTTTATTAGTTTTGATTATTAAGATAGAGTCTTCAGTGTTCCAGCACAGTAGTCCTCTGTTTTTTATCATAAAAGATAGTTTGTACTCTTTTAAATCATAGATGTTGTGCTTATGCAATGGTCTTGCATACCACGTTATGACATTATGCACATGACTTTCTTACACTGAACCACTGAAGACCGTAACTGAACCAAGTACATCTCAGAAAACGTTTTTTTTTTTTTTCCATTTGGAAATTTCTGAAAGTGACATTATAATCAATGGACTGAAAAATATGAAGGAAGCACAGAAAATTGGAATATTAGAAGAGGCTCATGCTTTTGAGATACAGTAGAAAATAGTCTAGCTCTCTTGACCTTTATCTTAAAATTTATGAGGGATCAGCAGAGTGGAAAAGCAAAGGGCACAACCAGAGATGAGTATAGGCAAGAGAAGCAATAATTGGAATCAGTAATGGGCCTGGAAATAGAGAAAGGATTCTATGGAATGGCATGAATATTGATGCAAAACCACACAGGTATTTGCTTTTGGTTTTGTGTATCAGTGTCCAAGATATTTCCACTTGCTTCCCCAAGACTAGATCAGTCATGTACACAATTAAGTGCTAATTGAGAAAAAGAACATGTGCACTAGAGGAAAGTTGGGAATCTTTATTCTAGCGAACATCAAATATAAAATATAGCTGTCCTCTTGAAAAGGACTGTATAGTGACATTCTAGCTTCCATTTATATAATTTTTCACTAATTTGAATAATTCATATACACTACCATCAATCATTTATATACTCATTTAGTACATAAGAAAGAACGGTAAGTGTTTCATATGCACAGCTCAATATGGTATATATGGTATATTAATGTTACAGAACATAGTTGTGGCCCCGAACTCTCTCCAGTTCAGACAGTAACACCATTCAGCCCTGCAATTTTCATGCTTTTTTGGGTATACATAACAAGACATTAATTTCCAAGAATGTTGTCAAAAAATTTGCTACACAAAGTTTTGTATTTTGTTGTGGTGTTTTTTTTTTTTTCTTTTTCTTTTTTTTTTTTCCTCCTTAATAACTATACAGTAAGTTCTCTGTCCTTAAAAACTAGCTGAGAATATTAAGTTAAACAAAAGGTAAAAAAAAAAAAAAAAAAAAAAAAAAAAAAAAAAAAAAAAAAAGTTAAACAAAAAGCTGCATAGTGTCAAACCCCATAGCCTTAAGGTTGTTTTAAATAACACAGACAAGTGTAAACTGATTCATGAAACACAGCGTGGCTATTTAATGCACAAAATGGAGGTTGATTTGTTTCAAGAACTAAGAAATACATGTTTAATGTTATTTCACCAGCCCGATTCTCACCATAGATTCATTCACTGGTAGAGCTGAATACCTTAGGCCTTCCTGAGCTGGCTAAAAGTTTAATCACCTTAGAAAATTTGTATGTTATGTATATTTTTATTACCACATTATATTAGAATGAGACCCAGAAAATGTAAAATGATGAATGCATTAAAATTACTCACTACGGTCACATTCTGAAGTCCATTAGATCATTCTAAAGGCCAGGCCTGGTAATTGAGAAATTACTTACTTTTTAGGCACCAGTAGCCTTGGCTCCATTCAGGTCAAAGCTCAGTTGGTGATAAAATAAGAGTTTGTGTCAATTATACTTTTAACTGCAGTTTCCTGTCCACTACTGCTACAGGCTTCTTCTGTCATCACTGCAGCTACTGAAATGCAAAAGCACCCAAAATACCACTCAGTTCAGGCACTGACTTTCAATGGAAAACTGAACGCTACGGCAGATAAAATGAAATGCTCCAAACAGAAGCCTAAACCTCAGAGGCTTTTATATTCAAATACCCTGAAAATATGTATTATCTCAGAATAAGAATGCAAAAAAATTTATTCTGATGTATTCTATATTACCCCACTCTAGGATTTACCCAGTCATTTCTATTTGGGTCCATAATGAAGAATGCTGTAGGAAAGAAATGTGAAATTAATAGATAATAGCAAAAAGCCAAAGGCATCAGAAGAGAGTTATAGGTCACAGGATCCATGGCCCACTGGGTCATTGTTTTTTTAAGCACAAAAATATCCATCCATAACGGTCTTATGAGTCATTGTTGGTAATCATTTAACCAGTTAATTTCCTTTATATCTCATTTTGAATCTTTTGCAATTATTGCAAGTTTTTTATCAATACGAAAGCATCTCCTTTTATAAGTGATCAAAAAGCAAGAAATCAACTTCAAAAGCATTTAAACAGGTAATATTGTACTTACTGTAAAAGAATGATTTTATTGTGCAGAGTGTATCAGTGAAGCAGATATTTCTTTCTATTCAAAAAGCAGATTTCTTAAGTCTGAGAAATTAAAAAAAAAAAAAGTTAAAGTTTACACCACATTTGGTCTGAGAAATCAAATGCTCAAAATTCAAAACAACAAATTCCTATGGTATTGACTCAGTTGTGTGGTATACAAGCCCACAAAGCAAGAGGGAATTTTTACAATTTATTTTACATGGGCTGCAAATGGCACACACTCTTTTCCAAAGTGCATATTACCATCATCTAAGGGAACCATATGTACACATCTAAGTACAGAAAACAGGAACAACATTGCCACCTGTGGTGCTTTCTACAAGAACGCACCACAGCCAGAGCAGGAAGGAAGCCTGTTGCAGATCTTCACCTGAGATACAAAATAATTTGCAGTAAGCCACTTAGGCTGGCAAAAAAAAAAAAAAAAAAAAAAAGCGTTTAGGAGGTGAGCTACAGTAGTCTGCAATTACTTGAAAGGCAGTCACGCAAATGATGGTGCCAAACTCTTCTCAGCTGTGGTAGTCAGAAACTTCAACATGGGAGGTTCAAGTTTGATGAGAAGGAAACCTTTACCGGGATGGTGCAAGAGCACAGGAATTGTTTATCCACTGAAGGGTGTGGAAAACCTCCTTGGAAGTTTTCAAGACTCATATGAACAAAAACATGGCTAACCTGGCCTTGTATTTGTAGTAGCCTTGCTGTGAGTCAGAAACTGGATAAGCCACATCCAGAGGTCTACTCTAGCCACACAACTTCTGTGATTCATTGAAAAATACCCAAGACCTGTCATCCAGTGCTGCTGCTGACACTGTCCAGGAAAAGAAAAATGAAGAGTGGCAATGGACTTAAGGAGCCTAAGGGTAGGAATAGGACATACAATGCTTTAGAATTCTCTCTGTATCTTTTCAAATGTCTCACTATAATTCAGACTTCCTGTCTTATTAAATCAGAGAGGAAAGTGCCTGCAATTAGTTAGTGCTTAACCCAATTACGTCAAATCCAAAGAAACAAAGTTACTTTCCCTTTGAGAACTGTAACCCATTGACCAGCTGTTAGTACTTTGGTTGAAAGAAAAGAAACAAATATGCTTTGGTGATTCTAAACAGCAAACTAATCTCTAACACCTTTTACTCCAGCCTACCACAACAAAAGAGCCAAGACAAAATGATCTGAACTACACCATGACTTGGATAGGATTTTCAGTAAAGTTTTTCTTCAAAGCTTTGAGTTTCATAATAGGTACTAATCAAATTCAGCCCAGAAACAGCACAAATTTCAGAAACTCTAAAAAACACAATTTATACACCAAGGTAATTTTTTTATAAATAAATATATATTTAAAAACATGTTCAACCTCTCCATTCTGATGGAGTCTGGTACTAATTTACCTAAATTTACCTTATTTGCCATTGAAAAGCAGAGAAAGCAACAATTCGGGAATGCTTAATATTCCAAGCAATGAGAATGTAGCTGCTGACAACTTTGTTACTTTCAGAACAACCTTTTTAAAAAGTCATTCCAGTTTTAATACCTAATCTATGCAGTAAAATACAAATGCTCTGTTTTCTGGTCTCATCTGCTTGCCTGCTATGAACTTTAAAGCTGAAACTTAAGTTAATTATGTTTTTTAAATAAAACTAACAATATTATCTTAAGTTATCCTGGAAGATCAAGAACTGTTACTTCTATTGATTGCACATGGAAACATTAAAGATCAGATGTAGAAAACCAAAAAATGCTTGAAGTGGGATCCAAAGTCAAGAGAAGTATCTGGAAATATTTTAACTTTTGTGTCTAATTTGTATCCAATTGGCCTATTTTTTTCAAGCAAATTAAGTATTGTAGTAATACATATTGTATGTATATATACATACAATATATACATATTGTATATATATATATAATATATGCATATGGTATGTATATATACATACAATATGTATGTAAAATGTAGACCACACAATTTAGCCAGTCGCAGATGTATATAGCCAACAAATACTGGTTATAAAGACAATCAGAAAAAAAAAAAAAAAAAAAAAAGTAAACTCTGGAGAACTGAGCTCCTTTTTCTCATTTTATCCACTGACCTCTCTGTCCAGTGTGTACTGGAAGCAGAGATGACGACATTTGCAAACATTTCTTCTTTTAGTAAAACAGATTTCCCAGTAATCTATGTATATGTGTAAAGCACATCACATTTTCCTACACTTCACCATCAGAACAGTGTCCATACATAATTTTATCATATCAAATCTTTGATCTGAAAGTGATGATATAAAAGCAAGTATAGTTCTGTATAGTCCAAATTTTGAGTATTTTCTGTTTTAAAGAATCAGGTGTCTCATATTTTCTTGGCATTATCTCTGAATTCAATACAGTCTTCATAATAGCCTAGCTTGTTATTCACTGTATTTTGCAAAACTTGAGGTATATTTAAGGGTGAGAAGGGATATGATTACTGTCTATAAACATATCATCAGAAGAGCAAACTCTGGAAGGGAAAATAGAAAACTATTTAAGCTAAACGATATTTTTTGGCACACGAACAAATGGTTGTCCATTGAAGAGTAAATGTATGCTGGAATCAAGAGGTTTATTTCTGCTTGAGGACTGAGCTCTGGAACAGCTTTTTTAAGAGACACAACAGAAAAATAATAATAATAATAATAATAGGTCTTAAAATGGTGTTTCTATCTGTGTATGAAAGAGATTAGGCAGCGAGGCTGTCTGCAACAGGAGAAAACCAGTCTGAGACAAGTGGATCCTTCCTAGTGTATATTGCTACTCATTTTGAAAATAAAAGTAGACAAGAAGATTTGAACCACTGAAGTGTTAGCACTGCAAAACTTGGAAATCTATTCATAATGGCTGACCTATATATATTATTTTTTACCCAGTGAAAACTGCTTTATTATGCAGAATTTCATTTCATTGTACAAAGATCATCTGATGGCATTTTTCATCCCCATGAGCATTAAGCAACACCTGTAGAACCAAAAGGATAATTATTTTTCCTTAATGTGTCTCTGTTTAGATGCAATGCAGTTTAAAACCACACGCATATATCACAGAAGATAAGCATTTTAAAGGAAGAAAAAGTATTCATAAGATTTAAACATTTTTACTAAATATCTCCCCTAAAAGCAAAAACAATTGTCTCAAGTTACCAAATGATATTGCATTATGCACACTTCACTGTAAACTGCCTGGGGAGCAACCTGAGGTAGAACTTCAAACACACTTTGCTTCTGAGCCTTGTGTTTCAGCAGAATAGTGATTTGGTTAGATTGATTTGACTAATTTAATTTTGGGTGAGTCCTCTCGAAGGAGAGTCTGATACTATCTTACACTTTTTATGCAGGAATTTAAGGGGAAAATTAATGATCTTTTATAAGTTACTCTGCCTTTAAAACTCTTTGACCTATCTGCTACTTCCTGCCTGGTAAACTGCAGATCATAGGATCTTTTTGTTTCAATTGCATGCATGATAACTGGTTGTTTTAATTATTAAAGACTGTGTTGTTTTTTTTTGTTGTTGTTGTTTGTATGCTCTTTGATTTGAGAAGCCCTTTAAGATGCTCAACACATAGTTTACTTATTGCTTATGTGGTACAACTTCTTGGGAGTATTACTTAGTAAAAGAAGGTTGCAGGGTGACCAAGATAAAAATGCCTACACAATACTGTTGTTTACAGCTGCAGTCTCCTCACATGGGATGTTGAAATTGGCTGTGATCACTACTAAATGCTGTAATCTTGCAAGTCAATCTTTTAATTCACAACACTAGACTTTCTGTTGAAGCATTTCTATGCTATTAGGCTCTGTACTGTTGGGTGTAATAAACAAATCAAAGAGAACTTATACATTTGATCTGTGTCTACTTTAAGTTAATACAACTCCAAGTGGAGAAGTTTATTCGCTGCTTGTAAACAGTCAGCTAGGGCTTCATTAGCAGAGGTCAGGGTAAGAACCACCATATTATTTCAAGGATGCTCTTGCTTTTATTCTATTTGCAACAAACAGAATGACACTGATGGGAAAAAAAATAGGAGATTACAAGAGATGTTGCCTCAGAAGGAGGGATCTTGGGACAGTCAGTATCTGAGAACCTCTTTGAAAGCTACTGGTTACTGGAAACTGTAGGCTTAATTTGGAGAAGACAAGGCTCACAGGAGACATTACTGCTCTCTACCACTACCTGCAAAGAAGTTGTGGGGAGCCTCTTCTCTCAGATAACTAGTGATAGGACTAGAGGGAATGGCCTCAAGTTGCTCCAGGGGAGGTTTAGGTTTGAAATTAGGAGACATTTCTTCTCAAAAAAAGCATTGGAATGGGTTGCCCAGGGAAGTGGTGAAATCACCATCCCTGGGGGTGTTTAAGAAAAGGTTGGATGTGGTGCTTAGGGACATGGTTTAGTGGGTGACATTGGTGGTAGGATGATGGTTGGACCAGATGAACTTGGAGGTCTTTTCCAACCCTAGTGATTCTATGATTGTCCAATATTTTCTGTCTTCAGACTAAAATATCTTTTGCTCATGGACTTTGCAGTATTGCTGCATTCTTAATATATTGCCTTTGTCTACCCTGCTAGAGAACATACTGGTTTTACTTAAAACTTTGATTGCTTCCACCTATTATCCTCCACTGGAGCAATTAATTAGCTGCTATGAAGTTCTCTCACTAATGCTTGCAGGCAGTTTCAAACTTGACTTACGGAAGCAGTATTTCATGGACAGAAATTTGATGTCACTAGAGGTTCTCCTTATTTAATCGTTTCCTGATTTGTTATTCAACTAAATTACCTGAAAAATAGTTGGCTTTTTCACATGTAAAGATATGAGAGTGTCGTGAGACTTTTTGCTGTGTGTGTCAATGAACTAACAGCAGTTGTACCACAGCTAACTTTACAATAGATAGAAATATATAGATGCCAAACACCATATCTGTAGGTCAGTAATCTAATGAGGAAAGCATATATTTCCTAACTAGCTGAGAATATTGAAGATGTAACATTTATTGGCAGGCAGAACTACTGAAAGAGCAAAAAAAGGTACAGATAGTACAATATCTAGCTTCCTGGTTCCTAAGTAACTACTTCCCAAGTTCTGAATTTCAGTTCATGTCAACATTTTTCTGTAAGGAAATGAAACTTACTTCTGTAGGCCATGTTCTCTTCCAAGATATTGATGGCTTCAGAGACCAGAGAGGCTGGAAGACATAGATGAGACCCAGAGTAAGATCATACAGTTATTAAAGTCACAGAACAAGAGCACTGTGGTTGTTTTACCGTGCTGGGTAGCTAAACCCCACAACCGCTCTCTCACTCCCCCTCCTTTAGATGAGGAGGGGGAGAAGTAAAGCAAAGAACAACTTACGGGTTGAAATAAGGATAATTTAATTAAAGGGAAATAATTATAATAATTAAATAAAGACTACCATGAACTAAACAATTTATCTAAGGGGAAATAAAAAGGGAAAGGGGAAAAGGAAAAATAAAAAGAAGGGAGGAAAACAAACAAACAAAATAAATGAAGGCTATATGGAAGTGCAGAGGAAAGAAATTACACTCTACTTCCCACAAATGAGCGATGATTGACCACGTCCTTGAAGCAGGGCCTCAACGCACGCAGCCGGTGTTCGAGAGGAGAACCGACATTTTCCCAATGAGAGCCCACCCCTCCCCTCTTCTTCCTGTTTCCACCTTTTATTGCTGAGTGTGACACCACATGGTATGGAATATCCCTTTGATTGGTTTAGGTCAGCTGCCCTAGTGATGTTTCTCTCCTCACTTTTTTGCCCACCCCCTAGGAGGGTTAGAGAAAGGCCCAATGCTGTGCCACTGCTGCTCAGCAGTAGACACAACACTGGTGTGATAACACTGCTGTTCCAGCTACAAGTACAGAGTACGGCGCTGTATGGGCTGCTGTAGGGAAAGTTAACATTCCAGCCAGACCCAGTACAAGCACGTACCTGACAGACAGGAGTTCTTGTGCCTTTCTAAATTCTGAATTCCAAAGTAACTTTCTAAAGCTGAGGGAGGAACATGGAAGCTGTGAGCCCCAATGGGTTATGGAATTATTGTCTACACTCACAGTTGCTCTGGGTTGTGTTTCTGTAGGTACAAAAGTAGTTTCTTTCTTAGGGCTGTTATGCAGAAGGCTCTGGTGCACACGAGTATTCCTGGGAGCTGCTGTGCTTGGGAGATGGATGTGTCCAGACAAGTGAAACAAAGGAGGAGGAAAGCAAAGGAGAAGGAAAGCAAAGGAGGAAAGACCTCTCCAGCTGGGAGCCGTCTGCAGATCCAAGGGCCTTCAGGCTTTGCAGATGAGGACACACACAGGTGGTAGAGGAGAGGTGAGGTGAGATTTACATCATCCCATATAGGCTCTCAACTGGCCTGAGAGAAAACCTGACAGAAAACATGAACGTAAGGGTCTTTTTTTGAGCTGCTCATTTTGGGTGAAAGGACTGCCTGGGCATCCCTGTGCAACCTCTCAACATCACCTGAGATCCCACCACAGTGCCTGTGAAGAAATACAGCCTGCATGACTACAGCCTTATCTGCACCATGAGACGGTGTTCATGTGATAAGACTACAAACAGGTTCCCAGAAACACAGCAGTGATGTTGCTTACATCTTTCCCTGTCTTTCCTTGTTCAAAAACTGACCCTAATGGAAACATTCCCTAATTGAAATTAGGGAATTCCCCCATTTGGGAATTCAACTCTGTGCATGAAAGCATTGTTAACACCCACAGCTTACTCGTGTCTGTGGACCTGGCATGGCTATTTTCAAAGTGAATAAATGCAACTTCTAGTCAGTGACCATTCCTTCATTGGCATGGATTTAATTCATCTATAAAAACAATGCACCAGCCATACAGACTATGAAGCAGTAACACAGCAGACAGCTTGTATGCTTGTTTAAACTGTATTGTCTAGGTGCAAGGAAAGTGTCATTTTTGGCTTTTGCAGGTGTAGTATTCAACCATCATTTCCCTTACTGTTGTTAATCCACTGAGAAAAATATAGTATTTCATGTTGCTGCCAAAATAGCCTAAGTAGTTTTTCCAAGGTCTGTTCCCCTGACGACTTTGTAGCATTATAGTGCATCACCAAATGGCACCAGTTTTGCTCCCTTTCTACTGATCTGAAATCCCTGCCTTTTTAGCTATTAAAAAGGAGGAGAGGACAAAGATGCAAGGGAAAAATCTGCTCTAAATTTGATTAATGGTATTTGTATTTGTCTCACACGTGGCCAAGAACCAGTTCCATGCAGAGCACATTTAATATCTGGCTAAGCAAGTGTTCATTTACATTTATTCCATTTAGGTCATCCTTCATATCAGCAGTGCGTCTCTGTTGTGATTGAAATGCCAGGCTGTAATGTAGCATCATCAACATATTGGGTGCAGGGAGGGCAGAACAGGGTGCTTTATCATAGAGTCTCATTTATGTTTGTTTATGATTTCAATATTCATGATGAGCTGACAAGTTTATCGATTCAGCTCTGAGGATGAAAAATAAGAAAAGGACTTGTGGGGAGAGATTTCACTTTCACATTTTGCAGACACAACTTTTATTCATCAACACCCCCATAGAAATGATCAACCTTTCAAGCCCACAGGGGTGGTTTCAAGCTTCATTCTATTGTAACAACATGTCAACCACAGAGTCATTACTGAGCAGATAAAAGGAATGCAGTTAGTTAGATTTGAAGGTCTAAGGACTGAAAAGGATAAAATAATAAAATAAAGATTGTAAATGCTGCAGCTGGAGCTATCAAGACTAGAATTTGCAATCGTTCAGAAGTACAAGGTGAAAATGGAGAATGTGATAACATGATAAATGGAACTGATCATATCTGTGACAGTCTTTTGATCTTCAAAAGCCCAATGGGCTTGAATTTTGCTGATAAAGCTTACTATAATTACTTCATGTCATTCAAACTCTATGCGGCACAGGACAGGAGAAGGCTGCAGGTGATATTGTTAGGGAAAGCGAGGGCTTGCATACCTGATCTTGCATACCATATCTGATCACCTTTGCATCCAAGCTGACAGGAAAAAACAAGTTGCAACTGATGAGATTTGCACTGACAAGTAGGTTTTTACTGTTTCTTGTGATCCTGAGATTTCTTGTGCTTTCAAACAGCTTTTGTAAATACGGCTCATGTATCTTTTAGACACAGTGCTTTTCAGAGAGATTTAAATTCCCCAGATCTGTGAGGAAAACAGCAATTCTACGGTATTAAGTAAATTCTACAGCTGTGAGTTTTTAAGGCCTGTGTTGATTTGCTGTAGTGATTTGGCCTGCATCTTCTAATCTTTATTTGTTGAAGTATAACTTCAAACTGGTGGTTAGAGTAAGCAGAAGTGCATGAAAACCATCTCTTCCCCACAAAAGTTAAAGCCAGAATTTACATATATGACATTTGCAATCACCAGATCTGCTCAGCAGCTTCCTATGACTGTTCTACTTTACTGGCTATTCATACAGGGCAGTCACATACTGATGGCTACAGAGGGAAGAGGGGTTGATCTCAGTAACTCAGAAGGTCTGTCTGGCAACAGCAGGACCCCAACTCATGAAACATCGCCTGAACCACCTGAGGATCCAAAAATCGTTATCTGAAATGGGATCAAACAACCTAACACATGGACTTCTCTGTCTCTTGGGCAACAGGCACTGTGCTGGTAGGCCAGCTGTTTCCCTTTTCCTAAGGGCTGCTTACTGCCCAAGAGGTACTACCCACATAGACTAAGCTCACACAAAAAAGGAAGGAGGATCTGGAATGTTAACCCAAAAATTCACCACATAGGATTAGGAGGACCTGAGGTATCTGCAAATAAGTACAAGTACTTCATAGTAAGCCAGTATTTCTTTTCAAAGTCTTACTATCTCAGGAGAATTATTTCCAGCAGATGATGGGGAATCCAAGTCATAATGAATGAATGCAAGACTGCCATATGCTGGCAGCAAAGATTAATTTTCAAGATGCTCCCCACTCTATAAGAAGGTAAGGTAAAAGGATAAAAAATAAATCCAGTATCTAAGTTGCATTCTGCATATTCATTACCCAGTTATTTCTTGTGAAATTCTTAGAGAGAGAAATTCACAAAATGCATGGCTTCTGTGAGTTAGAGACCTACCAGAAGTACTGTCTGGAGGAGTTTTATCATTGTATTGCAGCAAGGAAAAATGAAGTTACAACCTTCCAATATCTGATAACACATCTTTTCTATGACTAATACAGAGAGGAAGAAAGGAGCAAACACAGCAGCACCACTGTTGTTTATTCCCAGCACATGCAGTAGCCATCTTCTGGATGCAAATAAGAACAGTGATCCTTAAAGAGCTGATTAAACATACTTGTACTATCTAGGGAACCTCTAGAAAACACAGATTATGGAAAAAGCAATTCCTATGTGGAAAAAAAAATATATATATAGTCCTGTGTATATAATAAGACAAACAGTAATAAGTTTGACAGACTCTGCTGCCATGGTGGTCATTTCTTCTGGCAAAGGTAAAAAAGATAGAACAGCTGTATCAGCAGAATTCCACACTGATGGAGTGCACCTATTAAAGAAACTTGTTCTCCTAACTAGTTAGAATTTCCTGAAGTAAAAATAGCATACATGCAGGAAAAAAATAACATACGTCTATGTAGATGCATAGGAGATTGCAGAGGATTTCCTTGGGTACTTCATGAGGTAGCAGTAGAAAATATGCAGAAGTTCATCAAGGCCATCCAGGTTTGTGATAACTGGAAGTTCAGTCATGCCAGTCACCATAGCATTTGGCCTACAATGAAACTGATTTTATGAGGGTATGACACAGTATATGTCACATGCAAAACAAGTACCATTTTCATCTGAAAATAGCCCAGTCCTCACAATAATTGTTTTAAAGAGCAAGGCTAGCTAATGTTAAAGATCATTAAGAGAAATCCTGTTCTAAGTAGGAAGTGTGTGAAAAAGGATTTTTCCTCAAGAAATAAATTCTCCACAATGTCATAAATTGGATATTAACTTTGGTGTGTTATTAATTCAAAATAAATTTTCCCTCCTGTAAAAGCAATTCAACATGAGGGTTTATCCCTGAACTAGAGCATCAAAAATATAGAACTATTTGTTACTTTTTATTCAACCTAAAATATGAAGTCATACCACATTTTATTAGTCTGAAAACTGTTACAATGTGTTACCCCAGTCATTACTGGTGCAAGATATGTCATTACTGAATTCCTAAGGTGCATGTGTCAACATGAGGCCTTCTGCTAACACCCATATTAGAACAGGAATTAGCCACCAGTCTATTCCTCAAGGTAGCTAGCTCCTCATTTTTAGGCATTGCAGTATCCACCTCTCTCGCTGAAGTCACAGTCATTGCTACACAGTCTAAAACACAGGTACATGACACCACGTTGACCAGAGGACTAAAGAGCATACTCTGAATTTTTGGAAGCTGTCAGAAACTTTAATCTTAATACTATGCAGCAAGTAGAAAATCCTTAACTTGTTTGAACTGGTCCAGTTTGACTGGCTTAAAAAAAAAAAAAAAAAAAAGATCTTCAAATGTTGAATATATCAAATGCATATCTACATATGCATAAATACACAAAAGTTATATTAAATACTTATATGCGGATTTTTTTTTACTTGAATCTAAGTTTTCCCATGAGACAGAGACATATGGAAAATGCATAAATGTTAATTAAGGGATTTTTAACAGATGGTGTATTTATCATATCTTTTATTTTACATCTAAAGCAAGCCTGCAATTCATCTATAACCATTTCAGAACTCAAGTCCTGTAAGAAAATTTTCAACGTTGAGCTCCAAAAGTTGTAATATCATCAGTAGCCACCGGGAGGACACTGTTACCGAAAATGCCTAGGAAGAAACCTTTTTCTCTCAATAGTTCATTTTAATTGATTCCACGCATCAATAAAAAAGGCTTTTTCTGCCTGACTGTCTTGTATGGAATTATTTTCTAGGTCATTGCTTACTAATTGTCTACCTACAAACAAAATATTTTAAACGTCAAACATTATAAGGAAATTAAAGGTCACTGCATTTTTAGTGCCTCGGGGTTGGGCAGTGAAGGACTTGTCAAAGCTTCAGCAAGTTGCACTAAGCTGTGGCAGCAGTTTCACAGATTTTTCGCTCAACTTCCAGGTCAGCAAAAGTCCATTCAAACATAAAAATGAAGTTATAAAACTTTTTCTTTCATTGAGAATAAAAAAACAGCTCTTGGGAAGATGATGAGCTATTAAAAGTGGAGGCAAAGCAGGAGGACCCTTTGGGAAGGAAGAGCTGTGGGACAAATCACAGCTGAATGAATGGACTGTGTACCAGTGGACAGGAAGCTGGAACAACAACCTGAACTGCTGGCTGAAAGCCCCACATCTCTGCATGATGCCAAATGCCTGAATCTTCTGCAAGTCCCTGATACAGACACTCAGCCAATATAACCATTGCTTGTTTGGACTTGACTACAAATTCCCATCTGCTTTATTAAGCTGCTCTCATTTGATCTTTTGCCATGTACGTCTCTGCAATTTACAACAAATGGAAGACTTTCTATCTTGCCAATGTCAATGAACATTGCAATGGCTGGCAACTGGCAATTATTCTGATGAGCACATTCAGAAACCCAGCAGATGAGGCAAAACCGTTTGCAGTTTGACATTAACTCTAATAATACTCAAGAAAGAGCAATACAATGGTTATAGAAATCGTGCATTAGTGTTTTGATGATTCAGTAGTGCAATGGACTGAGTTAAAATTGCAGATATCTATAACTTGTCTGAGGGACTGTAGAATTTAAACCTCACAATCAATCAAGCCATCAGAACTGGAGAATTGGACAGTGCCTTATAATAACTCAGTAAACTGAAATGCACACGATTGGCAAGAATTTTAAATGAGTTGATTTGTACCTGCTACAGTCATTTATTTATGTTTGTTTTTTTATACCTCTATCTATTATATATCATGTGAATAGGGTCTACTGATATTTGGATTATCTGTAGAGTAGTCAAGTGAAAGATCTATATGCCCTTGCCATGTATGAAAAAGTAATACAAATCAACTACAGCTTGGAGGTGATCTCAGTAATGAACTTACAGCGAACTTTCATAAGAATTGCATGTTTTTTGATGAGACAAAGGGAAAGAAAAAAAATGGTTTTGTCTAATATCTAATAAGGCTTCTACTTAACTACTTAATTACTTAGTTAATCTACTACTTAGTTAATCTACTTAACTTCCTAAACAGGGAAAATAAAGTGGCAGAAGGTACTCTTCATGTCTTCATGTACATACAGGGTTCTTTTTTTTAAAAAAAAAAAAGTCTGTCTGTCTGTCTTCTGCCTTATAAACAACCATATAGGAAAAAATCTTACATCCTGGAATATAATAATATTTTTATTGAGATAACAATTTGTCTGAAATAAATACTTTCCCCCTACTCTCCACTGTCAATAACCTTTATAATAAATTGGCTTAATTGTTTAGTTTCATTTTCATCATATACATCCTATTTTATTTTTTTTCTATATTTCTGACTTGTATGTTATATTTTGAAAAGATAGAGCACTCCTGAAAGCAAACACATAACAGAGCTTAAAACAAGATAAAACTTATGTTGTATATTTAACTAATCCATTCTTCAAACAAATGTGCTGTAAACACACTGCTGGATGGCATTGCTACACCTGGTCTTTAAGAGAAGTTAAACATCTCTAGGACCTATAGGTAGAGCAGCCTGAAGGGAATCAGTTGTTTTGCCAGCAGCACATTAATGTTTTGAAATGGGTTTTATTAAGAACTAAAACTGTTGAAACATTTCACAATATTATCATTATGAACTAAATTGTTTGGAGCTGGTGATTAAGCTGACAGGGGAGTGGGGAGGAAGAGTCCAGTCATGCAGCTGTGAAATGATCTCAGATACATTTTCCCTCCCACAAATTTGATTAAAGCAATTTCAACTTTATCAAATGTTCATTTCATCAAGATTAATTTAGAAGGCTCAAAGTAATAGCAGTAACTAGTACAATGAAGTGCACCAGTTCAAATGAATATCTCCCAGCTTAGCCATCACCCTTCAGCACTGTAATAAATAATACAGGAAACACTAAAATAATGAACGAAGAAATATGGAGAAAAATACAGAGTAAAAGAATGAACTCCTCTGAGATTGTGAAATATGCAAAGATAGGAAGATAGACATTTCAGATAGGCATAGAAAGCTCATGTCAAACTGTAACACCTATTAACAATCTTAATATTGACTTAAAATACTTCTGCAGCTTAATTGCAAACTTATCTCTCAATCTCAAAGACCATGAAAAAAGAGACTGTGCAACAAAGAATCCTCATGACAGTTGAATAGGTGTTTTTTTGTTGTTGTTTGTTTGTTTTGTTTTGTTTTGTTTTTGATGATGGAACTGTTTCAGCTCCATCCAATGCAACTATCTGCTTCTGAAGTTCAAGCTGCCCCTTAAATCCTTGTGCTTTACCCCTCTTGCTTAGTTTCCTGTCTGGCTCCCTCTATAGATGCCAGAAACTCAAACAGGATTTCTCCTCTGGAGGTCCTCAGTTACACATAACTCCAATGCTAAAACATAATTTAACAAAGCAATACACACCATGTGCATCCTTCCTTTACATTTCTTTTACTGTCTCCTTCTGTGAAAATAATAAATAGATAAATAAATCTCAAAAATTCAAAGTTTAAAAAGTAAAATCTCACATGAGGCAAATGATTTTTCTAGAACATGAACTCTCAACAAGTCTGTAAAAAGAGTTTGTGACAGCTGTCGTAATGATTTTCAGTGCTTACAGATTGAAGTCTTTTTTACAACACTGTAAGAGTTGGAAGTTTTAAATGATATTTATAAGTGCTTCAGTCTTCATTCTACCACGACTTTTTGTGCAGAATCTCCTTCAGAAACTACCAGGACTCAAGTCCTTCCTTGCCAACAACTGCAGTTGCACTAAGTGGTGCCAGATTTTGAAAATTATTTGACGCTTTCAAATATTCTGAGCCAGACAAGTGATTGTTAGCTCTCCACATGGGCTGTCAGAGTGGAATATTAAACCAACCTGAGCATTTGTTTTTGGTACGCTCTTGTCAGAATTGATTTATGTGTGAAACTTCCCAACTCTCAGCCTGTATATTTAATACATATCTCCAGTGAAGTACTTTGAATGATCTGCTAAACAAACAGCCACAGGGACTTCTTTAGATTCAGAGAGAACAGCATGAATTCTCACTTCTGGAGAAACTGGCCTAAACCCCAGTGATCATTACCAGTATTTGTAAATATGCAAGCAAAGGACGCAGAGATCTTATTTCATGTCAGACATCAACTGTTCACCTTCAGGGGTCAGGAAAGAATATTCTGCCCAAGCGCAGCCTGGTGTAATTGTCCAGTCCTTTTATTACTTTTCTGGAAGTTAGCTCTTGACAGCTGCTGGCTGCAGAGGATGTGACCAGCCAAGTCAAGTATTTTGAAGTAACTTGAAAATGATATGATTTGTTTTCTAATTTCCTGTTTGAGTTTGGAGAGCTTCCTACAGGAAGTCAGAAATCACATTTTGGATGTAAAACTACACATTCTTACCAACACAAAGGCAACTTTATTAATGTTCATCAAGGAAAAAGAATGTTGAATTAGATGCCTAGGAAAACTTGCCAAAGATTTTTAAAAACTATCAATACAATATAGGAGATTTTTTACCCAGATTAGGCTGTGTGCCTATTTTGAGGACAGCCTGTTGTTATAGGAGATAATCTGTTTCAGTTTCATTCTGAAGGTTCAGATTAAATTAGTCTAAGTACATACTACATTCCCTCTTTTCTTGAGGAATTCCATATAATTTTTACTGAGCCTGATAATACTTGCAGCGTGGCTTTCTGACAACAGATGTGTTGTTAATGAAATGCATGTAAACTTTGCAGTCAATTTCTCTGTACATGTGCACTGCAAATTTGTTTCTGCCTTCCACTTACTCCATAGGCATACAGCATTGTCCTGGTCTACTGGACCCTACTTCATTCCTGACAAATGTTTAAGAAAGTGTTGCCAGTTCACACAAAAATCTATTTTACCAATATTTATGGGTGATTGATTAAGAAGAAAAAAAAAATTTTTTTCTTCACTGTTGTAATCTGATCCTTAAATCCATACTCTGGATAAATGACAGGAAAGCAAAAATGGCTGGTGTATATGACTAAAATGCATTAGTGTCATGCCTCTAGGATAAATCACGTCAGGCTCATGTTCCATTTTCCATTGAACATATGCAAAAATTGGGTTGATTTGTTGCTTTTAATACCATTCTTTGTGTTACTGTATTATCTTCTGGACACAAAGGAGACTGCATGTCATTGTTGTAGACATTGTGTAAATGTACTAAAAGTTACAGCATTTTCTGAAAATGTTGTAATGTAATAGCAAGGTAAATACAAAGTACAAGAATTATTATGTTTATCCAGCTTGGATTCTGAACCTACATGATTCTTCAGAGGCCACATAAGGAGTGTGTGGCAGAACCACAAATTAAAACAGATTTTCTGAGTCCTGTACAAAAGCCTTACTCACAAGGCCATCCTTTGATTTATGTTTTCTCTGTACTCATCATCAACAGTTGATGGCTTCTAACTACCAAAAGAGCATGCAATTTGCAAGTCACGATTTTCCTGACTGATGCTTATTTATGAAAGACAATGCCTACAAAAGGTCAGCCAAAAAATAAATAAGTAAAGCATGTGATGACAGAAATAATCGCTGGAGATAGAGAGCTCTGGCACTGAACAAAAATCCTACCAGTAAATCATCCCATTAATACACATGTTGTACTTTGATAACATTTCAGTGTGCAGGGATAAACTTATTCCAAAAAATAAATCATTCAAAAAATAATTAATTTAAATAAAAGGAGGAAGGAAACTAGATGTAAATTTAAATGTGTAGGATTTTGTATTTTTAAATAGTACATTCCCAGTCTAGAAAGCACCAGGTAAACAGGACTGTCTTCAACAACCAACAGATCACATCCTATGAAAAAGGTGGTAAATGGGTGAAGCCAGTATTAAAGGTTTCATTTGAACACTAAATAAGTAATATTTCACCCTATTCTGCAAAAGCATTGTGAGTTTCACTGTAGTGACTTTGTCCCCCAACCTGTAACTGGGGAGAGGACCCATCAGTCTCCAGCGCTGGTGTCCACATTTCTGGGACATTCTCTCAGCAGGTCCTTCCATCATCATAGTCCCTATGTGTTCATTGGGGCCTGCCAGGAAGATGCAAGCTGGATTTTATCCATTTCATCTCAGGCAACACAATCCAGGCAGGAACACAGAATTTTGGAGTTCCAATGGACAAGGTAGTGAGAGTAACAGCATAAGGAATTAGGGGAAAATAACAAAATACATTATTTACCTCCAGGTAAGCCCAACAAGAGCTTTAACTTCAAGTCAAAACAGTTTGCAAAGGCTCTCCTTTTTAGTGACACTTGATAGCAAGAGGATTTGCCAAGCTTTCAGCTCTTACACTCTACTTTTCTAGATTTCAGACATGTCTGATTTTAAACTGTTGAGATCTAAGTTTTTTATTTTACTCTTTCATAGTCAGGCAAGACATGCTAAAGTAAGTACTGGGTTGAATCTGACCAGGATTTTCCTTTAGTTCTATCTTTGGGCAAATACAACTAAAGATAGGCTAAAATGAGGGCAAAAATATGCAGGAATGAAGTCTGTGATGTTTTCACAATAGTACACTAGTACACTCAGTCTCATAAATATCCACTAGTCAGCAAGAGAGAGAAAAGCATTACAGAATGGTAACTAATGAGATGTTACTTCAGATGTCACAGTGCCGATGACCTCCTCCTTCTAATGCATTTTGCAAAGACTGATTGCTGCTTCAGAAAGAAGTCAGCATGGTGGGATTTCAAAACCCGGGACCTATCACTGAGATAAACCCAGTGCCAAAGAGCAGAAAGGCACTAGAGGTTTGTTCTGATAAGCTGTTTAGGGGAGATAATAACAAGACAGATGGCACCTTTCCAGGAAATGAAGAATATATAAGGCACGGTTTTGCACAAGAAAGTCAGTGAGTAGCAGACTGAGACAGAGAATGCTGCTATTTCTTTTCTATACACTCATCCTCTAGATTTGGTGTTTCTAACACCCTTTCCTTCTGTCATTTGTGCTTTTGCTTCATAGGTTTTTCTCATCATGCTCCATTCATACCCTTCTAGAACTTCTGATTTAACTAACAATTTAGTGCTTACATTAAGGACAATCAAATGCAAGCCTATGTGATCTCTCTTCCCTTTCTGAGACTTGACAATCTAGGATCAATTAACTAAAAAAGAAATATATAATTCCTTGGGTGAAAGCTGAAAAGACAAACAGACCCAAACAGCATATTGTCAAGGCAGCTGAGTCCAAAATGCTGACATTTCACAGCTTAGTTGCAGTTCCCAAATACTGGTTCTGTGGTGACTTACTGGGGTGTTCCAGTGGGAATCCCTTCTTTCCTTCCTTTTGTGACCTTAAGCAGTAGAAGTGCTCGTGCAAGTGAAGATGCTAGTACAACTACATCCACCAGCTGCTGCCACCATAACAATGGCAATTTTTCCACATACTTAACAGTGAGGAGTCATCCAAGTCCGTAGGTGTCCAGAGAGGAAAAGCAATGATTTAATCTTCTCTTTCCTTTTTTTTTTTTTTTTTTTTTTTTTTTACTTCTTATCATACATAAAATTCAGATGATAAACCTCATACCACCAGTAGGAGGTGTGGGTTACTCACACAGATACTAAGTCATGTCCATGTAGCATATAATGAAGAAGTCCTTTATGGTATTCTAACTGTACTTCATTCTTTATGTAAACACATGCAGTTGTAAAGGGGACAGTCTGCAGCAAGTCACAACAAATGGACAAAATATGTTGTTTCTTACAGGTTGCTCATACAGTTTATAAAACATTTCTGTTAGGATCTTTTACTTCAAACATTGTCAGTATGGTCTCATTCTAAGGCAGCAAGTATTGCCAGAACCAGGTCACTTAGCTTAGTCTTCATTTTATTTGTTTAATTTGAATGGGATGGAGGAAGCAAAGGAATCTCTTGCTAACTGAGCTGTGCCTGTAGGATCCTGGGTTTTAAAACTGTGCTGTTCCATTTTAGCTATTATCTGAGAGCTATGCTAAAGCTTAACATTTGGCTTTCAGGCACAATAAACTTCTGTTTCATTGGCTTAATGTGGAGAGCATGTTTTAAGTCTGCTATACCTCACATTTTCCTTCCTCTTTCCCTGAAATGTTTTTCCAACACTGAAATCCAAAGTCAATAGATTTATATGATTTCAAATTATTCTTAAAACCATAAGTCACAAAAATGAGATGTTCGAATTCATAATTATTTGATCATATGCTCAATCCCGATGTATTAACAGCTAATTCTGAAATCAAACTCTCATACAGCTTCAGTTTTTGGAGATTGTATAATGACAATCCTGAAGGCATGCCCATCCCGTTCATTTTCCAAAGCATTGAAATAAGAGTAAATAAATTAATAAATGAAAATCAATCTGTAAGTGAAATAAGAAAATAAAGAAATAAAAGTAATTAACAAATAAAAGCAAATAATATAGAAATACAAGTTAATGAAAATAAAGTGAAATTTATTAAAATACTGTTTTGTTATTATGCCACATGTTCAAATTCCTTGTGCAACTTTGTGGTCCTTTGCTGGATATGTTACAGTATGTCAATGCCCTTCTTGCACCGTGAAGCCCAAAATCAGGCACAACCCTCCAGGTGTGGTGTCATCCATACTCAGCACAGGGGAACAATCTCCTCCCTTGACGGGCTGGTAATGCCTTTCCTGATGGAGCCTAGGAAGTTGGTCTGCATTGTAGCAAGAGCACACATTGCTGGCTCACATTCAACTTGGTGTCTATCAGGACACACAGTCCTTTTATTCAGAGCTGATTTCCCATCATTTGGCATTCCAGCCTGTGTAGATGCACGGGGTTATTACTCCCTATGTACAGGACTTTGCATTTCCTGTTGATAAAATTAATGAGATTCCTGCTGGCTCTGTGCTCCAGGCTGTCAGGGCCCCCTGAAAGGCAGCACATTCTTCTTGTCTATCAATTGCGAGTCCATCCCTGCTTCCACCTCCCCCAGAGTTCTGTGCACCATCTGCCAGCTCGCTGAAGGTTGTGCTCTGCCCCTTCATCCGTGTGTTACACAAAGATGTTAAACAGGAGTAGACCCAGCATTGACCCCTGGAGCACACTCCTCGTGACTGGCCTTCAGCTGAGTTGGTGCCTTTGGAGCACAGCAGGCCAGCCAGCTTTCAGTCCACCTTACTCTCTACTAATCTAACCAGTACTTTGTCAGCTTCTCTATGCAGGATGTTATGGGAGACAGTGCTGAAAGCCTTTCCAAACTCAAGATAAACAACATCCGCTGCTCTCCCCTCAGCCACCAAGACAGTCATCTCATTATGGAAGGCAGACAGGCTGTTCAGACATGATTTCCCTTTCATAAATCTGTGCTGACTACTCCCAAACATATTCAATGTGTCATTGCAGTCATCTTGAGGTGGATAAGAACCCATACCTTTTGCTTATAACTGCAGCCGCAGATCCTGAGTTTCTTACTGGTATGATATGATATGCCAGTCTGCAGAGAAATATATTGTGAGAGGGAGTTTTGGAATTAAACTGGAATTTCATAATAAAGTGCTCAATGACTTAAAAGAAACCTGCTTTAGTTAACAGAGAAATTCACATTACATTTTCTATTCATACACCACCTAAGCAAGAGCTCATCCAAGAAAATCATATTGTCCTCATACCAGAAAAAAGTCTGCAAGTGCTGACATGCTGGTAACAGGCTGTCACACAACTTGTTCTGTCATGCTTCTTTTGAGTGTTATTTCAAAAAAAAAAAAAAAAAGTTCTGAAGTTCATTACAGAACTTCACTTGTATCTTCACTTGTATTGATGTAATGTGTTTATTATTTCCCCTTTTGCAGTGGAGCAAAAGAGGCAATTTCTGAACTACCATTTATACTCCCCGTCAATGTACTGCTGGTTTAACAAATGATGTCAAAAGTTGATTACTCTCCAATAATTTTGATTGTTTTAAATAAATATATTATTATGCAAAGTAAACCCTAGCACATAAGAACAGGATACTATAAAAAGTTAAGTAATATTGATATAAGAGGGGGAATTCAGCAGGCACGGTACATATGAAGCAAAAGACTTTTCCCTAGAAATAAAGAATACTTTTAAGACCAGCTCTTCACATAAAGTCACTGAAGAGATATTTAAATATTAAAACTATATAATTTAAATAACATATAATGAGATCTTCAGACATGAACCCCTCTTCTAATTATTGGTAAGACAACCAAGAAATCAAGTTCGGTAAGTATCAGAAACACTGTCAAATACTACAGAATCTTATAAATGAATTTACTCCAACATTGTTCCTAAATAAATAATACATCTAAAAGCATGTTTTTTTCATTATGTTCAAAATTTTCTTCCATTTCAAAGGCTAACAATTCTGTTCTGCCTAAAATCACACCTATAACCTGTCCAGTTTTGTATACACAGGTTTCTTTCTGCATCCTCACTTGCACAATTTTTACTGTGTTTGTTCTATGTGTGAGAAAAAAGGCAGATCATCAAAAACTACATTAAAAGAGTTCCTCTCATCATTTTTATTGATTTTAGATGTCATAGAGTAGAACAGACTCTAGAGAGTCTGATCAAGGCCTGACCTAGAAAGCAATTGCTCCCTGTCTTGAAAAAAGTCCACCCAGCAAAAATGACAAAATGCCAACAGGCTCAAACAAACAAACAAACAAACAAAAAATGAACAGAACTGAAACTCTTCAGTTTGTCATTTTGATTCCAAATCAAATCTGAAAATCTTGCATTTAGAGTAGACTGTGGGTGAACTGCTGAGGAGTGAAGAGCCAGGCAGCCAAACAGTTAGAAACAAGACAGAAAGAGACTTAATATTCTTTGAAATCTGCATCAGTGTTGGCAACTTTATGTGAGGTGTCTCACCTTTGGTGTGCCAGCATTCTGTGGTAGAAAAAGACTTGTGGAAAATTCCCTCTAATTCTAAAGCCAGTGACTGTGACTGTACTCATGTCTGCTCTTTTTCCCTAATGTATACTGCTTGCAGAAAGGTTTAGAACAGATACTAAGAAAATACAGAAAAACTACAACAAAGCCAACAAAGCTGTAAAACTTTCTAAAGCAAAACCAGAATTTGTTAAAAAGAGACTAATTTTATTCTGCTGATTCTCTCTGTAAAAAGGTAATACTTCTAGAGTTGGAAATGGAAATCAAAACTTTGAAAAGTTACATTGGTGTTTGTATGGATATATCCTCTTAGAGGCTTTCAAGACAGCTAGACAGGTCCAGAACTGACCTGAGGTAGTGCTGGTGAAAGGGATGCTCTGAACAGGAGGTTGGACTAAGGATCTCCAGAAAAGGATTTCTTCCAAGCAACAGATCCCAACTCTGCCTTATTTTCACCTTGGAAAAAACAGTGTTGGAAAGGGAATCACAGGTTTAAACATCTCTGAGTGGTTCTAGAAGACTATATCATGAGCTAATATCCTCTGAATACTAAGGCAACAGCTGCACTAAAATTAGTGAACTATGTTACTGAACCCTAGCTACAAATATAAAAGAAAACAGAATATAAATTCAAACTGATTTATACTAATTTTTATTTTATGTAATACAAAATGAAACTGATTTCAAAGTTCATTTTGAGTAGAATATAAAATTATGATATATTTCCTTTTGATGCCAACAGTGCCTATCATTTTCAATTTAATGCATACTTTTAAAAGAAGTGTAAGGAAAATTTTGGACTTTCCCATTTTAATCTGAGAACATTTATTCAAAGCTAAGTTTGTCACAGCTACAAAGAAATCAACCAGTGTTTGAATTTTATTATTTATCTGCTCTAAAATCTTCCATGGCATATGACAGGGCTGTCTGAGAGGAAAAAGGGGCTGTACAGGCCAGATAAAGTAACATGGTACAAGGATACAGATCATTATCTCAACCTTTCTAAATTGAATCCTGCTAACACTTGGCATGCAAGCTGAAAAAACAAAGACCTGACTGCCAATATTTGCTAGTCATTTGAATTCACTAAATCCCTTGTGTGTTAGGGAAAATACAGAACAAATTTAAAGTGCACATTTAAATACACAAACTTTCAAGACCAAAGGGTGAATTCAAACAACTTTCTGGTGTTGTGCAGTACCACACTACAAAAAAGAGTTCAAACGCTATATCTGTATTTCCATGTAATTCGTAATGTAAATGGACTCAACGTGTAAAAGAATATAAGACTTGATAAGAAATACAGGTCTTTTAGCTGTCCAAAATGACAGTGCTTTGCTTAGTGCTTCCTCCCTCATCATTTCTACTGTGAATGACTAAACTGCATGAAAACTTTGAAAAGCTAAACTCCTGAAACTTCTGACATATTTGCCTTGGTCAGACTTGACCAGTTCCCCCACATAAATCATGACAGCTGATAAGAAATGTTCTCAGTCATACCTATGCTTTCTGCACCTACAGAATCCATTAGCTATATATACCGTCTTCCCCATCCACGCATCACTATCTGCCAACAGCTGTATTTACTTTCCCAGTTGTAGGAAGGACAATTTGCTTGCTTACCCAGGCACATGAAAGTGCACAAATAACTGTGCTTTGTACCTAGCTTGATGTGATCAAACATAATCATTTCATGGAAGGCTTTAGCTTGAATGTCATCTAAACTCCTTCCTCTGTCCCTCTGAAGGCTAACTTCAAAGTCTAGACTGGGTTGCTTAAGACCCAGTTCTGGCAAGTGTCAAAAATCCCCAAGGATGGAGATTTCACCAGCTGCTTTGTGCACCTGCTCCAATTCATGCTGCTCCAATTTGTGCTGCTCCCCATTTAGTGGTAGAGTCTTCCCTGCCCACACAGAACCAGGCTGTAACAAAGATATGTCCACTAGCTTGCAAACTTCTCTCACACTATCATTTCCCAGTTCTGATGGAATATAATGTCCCAGAAGTGTAGAAGAAACAGCAGCTTCTGAGAAAGGGAAAGGAAAAGCTGGGAATGTATACGTGGGAACCATGACCCCTCTCATGAAGACAAAGTGCAGATGTTAGTCTGTGCTGTAGGAGTAGTCCAACTGGAAACCATCAAGAATTCGTATGTGATAAAACTGATGGTTCCAGCAGGAACATGTCCATGTGATCCAGCAGAGTGTAGAAGCAGACATCCAAACAGTAAATCCCAGGAAAATATGATCTCATTATCTCTGCTGAAGGGCAACATTTGTGCAGAGCTATGCACAAACTCACATAACGCTATCTCCTTTGGCACCTTTGCCGGTCTGGCAGCCTGATGCTGCACAACCAAATATATCTACCTGCAGGGTGAAAAGGGTTTCTTTGCCTTCTGTAAAGTGGGCATTCACCATAAAGCTATCTAAAGACAACACAGTGTATACTCTGCCGTTTTAATAAAAACAAAGGCAAAAAAATAGAGGAAAATCTTGCATTGAATGTCTCAGGATAACAATGAATTAGATGCAGATTACTCCAGTTACTGTAAGACATATTTCAATCTCGCCTATAAACTACTTCATTTAAAACCAATTTTTTCTCCCCAGTCAGTCTTTATGCTAGCATCAAGTATGATCAGAGCTTACATGCAAAATAGACATTACTTGGCAGGTTTATTTACTGCTGCAGAGCAAAATGAGTGGACAGATGAGATGTAATCAAATGAGTGGGAGCCCAGAATAGAATAGAGCTCAGCATCTTGGATCATTCCATAAGACTGAACTGCTTAAAACTACGTGTTCCATCAGAAGAGAACACAGAAGACAATAAAACTCAGATGATAAAGGAGACAGTTCAAATGAAACACCAAGTGAACAGAGGACATCAGAATAAGCAGACAGGACCACTGTAAGGACCAAGGAGAAAAGCACCTGGGCTCTAAACCCTTGACCATCACCCCAAGAGCCACGGGTGTTCTCCTGATATACTCCAGGTCCTCACTGGTGGCACCACTGATGGCCTCATGAAAGATCAGCAGAGGTTAATAGTCTGAGGGCTGGAAAGGCCTCAGGAGTCTCTCCACAACTTCTGGAATGGGAGCACCTCACAAACAGCAAAGTTCTCCAGGTGACACATCAGGTTGGCAGATAGAGGCCTCCCATCCCCCTCAGTAAAGGGTATCCCTTTATTTTCATTCACCCCCTACTCCTGGTGCTGCTGCATGGCTGCATGGCATAGGCAGCTGCCACAGGCAGGAAGACAGGGTTGGAAAAACATTTGTTGGCTCCTAGAAGTTGGTGTCAGCTCACCCAAAGAGCAAAATGGGTGGAAAATACTGATTCCAGACAAATCTGGACAGACAGAATGAAATGTAGTGGCAGAGTGATCTTCCCCAGAGTAGCAGCAACAACAGTTACTTGGCTGCAGCAAGCATGGACACTGAATATCTATCAGATTTGTTGATTCTGTAGAGCTGGTAACACAGAACACTAAACCTAACCAACCTTAATGTACAGGCTGCTGACGAATACCAACAGCAGCAAGTTCACACTTGAGATCAGTACAAAACAGCAGGCCTATAGCAAAATCTGGTTTCAGAATACTGGCCAGCATTCTTGGTAAACAGATGAGAGGGGTTTCTCACAATCCATCCCTCCAAATTAATGTCTGCTAACCATGCCACCAACATAAATGCAAAGTTATTACAGCAATCTCCTAAAAACTGGCTTTGAAGGTGTCTTGGCTTCTCATGTACAACCATAAGGAAAAGCTGTAAAAAAAATCTTCTCAGATATTTTATTATTTATTTTTTTCACTTCTGGTGTTTCTTTGCAGTATATAAGAAATTACAAAAAAACAAAAATATATCGCAAATTGAAAGCACACAGGCCCCACTGATCTCTTGATAAGAACCTGAGAATGTGAAACTGAGAGAGATGGTTTTGAATGTGTCAGCATATGAATGGTTAGCACAAAAATGGAAGAAGCAGCATGCTGTGTAGAAAAGTAGTGCCAAACATGGACTCTGGGGACCAGATCTGTAACAACTGTCTGTGACCAAAGAGATTCTGAAGAGCTTATTTTGAGAAATGCACCCGATTCATGTGCTATGTAACACATGCTTGCCTAAATCTCCTACCAAAAGAGAAGAGAACCATTCTCCTTTACTTCAAGAAGCTAAGGTAAATTATTATAGAGGCAGTCTTCAGAGAGTAACAGAGCATCTTAAACAGATCAGCTTGAGGTTTATGTTGTAGATGACACAATTCTGTGCAGAGTATGTCTCATTATTTCATAGACAGATCAAAATGTTCATATAACTAGTGTTATATCAGACAGAGTTTGGAAAAGACAATGAGGAAATAAGAAGGAGAAAAGTGTCATTTAATAATATTTTTTACTTAAATATAAAAGACATGATGAACCTTAAAATAAATAAACATGGTTATTGACTTCAAATGCCAAGACTTCGACTTTTAGCTACCTTTGGTATACTTTTTAAGCATATAATTGTTTTTTTTTCCAATACATATGCAAACACATATTTAGCCCTTCCTGCCTTGCCTTGTCTTGCCTTTGCCTTTGCCTTGCCTTGCCTTGCCTTGCCTTGCCTTGCCAGAAGAGAAGAGAAGAGAAGAGAAGAGAAGAGAAGAGAAGAGAAGAGAAGAGAAGAGAAGAGAAGAGAAGAGAAGAGAAGAGAAGAGAAGAGAAGAGAAGAGAAGAGAAGAGAAGAGAAGAGAAGAGAAGAGAAGAGAAGAGAAGAGAAGAGAAGAGAAGAGAAGAGAAGAGAAGAGAAGAGAAGAGAAGAGAAGAGAAGAGAAGAGAAGAGAAGAGAAGAGAAGAGAAGAGAAGAGAAGAGAAGAGAAGAGAAGAGAAGAGAAGAGAAGAGAAGAGAAGAGAAGAGAAGAGAAGAGAAGAGAAGAGAAGAGAAAATTCAGTTTTACTTTGTCTAAGCCAATACAGCTAACAATGTTGCTCTTCTTCCACAAGTCAATGGTCATTTTTGATATTTCTGCTTGTGAAAGACTCCAGTGCTGATTTCCTATTAAGAGCAAAACAGAGCTCTGAAAGTATTATTGAAAAAAAAAAAAAAAATCAGATAGAACAGACATTAGAAACTAGAGAAGCCATTAAAAACTGGAGAAGCAAATCCAGACTAAAATCTGATGTAGACTACATTTCTTCATTATCAAAAATAGTGGAAATAGACATCATGTGTACATTTGTTCTCTCCCTCTGTGGGAATAGGAGAAATGGCCATGGTCTTTGCTTGCCAAATGAAGGTTAATGGTCTGATGACTTGCTTTTTTTCCTCAGTCTATGAGTTAACATCATTGAAAACTATGATCTTGCAAAGTAAAAGGGCTGCATCAAATATTCAGCTTATATAGTTCAGAACAGATGGGCTGAACACTGAAAAAGCCTTACCAGAACTTTATGAAATAACATATTCTTGTTTTGATGGAGGTCTCTTGGCCAAACTAGGCAGTCCTGGGGAAAGAAGATCAGAAGATAAACAAATTATCAACAATTGAACTGAAGATTCTCATGCTGAAGTCCGGATAAGCAACATTTTGCTCTCTGAAGACCTAATACCAACTCACTTCCTCAATACCACAGAGATGTGATTTTTGCAAGTAAGTTTTTAAGTAATTACACCTACTGTCTTAATATTACACCTACTGTCTTAGAACCCTACTACCTAGGAATCAGAGCAAGAATTTCAGGGATTTCTGATGTTAGTGTGTAAGTACTAATATGAATTAAAATTATACCATCCTTCAGCCCCAATCAAATGAATAGTCAGAAAACCTGTTTAGTTCATCATTTTTTCTCTCAACAGAAAATTAAAAAAAAAAAAAAAAAAAGAGGTTGAATAAAATACAGAATGCTTGGTATTTCACTGTTGGTATTTTCCAGTTTTTTAGTGAAATTGCTCAAATTTTCACCCTCAAGGGCAGTAATAAAACAGTAATAAAAATTTACAATTTGTGGAAATGAAGGAGAGATCTCCTCAAGGTAGAACCTGAAGACGCCTTGTTTTAAAAACAAGATGAATATTCAGGTTGTCAGTGTTATCTGTGATCTGGAGAGCTGACCCCAAGTGGTGACAGGTCTTGTCCCCAGCACTACTAACTAGAATGGCAGCACACCACATCTACTTGCATTGACAAAAACAAGCAGAAGCTTAGAAAGGAGTCACAAGATATTAAACATTTCAGGTCTCATCTTTTTCCTTTTATTATTAAAAGGAAATCTATTTTTATTTATTCCTATTATTATAAAAGATACAGAACTCAAGCAGTCTGGCTTCCTCATTTAAAGTAAATGACATTATATTCCCTTAACATTTTAATAGTTTTTACCTAAGTTGCTATGCATCCTTATTGACCAAATTCAAAACCAAAACCAAATAAACAAAACAAACAAACACAAACACACACACACAAAACCCTTTTTATTGCCTCTTACAGAAAATAAATAAATAAATACATGTAGATAAATAGACTTAAGGCTGAATGTTCAATTGCTTTTGTGCAGTGGGTACACATTTTATTTATACAACTGATATCATGCCTGATCAGTTTGCTTCAGTGCTATCCTGCAAAAATATATCAAACCTGATACAAATAGTCTGTAGTTGTCTAATGGTATTCAAAAGGTTTCCTAAAATTATATCAAAGCTGATTTATCCTGGTATTTTGGAATTCCCCAACTATGGCATTCTGGGAAGAAGCAATGCTTGGCTTAGCTAGTGTTATACTCCTGCCATTCAAAAGACCATTTTCCTCATAAATGAAAGAAATGCCATACCTAATTTTATTCTATTAATATCTTGATACGGAAGACTCAGTCTGTGATTTTTCAAGACAACAAAGAATCTGTTGCTCTTAAGCACCAAATCTCAAAACTAAAGTTAAGCCCTACTAAGTATACACATCAAGATGTTGCGTGCAAGCCTGGAATAAAAACATCAGTTTTGGAAAACAAATTGCTGCTTTAGAAACATTTTCAAACTCATTGCTGTGCTCTTTTTTTTTTTTTTTTTTTTTTTTTTTTTTTTTTTGACATCTTATTAACAGCAGTTTCACTACAAAAGAGTAGATCTCTTAGAAAATTAAATAGGGCATAAAGATTGATGAGTCTTTTTTGTAAGATGTGACTTTGTGGCTACACTATGAATTTGCTTTACCTTCTGTTGAAGATCAATTCTCCCATAGGTCAATACAAAAGATTTCTGCTACAAGGGTTTTAAGAGGCTACTTTAGGTCTCAGACAAAATAAATCATAAATCAAGAAGTCTATCTGTCACTGCTTCCAAAATGAAGCTAATTCTACCAGCCAAAAATGATAAATAGAAGCACTTGAGGTTAAATTTGTTAAACAGTCTCTGGCCTTTGCAATCATTTTCAGCGCTTTTAAAATTATTCTGACCTTAAATCAATGGACAGTCTCATGTTGTCTTCTCCCCTGCTGTTTTCTTTTAAAGTGATCTTTTATTTACTTCTGAACATTGCCATGATACTTTCAGCTCCCCTTACAAAGGGTAACACAATGCTTTATGTGTATTCTCTTGAGTTGTCTTTCTGTTTGTATGGTACCAGTGCTATTGAGACATGTCCACGTGAGCTTGAATAATACCAAGAATACAGCCACAGAAATCAGACTAAAACGAACTATAGCTCTTACATTCTTTCTCTGATCCAGTGGTAAAAATAAAACTGTAGAAGAAATAAGAGAAATATATAGGTAATGACTGGTAAGAGGAATGGACTGCATAAAAAAAAAAAATTACAGAAATGGGTTGCAAGCTAGATTTGAGTGCAGAGGACAATGGGTGATAATAGTAATTATTCATTATGACAAATTCAGAATGGGACACTACAAATAATGTGTTTGATCATCTATAATAAAAATACAAGGGACTTCTTTTATGCTTCACCCTTAACATTGGGATATTTTCACCGATGATTTCATAAAAGA
This sequence comes from Aythya marila, assembly GCF_965140915.1. NCBI lineage: Eukaryota > Metazoa > Chordata > Aves > Anseriformes > Anatidae > Aythya > Aythya marila. The sequence continues at coordinate 85,312,078 of NC_139043.1, forward strand.
CTTGGAATACGAGAGGTTGTGCCATCCATGCACAATCTGTAATTCAGGATGAAAGAAATCCATCCAAACGAACAAATTTCTGCTTCTTGACAGTATTACTTGCTCATAAGTTCTCTTACTGTTCTCTTTTGATATGTCAACATATTTTGATTTGTTTTAATCAAAGTAACAATTTCCTTGAAAGCAATTAGATTTACTTTTTTTTTTTTTCTTTTTTCCCAGTAAATCTGTGCTGTTCTCAGTCTTTTCTTTCTCTGAAATTATATCACCCAGCTTCTTTCAACATCACCCAAGGTAGCACTTCCAAAAACCTTTGGGAATTTTCATCCTTCCCCACCTTAAAGAAAGGAGGTATAAAAATGTCTTTTCTGGCACTGCAGCTGCTCAAGGTCCTGTTAATTAGTGAAAAAAAAAAAAAAAAAAAAAAAAAAAAAAAAAGGTTTTATTTAAGAGGACGAGAGTGTTTGAGGAGCACAAGTGCCTACTGTTGATATAGTCGGTATCACACGTTGCAGGATGCACTTACTCTCCTAGAGAGATACAAAGACCCACTGCTGAAGGCAGACATACATGCCATTCCCAAACCTTCTGGCTTACCAGGAACAAAAGTTGGCCAGAAAGCATTCATCTTCCAAAGCATGTCATTGATTGTGTTAGTACAGCACATTTCTGTACTGAAATGTCCCATACTGCTGACTTTGTCGGAATTTTTATCTAACCTCAACTGCAAGTTACAGCTGACTGCAATATAGCAGAGTCCCTAGCAGCTGACGACAGCAGCTGATGACAGCACAAGATCCCCTGCCTCCTCAGAAAGCAAGTCCACTTGTGGCAGAACTGCCTTTGTTTTATTCCTCTACTACAGTTTTTTACCTGAGATAAACTGGGCAGCCTGTCTCAGGGTTTTGGGTTAGAAACTGGCTGGATAGCCGGGCCCAAAGAGTCGTGGTGAATGGAGCCAAGTCCAGTTGGAGGCCAGTCACTAGTGGCGTCCCCCAGGGCTCGGTGCTGGGGCCGGTCCTCTTTAATATCTTCATCGATGATCTGGACGAGGGCATCGAGTGCACCCTCAGTAAGTTCGCAGATGACACCAAGTTAGGTGCGTGTGTCGATCTGCTCGAGGGTAGGAAAGCTCTGCAGGAGGATCTGGATAGGCTGCACCGATGGGCTGAGGTCAACTGCATGAAGTTTAACAAGGCCAAGTGCCGGGTCCTGCACCTGGGGTGCAATAACCCCAAGCAGAGCTACAGGCTGGGAGAGGAATGGTTGGAAAGCTGCCAGGCAGAGAAGGACCTGGGAGTGATGGTGGACAGTCGGCTGAATATGAGCCAGCAGTGTGCTCAGGTGGCCAAGAAGGCCAACGGCATCCTGGCTTGTATTAGGAACAGCGTGACCAGCAGGGCTAGGGAGGTGATCGTCCCCCTGTACTCAGCTCTGGTGAGGCCGCACCTCGAGTACTGTGTTCAGTTTTGGGCCCCTCGCTACAAGAAGGACATCGAGGTGCTTGAGCGGGTGCAGAGAAGGGCGACGAAGCTGGTGAGGGGCCTGGAGAACAAGTCCTACGAGGAGCGGCTGAGGGAGCTGGGCTTGTTCAGCCTGGAGAAGAGGAGGCTCAGGGGCGACCTTATCGCTCTTTTTAGGTACCTCATGGGAGGCTGTAGCGAGGTGGGGGTTGGCCTGTTCTCCCACGTGCCTGGTGACAGGACGAGGGGGAATGGATTTAAGTTGAGCCAGGGGAGTTTTAGGCTAGATGTTAGGAAGAACTTCTTCACTGAAAGGGTTGTGAGGCATTGGAACAGGCTGCCCAGGGAAGTGGTGGAGTCACCATCCTTGGAAGTCTTCAAAAGACGTTTAGATGTAGAGCTTAGGGATATGGTTTAGTGGAGGGCTGTTAGCGTTAGGTTGGAGGTTGGACTCGATGACCTTGAGGTCTCTTCCAACCTAGAAAATTCTGTGATTCTGTGAGGGAAGTCACTGTGTTTACTCTGAAAGGTGTGAGAAATGAATCACAGGCAGTTTGTGGCTCGTTTAGATCAAGAGTTCCCTCTCAACCCCAGCATGCAGCAAGGAGACAAAATCTGAGAATAAAAAATAAATACACTGAAAATTAATACTCATGACTCTTCAGATACATTACTCCCACTGTAATGATCCTTCACATCCTTTCTTGAAAAAAGGCTCTTGTACATGTCTTAGGTAGATTACAGCAACAGAAATCTGTGTAAACTACATTGATCATTGAGTACTTATTTGCTGTCTTGCCAGGGCTTGATTTTTCTTTGCTCCTGGGTGATGATAAGAACAGGAAAAAGAGGATGCAGACTTATTTTCTGTCATCTTGCACATGACCAGTGCTGGAGATGTGTATTATGTACATACATTCCTGATTTCCCTTGACAGAATTTTTTTTAACATGGAATTAAATAAATTCAAATGATGACAGCTATCTACATCATATTCTCTAGGAGGTCACTAGTATCAGTGCTAGAGAAAATATTTTTCTCTTTTTTCTCTTCTCTGAACAGCCTATGAGGAAAGGAAAAAAGGGCATACTCTCTGTAGAAGGCAACCCAAAACATGCAGAGATTCTCTGGTATAAGCTCAGAGACATGGTATCAATCCATTAAGACATGAAGAAAGCATTTATCCTAAAAGAAAATTGATTTTATTGCAATCATCCCTGAAATATACAGCAAGAGATAAGAAAGAGTTCTTCCGCTGCTGACTCCTCTCTCTTTCAGCCGTATCTATATGCTTCTCTACACTTTATTGCAACAGTAATACCAGAGATATTCTATGAGAAAAAGGGAAAGAATGCCAGCCTAGATGATATCATTGTGAATATTGTCATGAAACACAAAAATGAACGGAAATTATGAGATATTTTCAGGAAGCACAATCACCACTAGAAGTAGGTACATTCAAATCCAAACATTGAAATGCAGCTGGATACCTCCTGGAATGAAGAAGACAGCCACAAGTATGTGCAGAAGAGACAGAGGTTATCGCTGGAATAAATGAATCTGCAAAAGAAAAGTGTGTATGCAAAAGTGCAAGCACAAAGAAACAAGAGAGACAGAAGGAAATACAAGAAAATGGAAAGAGAAAACAGTTAAATCTTTTCAAAGATTCAGCATGGTTACATTATAGAAAAAGACCTTTTTATTCTGGCTTTTTAATATAAGTAACACCTACAGTTGACACTAAAGTATTATACAAGTATTATGAGGCAAGGAGGTGGTTTGTGCAACCTGACAATGGAGGAAAGGCACCAAACTAGATAAAATGTTGTATCAAAATGTGCATAATACTATGATATATTCGAAACACCTTGATTTACAGTGGGTCACATTTATACTTAGAGCTATGCAGAACCTTAAAACTGGTTGGTTAGCAAGAGTTATATATTTGTGAAGATTTTATGTATTTCAATGAGAAAATCATTTTAAGCAACTGTGTTGTCCTAAGTAACCGTAATTCATGAGTAAGAATATCACAAAAATTCTTTGGCAAAATGAAATATACATCCTAACAGCAATTTATTTGCTATGTCATCACATATGATAAAACATGAGTTGGCATGCTGTACGTACAAGGTGATGATAAATTGTGTGAAAGAGTTGTGAAACAGTTCATTTGACCATTTAGCCATCACCATGTCATAAATACAAGAATTTACAAAGTCCCTCGCTGACAGGAGTATATGCATTCAAAATCTGTGAGTCCTTTAATTGGAAGTAAAGTGTCATAGTTTAGCCCTGGTAGGCACCAGACAGCTTCTTACTCACTTCCCATCCTACTGATGGGAAAGAGAATCAGAAAAGCAAAAGTAAGAAAACTCATGGGTTGAGATAAAGACAGTTTAATAAATGGAGAAAAAAAAAAATAAAATGATGCAAAAGCAATCACTTGTCACCAGCTCGCTGATACCCATCCAGTCTCTGCGCAAGGCCCCCTTGGAGGCCTCCTTTCCCCCTACACACACACACATTTTATTGCTGAGTGTGGTGGTTGGCGTTATACCACGTGGAGCATCCCCTCTGTGGTCAGTTGGAATCAGCTGTCCTGGCTGTGTCCCCTCCCAACCTCTTGCCTATGGCAACTTACTTGCTAGAGACAGCAGCATGAGAAACAGAGAAAGCTTTGATGTGGTGAAAGCTCTGTTCAGCAATTGCTAAAATATCTGTCTGTTATCAACAGTTTTGGGCATAAATCCAAAATACAGCACAATATGGGGCTGCTACAAAGAAAATCCACTCCATCTCAGCCAGATCCAATGCAATCTCCACCCTTTGTTCCATGTCATTTACATCATGCTCAGGTCCCACACTACTCAATGCATCTTCATTAACAACCCTCACCCCTTTCCTATCCTTTACCATACATGTACATATATACTATAGTACACTCTACTATATATACTATACTTGTATGTATGTACAAGTGTTAGTCCTTCAGTCTATAGACCAACCCTGTAAATTCCACTGTTAGCCTCCACTGTGCATCAGACTTTGACATTACCCATGTGGGACTATTAAAGGGTGAACAAATCATGTTATCACTCCCTGGCTCTCCAGTCAACAAATCAGCTCCTGGTTGGGGCCCAGGGAATCTCAGCTGGTGCAATATTGCTGTCATGGTAGCATTTGACACCTGCTGCCCTTCAAACCACAGCAGGTAATCTATGCCAAGGCTGCGGTGAGGCTGGACACAACAAGTTGCTTTTGCCACTTGTTTTGCCACATGTACACCTATCAGGATGTCACAGAGAATGGCCTCATCTTCAATCATCTTAAAAATCAAACAGACAAAAGGGAGAAATAAAGCAATTCTGAAGAATACTTCTGCCCATTTTATAGATGAAAAACTGGTATCTCATTAGAAATATCTGATGATAAACTGAATATCACAATAGAAATTTTAGGCAGATCCAGGAACTAAAAACTTGAATCTGAATTCGGTAATGTGCACTTGTAAAATTATGACATCTTTTCAAATGCTAAAGCAGACTCAACTTGTTGTGGTTTGTTACCTGTTTTCAGTTACAAACCTCTAAGTAAACAAACTAAATCAGAACCAGTGTGTTCACTGAATATAGGGTTTTGTGGTGGTTTTGTGGTGTTTTATTTGTTTGTTTAATTTTGTTTTTCATATAAAGAGCATTTCTAACTCCAACTAAAAGCATTGCAAAGTCATAAGTATATTTTAATGATGTTCTATATCTCTCTCCTAGAATAAAGGAAAAGTAAATTTAAGGTCACCAGCAGCTGATAGTAAGTCCATGTTGAACCTTATTCTGTGTCATGCAGCTTATGGTCCAGATATCTCATTGTTTTTAGATATAACATATTATAGCTTTAGTAACAAGCTGATAAGTCTTCCAAATACACACTTACTTCTCTGTATGTACATGGTTTGGATATCTGGCTTATTTCTACTTCTTGTATAAGCTCCCCTCCCAGTTTGATGTTCTTGGTTACAGATCCAGATGGTCAAGCTGTCCCATGAGAGCGCTGGTTCTTAAGATCTTTCACCTTTGGGGATGCCTGTGGACAGAATCACTTCCAGGGTCATACAATACTTCTACAGATGCCACAATCTTCTTTCTTACTGCACTGGGCTACAGTCTTAGAGAAAGCACTCACATGCAGAGACCAAAGCAATGTGAGACCAAAGCAATATCATGACCCCTCAAGGCTCCTCTGCTATACAGAACCTTATGTGGACTGCACAGGGAAGAAATAAATAAATTCTCACAACCATTGCATTCCTCATGTCATCAACAGCAATTGGCCTCATACAGTCTCAGCTTTATCTCAGTGCCACTGCATGATGGACGGTGTAGAATCTCAGAGTTGTGGTGGAACAAGAAATAGTTCTCAAAATGGTAACAAACTTAAAAAAATCTATCAGAATGATACTGGGCATAGCACATGTTCTAAATGCACTACAGAAAGTCATCAATCTACACCAACAAGAACGTGAATGCCTTAGCCATCTATTGATATGTACTTTGTACTTGAAACTTTCAGAGATATCTACTGCACTTCAACATTACAACAATTAACTATCATCAAGATCATCATTAACTACCATCATTTAGATGCATTAGAAATTTAAGTGATCATCTGAAAGTCATGATTACTTGGATCTCTCTCTAATTCAAAGCTGAATACCCTGCAGTGCTATATAGCCTAAAAAATATATATATTCAAAAAATAGCAATGTAATCATTCTTTGCTGAAGTCCAAAATTAAGAATAAAAAAATAAAAATAAAATTTGGATTATTATGCCAGCTGGCACATATGCTTTGTCTTATTGAAGCCTATGTGCACCTTTTTTTGCAGCCTGACTCACAGTAAGTCAACCAGTTTGGTTTTTAATTTAGCTCTGTTGAGGATGAACTTGCACAGATGTACTGAATTGCAGAAGTGCATGCCATATCTTGAACACATTCTTTTAAGAGATTAATCTGTCTTTGGCCCAAACAAAGCAGGAACACAAAACAAATGTTGTCACATACCAACACTCAAGCTGTTGCAGAAAACCTTTTAATGGAAAAATACTGCTGAACTTCAACATAAAGTTTTGTTAAGAAACAAGTGTGACACAAAAACTACATAGCAGTTTTGCAAGTGATCACTTTTTAATGCAAACATCAGGGAAAGGGAAATGGCTCTACCAGATCAATTGCAGCAGAGGTTCATGAAATGTCATCATCATGTTGTCCCCCCCACCACTAAGTGCAATACTGAACATTTCAGAAAGCGCTAAGTGTTAGGACAACAAAGTGCAGACCATATAGCATCATACAATGCTGCAAACTTAGGCAGCATCAAAACCACTTAAAGATCCCTGTTGTGCAAACTGTGAGTAACCTGGCTCTACAGGACTCTCTCTTCATTTGCAGGTTTCCTTTGGGAACATCTTCTCATTGTCTGAAGCTCAAGACAGAAGTTCTGGGGGAAACTACTCTCCAAATAAGAGAGCTGTGAGCACTCAAGCTGTTGAGTAGTCCTCATGACATAATTCTGTTTGGTGACATCCATAAACCAAGCACAATTGATACAATCCTCTCACAACACCTCAAAGATGGTTCAAAGAATGTCACTGCCCTATCACAAAGGAAAGTCAGTCCTGAGGATCATCTCATTGGAAAGTACTGGAAACAGCTGCTGATCTTCTAGCAAGTTAGCATAAAATGAATTAAAAAAAAAAAAAAAAAGTTAATGGAGTCCAATCAATCATCTAAGCAATAAAGTTAAAAGTAGATTAGAAATGAATATCCTTAATGACAGAGCCATATGAGACTGCTGTTTTTAAACCAATTGTAGAACCTATTCTTTTTTAATAACCACAATTGGCTTTGAGTGCTTTGTCAATGTGACAAACCTTTTCCACCAGAAGTGGAACATTTATTCAAATGCTAATGAAAGTAAATGCAATTTGTACTGGTGCTGAATCAACTTTTCAGGACTGTAATTTGCATTGTATAAAATTCCAATTTTTTCAATATGAAACATTAGAATAAGGTTTCAAGACTAAACAAATTGACATGGCTTTTGCCACAGAATTTTAAGTACTTTGATTTCTTTATGACAGGCAACTCTAATGCTATTGAGAAGTTTTATATTTACACATTTTCTTCAACAGGAGAGCAGACCCTTGAGATTCATTAAAATAATCTATAGATCTTATATTAAACTATTGTATCAACTGGCTCCATTTTCAGACCCAAACCAATTACTCATACCATTCTGCCAATGGACATTCAACTCTCAATTCACCTTGACTGACCAGAACTTGCAGACTATAACATACAGAGATGTAATACTCTTTCCATAATCATAAGCTGGCATGCAGTGATTTTCCCACAACACTAAAAACAAAACAAAATAATAAAAAAAAATAAATAAAATGAACAGAAATAATTAGACTACATTAGCAAAATAGAATGAAAAATAACCCCAGAATATTTTAAGTATTATTCGTATTATCTTATATAATCAATGTCACACCTGAAACCGGAGTACTGGATTCATTTTTGGTCTTTCCAACTCAGATGAAGCATTACTGCATCAAGAGATGGAAGCATAAGATTTCCCAAAGATCCCTTTCCTTACCAGGGCAGAAGAAATCCAGTGAAAATGAGAAGCTACAAAGTTGTTTGTGTAAGACTATCAACATACCAGATTGCTAAACAAATGAATATGCAATGAAAATATCCATGTTTATGTTACAGAAAACAATGGTTGCAAGCACGTTCTCATGTGAACCAATAAAGCTTAGAGTAGAGAAAGTAAAGGAAGCAGTTAGAATAAACATGGAAATACTACTACTACTCTCAGGTGCAGTAGTCAGCTTCAAGTTAGAATGAGGAAACAACAAAAAAAATCATAGAACCATAGAATTGCTTGGGTCGGAAGGGACCTTAAATACAATATAAATCCAGCCCCCTGCCATGGGCAGGGACACCTTCCCTCAGACCAGGCTGCCCAAAGCCCCATACAGCCTTGCCTCCAGACCTCCAGGGGCTTCCAGGGGATGGGGCATCCACAGCTTCTCTGGGCAACCTGTGCCAGTGCCTCACCACCCTCTGAGTAAAAAATTTGTTCTTTATATCTAATCTAAATCTCCCTTCTTTTAGTTTAAAGCCATTCCCCCTGGTCCTATTGCTACATGCCCTAACACAGAGTCCCTCCCCAGCTTTCCTGTAGGCCCTCTTTAGGTACTGGAAGGCTGTTATGAGGTCTCCCCGCAACTTCTCTTCTCCAGGCTGAAGGACTCCAATTCCCTCAGCCTGTCTTCACAGGAGAGGAGCTCCAGTCCCTCGATCATTCTCATGGCCCTGCTCTGGACTCACTCTAATCGGTCCATGTCCTTGTGCTGGGGGCTGCAGAGCTGAGCACAGGGCTCCAGGTGGAATCTCACAAGAGCAGAGCAAAGGTGCAGAATCACCTCCCTTGCCCTGCTGACCACATTGCTTTTGATGCAGCCCAGGATATGGTTAGCTTTCTGGGCTGCAAGAGCACATTGCCGGCTCACACTGAGCTTCTCATCAACCAACGCCCCTAGGTCCTTCCTCCTCAGAGCTCTCAATCCATTCTCCACCCAGCCTTTATATGTGCTTGGGATTGCTCCAAGCGTTGCACTTCATGAGGTTTGCACAGGCCCACCTCTCAAGCCTGTCCAGGTCTCTCTGGATGGAATCCCTTCCCTCCAGAGTGTCAACTGCACCACATAGTTTGGTGCCATCTGCAAACTCTTTTGAACCTTGGAAAAGTTTTGATTTAACTTGCATGATGATAAGGTAATTCATTAAAATGTTCAGTTTAAAAACATGATTTTATTCTGATCATAATTTTTCCATAAACATTTCTTGAATTACCTACAAATTAACAAATAATCAGTAGGCAAATACAAGCCTTGGAGTAAGTTATGTGGTTCTTGATTATGCATTAAGGACAAACAAAATGAGAGTTCTCCCAAGGAAATATACAACAATGTGTCTAAAACACTCTCTCATATATTGTGTTTATCTTTAAAGACCTTAGTACGACAAAGGACCAAGAAGATGACATGAATTTTTAGAAGTTAGAAAAAGCAAAGGAAAAGAGGAGAGATCTGAAGAGAAGTATGAATAACTTATACTTTCACTCTTCCAACTGTAACTCCAAACAGCACTTGTTTGGAAGAAGAATGGATATTTCAACAACTTGCTTCCAACGTTTTTATTTCTGAAGTGAATTGTCTTAAGTAAGGGTAACTGCTTTAAAAATGTAGTATTTCATTGCGTGTGTTCAACTTAAAAAAAATATTACCTTAGAAATCTAAAAAGTATTTGCTAAGCAGTATTTTCTCCAGCAATCACATTCAACCCAACTGTTGATTTTTAAATAAAAAAATAAAATCACACAACAAACATTTTAGAGACAGGAATGAAAATAACTTAAAATGCATGAAAATCTAATAGGGATCAGCACTGAGTGTAGCAAAACTGAGATATAAGAATGATGCAATGAAAAAGCTAAGTATTAAAAAAACAAGAGGTGAAATTCTGCAGCAAATTTGTGTGCAATATTCTGGACCTTCATTCCTACCATTTTTGCACAAGCAAAAATAGAAATACATAGGTATACACACATGTATGTATGTATACTCGCATGTATACGTATGTGCGTGTGTGGAAGGAAAATAGTCTTAAAAAATATTCAAATAAGTCCTAGCAAGTCAGTAATATGTTTGATGAAGCACAGATTACTGCACATTTACTTTGTAGCTTATTTATACATTATAGTAAAAAAATATACATGACCTAATGTAAACGTACAATTATACTTGTACAAGTGCAAGAGTTCTTACTTTCTATATGAAAGCAGTAGTCAGAGAATCAAGGCACTATTATGAAATGTTACTAAAAACAATACACTTCAGAAGACACATTGGTTTGCTGTCCTTTAAAAGGTTTCCTGTATGAAATATCAGCAGAGAAAGCTAAAATGTGTGTGACAATAGCACTTTTGACAACAACTTCTAGTCAAAAGCATAAATGTGAAAGTAAAACACAAAATCTTTTGTGCTGTAAGGGCATAAGAAAAGCTAAATATTTAGCTCCAAACATCCTGCAAATATCGTTTTGTTTCTCGAAGCATGGCCAGCATTTTCATTGCTTCCAATTTGTCAACTTCCATCTCCATGCTTAAAATGTCCACTACAGCATCACTTACACCATCAGCCATGTGCTTCTTATCCCTGGAAATAAAAAAGTAGGTGTAAAGTGCATAATACTGTATTTTTCCTTTTATCAACAGCTTCAGAAACAGAGTAATATTGGAAAACATATTAAAAACAAACAAAAAAAATTGTATATTGTATGGCAAGTCATCCACTAAGTTTTCACATAGACAAGCATTGACAAGTACAAGAGATTCTCTCAAACAAATGTTACAAGATTTTCAGTGCATGGTAATACACATCAAAAAACTTGCACTGCCAATTAGGCTATCACAGAATAATTATTTACTTTTCGGGAGAACTGGACCTGCTGAAGTACGGTATTATATCCCCATATGGTTTCATCATACAAAGAAACCTCACTTATTAATAATGCTATTTTTAATACAAATAATAGACATTTACTCCAGCAGGAGAAAATACTGACAAAAAGCCCAATGTTCAGTTGACCATATACCAACAAACTTCCTAAAAAAATATGGAACCTCCAGGAAAGTTAGCCTCTACACATAAAGCTTCCCACTGTAAAATATATTACTATTGTGGAACTTCATAAAGGCAATAGAATTTTGGAGTCTGTCACGACAAATATTCATTTCTATATTCAGGTAGCATCCTGGTTTATCCACACCCGGAATGCAGCAGAGGTTTCTGCTATGTCACAGCTGTCCAATTTATCATCTCATGGATTCAAGTATCCCATTTTTTCAAAACAATCGATTAGTTTGAATCCTACTACAACTTATTTGAATACTAAAAGAAAAGAAGTAACAGGTGACTGAAACAAGCAGAACTGTGTAGTTACAAACTATTCTTTCGTAACTGTATTATACATGTATAAAAATGGACATAACAGACTAAATTTTGGCATTCCAGGAAGGCTGTTTGAGCAATATGTTGGTCCTGTCTTTCATACAGCTCAAAGTCTTTCTAAAACCTCAAACTATTCACTTTCTGAGACAGTCCATCTCCACATACATACTCACCCACATACATAGAAGTAACCGCTATCTTTCAGCAGGACTCTGGCAACTTCCTTAGCATAAAGCCTAAGGACATCTTGCACATACTTAGGCGAGGCTCCTTCTGCAGTTGAAGAGTCTCTTGAGAAACAAACCTTAAGATGAGTTAAAGTCCCATTTTCAAGAAAACATCTGAGCTCATCTCTGAAAGGCAATAAAAAGTGTTAGTAATGGCTCTGAGATAAGCATCCCACATGAATACAAATTTAACACAGGAAATGTTAAATAGTGAACTTGCTTGAACAAATAGTCTCTATCATGATGCCGACAACCAAAGAACAGCCATGTCTCTCCAAAATGCCAGTCTGTATGTTCTTCCCTCAGCTTTTGCCTAAACAGCCAAAAGAAAAAAAAATTAAAAAAAAAAAAGAACTGTGCCAACTGTATGTAAACCCAATGTTGTTTTATCAAGAGCAGAAACTAAAACTCCTATAACCTTATTCTCATTTACAGTAGTGCTTTTCTGGCTGTCCAGAGGCCTATTAATGTGAAATGGCTTAAGGTAAGTAACAGTGAAACCTTTCTTCTCTGATTTTCTTGAGTACTCACTTTTGGCCCAATTCAAAATCAATTAAATTCAAAGTTTTAATTTTATTTATTTTTTTTTGTCACAGTTTCATATGGGAATAGTAAAGACTGGCACTTCTGAACATCTCACAAAACACTTCTGACTGCTGAATAAGGAGATTGCTACCCCTTAACCCTCGTTAGAAGCACTGTAAAAATACCCAGGGAAAGCTCAGCACAAACCATTTTTAGCATACTTTTCATTTAGCTGTAGAAACCTCTTAGAGTCCATGAATAACTATCTATTTACCACTACACCATCAGAAAAGTTATTGTATTTTCTTGAAATAATGCTGAAGATATTACTTTACAGGGGTTTTAGCTGTTGCTTTCTATTTATACTTTGAGAGGTGTTTTATTTAGCATTGATTAAATGCTTACGAAATGCTATGGATTCTTTAAAATACAAAACAAAATAAATCTGAGAGATTAAAAATACCTGGGGGATAAAATTAAGTTAATACTTAGTAGTAGAAAGGACAGTACATAATGATCTGGTTAAAGCAGATGCATGGAGCCAGCAGCATCATGTCAAAATACCACCTTTCTCTCAGAGCAGTTTAAAAATAATTATTACAGGATGCAAGAAATTCCATTATCTTGCTAGTATGAATAAGTCACACAGGAATGATATGTTGGTTACCTCTAAAGCTTACATTACCACCCAAATATTCAATTCTTCCTGTTTATTCTGAATGTACCTGTAACTCTTTGAACAAGCTTCTTTATGCCTTACAAAATTACACTGCTGTAGTTGGGGGGATGAAAGCAAAGAATGCTGTCAGAAGATGAGCAAAAACCAGAGCAGTGTCCCTTGTAATAACATATCCTAGATGCTTAGTTTTGTTTGTTATGTCATGGTTTTGTTATCTTTTTTGCCTTGTACAGAGTTCCTTAAGCATTACAAAGAGAAAAAAGGACAAAGTTGTAAACAGCTCATAAAAACATGTGTGATTTGCCCTTTCTGGTTTAACAAAGAAGAGGGAGGAAAACACAAACAAACAAACAAAAAAAACCACACCATTTTTTTCCAAAAGAAAAAGATTAAAAATAGATTAATTTTTCTACTTAGAAGCCTGAGGCTGTATTTTTTTCAACATAGAAAGATTGTTTTTCATTTAAAAATTTGGTACATACCTATGTTGCAGGAAACCAATAAATGGTGCAATTCCTGTTCCTGGACCAACCATCACAAAAGGGACAGAAGGGTCTGAAGGTAAGTGGAAAGTATTGTTTGGACGAGCAAAAATAGATATCTAAAATGAAATCAGACAAAATACAATTGAAGAGTATTCTTAAGAAGTGAAAGTATCATGACATTTTTAGAACCTTCGGAATGTTTATGTCGTGTGTGTGTACAGACACCCTTCCAAATCCTGAACTTCAGAGGTTACTTTTAATCCCACATAGACACGTGAAAAACAATTTCACTTGAGCTTCTGAAAAGCATGCCCTATTTACAGATCTATCAATCAATCTGGATAAAAATACGGCAAAGCCAAACAAACATGAGCTTCTGAACATGAAAGCGGACTGCACTGTAAGTTTAGTGAATTTCTAGAATTCGTGGAAAGTGTGATAACGGTGCACAAAAGGAAGCTAGGCTTGTTTACTGCTGTTATAGGCAAAGTTTTTTTTTTCTTTTTTAAAGTGAAACAAAAATCCACTGTGAAGTAGGGGTAGAGATTTGTTTATAGAGAATTAAAGTCTACTGATACCAAGCTCGCTTTCTTGATTTTCACAAAAGTTTTACAGGAAGTCCAAAAAGGCAAACAGGTAAGGAGAGTCCAACAATTGCTCAAAGACCTTGGAAAACGGTTTATATTATTCCACTGGTATACTCTTATTCTGATCATCAGATCTGTGTCAGAAAGGAAGACAGATTATAATTTTCACAGGAGCCATGCCCCATTTTCTGATTGTATATGGAATGAAAGATGACCATTCTTAACTCTTCAGAAGACCATTTAAAAGTCAGCAGCAGCAATAGCAGAGTTTTACTCATTAAAATCATAAGCAAGAATCCGATTTATTTTGCATATTAATTAGGAAACAATTTGAATTCACTTTCAAGTTTAAGCAGTTAAAAACTAGACCAAGTTATTTAAACTTTGTTCTGTAAACCTGAGTGATTTAGCTCTACCCTTCTTATCATTAAATCTACAACAATGTTAAAACAACACTAATTTTTCTGTTTGATGATGATTAAAAAAAGAACAGTATAATTCTTGGTGGGGGGACAATGCTTCTATTTCTGTAATACTTACTATTTCAAACCACACTTGAGTTAACAGACTATCTTCCCTATTAAGAATTCCAAATTTGTCATTCCTTTAAAAAGAATAATTCAACTGGTATACACACTTGTTCTATGAAATAAATTAATCCATTTTGTATTGCTATTCCATATATTTTTGCAACCTATGTGTATTGCTGAACATTTATCTATTTTGAATTCTAGCTTGCACAGCAGATTCAAATAGTTCTCAATGTTTTTCAGACTCAATTTGTAACAATCCTTCTGTTTGTTTTTTTTCAGTCCATCTCTTCCTCATGTTTGAGCTTTAACATATTGCAAATCAAGTATACTTTAACTCAATAGAGATGTGAATACTGGGATAAGATGCATCATGCACATAATAATCAGTTTTTCCCAAGTTACTTTTTAAAAATTAAAAATAACTTACATGGGTTTTCATTACAATTCACCAGACCAAGACCTTGTATTATCAGCACAGTTTCCTTGTAACCAAGACTGTTTCCATATTTCTTAAATATATTTTAGAATGTCAATAGTTTTTTTGTCACGTTATATGCAACACTATATAGAATGTATTTTATGATATACAGTATGATACATCTTCAGTTGGAAGGGACCTACGAGTATCAACCAGTCCAGCTTGTGACTCTGCAAAGGGCAACCTAGGAGTTAAACCCAATGTCTAAGAGCATCGCCCAACTCTTTCTTGAACACCAACAGGCTTGGAGCTGTGATCACCTCACTGGGGAGTTTGTTCCAAGGCTTGACCACCTTCTCAGCCAAGAGCTTTTTCATGTTAGTGCTTGAACTTTTTTTTCCTGAACTCCCCCAGTGAAGCTTTAAGCCTTTCCCTCGTGTCCTAACTTACTGCAAAATGAACAAGCATACTGCTCCTGCCAAAACATCTGCAGTACAACCATCTGTAAACATCTGCATTTCAACAATCTGCAAACAATGAAACCTGCAGTTGTTTCAAAACATGCATAAATGTAACAGTTATGGAAATTTAGACTTAACATTCATACCTCTTCAGTTGGAGGGCTTCCTTCTTTCGTATGCAGAGTGTTTTTATTGGGGTGCAGTAGAGGTGCAACTAACTCAGCAAGCCAGCCTGTACATACTCCTTTCCGTGAGACTGGTCTAGTGGGACAGGCAGGAAACTCCACAACATTAAACACAAAGGACAGTTTTCCTGGCTGATACAAGTTTGAACTGTAAAGAAGCAAATATAAAAAAAATAAAATAAAAATGAACTTAATGACCCAAAATAGCTCTGCTATTTTACAGCAGGTCCATTTTCAACTCAAACCACATTACCCAAATCAAGATATGTTCAGTTACCTATGTAATATTTATATGCAGTTAGAAATTTTCTTAGGGTTGGACTCAAAGGCCAATGCCTATAGGATTCAATCAGAATTCCTCTCTGTAAGATTTACATGTGTGAGCTTGCTCTTGAGAAATCCACCAACCTCTTACAAGACACTCTAAACAGCATTGTTTGAAATAGTCAAGACCTGTGTTTTGTTGGTGGTATTTTCTGATTGGTCGTGTTGTTGTTGTTTCTGGTGGTGGTGTTTGATTGATTGTGGGGTTTTGTTGTTTGTTTGATTTTGGTAACCAGGACATAATCACTTTTTCCCCTCAGATTTTATCCTTCTGTTCTCTTCTCTTTCTTCTTTAGATCTGCTGCTTTCACTGGATGGTCTTGCAGAAGATCTGAAGCATTGCTCATGTTACTATGTTCTTTTTACCTTATAGTGAAATAAAGTCAGTATTGTAATAGGCTAACTGGGAATGAAAAAAACACTGGGCAGGAACTGCCTCCTAGTGTGATTTTTTAGGAAGCTGGAGGGATTCCTGTAAGGAAGAGGGAGATAGGCAAAGCAGCATCTGAGATTGTAAGCCTCAAGAACATAATAATGCACACATCCGAAGTTAAGGAAGGTTGGCCCTTTGCAGAGATGTGCAGCAACTGTGTTAAAGAAAAACAGCTGTTCTAATCTCCACAGCCAAAGCCTTTCCAGCTCCTGGTGCTGCCCTGCCAACGAGGAGACTGGGGGTGCCCCAGGAGCTGGGAGGGGACACAGCCAGGACAGCTGGCCAAGGGATGTCCCACATAGTGTAGGGTCATGCTCAGCAAAGTCAGGGTAAGGGAAGAAGAATTTGGAATGATGGCATTTGTCTTCCCAAGAAACTGAGCCCTGCTCTCCTGGAAGTGGCTGAACACCTGCCTGCTGATGGGAAGTAGTGAACAAATTCCTTGGTTTGCTTTGCTTGCACATGTGGTTTTTGCTTTACCTGGTGAACTACCATTATCTCTCAACCCAGGATTTCTTGTGTTTTTACCTTTCTCCCATCCCACCTGGTGAGAGTGAGAAAGTGGCTGTGTGGTGCTGAGCTGCCAAAGTGTTATAAACACAACAGAGAGAAAAGGGTGAGAAAACGGAGCATCAAGGCTTCAGATTTCAAGATGATACAGAGGAATTCAAGAGTAAGGGGTAGATCAACTATTCTAAGCAAAATGGCCTTAAAAAAGCAATTTAAAGTTTGCTCTCTAAAAGATCGTAGTGTATACACTGAAGAAAAAAGCACACGAATTACTAAAGATACAACTTGAACATGTCATTACCTTGAAACTGAATAGAATCTGACTTGCAATTTAGGAAGATGTTCTGAAAAATTAAAGAAAAGGAGATATCACTTATTGTTTGATTCAGCCCAGTGAAAATCAAAATATTACGTGAGTGCTTACACTACAACAGGTAACAAGCATACTATAATTTTACTCTATTAACATTGAGTGTTTCTCATAAATAAGGTACTAGGATCTGAACCCTATTAGGAATAATTTTTAGGCTTTGTGGAACACCTGTCAGAGATACAATAAAATAAGGCCATAACAGTTAATTTATATGGTTATTAGTTATTTAAAAACAACTGTAAGGTACACAGGAGAGATGCCAGTAGTTAGTGGACACAGTGAAGCTTCAAATTTAGTTTTCCCCGCCTTTCATCTGAGTGTGCTTTATGGAGTTGAAAAGTTGAGAAATGGAATTATTTGACTGAATGTTTCTGCTATACAAATGTCCTGGAAGCAGATGTGGCAGTGTGACTTCAAACTCCGATGAATACGTATTTAATGTTTTGAAATCACAGCTAAAAAAACAAAAACAAAAACAAACAAAATAGTTTGTATGAGACAACAGAGCTTGTATTTACTTACTTGTTTTTTAAACCCCTACAAATTACTAAGGAGTAATGAAGAACACGATCACAAGGCCATAAAAAGCAATTGTTTTGTTTCACGTAATGAAACACATTAAGAAATTCCATTTTTTAATCTGGAAAGTAACTGTCAGTATTTTCAGATGCATTTGAGATGGCTGCATTTCAAGGCTCATTCCTTCCATGTTTCATACAAGGAACTCTGCAAGTGTGTTGGGCATAACATAAACACAAATGCAGTGGAAAAAGCTTTCTGTTTTGACAGATAAAAACACAAGAATAAGAACACAAAGGCAGGGATATCAGTTGTATACAAACATGGCTTTTTGAATTGCAACCAGTTGATGAATTACTTCTTGAAGACACTAATCCTGCAAGCATCTTATGCTTATTTTTACGCACAGGAGTAACCCAAAGTCATTTGAAGCACAGGTATGTGACTAAAGTACAGAATGAAGACCACAGACTACCACTGGAGAACAGAGTTTTGCCCCCAGCAATAGTTTTTGTTTGATCACTATGGACACTATAATATTTCTACAGTGGTAACTGAACAGTCACCCCCCATCCTGAGAAACTCAACACTTAGTTTGATGCATTTTCAGAATGAACTAAATCCAATTAAACCTAAATCAATCACTTACCAATTAACAGGTTAAGTGAAGGCTTGCAGCTTGGAAAAGCACGAAGTAAATCCAGCAAGCAAACATTTGACTCTCTAATAAAACGGGTATAATCAGAGTTTCCTTGTCTGCTGCAAAGCTCCTGAAGCCTCCGTTTTTCTCCTGCATTACTGGTGTACTCTACAAGGGCTCGCAAAAATGCCTGGAGTGAAGAAAGTAAGAGTGGAGGGTAAAAAGAAATACTCCAGTTGGACAAACCTGGGAAAAGCTTGTGTTGCCTGGGGATAGGAAGGCAGCTTGCAGGCTAATGAATAATACAATTTATTTTCCAATGTACACTTTCACCTACTGTGACATTTACACCCCTATTCCCCACCCTTCAATGTCTGGGGCAATCTAGTAGGTCAAAAAATCCTACTTTGCCTGACTGAGGGAAGAGACAGATAAAAAGCATTTCCAGATAAAACCCAAACTTAGGAATGACTTTATTTATGTATTTGCACTTTAGTAACAGCCCCGTAACACAAATTAGTCCAAGACAAAACACCATGTGCCAAGTTACAGAAGCTGGGAAGGGAGTAATACAAAGTCTTAGAAGCGGTATTATTGTAAATAAAGTATGGTATTTATGAGTCATGTAAATGTCACTGCGGTGTTTTATTCTGTATTTATGCCTACTTAATGGTAGTGCAAGCTTTTCTTAAGGGAAAATTAAGTACAGCTTGCAATATAAAGCAAAATTCAGATGCAAGTAGTTCCAGGGTTTGTTTTGTTTTGTCTGTTTGTTTTCCAAAAGGCAAGGTGGAAATAGACACAGTGCTTAAAAGGTAAGCAATCTAAAATACCCGGTGCAATCAGAGGACTTACTCTACACAAAAGAACACCAGAAAAGTAATTTGACTTTGGCCAAACACCAGATTCCAGAAAATAACTCCAGATTATGGAGCTGCAGGGCACTCTATTCTGAGCAAGAAACAATGCAGATAGGGTATATGATTGGTGATACTCCCCAGACAGCACCCTCTGCCTACTCTTATTATTGAGAAAAAGATTCAAAAACAGTTACATGTAGTGCTGAAAAGGTTGTCTCAATTGAATGATTCTCTTCTACAGTATATTGTCTAATAATGACATGCTGGATCCTACTGTGAAATTCACTTGAGTGAAAAGTACTTCCAAAAACTGACTTCCTTCACAGATCCAAGCAACACAACTGTAACTTCATGCTTCACACAAATTTATCTTTAAAATATGTTTTGACAATACCAGAAATACCCATGCATTTCTAATTGCAAGCTTCTGATTTTTTTCCAGGCACAAAATGCAAGAGAAGTAATAAACACACATTTTGAGAACAAATACGCAACCAAAAATCTTTCTTTGAATTCTGCCAGTTACTGAAATGCTCAAGAAAAGCTTTAAAGTATTTTGAAGGCATTACATGATGCTTGTATAAAGCAACATGCTTCCAGTGACCAAACAGGACAGATACGGGTCCTCTTTGACTAGAAGGAATGATTTCTCTTCAATGCCTACAGCCAGGTTCTGTCAGCCTTCCAGTTATATGGAACCAACTATCTAGCATTTTCCTATGTAATTCCAGATTACTTATGAATACAGAACGGTAATGGGGATTTTGGTATCTCATAGTTTGTCCAATAAAGCACTAAGAGCAAAATTTATTGGAACAAGGAATCAGCAGCATGCAAGCTGACAATCCTTATTCACCAAAAACCCAGTAACAAGACACAAAGCAAGGACAGAACTTCAAGTAGCTACACAGAGTAGAATTACTATGGATTTCCCTTCAAAAGGGAAAACAAACACACACCTTTTTGGGAATTGCTCTTATTTCCAGACACCAGGTTAGAATGAATTTCAGAGTGCTCCTTTCAGGGATGTGTTGTGGACGAGATGCTCCTAGTTTAGGGGGGAGGAAAAAAAAAACAAACACAAAAATACATCTATTAACATCCAAAAATAGCATTACGGAACTATCAATTAATGATAGAACTATCACAGAATATCAATTAATGCATATTTATTTGTTCCTTCAAGAAATACCATATACCTAAGCTTCATTCAATTCTGTATGATTGAGCCCAACTGATTTGTGGCAATTATAAACTAAACAGTAAAATGGTTTTCCAAAGAAAAGACCAAAAAAAAGTTACCAAGAAAGCAGGAAACAAGAAGAAAAGTGTAATACATGAGTGTTCAAATACATATATATATATATATATTTGGCTAGGCCATTCAAGGCCTTTTTGCCACTTCTCATCTTAGAGAAATTCTGAGGAATGCTTACAAGGGAAAGGATCATCTATATTTTTCCCCCCTCTATGAATACACACTCCTGAAAAATCAGAACATGCTGATGTTTTCTAATGATCTAACCAAAGGAGTATTTGGCTACTTCTTCATGGAGTCAGCCAGGATCCACAGGTAGCATTTGGCTACCTCTTAATGGGTCCAGGCAGGCTCAGCCTTGTGACGTGCCATGCTAAAGCAGCTACTCCCCATTCTAAGCTAACCCCAAAAGCTTGATCACTTACTTGACAAAACTTACTAACAAGCTCTGCAAGTCCCCAGTTGTTTAACTACAGACCCCACTTGCATGTTGGGATTTCTCTTGATACTGTTTCTTGGCTTCAAGTTCTAGTTACTCATTCTTACTGTACGTTTCTCTTTTCAAGAGGCCTTTAATAAATTTTGGTCTAAAAATATGTCCCTTGCTAAATTATGTTTTCATATCAGCATTGCTTGACTGAACTCTTGCTAAAAAGAACAAAATTTACTTTTACACAGTAAGAGGATTGACATAAACAAAATGCACGAAAGAAGCATCCATTTTCATATGTATATGAACTTTTTCTGGAACATGCTGACAGCATTTCAAAATAAGTATTTAATCCTCTTCCAAGGATGCTCATATGTACAATAAAGGACATCTATGGGAAAGCAGGATTTGCTCAACAGACTATGTGCCAGACTGCTAGATAATTTCTCTGTTTTGCCCCCTCACTTGATCTCACATACTTCATCAGAGAATTCACAGGCTGCACAAAGAGGATACACATAGGGCAATGAGCCCCTTAAAAGGCACCTCGCAGCAGCACTAAGACTTCTGCTCTGAGTGCAGCCCTCCCAGGATGTAAGGCAGATGAAAATGAAGTGCTGTACTTCTGAGAAATTTCAGGAGAAATTTCACTTAGAAATGTTCAGTTATATGCTTAAAGGTTTATCTCCATAAACATGAAGGAGCACAGAGGAACCCCAATACCAGACTGAAGTTCCCATTATAAGTTAACTTATCTACAGTAAAAACAAGCAGCAGCATTTTGTGTCCTCTCCTGCTGACATATCTCTGACTTCTGAAATGCCTCTACAAAATGACAGCTGTGTCCCAGTATTGAACTTAAAAATGTTCAAAACCATGCATACCAACTACTACTAACACAGAAAGGAATACTTGTTTATGACCAGCACATCACACCTTACCTTTCTTTTTCGTGCCCTCCTTAACCTTTACACAAACAAAGCACTCCCCTCTTTCAGAAAGTCCCAAGACGTGAAGAAGTTCTTCCACCTCACTGATACTGTTGGGACATATTACACAGAAGGCATCTCCAGGTTGGTAGTCAAAGGCTGTATTCTGTTTTAAAATATGAAATCGTTTCCATAAAATTGTAAGATAAACCAAAAAGACAACAGCATTCCTATGCCTAACAGTAATCTTCCTACTATTACAGAGGTACGTTTTTTTGCTCTGTGCTAGGATTCTGTTTCGATGACATCAGAAACTAATACTCATGTTTTCCTTGCTGGTTTAACTTCATTGATTAGAAAAACTTTTCCTCATCTGGTTTAAATATTTGGACACACTTTAGTAAAAACCACTGAGCAGTCTAAACAGAAGAAAAATAATGACGCATTAAGAGGAGGTGTTATATAATCAGCCCACATCATTAACTACCAATGTGCTTTGTTTTCTGGTTTGAGAAGAACAGAGAAATGAAGTCCTTATATTAAATACACCTAAGGTAACAGAAGTTAACAGTTTAAGTAATATGTTAAAAAGCCAGAATAAATGAATTCCAGAGGATGACGCAGATCTCAAAAGCTCCAAGATAATGAACTAAAGATTCTTACCTCCTGCTTATGTAGATTACCTACCAGAACAAATAACCACAGTTTACTATACAGAGTTTCTGAGTATTTTGTAGGTTGCATATTTAATTCAATGCCATATCCATGGTTATTCCATGGATCGGCTATTGAATGTACAACTTCTGTAAAGTTCTGGCTTCTTTGGAGCCATGTCTTTCAGTGAACAAATCAGACTTTGCAGTTAAAAAGTGAATCAGCCTAAGCTGACATCATCCTGTTCTAGAGGGAATTCTTTTTTCTTTTTAAGCCATCGAATCTTTTTCCCCCAGTTATTATGCATAACACACATGCTCTTTACCCTACATTTCTGCCCACTTACAAAAGAAAAAAGCCACCACTAACTTACTGCAATATCGAGTTCTAAAAGCAACGCAGTTTTTATCGCATCTTCTCTAGTGAGCTGGACTGCTTTTGTAACTGGCACTTTGAAGGTTGTTCCCTCTGAAATCAGTATGGACGGATGTGGATTCTGAAAAAGGAGAGGTGAAAACTTATATTAAAAAATGCGAAGTAGCTGAACGACAGCTTAGTATAATACACAGGAATTACTGCTGGCACTTTTTTTTTTTTTTTTTTGAAACAATCTTAGGAAACAATTCAAGACAATGAGGAGGAAAAACATGCATCTTCAATATGTATATACACACCCACAGAGAGTGTTTTGTTCTACATTTTTTAAAATCATATTTAAGTAGTACAAGGCATACATTCAACTATAAAAGGTCCATAAGCTTTAACAGCCCAATGGGCCTATACTATTATAAAATGAAGTTAGTCGTTTCCTTTATTAAGTTGTCTTAAAAACAGCCAATTTCACTTTATGGGTTAGTGACCAGCCCCTCTTTTTAAGTACTGTTAGCATCGCTTTCAACCTGAGTGTTAGTCTGTACTCAAAGGGAACCTCTAAATCACAAATCTTCATTTCAGTAATTTGGATTGTTTAACTCAACAGCTCAGCCTCATATCTGTCTCATTCCCACATCTGCACTTTTCGCTGATCCCAGCTGCCATCTCTTGGTTGGCATTACTTGAGTACTGGGGAATAGGGCCCCTGCCCTCCTGGCTGTTACCACACTCAGCTTACTGTCTCCCTGTCCCTTCCATGGCAGCCAGCCTTCACTGCTCTCTTGAGGAGATAACCAAAACATCTGTCCTTTGGCAAGCAATCAGAAAAGTTTGAGTCACACTTTCCAGTTAATTCTGAACACTAAATTTACCAACTGGAAACGATCAGTAGCTTATGCTAATTCTTCTCTTTGTACAGCAGGACTTGGTTCTACATGGTTTCATAATGAAAGCACATTGACTTTTGGTCTGTAGGGCATATGCTATCTTCAAGAGGAAAATTATGATCATATATTTACAAGTTTAAGTTACTAAATATGCAGCAGTATTTTGAAGAATTTTAAACCCTCTCATGGCATTCTGCAAGAACTAAAAATCTGAACTGAAGCTGTACTATACTCCTTTCCATAGGGAGAATTTTCACAGTCTGAACATGATGGATAATTTATTTAAAACACATAAATTGAATACTGATGATTTTAATTCTTCCATTCCCAGCACTGCAGTGCCATTCCTTTATCAAATTATTATTTAGTTAAATTATACTTCAGCCCAGAGCAGAGCAGGCTGAGAGGGAGGACTCATGGCAGCCTGCAGCTCCCTCAGGAGGGGAGTGGAGGGGCAGGCGCTGAGCTCTGCTCTCTGGGGACAGCGACAGGACCCGAGGGAACGGCATGGAGCTGGGACAGGGGAGGGTCAGGCTGGGGGTTAGGGAAATGGTCTGCACCCAGAGGGTGGTCGGGCACTGGGACAGGCTCCCCAGGGCAGTGGTCATGGCACTGAGCCTGCTGGAGTTCAAGAAGTATTTGGACAAGGCTCCCAGACACATGGTCTGATTTTTTGAGTGTTCCTGCGCAGTGCCAGGATTGGGTCTCGATGATCCCTGTGAGTCCCTTCCAACTCAGGATATTCTGTGATTCTATACTTCAACACAGGCATCCTTAACTCATATGGTTAAGGACTACATTCTTACCATATAAATGGACTTTCCATTTAAAATCAATAAAACTCCTGTGTTCAGGGATGTATTTCTTTTATATATATATCCATTTGTTCTTTTGAACTCATGATCCTAAGAAGACAAGAGACTTTCATCATTCAAACTTCAAAATTCCTTACCTCACCACGGGTGTCCTGAAACTGCACCTCTATATACTCTGGTGGCAAGACAGGGATATTAAGAGCAGCCTGAGAGATGGGAGGGACAGAGTGAACAAGCGAAGGTTCTGTGTCTCTAGCTGAAGCCAGAAGATTGATGTCAACCGGTTTCTGTGATGAAACATCGGAACTTGCATCTCCCTCATCTTCTAGTTTCAAGTTCTGTATTTCTGAGCTTAAGTTTAGTTCATGCCCAACACGGGCGGCTGCAGAGAGAGTGCTAGAAACAGCACTAACATCGTTGCTCATGCCTTCTTTTTCTTTCTGCAATAGAAACACTTTCTTGAGGGCAAGCCAAAGTCCATCAATCCAAGGATCAACCACTAGTTCTAACCTGGGGAGGAAACAGAAGAATAAAGAAAAAAGAAAAAGAAAACAGAAGGAAAGAGCGAGAGAGAAGGGGAAGGATGAACGGAGGAGAGAGGAACGATCTCATTGTGACTTTCTGGACTGTTGATTTATAAATGATGAAGAGAGCAAAAAAGTTAAAAAGTAAAAAATACACCATTCATTTTCTTTTTTTATATATATTCGCAGCTGTTATCTAAACGACTTGTTTGTTAAAACGAATATTTGCATTTCATAGTAATGCTATGTAAGTTTATGGAGTCTGCAGTAGGCTCACTTTCCAGTTTCTCATTTTTATTTTCTAATGTTGAACTTCATGACAGAAAGGATGATAGCAAAACCCGAAACTTTTCACTGTGTAACAGCAACATCAGTATCTTAAAATATAACATTCCATTTTTTACTATTTTAGAACAAGATAAAAGTTTTATGATTACGGCAATGTTTGTTTTCAACTGTCTTGTGCCATCACGAACAGAACTATTATAATCTGTACTTCAAAATAAGCAAGCCAAGACTGCAGCCTACTGGCCAGAAAGAACAACAGAATAGAAAGGGAATTGTTCTCTTACACTATTCTTCTACGGTAATTTTAAAAACGTCTTATATAATTCCTTTGCAAGAAAAGGCTTTTTTGCACAGAATGCAAATAAAAATTTAAAAACATTTTACAGTTCACCTAAAGCAGTCCCACTGCACACATGCTGTGGAACTGCTTTTACTTACTTCAGTAATCTTGGACAAAATTTTAAAAGCCTTTATTTATTCCGAATTCCTTAATTTCTAAAACTGCTGAATGCCATCCATTTTTACGGGCATTACAGATGCTTGCTCAGACTTTAAAAATGCAGTTCCATTCAAATGTAAGTAAGACTGAAACAGCACAGGTTCGGATAGGATTCATTCCTAGGAGGTGTTATCAGACTCAGCTGATTTCAAAGAGTTCAAAGCATTTAGTAAAAATCATACCTGATTATGGATTTTGTTTATCCAGCATGCAAAACTCATTCAGTTCTTACCCTACACAATCATCTGCTAATCCTGTGTCATAGAAGTGCTGGGCACCAAGTTCTTGAAGTCGTCGGTCTACTGTCTTTCCACCATTGCAAAAGAATGTGTACTCTGAATCTCCCAGCCCTAACAAATACAAGGAAAGAAATCATTTCAGTCAGCCAGCCACACAGACATCACAGACAACGACCTAATAAAGATCTAAAATTAAAATACAGGATTTTCTTGCAGGCAAGCAGGATAACCTGACGCATCTAAGTGTGTGTAAGGATGACACTTTTATGACTTAAAAAGAAAAGAAGGAAAAGAAAGAAAAGAAAGAAAATATGTGTTTGTCCCAAAGCATCGTTGAAAAAGTTGTTCTTCCTTCACAAATCTAAGATGTAAAATTTACTCAAAAATACTTTGCTTTAGATATTTAACACTTCAGAATAACGCTACTTTAGATAGGGGCTTTAAAAAAAACTAAACCATTCTTATAAGAAAATGCAAGGAGTTGAAATAATTAGAAACAGAGTGAGGCCAATAATATACAAAACACTACATCACCTAACAATCCGTACTGGAGGTGTGCGAAATGATCAGGTGGCAAGTTCTTATCCTGAATTTTCTTAACGAACTTGCAGGCAGTGTCTGGTGGGTCTCCAGTACCAGTAGTGGAAATAACAATAACTACAGGATCCTTTTCTCCTTCCAAGTTATACTACAATGAACAGAACAAGTAAGTTATAAGGCACCATTTGATACGGATTTGTGGCCTTGCATATTATTTTCCTCTTTTCCTTTTCCCAAAGGTACACAGAAGAGCATTTAATCTCATTTTACCTGTATTAAACCACAGAAACGCTTTCATGTAATTACAAGTTCTTTTGTGGATGCAAACTGTAATCCTGTTTGTAACTTTGTTTATTAATGTAAGGTACAGAACCACATGAACAGAAGAAAAATGGTTGCCTGTCTACTAGAAAGCATGTGAACAATTACGTTACTCCTTAGCCTCCTCTTTGCCATAAGAAGCAACCCCATCTCCTCCAACTGCTCCATGTTGGTTTCAGTTTAAACTCAATCCCAGCACTCCAATAAAACAATAGAAATATGAGAAAATATACACAAAGACTGCAAGATATACTATTTAATTGTTTCAGGCAGTGTCAGGACTGAAGTTCAAAACTTCGGGATTTGAGTTTTATTCTAAGCATAAATCACTCAAACTGTATCTCCTTCTCTAGGCACGTGGAGGTTACTCTTTACATCTGAAACCCAGAAAAGTTAGAAACACAAAGAAACACGTTATCAAGTGGTTTTGCTATTGTCATTGTTTTCCACAACTTTGCTGAAGAACCTAGGAACAGTTGCAAGGAGCAATTTAAATTGCCACCTCAAACAGCATCCTGCCTGCGGCAGGGTCCAACAGCAGGGGTCTAGAGAAGCAGAAGAGGAAGCATGAGTAAACATGCAAGGACATTTCTCAAGTATTTTGCCAGACCTCAGTGAGTTGCTGTCCAGGGACATTCCAAAACAGTTTTGTCTTTTACAAGATCAAGTAAACTCCAAGCACACACAAATTCCTGAGCTTCCAAAACAGAGCTATAAGTTGTGGGGAAAAAATATAAAATAAATAAAGAAGCCTTAGCAGCTCTCTTCCAGTAATTTGGATCTGCAGAGCTTTCACAGCTTATTTAATAAGTACAAGAACTTCAGTGCACTGCCACAGGTGACTATTGCATTAACAAATAAAAGTCTCTTCTTCAAGTACAAAATGTAAGGGCCTACTGGTATCACAAAAGTGTTACATAAAATTGTGTCCCATGAAAAAAAAAAAAAAAAAAAAAAAAAGATAAAAGCTTCAAAAGAAAAAGCTGGTGTATTAGAACAGAGTTAGGATTAGTTCATTAAACTCCTGTTTGCTCCACTACATTCTCCTTGGCAAACGTGTGAAGAGTTTCAGAGAAATACCCAGCAAACACATAAAGAAGGGCCAGGCCTTCTAACTGACTAGTATGGACAAAACAGAAGCATCTCACTTCCTGACCTCAGGCACACACACACCTCTTTGAACTACACAGGTTGTGGAGTAAGCTGTCAGATCTCACCCAGAGGAATTCACAAGAGGCCACATACCTCAAGCATGCTCTTGCTGATGTAAATTGTCGTTCGGCCTTTCCTTCTCTAATTACACCTACACTTCTCTAAGTTCTCTTTATTCACAGTGAAGGGAAAGTAAAAGCTTAAGTAATGAAATCCGTAAAGCCATAAAGCTTTTTCCTCAATGCTTAATTCTCACATTCTCAATTCAGTGCACCTTTATGCCCCATCAATAACTCCCAGCTCTGAGTTGTCTTGTCAAATTTGACAAACTGCATTTATTCAAGTGCAGGCCACTAACAGGACTAGAAATACCCAGCCTGCTGCCTTCCTGAAACTAATCTACAAACTTGTCAAACACAGAAGAAACTAAATGGAAGAATATAAGGAGAATCTCCACATTCTCTGCTGGCTGGATAAGTCTCCTTCTAAGACTTTGCTACATATTTGGAGAACATTCATTCAAAATCAGATGTCCAGCTACAAAAGAAAGTGTGCCCCCAAGAAAGCAACTTGCTAAAAGGGAACTGAATTATTTTTATAAGCTTCTCAAATTTTCCAATGCATGAACAACAAACAAACTGAATAATAATTTCTACTGACAGGAAAGTTGACCGACAAATAATGAATTCATTCAATACTGCACACACAATTAGCTTTCAAGAAGTCACTGTACTGATTTTAGGAACAGAGATCACGTATACTCATTTACTATTCTAGTACGAAAAATCACCAGAAAGATTTGGCAGAAGGCTATCATGAGTATCGATCCACGTTATTGATTCCTAAAACCTGCAAATTTAAAACTAGATGGTGTATTTTAGGTAGATAAATGTGCTCAGACCTCACTGTTATTAACAGCCACCACTCAAGCACATGAAGAAAAACGTAGCTCTTAAATAACTCTTTTTCAAAACAGCACAGAGTATCTCACCTCGTCCATTTCACTTATACAGTGCATATCAGCTTCAAATCCGTGGGCACCTGCTTGCACGCATATTTCCTCAGCTATGGCTTTTGCCTGCCCTTTCTGTGTTGCATAGAGGAGCAAAAACCTCCTTTTTAAATCACAGCACATTTTCCAAAACAGGGTACTTTTTAAATTTTATTTAAGACACTGCAGAGGAAAAAAAAAAAAAAAAGAGAAAGAAGCAAATTTACTGCATGCGGAATGGCAAGATTTTGCCCTGTTTATTAGATTAAAAAGAGATACTTTAAAAGGATAGCAGTATTGGTGTTTAACTTGGAAACAGGGCATCTACTCTGAAGAGAAGTCTTTTCTCACAACTAGGCTTTGCAGGCCAGGATATGAAGGATTCAGTTAAGTGTGCTGTACTATCTTGATATTGCAATAATATTGCAGAGTGCCAAGCTCAGAACCTAGTTTATAAGCAATACAATACAGGAAAAAAAAATAATGAAAATAAATACTATTTTTATTACGTAAGTTTTATTTTCCATTTTAGGTTACTGACTGCTTTAGTCAGCTTTCTGAGATGCATTTGAAAAAAACAAAATACATAATTTGGTGACATCGAACTACGACATTTGATCAATGTTTTTAATTCTTAATTTCTTCTTCTCTGAAATCAGCTTTTTTTTTTTTTTTTTACCTGAATGCTCTTACATGCCATTCTCTGTGTCTGTATTTTTAAACATAAGCATTACTTTTCATTCCCTATTTCAAAAAGGAGCTTCTTATACAACTCTTGAGCTTTTGACGTTTTTTCTTCAAATAAATCTTAGAGAAATCTTCTGCAATGTAAAATTTCACTCCTTCCCAAAGTCTTGAAAGAAGTAGGAGAAACGAGATGCACATCTTTATCCATCTGCCTGTCCCATAAAACCTCTCTCATTCAAGCTTTTCTTTTGTGATTTTGACACAGACAAAAGACAGAAGATAAAAGGTCAACTTCAAGAAGCAGTGAGTAAGAGAGACAATTAAAATGTCTCTTGTGCATATATTGCAAATTAATCTTCTGCTAGTGCTTTGTTACTGCTTGGGAGCTGCAGTAGAACTCAAATACCTAGAATGAAAACTCAGCAATTTTAGTTCCAAACTTGAGACTTTTTTTTCATGTGCCTGGGCCCAGTTTGCTGTACTTCACTTATGGCACCCCCACAGATTCAAGTACATACATCAATTTACGTAGACCTGTAGCAAAATAATTTCAGGCACTTCTTTTTTCCTTGTTTCTTCCAGGGAAAACAGAAAAAGAATACTGCACTCTATTCATATGGCAAAATATGTCTCCCCACAGTATTGCAGGACATATCTGCTATTATGATACTGAGGGTTTTTTTAAAGCACACTTGTAAAACAAAAGTGGTAAAATTAAATGACAGCTTCTTAAGAGTACAGTGCCTGTACCATACCCGAATTCCATGAAACACAAAATTACTAGGAAAATGTAAGGCTTTCATTTTATTTTTTTCTATTACATTTTCCAGCACAATTTTTACTTTAAATTGACATTGCTTTACCTAAAAAATATTTAAATTCATTCAAATAACTGACTTCATGTGCACAAAAAAGATGCACGAGCCAAATAATCGACAGACTGATTTTTCACCCTCCTTTTACAAAAGAAATACTACCATTTGACTACATAGAAATTACAAAGGTTCATAGAAATTCATTTTCACTACCCTCAGTAGTGAAACAAACAGAGGTTTGTCCCAGTTGTGGGAATAGAAATGTTGTTTTTGCAGAGTTACATTGTTTAGAAGGAGGGAATGTGGTACTGAGATATGCTTACAGTGATAAGAAAGTTTAGCAGGCGACCTTGTAAAATGCAGACAATCAGACTCCTTAGGACAATTAGGTGAAAATCACGGTGTCAAGTCAAGTCAGATAAGTGAAGAAACATTACCACTTCAAGCAGTAAAAATGTCAAAAGAAATTTGAAATTTAACAGGCCGGCGACTGAAGGCCATGCATTGTTTGTGAAGCATCAGATAGATTGTGAATCTGGATTACCCACTCAGTGGGGAAACAGGGGAGGGTCCTGCCATCAAAAGGTATATAAACTGTGTTTTGGAACTAGTAGATGCGCTCTCTCCTGCTTGTGGGGCGCCCGCCATTGCAATCGCGAATAAATTACTACTTCACTGAGATCCTCGCCTGAGCCTAAGTTATTGGCTACGGAGTGTTTCTCACAATTTGGGGGCTCGTCCGGGATCCAGTCACCTACTGGGGAGCCCCACCGCCGCAGCAGCAGGAAGGCATGCCCCGCTGATTTCAGCGGTCCTGTGCATCGACGGTGGCGGTTCTGCGGAAAGCTGACAGAGGGCCCGAGACTGGTTAAAGAGGCAGGATCCGTGAAGTAGTGGGGAAAGGAAGAAGGTAGGCACTCCGGGTTTTTAAGAATCGATCCGGTAACTCTGTGCACAGACCAAGGTAAGAAATATTAAGTATTGCCTTGGGGGTCGGGTGATCTGGTGTATGGTAAGCCCTTGCACGGGGAAGTGCTGGCACTACACCAGGGGAATCTGGTGTACGGTAATCCTTGCACGGGGAAGTGCTTGGAAGTACACCAGGGAATCTGGTAAACTCAGGTGTGCGGTAACGCTGGCACGGGGAAGTGCTTGGCGGTACACCCCCATCTTTCAGTACGTTGGTGTGTGGTACACTGCAGAAGGGAAATTTCTGTAGCACATACTGGCGAGGGTTAGGAAAGATGGGAAGTACGAGTTCCAGGGAATCTGGTAAACTCATAGGTGTGCGGTAACGCTGGCACGGGGAAGTGCTTGGCGGTACACCCCCATTTTTCAGTACGTTGGTGTGTGGTGCACTGCAGAAGGGAAATTTCTGTAGCACATACTGGCGAGGGTTAGGAAAAATGGGAAAATATGAGTTCCAGGGGACAGGGAGATATCCCTGGGGGAGTGCCTACTAATAGTTCTTCCTGAAAAATGATAAGAAATTGGAAACATAATCCCAAAATTAGAGGGATTGTAAAAGAAAAGTAATTAAAAAAAAAAAAAAAAGGTTAAACATTGTGTATCAGTCTGGACAAAACAATCAATTAAGGAAACAGCAGTATTTTGGCCAAAATACGGGTCTGATGAAAATTCAGGCTTTAAATTTATGTGTAAACAATAAGATTCCTTTTTCAGAGAAGGAGCCAAGTTATGCTCCCTATAATCTTAATATTGAACTGGTGGCAGCAGCAGTCACTCCGGGAAGGGAGACAGGGACTGTAATTAACACTGTCCCTAAAGAAGGATTGTACTCTAGGCTCTGGCAAGAATTAGAACAAGGTAGAAGATATGTTGAGAATTTTGCCTTCCCTGATACTAACAGTACTAACACTAACTGTGTATCCTCTTAGGTGAACTACCCCCTCCTCCTTACCAGCAGAGAGGTTAGGACTTTTTAAGAAGGAGAGGAAGTCTTTATTCAAGGACCCCAACAGCCTAGCTGAACAATTAGACCAGTTCCTACGACCTGATTTATACTCTTGGGGGAGGGAATTATGTCTATAAGTATGTTGTTTACAGGGAAAGAAATGTGAATGATCAGGAGGAGAGCTGCTATACAAGAATGGGAAAGAGCTCATCCTCCAGGACCAGGGGTAATACCGGCAGGGCAGAAATACCCATTTGCCAATCCTGGCTGGAATAATAATAGTGTGCAACACAGAAATCATATGACAGACTTCGGGTTAGAATGAGAAAGTACTTGGGGATGAGACCTGAGGACCCAGTATCCCAAGGGCTCTTGAAAGTTCATTGTGTGATTAAAGTCTTGCAAAATACGCAGAAAATGCTTCAGAAGGTGGGGGAATGTAGTGAACAGTCACTGGGGGACCCTCCTGTGGGAGGCCCTGGAGGTGTGTGTCTGGAGGGGAGATGAGAAGGAAAAAAAAAAAAAAAAAGAGATCGAAACTAATGGTATTGACAGTGCAGCGGGTAGTGAGGCAGAGGGTTGGAGAAAGATGAAGAAAATCTTCAGGGGGAGTCAGGGCCAGGATGGAAAGGAGAGGAAGAGAGATGAAGGAATGGCAGGCAAAGAGGGCTGCCTGTATTGTGGCCCGAGTCCTAGCAGAGACAGGCTTTGATAAGATGTTTTAAGTGTGGCCAGGCTGGCCACTTCAAATAGGAATATCTGGAGTGGAAGAAGGAGGAAAGAAGGAAAATGGGATGAAATATGCTATATTGATATGTTGTTTCAGTATCTTGGAGGGAAAAGGTATGGAATTAAGTTGGACTCTGACTGAGCCTTTGGTGCTGGTATTAGAAAAGTGCGGGCTGGAGGAAGATAAAGGAAGTGTTAAAAGTCTTGCCGAAGGTGTTAAAGGTGTGGCATGTAATATTTAACAGAGCTGTTTGAAATTGATGAGCAGGGAAAGGTGATGTAGGCGTTATCTAAGTAACAGTCTAGAAGTTTTGGTATATTTGCATATTTGCTGTGGTGTTTGTTCAGTTTCCCAAGCATCGGGGAGGGGGGGACAGCCTGCTCCACCAGGGGCCTCTCCAGCGGCCGCAGGGGGGTTTCGGCTCCAGCGCCTGGAGCGCCTCCTCCCCCTCCTTCTGCACTGACTTTGGTGTCTGCGGGGGGGTTTCTCGCTCTCTCAACTGCTGTTGAGAAGCAGGTTTTTGTTTGTTTGTTTGTTTGTTTGTTTTCGTGGATGTGCTCTCACAGAGGCACGGACTGTATTGCTCATGGCTTGGCTCTGGGCAGCAGTGGGCCCCTTAAGGCCAGATGAAATTGTCCCTTATCTGCCACGGGGAGGCTTCCGTTTTTTTTTTTTTTCTCACGGGGGCTGCCACTGCAGTTTCCCACCCCCCTACTCACAGCCCCCGAACCTTGCCATCAAACCCAATACACTGGGGAACAGCTAGGTCATTACTGACCTGTAAAGTATCAGGGATTAAATTAACTAATGAAACCCTAAAAAGTGGGGCTGGGATAACAGTGCCACTTTGGGGGGGATACCAAGCTGAGACTAGGGGATAAAATGATCACTGGGCAATTATTGTATGTATCCAAGGCAGAGACTAACTTGTTGGGAAGGGATTTGATGATTAAATTGGGCATTCAACTAGTAAATTATTAGACTGGAATAACAGTGTAATTAATGGAGTGCTCTCAGGCCCTGAGAGCAAACGTATATTCACCTCTAACTGGAAAGACCCTGAAATGGGGACGGAAGCAACAATATAGGTGGACAATTTTACCTTGGGGGGTTTACAGGGCCACCTATCTATATGAGTAAGTTTTAAAAAAGATTTTGGAGCAATTACAACCTCCCAAGGAGGTATTAATGTTACAAATATGTGGATCATTTTCTGTTGTCAGGACAGGAGAAAAGAGTTGTGAAGAAAGCTACTAACAAACAAGCTATTCAACTTTCTGGGAAAGCAGGGCTTGAGAGTATTAAAAAAAAAAAAAAAAAAAAAAAGTTACAATATGGAGAAAGAGAAGTCAGGTATTTAAGGCATCTAATGTCTGAGGGAAAATGAAGAATAAATCCAGAGAGGATTCAGGGAATTGTTGAAAATTAAGAAAGAACTAAAAAGTTTTAAAAGAATGATTTTTTTAAGGAATCAGGAGCCATGAAGTCTGAAGGAAAACGGATACTCCCTGATGGGAGAGAAATGCTGAATAAAGTGATAATGAGGCAAATATTAACTGTTTTACATCAAAAGAGTCATTGGGAGGTGCAAGCAATGTGTGATATTGTGCTAAGAAAGTATGTCTGTGTAGGAATATACACTTTAGGGAAGCACATATGTAGAGGATGTACCATATGACAAAAGGTAAATAAAAAGGTGTTCTGTAACCCATTTAGAGGGGGACGGGAGCCAGGGGTTTGACCTTTCCAAAGTATACAGGTAAACTTTACTGAGTTACTTGTTTGTCCTAATTGACCACGTGACTAGATGGGTGTAAGCTTTACTGAAAGGGTTAAAGCAGGCCTTAGAGATTGAGTGGGATTTTCACAGCCCCTGGCACCCCTCCTCTTCTGGGAAGGTGGAGCGAATGAATCAGACATTAAAGAAGCAATTAACTAAACTAGTGTTAGAAACCCAATTTCCTTGGGTAAAATGCTTACTCCTACAGGTTTAAACAGCACCAAGAAAGGATATAGGAATTTCACCATATGAGATGCTGTTCAGATTGCCCTATCTGGGCAGAAGGGATGAGATACCACAATTCAAAATAAGAGAGTTTCCTTAAGAACTGTATTCTGGGGTTGTCTTCTTCTTTGTCATCTCTCAGGACCTGTGGGTTGTTGGCTCAAACCCCACCTTTGGAATTCCCCATTCACCACCATCACCCAGGAAACCGGGTCCTGATTCGGACCTGGAAAGAGTCAACTCCGGCCTGAATGGGAAGGACAATTACTGACCACTGAAACAGCCGTAAGAACTGCGGAAAAAGGTTGGACTCACTATACTCGAGTGAAGGCATCTGTCGACGCTAGTACCTGGGAAGCTGTTCCTACAAAAGACTTGTTGGAAGTTGAAATTGAAGAGAAAAAATCTCGTAGTGGACTCTGAGCAGGATAAGAGCTTACAATGTAAACTAACCTTTTATTTTCACAGGTAACTAACGAGTGTGACTTGTGATTGAGAGAAAGGACAGACCTATAGCGAACTGCAGTGCTCCCAAGGGGGGGGTTGTTATAGTAGTAGTGTACATCTTATTTTTGTATCGATAATTATTTGGAAACCTAAGGTTTAAAAATAATGACAGGGAAAAATTGATTACTAATTTTGTTTTTAGTGATTCTAGGCCTCAGAGAAGGCCTTGGTCAATTGGTAACTTGGAAAAGGCATGACCAGATAATAGCAAAAATGGGATACCCCATCAAAATATGGGTGACTGTGACAGAGGGTTATGTACCACAAGCCGTCACGTTTGATGCTTGTGAGGTGTTAGCTTGTGGAGATTTAAATGCCCAATGACAATTGAGCAGAAAGAACAAATAACTGGGAGAGACACAACAGCCAGATTGAGAATAGCTGTATGGAAACAATCCTCTATTGCCATCAGAGAAAGGGAGAAACTCAAGGAGAAAACAGGAGAGTAAACAGGAGGCCCTCTGAAATGTGGCAGTTCAAACATTTGAGATTCAAACAGGGTATGGGGACGTGAATGCCTGGATAGAATGGGTCAAATATACTGTCCAGAGTCTCAACCGTAGCTACTGCTATGCTTGTGCCTTGGGATGACCGATTGCCCAGATAGTGCCCTTCCCATGGGGGTGGACCAAAGACTCCCAAGGGATGCAATGTATGATTGCATTGTACCAAGAAAAGACTGCCTGGGGAAATGAGGCCTGTAAGTCTCTCTTTGCTGTTTCTTGCATGATAACAATATCACAGTTCCCCCTGCATTCTCTACAGCTATAGGTAACCATACAGCTTGCCTCTCACGGCAGGGTGTGAGTGCTACCTGGCATCTGGGAGAATTTGCCTTGTGCTACCAAGGACTTGATGGGAAACTGCTCAAGACTAGAGATCCCCAGGGCAGATCTCTGGTGGTACAGTGGAGGGAAGATCTTACGGTCCACCCTACCATCTAATTGGGAAGGCACTTGTGCACTTGTTCAATCAGCTATACCCTTCACCCTGGCATTTGAAAGAGAAACATCACAAATACCCAGAAGAAGTAAAGGAGGCTTAGGAATATCATTTGATGATAGAGTATACATAGATTCTATTGGGGTACCTAGAGGAGTTCGGGATGAATATAAAGCCAGAAATTAAATTGCTGCAGGGTTTGAGTTACTGTTCTGGTGGGTAACAATCAATAAAAATGTGGATTGGATTAATTATTTCTATTATAATCAGCAGAGATTCATCAATTATACCAAGGATGCGATGAGAGGAATCGCTGAACAACTAGATGTCACCAGCAAAATGGCTTGGGAAAACAGGATAGCATTAGATATGATGCTTGTGGAGAAGGGTGGTGTATGCGTGATGCTGGGCAACTGTTGTACTTTTATCCGTAACAATACTGCCCCGGATGGCACAGTAACAAGAGCATTGCAAGGGCTTACCACCCTTGCCAATGAATTGGCAGAAAATTCGGGAGCAGACACTTCCATCACAGGATGGTTGAAATCTTGGTTTGGTAAATGGAAAGGGATGGTAACGTCCATATTTACATCCTCAATTATAGTAGCAGGAGTTTTGACAGCTATTGGCTGTTGCATTATCCCCTGTGTAAGGGGACTTGTCCAGCGGTTAATTGAAACCACATTATTGAAACAAATGACCATAGATCCACCACCCTACTCAGATAAAATGATATTAGAGGAAATGGAGAGCAAAGAAAGTGAAGAGGAAGATATTTACCAAATTACACTTAAAATAAATAAATAAATAAAAATAAAAAGAGTTTCTGCAAAAATCAACAGTTTATAAAAAAAAAAAGAAAAGGGGGGAATTGTGGGAATAGAAATGTTGTTTTTGCAGAGTTACATTGTTTAGAAGGAGGGAATGTGGTACTGAGATATGCTTACAGTGATAAGAAAGTTTAGCAGGCGACCTTGTAAAATGCAGACAATCAGACTCCTTAGGACAATTAGGTGAAAATCACGGTGTCAAGTCAAGTCAGATAAGTGAAGAAACATTACCACTTCAAGCAGTAAAAATGTCAAAAGAAATTTGAAATTTAACAGGCCGGCGACTGAAGGCCATGCATTGTTTGTGAAGCATCAGATAGATTGTGAATCTGGATTACCCACTCAGTGGGGAAACAGGGGAGGGTCCTGCCATCAAAAGGTATATAAACTGTGTTTTGGAACTAGTAGATGCGCTCTCTCCTGCTTGTGGGGCGCCCGCCATTGCAATCGCGAATAAATTACTACTTCACTGAGATCCTCGCCTGAGCCTAAGTTATTGGCTACGGAGTGTTTCTCACACCAGTCATGTGCTGTGCTTCCAACCTGATTGCTCTTTTGTCAGCAGGTGGCAATGTCTGGCTGTGGAGAAAAAAACAATAAAGGTGAAATGGTGTTTCTTTATTACTATGTTCTTTCTCATACCTTAGAAAAGGAGAAAGATGACCAGTTTTCTACTTGGCCCACACGATGCCTCTGCAGGACCCTCACACTCTTCTGTGGGGCTTCAAACGGGGCTGTGAAACTGTGGTTTCACAGACAGGTCAGTTTGTATGTCATTTTTTCAGCAGATACTGGCTTGTTCGCAATACCTTTCACCCTGCAACCGAGACAACAAGACACGTGAACTTCGCCGAAAGCAGTCTCAAGCAGCAGTTCCTTCAGAAGATAAAAATAAAATCGCACAGTAAACCTCCTACTGCACCGGAAAGAAGTATAGTTTTTTATTTTATTTATTTTTTTGTGTGTGTTTTCAGGGGGAGAGCTGCCCCTGAGGAGGGCCGGTGCCTGACGCACTAAGGCAGCCCCAGCAGCAACCACAGCCCCCCACAGCGCTCCCAGCGCCAGGTCCTGCCGCCACCACCCCCTTGGAACCCTCGTGCTTTTCCTCTCACCCCTATTTCTTCCCCAAAACGCCATTTTCCCGAATTCCCGTCACCGACAGACCTACCCGTGCAAGGGCCGAGCACGGCACCCGCAGTACCGAGCCCGGCCACGCCGAGCAGCGCCGTGAGGGCGGCGGAAGCTCCCGGCAGCCCGCGGTGCCCGTGATGGCGGCGGAGGTGAGGCCCCGGCTCTCAGCAGCAGCAGTAGCAGCAGCAGCAGTAGCAGCAGTAGCAGTAGCAGCAGTAGCAGCAGTAGTAGCAGTAGTAGCAGTAGTAGCAGACGCAGCAGCAGCAGGCGGGGCGGGAGGGGTCCGCAGCCCGGCTGCCGGGCAGGGTTTCAGCGCGTTTGGCCGCACGACTCTTGCCTGTTCTTTCCTCCTAGGTGTCTGCTGAGGGCACGCCGCGGCCAGCATGGCTTTGGCCAGCCTGAAGAGCTTCCGTGCCTGCTCGGCCGGCACGCCGGCCAGCCGGCGCGTCTTGCTGGCCCTCGGCAAAAGCTTGAGCTGTGCCAGCGGGCAGCGCAAGCCCCCAGGCCCCCCCAGCGCCGTGGCCGTGAGG
This sequence comes from Aythya marila, assembly GCF_965140915.1. NCBI lineage: Eukaryota > Metazoa > Chordata > Aves > Anseriformes > Anatidae > Aythya > Aythya marila. The sequence continues at coordinate 85,351,376 of NC_139043.1, forward strand.
GAGCTGCGCCCCGGGGATCAGTGCAGGTACATGTTTTGTCGCCAAAACCACGTCCAGCTGCGGATACAGGCGCTCTGTGTCAATGACACCGTGCAGCTCTGCGGGGATGCCGGGAGCGGTCCCAAAGCCGAGGGCAGGTGGATGGATGAACAAGTGTTTTTCAGGAAGCTGAGCGGCCTTGGTACCTCCAAAGAGATTTTTAAATTCCTCAGCTCTCTGGAGGTCATGTCTGATATTATGGCATCGGGGGCCCTGCAGAGGATTTCTGAAGTTGAGGCGGATGACGACGGCCTGAAAAACCCTGAAGAAGTGCTAGAGAGCGACATCTTCAAGGCGTTATGCTTTCAGTTTGAATTTGAAGCCTCAAAGCTGTCCAACGCCGGGCTGCTGAACGCGTTGCAGGCTTTGGTAAAGCTGCGCATCGATCCGGAGAGCACACTGATGGCAAGCTTGCTCTCCGAGAGCGAGGAACGGCTCGCCACCAGGCAGCTGGCTGTGGAGCATCAGTGCTCGCTCGCAGAGAGTTTGCTGGAGTTGGAAGGCCCCGGCTGTGCCACGCTGGAAGAAATCGTGAACCGCATACAGGAAGAAGACATAGAGAGCTGGACTCCTAGGGAAATGACGATGGTTTACAAGATGCTGCGGGTGACTTTCAGGGAAGGGGAACAATACCACGACTTGCTAAACAGAATGAACAGCGCCACTTTAGCCATAGCTGACCAGCTAAGCCCAAATTTCACTAGCATAATACTGAATTCACTGGTGGTTCTCCAACAGACTCAGGCAGTTCCCTTAGTCATAGCACTCTGTAAGCATTCTGTGAAGCACGTTCCTTATTTCACAGATGATGAGTTGGTAGATGTACTGGATGCCTTCCTGTACTTTGGACATCGTGAACAAAGTTTTACAGATGCACTGGAAACACACGTACCCAAGTCCATTTCTTCCATGCATCCTGAAACAGTCAGCAAAGTGATGCAGTATTGCTGCCAAAAGACGATCCTTTCTAAGCCTATTTTTGATGCAGTGGCAGAATGTTTCATTTCTGATGCTGACAGATTTACCACCAGCCAGATTGCTGAGTGTATTGCCCCATTTGGGACTCTTAACTATCTTCCTCCAAGTGCTTCTTCCTTGTTTAGGAAGCTTGAAACTGTACTACATACTCGTTTTAGTCAGTTTCAGCCTCACACTTTGCTGAACCTGCTGCACTCGTGTGTCCTTATTCAGCGTTATCCAGTAAATTTTCTGCCAAAAATATTTAGTCCCTATTTTCTGCAACATCTTCAAGGTAAGGAGCAGTGTTTCTCCTGCAGTGTTCTGTTTCTCTCTATTATATGGTTTGTCTCTTGTCCAGCACCCATTTGTTACCACTTGCATCTGTCTAATCTCATCAAATCAACAATGACCTGATTACGGTGACTTGTGATCAGGAGGCTGAAGGTTGTTGCTTCCTGGTCACAGTTGCAGTTGTATCATTTAGCAGAATTTGAACGGGGACTTGAAATGCCATGAAAATTTTTATTTCAGCTAATCCTTCTGCCTTTTCAAGAAAATACTGCCCCTCTGCTGTTCCCTATGGTTGTCCTTTATCTTACACAAGTTATAGATGCTAAATTATTCTGTGAAATAGTTGAGAAATATGTTATTTCTGTCTGTTTAAACTTCTGTGCCTATGCAGTGACCCCTGTGAACGCTCTCACTGAAGTGAGGCAGTGCTGCTATGGGGCTGGAAAGACTAGTGAGACTGGTTATGGAACCAGCAAAACTGAGAGCAAAAGTGGTGGATTTTTTAATGATAAGTGGATGATGCGATGATACTTGGTGTGATTCATGGGTGATGTAAAATATTTTAGTGATTCTGGATTCATTTTTCTCCGAATTGTTGACATGACTGCCACATGAGGGATGTGGCATAAAGGTAGGACACTGGATAGTGCATCATGAGACTTGGCTGTTTGTCTGTATTGTGCAGCCAGCCCTTTGTTTTGCAGCTTTGGACAAGTCACTTTTCTGTACATTTTTCTGCTTCTTACAATTGTTTGCCTTTACTAATTGGATCTCATATTCCTTAGGGTTGGAACTGGTTCTCAGGTGTTTTACTAGGGGCTAGCCCAAGGAAAGAGCTATTTCAAAAAACAATACAAACACTAGTAGTACTGAATATGAATCTAAAAGAGTTACCTCTCCTGCTTGTGCACTACTGATTAAATTTAAGATTTTAGTCCCTGTCTCTTTAAGATGAAGTCCGCTGACTTTGCATAAGCCTTATTTCTGGATATCTTCCTGTGCACCCAAAGCACTTATCCCACAGCTTTGACTCAAGGTACGTGATCACAGTTGTCAGGAAGAACTGTTGAGAGCCTTTAAATTTGGGACAGAATTATAATATGCTAAACAAGTTACAATAACTACTCCAGAGCTTACTTGCAATTCTGTTACTAGCAAGCTTACCTATTACTACAGAAATAATTAATTGTTTGTAGAATCATAGAATATCCTCAGTTGGAAGGGACTCACAAAGATCAAGTCCAACTCCTGGCTCCACACAGCACCACCCAAAAATCAGACCATGTGTCTGAGAGTGTTGTCCAAATGCTTCTTGAACTCCAGCAGGCTCAGTGCTGTGACCCCTGCCCTGGGGAGCCTGTCCCAGTGCCCGACCACCCTCTGTGTGCAGACCCTTTCCCTAACCCCCAGCCTGGCCCTCCCCTGTTCCAGCTCCGTGCCGTTCCCTCGGGTCCTGTCGCTGTCCCCAGAGAGCAGAGCTCAGCGCCTGCCCCTCCGCTCCCCTCATGAGGGAGCTGTAGACCAACTGTATAGTTGTATTTAAAAATACACATATAAATCCTTAAACTTTGCTGGAGAATAATACAAATGTTAGAGAGAAGTTAAGTGTAGCATTGGTACAAAAAGAATTTGAATTACTGTTATTGATAAGAGCATGTTACAACTACTGGCACAGAATTCATAAATCTCTGGAAGTACACAATGTGTTTTTGAAATACTGTTTTGCCTTGTGATTCAAATAAGGTCCATTACATGCATGTGAGTCTACAGCTTTATTCCTTTACCTTCTGCTAGGCTGAATTGTTTCCAACTTTTCAGGTAGGGTCAAAATAGAAGCAGGTGTGTCCTTTAGCTGTCATCTTTAGTGTTCTGTCCCATGTCCGAGGTACAAATTATTGTATTATATTTGTGCTTTCAATTTGGTCATATTTATCTTTCATACTGTATTATGAACAGCTTGTGAAAACTGAAAAGGGTAAATGGATAAAGCTGAGAAAAAATAATTTGCAATGCATAATTTAAGGCTTAATTAAAATAAAAATGAGCTGGTAAAGCATAATAGGGATGTAACGCACCAGCCTATTCTTAACTGCTGGCTTTTGTTTTCTAAGTATCCAAGTAAAAATATAAATTGTATTCTAACGCTCGCGTTTTATCAAGGCATAAAGAGTGGTCCCTTGTCCTGATTTTTTAATTATTTTAGTCTAGATTGTGATGTGGTTCCTCTCTGGATCTCAGCTAAGATTGCTGTGTTAATTACACTCTATAAAAGGTCAAGTTCTGAAAATGATTAGGGACTTAAGTCACTCATTTTTTAGCTGCTCAATGTGAAATACCTTAAGCAGCTGATTTTTAGGAAGAAGACATTCCTCCCATTTTACAAACCAGAATGTGTTTTAAAGTTCTCAGGCTGATACTTAGGAAATGAGAAACCTCAGAGTACCAGTTACGTTGAGTGTTGTTTCAAGTCAGTGTGAAGCTGTTCCACTGGAATGGTCAAAGCTCAGAATAGGAACTTGAAAAGATGACTGGCATGATTAGCATCTTATCCTACTTTTTTATTTTTTTATTTTTTATTATTATTATTTTTTACCATTCTGTGGTAATGCCTTGCACTTATGGTGAAAGATGCCTCAAGTATACAGTTGTAAACAAATCTCCAGAAATTATTCAGTATTCTCAACCTCTATCAGATAAAAAACCTGAGTGAAACAGTGAAATCCTGGGAAAGTAACTTGGGGAGAGGGGTTGGAGGAAGAAGGAAATAGACTATTTCTTCAAGACTTCCACTCAAGCTTATTCCTTCCTGTAAAACATCTTGCATCTCTCAGATCCTCTTTTTTTCTTTTTTTCAGTTTTTTTTTTTTTTTTTTTTTTGTGTGTGTGTGTGAAAGAATTGGACAGTCCTAACCAAGATCTTTCTACTTTTATTTTTATGTTGACAGTATTTCTGTAAATCTGTTTCTAATTTTTCTAAATATGTTGTTTCACAAGTGATCTTTCTGTTCACTCAGGTAAGCGTCAAGGATGATAACGATCGAGTAGCTTTTCTGCACATTTCAATGAATTGCTTTTCCTAACTTCTGCAGGATGGTATGTGTAAAGATGCTTTGCTGAAGATTCACATGAAAACTTGAATATTGTTCTTTCAGCTCAGCCACCTGGTTTGGACAGATTTGTTGCCTCCCAGTTAACCCGGCTTTTTCTAACCGTTACCCTGGAGTGCCCGTTTTATGAGGTATGGTAGGTACAAAACCAGAACTGATGCTAACAAGAGGCAGCGCGGTCATAAGGGCCCTATTGATAGGAGCTGAAGACATTCTTTCCCATAAAAACATCGGAATTGGACAAAACAGTTAAACAGTTGTTTGTTTTTTTTTTCTTGGTGGAAATATGAAGAATTTCTGTCTGTTTGACTGACGGATACATGTTTGACAGAACCGCCTAGCACTAAGTGTATTTTGTGTATTTCCAACAACTATTCCCTTATTTTTGACTTGGACCACAAAAAAATCAGTCACTTGGATGTTGGCTTTACTGCAGAGGAATGGAAACACTTGTGCATTTCTCTTGAGTGATGCGTTCAGCTTGATTGTATGGAAGCTTGACAAGGACATTTTGGTGTTTTTTCTAGGGGGGACAGGGGAAGGTTTTTTTGCATGTTTGTCTTGTTTGTTTTTTAACTTTCCAGCAGGTCATACTGGAAGACTGTAAGTCTCTCCCTAGACATGGCTTTGAAATGCACAGAATACGTTTCGGTGCATTAATATAATTGCAAAAAGGTTATCTCCCTTTTTCTTTAGTTTGATTGAGTTTTCTGTCATTGTATAGGGTCCCAAGCTCCTTCCAAAGTATCAAGTGAAGGCCTTTCTCAGTCCTCACTGTTCTCTGGATTTTCACCTCCTCAGAAGGGTGAAGGCTGGACTACTTTATTTACTGAAGAAAAGAATATATTTTGCTTCAGAAGTATCGACACCGTATTTCTATATAGTTGGTAAGTAACATTAGTTCTTCAGCTTAATAATGAAATGTGTACTTACACTGTCAAAACTATCGTTTTCACTTTACTTTCCAAAAATAAAATGAGGTTGATTTTATTCCCTTTGTATGCATTCTTAACCGCAAATATGGAAAAAGTAAAATGGAATAAAAAGGTAACTGTAGGACATTTGAAAATGAGGGAACTCAGAAAAGAAAGGAGAGAGACAAATTACAATATTACTTGGAATTTACAAACTGTCTGCACTGAAAATAGCTTCTAACTCGTGATCTTTATTTTTCTTTAACCTGTAAACAGTTTTTATAGTGTAAAGCAAAATGAGACAGTGCCACTGAGGCAACTGCCTGATCTCTGCTTTGGTGATGAGTAGAGAAATGACAGGCAGGAAGGTTGGCAGCCCAGAGCACGAGAGTTAGAGTAAGCAGTTTGTTACAATGAAACAGGTTTTAATTTTGCTTATCTTTTCATCTATACTAGATATTGAGATTAAATTAGACGAAGAAGGCTTTGTTTTGCCCGCTGCTCAATGTGAGGAGATACACAAACGGTAAGAGAATAACAGAAAGCATGGGTAAAATGTTGGTAAACATTGATAAAGAACACCCAGAGTGAAACCATAGCAAAATTAAAGTTAATTGGAGTTTTGCACTTGCATTTTGCACTCATCGGAGTTGAAGTTTCACACTGAAACCTTTGGCAAAAGGGCAAAGTCTGTAAAACGAGAGATCTCTTTTTCCTTATGACATCTTGCCTCATGACATTAAGTTGTCAGGCGATTAGTCTCTCTACCCAGTGACAGTCATGATCAAAGTAATCCTGGTTTGACTTACAGTCGTGTATTTTGATCTTAATTCTCTTGCAAAGCAAAAACAAATTTATTCTGACTAAAAAGCAAAAGATTTAGCACAATTTAAAACAGGTTGAGTTCACAAATGTTCTTCTCTAAGAGAGAGAATATCCTGTGTAATGAGGATATTTGCCACAGACACTGTTTGCATCAAAAGATGCATACGTATTTAAAAACAAGTTAAACAAGGATTGGTATGAGAAACCGTAGCTACAAAGTTAGGCAACCTGTCTGTGCTGTGTTTGCGACTTTGCTTCTGTGGATAAAGCAGAATTCTTAGAAGAGGTTATGTTTTCTCCAGCTCGACTTTCACAAGGCTCACAGAGTAACATAAGTGCTTTCAAAAATCTAAATGTTTGAAAACAAGCTTTGAATTTTTTTAAAAACTACAGCTTTCGCACATAAATAAAGTCACAATATATTTAACCTACTGAAAATGTATTTTATAGTGGATAAACAAATTTTATTTTAAGTCAATGTAATTTTATATAGCCAAATAGGAAAAAGTATAGTTGCAGTCTATGATGCTGCCAACCATATGCACAGGTTTAATTTGAATCTCTAGTAAGTCGTATAAAGTTAACTGCTGAAATGTTTTCGAGATGAGACAAGTATTTTGCTCAGTTTTCCCACTAGAAGAATTCAAAACAGCTTACTGACAGTAGTATTAAAAATATCATACTCTTATCATTAACTTGTATAGTAATTTTTATTTATAGCATATAAATAGGCTTTTCAGATCTGTTTCACTAAGCTTCAGTCCCCGTCCCCCAGCTTTAAATTGAGTGATTTTTATTGGCCTAAAGTAGGTAACTCCCATCCTACAATGTTTAATTGTAAGAGGTGTTAGGGAATAAGAGGAGGTATTGTCTAATTCTTCTTAGGGACTGCAGTAGTTGTGTAGACTAAAATGACTGACTTCTTTCTGATCTATAACACTTGTGCTTGATTTTAGAATTGCCCTGTGTGTTGATGGTCGAAACAGATTCTGTATTAACAGCCACAATCTGCTGGGAGAGGAAGCCATCAAACGGAGGCATCTTCAATTACTTGGTTATAAAGTTGTGCAGGTAAAGTCCAGCGACAGCAGTTTGCATCCTGAGGCAGTGGACTACGGTTAACAAAACAAGTGAAAAATGATTACTGCATAACACTTAAAATTGTAGTTGCAATCAGGTCCCATGACAGGTATAATCTTGTCCTTTCTACACTGTGTTCTCTTTGCCTAATTTTTGCCATTTGGGGGGGCTGTTACATAAGTTCCTTCTTTTTTCTCAGATTAGTTAGTGTTTGCTGCCTGTACAAATAGTAGCCGCTTGAAAGAGTACTTCTTTGCAGTGATTGCAGTTCAAATCTTGATTTAAATGAAAATGTTAAGAGTTTGGTAGGATCACAGAATCACGGAATGGTTTGGGTTGGAAAGGACATTAAGAATCACCCAGTTCCAGCCCCCTGCCATGTGCAGGGACACCTCCCACCAGACCAGGTTGCTCAAAGCCCCATCCAGCCTGGCCTTGAACACCTCCAGGGATGGGGCATCCACAGCTTCTCTGGGCAGCCTGTGCCAGTGCCTCACCACCCTCTGAGTGAGGAATTTCTTCTGAATATTCAGTCTAAATCTCCCCTCTTTTAGTTTAAAGCCATTCCCCCTTGTCCTGTCATTATCTTCCCTGACGCAGAGTCCCTCCCCAGCTTTCCTGTAGACCCCCTTTAGATACTGGGAGGCCACTATGAGGTCTCCCCAGAGCCTTCTCTTCTCTAAGCTGAACAACCCCAGCTCCCTCAGCCTGTCTTCATGGGAGAGGTGCTCCAGCTCTCTGATCATCTTTGTGGCCCTCCTCTGGACTTGCCTAAGGATTCAGAGGATCCTGAATCAGGATTTTCAGTTAAATACTTTTTTAAAAGATATGAGTCTGGAGTTTAAAAACAAGAGTTAAAAAAAAAAAAAAAAGAATTGGTTTGTATAATAAATAAAATTTTCACAAAGCAGAGTACATACGTTATATTGCCTATTGAATAAATATTTTTATCTTTAAACATGTTTTGGACCAAAACACGTTTAGATTTTCAAATACCCATTTCGCTTTACAGTCACTTATCACATAAGCCTGACTACTTTATATTTCACTTAGTTTAAACTGTAATGAACAGTTTTCTTAGCTTTCCAGTAACTTCAGGTAATTCTTACAAGTTTCAAGGGTCAATAATATGTTTAGGATTAAGTGCTTAAATTTAAAGGACAATTTTTTGATGTGTAATTATATATCTGTTTAAGGAAAGTTAATCTTACCCAGTTGCTTATTGGAAGATATCTCCAGCAATTATTTTGGTTTCATTTCCAGGTTCCATTTTTTGAGATAGAAAGTCTACACACTAGCAGAAAGATGGCAGAATATCTACACAAAAAAATCTTTCCTCACACATACGGACTTGGCTGCTGACACTTGGGAATAATACTGCTTCACAACTTGACCTCCTGTACCATGAAGTGCACATATTGTGTGTGGAAGAGCAATTCTGTTTTCTAAGTAACTCCGTGTAAGATGATTTCAGCTTCTGAATGTGTGTGACCTTCCAATATTTGGAAGAATTGACATGTAAAGAGTAATAAAGAGCAACATATTTTCTTAACTTTTGTGTAAATATTTGTTACAGGGCAGATGAAAGTCTCAAACAGTCATTGCTGCATTTCCCTTTTATTTTCACTGGTTCAAACTCACAACTTTATATAGACTGGTGTGGCTACTTAAGGATACTAACTGTTGCTGTATATACAAAATGTGCCATGTTACCTTCCAATAATTTTTTTTTTTTCTTGACAGTATAAAAAGAAATTATGCAAATTACTCATAGCTGGTCGTATGATTTCCCAAGTGTTTCATAAAACTAAAATTTGTAGTAGCTGCACAAGCACTACTGGCTTATAGCACATACTTAAGAGTTGTAGAGTGCTGTTCTCTAAATAGCAATGCCTTACAGAAAGTAAGAAAGAAATTCTATGAAAGGTATTCCTTTGTCACTACCTGAGTGTTAAAGTGAGAAGTCAATCACTCAGAACTGAATGAGGAACACGTAGGAGGAGGAACAACACATGAAAAGCTTTCAAAAGTGAGGAGGGGTGGGAAGGGATTGAAAGAGAAGGGGGTGACATAAGCAAAGAAATCAGTAAACTGACACCGTATCCTGATGACTCACTCTATGGTGGAAGTGAGTCATTTCTGACAGTGGCCAGACGGTGGTGGTGTTCTCAAACATTTATTTTCCCGTAGCTTTTTCGAACACAGATGGTTTGTAAATATAGAAAAAAATACTTAAAAGAAGTAATTCGTACTGACTGTACTAAACTAAAAATAACCTTTACAGAATATGGTGATGTTCTGTCTCATTCTTCACTGGCATACTTTTCATACTCTTAAAAAAGCATTCTGGCATTGTTAGAAAACATTTCCTTCTCACTTTATTTTTACTCTGTGTGATTCCTTTTCATTTAATGCTGCTGGATTTGTTTAACGAAGCCTTTATTGTTGAAAAGGAATGTAGTAGTCGCTGCCCTCTTGTCCACAGCCATTACTCATTGAAAGAGGGGACCATGCTGGTCATATAAATGAAAGTGGTAAACACTGCTCAGAATGGACTGCTTTATATACTTGACTTCTCGCATCATACTAAATACTCTATTGTTTGCCTAGTTTACTGCTTATCCAGGCCCCAGATGAAGAAGTTACTTGTTTGTATGTGTATATATATATAATATATATATATTTATATTTACTAGCAGACTCACTGAATGCAAATGATTTACATTTCCTATTCTTTACTATCTGACAGAACTGCAGTGTCAGTCAACACTGTGGACTTCCAGTCCTTCTTGTTCAAGTATGATAAGTCTGGCTACACGTTCCGTATTGAACAGCATCAATATCGCTGCAGCTTTAAACAATAGCAGGGTCAATGATGCCTGAGAGCCAAACCAGTGCACACCCTGCGGAAGATGTTTTTTCTCCCGAAAGTACCTTAAAACTCAACTGTTGGATTCAGTGAGAATACGAAGAGGTACATATTTAAGAGGGTTTAGACATTTACCTCTAGTTATGATTTTTAAATCACTCCTTGTGGCTTTTTGATCCTTTCTACCAAATGAATTAGTTATTTTTCTCTTGCTAGTACCTTTCCTGCTTTTTGTTTTCTTTCTTTTTTTCTTTTTTTTTATTTTCCAGCAGTGGGTATGGAAACAAATATGATTTTTCTTGTGACAGTATTCAACACATCAGTCCCTCAGACAGCATTTGTGTAATTAAAGTCAGCAATATAGATGCAAGAAATTAGCTAAACCCAAACTTCAGTGTCTATTTAAATGCTAAGTACTCAGAAGTTCTCTTAAACTTGACTTCCACTTGAAGTCTACTGAAATTGTGAAGCACTTCTGGAAATCAGACCACTTTTTTACTTGCCCATTTATAGGTTATACCCATCCCTTTTGGAAAACCTGGGTTGAATCACTGTTTCAGCTGTTGTGAAGATAAAATGATGTCTAGCATCATCTTGTAGCAACGCTGTAAGTTTTAAGAAATCAGTGATCACCGATACCTTGAGGACCAAACTTGCTTACATGTTAAGTCAAATATGTGGAATCACTGCCTGAAATAGCACAGGCAGCTGTTGACTCAACAGGTCTAATTTCCAGTGTTACTTCCTAAAATGTTCATCTCTTGTTGATGCTCTTCAAGAGATTTTTATGAGGCTATAAGGAGAAAACATACATTTGAATTAGCAAGAGAAAAAGTACAGCTGCTACTTCATCCAAATCATTTTCATTAATTAAAACGAAGGAACAGACAAAAGCACTATTTTGCTTTTTGACATGACTTTTTTTGTTGTTGTTGCTGTTGTTTGTTCTTCCACATAAATGATTCTGGCAATGCCAGATACAAGTGATTTAGCACGGATCCAGGCTTGGAGAAGGTTTTTCCAATAGACAGGTGATGCCGTTTTTCCTGTAGAATTCTGCCTGCACGTGATTAATCCTTGCGTGACCTTTCATCGGCTGCTGTATGGGCTTATTTATGCGCCTCCCATACTCTGAAGATGACAAAACAGCGACAGGTCTTGCCATTTCCTGTGAAAATGTAACATTCTCCTTATCATAAAATCACAGAGCAAATACTTGGCAGTTATCTACTGCTAAATGTGCTGTGGCTGGGGGCACAATAACAGATGGAACTGTACAGCATCTGCTATACAAAGGTATATTTATTTAGCAGTGATCTGCACTCTTACTGCTCCATCCCTGACCTAGTTTTTTATGTATATTAATAAACCACGAATGTATCACTAGATGATGAGATGATAAGGTATCAAATTGTGCCACACGCGCACACACACATGCGATCACCATGTGATTACTGGCAAAGTAAATAACGTGTTAGTGGAAAGTGGCACAGATTTTATTTTCATTCTTATTTTTCTTGTGCCCAGACTTGCGCAACTGAAAAAGCAGAGATTAGTTTGTGTCCCTTATTACGGGAACCTTACTTATTACCCTGCTTGCACAATTCAGTGAAACCATTACAAGAAAAAAAAAATAAAAAATAAATCAAAGCCTAAAGAAAAACCCTGCACAACCCTTGGTGTGTGCAACCTTTCCCTGAAGGACATAAAGCATGCTACTGGATTTCTGCATGATGAAAGGTTTTACTAATACCGCTTGTAGCTGTAAGATTGTAGAAGTAACTGGTCTGTAATGATGGGAAGCAAAGTTGCTGAAAAATAATCCAACCAAGACAAGATTATTTTAAGCCTGTCCTTAATAAACTGCATTTTAAGTGACTGTGCAATCACTAGCTGCAATCTGCAGTTCCTTCCTGTGCTGCAGCAACAGGGAGCTCTGGAGTCAGAAGGGAAAGGCAGGGTTTATTTGTTTTTCTTTCCCTAGCCAAAGGTCTCAGATTTATCAGGCTGCTTGTGTGTTTGTGCACTGGCTAACACAATAAGCCTTGGTCCCCAAAGTGTTTACCTAGTGCTGCGATATAAATAATATCTACAAGAAGAATCAAAATGCAGACCACACCACAGTTCAGATACAAACAAATGAGCTCTTTTCTACAACATAAATGGGTCTGAGCCATACCAAAATTTACGATTGGGCCTGTGAAGCACATGAATTACCACATTTCCTGTGAGAATGCAGGATGAAACACAGACCCAAGGGGACTCGTAGCAGGGCAGTCAGGTGTGTAACATATCCAGATAGACAAATCTAGACCTGAGACTCTTAGGAAGATGGTGCAAGCCCTTTTTTTTTTTTTTTTTTTTTTTTTTTTCAAACAAAACAGAATGAAAAAGCACCTATTCTTTCTCAAGCTCTCCTACAGCCTTCCTGCCCATCTTGCTCCACCCCACCGAAAGCTATTCAGTACACCAAATTCTAACCCCACCAAAACAAAAAGCAACAGTCAAGAACAGAAGGCAAAAAGATCAGACCATTTTCTCCCCATCCCCACCTGTGGATAAATGCTGAGAAAGAACTGACAGAATTTTTCGTAGAATCACTGAGTGGTTTGACTTGGAAGGGACCTTAAAGATCACCCAGTTCCACACCCCTGCCATGGACACCTCCCACCAGACCAGGTTGTCCAAAGCCCCATCCAGCCTGGCCTTGAACACCTCCAGGGATGGGGCATCCACAGCTTCTCTGGGCAACCTGTGCCAGTGCCTCACCACCCTCTGAGTAAAAAATTTGTTCTTTATATCTAATCTAAATCTCCCTTCTTTTAGTTTGAAGCCATTCCCCCTGGTCCTATTGCTACATGCCCTAACACAGAGTCCCTCCCCAGCTTTCCTGTAGGCCCTCGTTAGGTACTGGAAGGCTGTTATGAGGTCTCCCCGCAACTTCTCTTCTCCAGGCTGAAGGACCCCAACTCCCTCAGCCTGTCTTCACAGGAGAGGTGCTCCAGGCTTCTGATCATCTTCATGGGCCTCCTCTGGACTCACTCCAACAGGTCCATGTCCTTCTTGTACTGGGGGCCCCAGAGCTGAATGCAGTGCTCCAGGTAGGGTCTCACAATAGCAAAGCAGAGAGGGAAAATCACCTCCCTTGCCCTGCTGGCCACGCTTCTTTTGATGCAGCCCAGGATATGGGTGGCTTTCTGGGCTGCAAGAGCACATTGCTGGCTCACATCAAGCTTCTCATCAACCAACATCCCCAGGCCTTTCTCCTCAGAGCTGCATTTCATGATTTTTGTGGGTTCTGTATTCAGCAGATATAATTTTTTCCAACAGCTGGCTGGGAAGCATCCCATTACATGCCCTCACAATGTGTAATTCTACCACTGTTAACACTTGAAATCAGCAATAGCAACCATGTGCAAACACTCTCTCTGCAGTCATTGCATTATGTGCAGCTAAGCTGTGTGTCTGTGATTGTGCTGCTGGGTTCCCTGGGTGCACCCACGCTCTCTGCAGGGAACGAAGGGCTAACTTGCAGTGGTTCAGGCTTTTTCCTCTTCAAAGAAAGAAGTGCGCTGTGGTGAATTCAGCCCGTCTCAGTGCTGTACTAGAGAGATGTTGATTTGGGCATTTTTATTTATTATGTTTTATAAAATTGTTAGTATTATATAAAGTCAGTGGGGGCCATTGAGGTAATTGAGGAGCAGGAGTTGAGTACATGACCTGCATTTAGTTACGGGTAAGTCCAGTGTTGGGCATCATCACATGTGTGAGGATCGTGTTGCAACGTTTAACAGCTGTGATTTTGATGTGCCTCCACGCTAATTAAGGGGCTGGATTAAGGGACACCTGTTCAGAACAGTTCCCAGGCCGAGCCACTTGCGTGCATTGCCCAGCAGGGCTAGTGTGCATGCTGACCCAAAAGCGTGTGCTTTAGCAAGCAAACTTTCAGGAAAGTGAGTTTTGCTGATACTGAAGGGATGCAAGATCTCAGTTAAAAAACTTAGATTTGCACTAACAGAAAAACTCTTTCTAAACAAACTTCACAGGTGGATGTTGGGTTTGGGATTGTGGGTGGTGGTGGGATCAGCTTGGTTTAATTTAAACAAAAAAGCTCATTTTTCATTAGTCGTTTACATGGCTTTTGGTCTCATGCAGATTTACAGTTTTGTTGCTGGGCATGAGCAAGGATGGTAATGGGCACTTCTATGATTCCCTTGAGTGCACCTAACGCTCCCTGCAATGTCTGATGGAGTTGAAGGGGACTATGATTGTGCACTGAAATGTCTGGCATATATAGCTGTTAGTAAGACGAATTACAAGCAGTGGCCTTTGTCCCAAATTTTCAACAGTTTTATTACCTAGCAATTACAGTAATTTTAACTTTCTCTCTCTCTTCCTTCTTCCATTTCTATCATATCTAATACAAGCAACCACTCTTACCTTACTCCCATCTTTCCATTCCATGAACCCTCTGCAATTTTGAGGCCATTAACACATGGAGGTTGCATTTTTGTCTGGTTTTGGACATCCTCTGCCTCTATGATCGTCTGTGTGTGTTTATATATGTATATATGTAATGTGTATTATTCAGATGCTGCATGGAAAAATATATTTATATATATGTATCTATTACAGTATTTCTATTTTCAAGGCATCTGTTTAAAAATGTGTCTGCATACTTCCTTAGCCATCAGGCTCCACACTAAATCCAGATTCTGCTGTCCTTTAATGATTTGGTTTCAGTGAGCCTTTTCCAGGCATGTCCATGGTCTTCTGACCTCTCCTTTGCATGAGCTCTCTTTGATTTTCCTTCCTGTGGGGCAATCTGGGTGTAAGTTGGAGTAACAAACACACCAGCTTCAGAGATCTGGGCTGTCTCAGCAAACGTTGATTGATATAGTGGAGTGCAGGGCGGGAGAATATCACAGGACGGTGGTTGAGTCGGAGCCCCTGGTTCCAGTTCTCTTAGTGAGAATAGTTTTCAAGCATCACAGAAGTAGCTGTAGGACCACTAGAACTGCAAACTCCCAAGGGGCACAGACTGATCAGGAGTTACTGATCAGAAGTTACTCTGTAATAGGTGGTTTGCCTCCCTGTATGTACTTCTTTCCCCCACCCTTTACCTTAAATAAGGTCTGTCACCTGGATATCTACAGGATGCAAAGAGCAGGAGCTATCTCAGGTGTCTTGACTTGCTAATAAACTCCAGCCACCTCAAAATGTAAAAAATACTTTTAACAAAAAGAAATTATTAAAGGGTTACCTCATCATTAATGTGAAGACCAAGACTCTTTGAGTGTTCTCTGTCACATCGGTGAAGTTTTTTGTTGTAACCCTCTGGTCTTTTAAAAATGGAATCATAAGTGGAAACCCCTCCTGCCTTGAGAAAATGAGAAAAATGGCTAATTAGCACTATTGTTTACCTTTATAGGTTATATAATACATATAGTCATTCAATAATAAAACAGTGCACATACAGCATTAGATGATGGCAAATGTATGTACCTGAGGTACCATTAGCATGTTTGGGTCATTCCTTTGAAATAATTTGCAATAAAAATACCAAATGAGGTGTGGTTATTTATTTTTTTATTATTATTATTTTTGATCTGTTCATCTTTCAAATTTCCCTTGTGGAAAATTACCTCAAATTTTCCCTGTAATCTCTTGAAAAATTTGGAAATGTATCTGCTTTACTTGTTTGCTTTACTTCTATTTTTCTGAACTTTATATTCTTCTTCTTAAATTCATAAATTTTTAAATAATCTGGTACTGTTATATAAAAAGAAAGCAGGCAGTTTCAAAATTCATTTGGAATGAAGATAATATAAGTGCTCTGCAGTGGAATCACCATTTAATTTCTGGTTAAAGCAGAACTGAGAAGAGCTCAGACACCTGCCACAGTGGTAATCCTGTCAACTGTAACATATGAAAATAAAGCAAACCCCAAGCCAAAATATTATTACATTTATGGTATCTGTTGACATAGTTACATCCTAAAAACAACATGAAAGACGTGACCTGCTAAGAAATGCACTAGTGAAATCCAATTAAAAAAAAAAAAAAAAAAGTTATCAATGGAGGAATTTCAAAAACAAAAAGAGCCAAATCCCCCATTTTAATATGTTGTCAGTTGTTTATGACCTTCATTAAAAGGTCCATATTCCAGTGAACATGCCAATCGATCACTGTTTTTATGCATGGTTTACTAGCCCTGTCCTAGATGATCTGCTTAAGATCTTCTGCCAGAGGTACAGAGACAACACTTCCGTGTTCAAAATCCTGGTAACTCTTTCCTGTTGTTTCTTTTTGTTGTTAAATGCTGACTTACTAGGCTGAGGTGGTGAGGCATCCTCTGTGTAATGCTACAGAAGCTAAGCACTTTGCAAACATTCATTAATATTCCAGGCACAGATAAAATAGGTAATAGCTTTCTCCATGTCACAGAAGAGGAAACAGGACATGAACTGGCTACAGTAACTTATGCAAAGTAATACTGGGAGTAATTGTCAGCCAAGGGATTAAGAGGTGGGTATTTCTGGCTTCGGGCCACATGCTAAGCATCTTCCTCTATTTATCTCTGCTTCAGTCTCTGCCACACAGTTTATATGGGTCTTTAAGATCAAAAAAATGAATGAATTTCCCTTTTCCATATAAATTGAAATTTTCCAATGCTCTAATTCCTTAATTGTGCAGAAGAATGGGTCAAGTCTGGTTCCTCCCCTGTGGCCTGGCCCTGTGCTGTGAAGAAACCTATTTAACAGCTGTTATCACTTTCTGTTTCCATGCCACTGGAGCAGCTTTTTCCACAAACCAGGTCATCGGGAGTGTGAAAGTGGACTTTGTATTGTAAACAAAAGCTCTACCATATGGTTGCGAATTCTCTGCAGACCGGACAGACATCCTTCCTGCCAGCTCCGCCACCCCGAGCACACCAGTCAAGCTCTCTGATCTTCCCTAGCCTCACTCCTGTTGTGCCCTCCCTGCCGTGTCCTGGTGATCACGACACCGACTGTGCTGGGTCACATTTGGCTCTGAGCACCTTCCCGAGGTGACACTGAGATCCACACAACAGCATTGAAAGTGGCAGGGCCTCCAGCAGGGCCAGCGCTGCTGAAATCTGTGCTGTTGTTCACTTAAGGAACAGCGGGTTCATAGGGTCTGGCCAGCTGACTGACAGGTTAAGTGTCAGTGTAATACCTTTTGGAAACATTCAATTATCAATGTAGATGTCTGTTTTATTGTTTGAGATGTTCTGTTGATTTTTCACATTAAAGTTAAGCATACACAGAAATCTGTGTGATGCACACTGGAACCTGTTTCCCTTGACTGCAAAAAGGTCAGTTTCTTACAAAAGGGTCTCAATCCTCCTTTGTCAGAAAAAAGCAGGCAGTGCACCCATGCCTTGAGGCAGGTGTTGCTCTTCATGACCCCACCTCTAGCATTGCCCTAAATCTTGCCCTTTCTTGCATTTTGACAGCACTATGCGGCTGGTGGATCCTTAATCCTTGCACAGCTGCTAGCAAATTTATCTGCCTTCTGTCACCGCCCAGTGAAAGATACTTCCCCCATTTTCTATCCACACGTAGTACATACCTGTCACGCTTCACGAAGGCCTTTGAAGATGAAAATTGCTATCTGAGTGCCAAGTTACAACGTCAGACTGCCTAGCTCAAGAGTAGAGCGCGGCGTTTTCATAGGCCTCCCCCCTCCCCAGCCTGTAACTCACACCCTGGAGACGCTTCCCAGGCGCCAGGCACCCTTCCAGCTATGCAGGCCAATGAGCACTGCTGCCAAAAACACGGAGGCTTTGCTTCTCCCCCCGGCACCAGCCCTCACCTGGGCCTCTCGGTAGAAGTAGCTGAGCTTTGCGGGGCCGTCTCGCCTAGGTGGGATGTAGCTGAAGGCAGACAGGGAGGAGACGGGAGGCTGGCACCTCCTTCCCACCTCACTGCTGCCTTCCTCCTCATCCCCTCCGTGCTCTTCTGCCCCTGCTGGGGCAGAGGCTGCCATGTTGCCTGCTTGTGTTACCTGGTAACGCTCTGCCATGGCGGGGCGGGCACGGGCAGCCCAGCAAAACGGGTCATGGAGGAGGGAAGGGCTGGGACGAGCACTCCTGGGGTGAGGCGCTGTGGAAGGATCAGGTGTCCTGAGAGGGCAGGGCTGTGCCCCAGCAAGCTCGGGGTGTGTGTTAAACCTGGAAACATTTAAATGTGAGGCCACGGATTTAAGCAGCAGTCTCAGGGCTGCCTTACCAAGCAACTGCTCTACCCTCTTCCCAGCCTCTGGTTCCTTTCTCCATTCAGCCTCTGATGTATTACCGTCTCTGGAGTCTGGGGAATCACAAAACCACAAAATATCCCAAATTAGAAGGGACCCACAGGGATCATTGAGTCCAGCTCCTGGGTCTGTACAGGACCACCCAAAATTCAGACCTTGTGCCTGAGAGTGTTGTCCAAATGCTTCCTGAACTCTAGGGAACAGGGGGAGAACAAAACCGCACCATAGAGGACTGATTTTTTTCATTTGGGGTTTGCCCTATGCCAAAAATTCCCTCCCATGGATCTTTCTGCACTTTCTGCACACAGAGGCTGAAAAAAAAAGCACACCAAAAAAAGCACACCAAAACATGGCATTTTCAACAGCACCCTGGAGAACTAGGGGAATCTTCTGCCCTGTCACCCAGCTGAGCACATTTTTCTGATGAGGTGTTTAGCCACTTCAGTCAGTTTGGTCTGAGATACACACGTACTTGAGTCTGGGGCACTGAAAGAGAGCAACTTCCAGGTGCAAGCTATATTAACAGATCAGCTCTAAAATTGCTCCACTCCAGTAACACCTGGCTCCTATTTTCTACATTCATTTCTCAGTTATCCTGCGTAACTATGACCATGATTTTTCCTATTGTGCTTCTTGGGGATCTGTGACTAACTTAATTTGCGTTACTGCTCTTTTCTGCCACTGTAGTATTAGTGCCATAGGTACAACATTGTTCTTATTATAGTTTTCAGCATTTTTTTGGCAAGCACTTACACAACAGCAATCTTCCAGGCATTTTGATTTTTACCGAACATCAAAAAAAAAGAAAAAAGTAAGAAGCATTCAGTCAGGGTACCAGACATAAATCTTTACAACCAATTCCTTCAGTCATATTGGGTCCACGTAACAATGATGTAAAAGTCCCATTTCTGCTATATAGTTGCTATTCTCCTTTAACTAATTGACTGACTAACGTAGCATCTCGCTCCTTTTCAACTGCAATGGGGAAGTATTTGTGCTCTACAGACCTGGTGTTGTTTTTTTTTTAATCATTCATGACAATTTCCATCTGTTTATCTAATAATATCCCTCTCCCAATTAGGGTTCTCTTCTTCCTGTAGCATTGGTCAAATTACCACGAGCATGTGAGCAGTAGAATTTAAAATCCAATAGCCATCTGACATCAGCTTCCTACACAGAACCACACATGCCACTGTGCAAGTGCTGTTTTGTAGTTTAGTCCAAGCACCAAGAGATTGCAAAACATTTCATAAAAAGCAGCTCAGCTGAAGCTGTAGCTATAAATAGAGCCATAAGGAACTGCTCACCAGAAATTTAAACTAAGCTAGGCAGGATCTCTGAAGTCAGATTTGAAACATTTCTCTTCAATACTTCTCTGGGTATGGCAGATGAGGTGAGTGAAAAGATGAAAGAAGAGTATTTGTACAAGTTCTCTCACCAGGACCTGATAACCCCTCATAGCAAGTGCAGCATCAAGACTAGTGCTGTGAAGAAGCAGCGGTAAGTTACAGTCATAGGTGGCTCCCTTGTGAAAGAAACAGAGGCTCCCACCTGCAGACCAAACCCTCGTTTCAGAGAAGTCTGCTGCTTTCCTGGGGTTCAGATCAGAGACATCACCAGCAAGTTTATGAGCTTAGTACAGCTTTCAGATTACTGGCGACTCCTGCTCTTTTAAATGGGTACCATCAGTGTCACAGCAAGTCTGAAGTCAATCAAAAGAGATTTTAGGGTCCTGGGAAGATGGCTAAAGGATTCAGAAGCCCGGGAAGTGTTTTCCTCAAGCCTCCCACATGGAAAGAAACAGGCAAACCCAGGATATCAATGCCTACCTCCAAGACTGGTGCCTCCACCAGAATTTTGGGGTTTATAGTTGTGGAAGCACCCTTGAGACATGAGGTCTGCTGGAGCTTTGTGGGATACACCTGTCTTGATGGGGGAAATGTTTCTTGGCCCGTAACCTGGTGAGACTGATTGGGAGGGCTTTAAACTAGGATCAGTGGGGGCAGGAGATACTGTTAAAAACTGTTAAGCCAAGGAATGGTGTAGCACCATTTGAGAGTGACAAGGCGATTGGGAGCGTCTGTACTGCTCCAGGGAGCGCTGTGGGTTCAGGAACACATCTGAAATGCCTGTATACCACCACATGCAGTATGAGGAACAGACAGAATAAACTGAAAGCTTTCCCAGAGCTATAAAATCACTGGTATTAGTGAGACTTAGTGGGATGAGCCCCACGACTGGAGTGCTGGGATGGAGGGCTGTCAGCTCTTCAGGAGGGACACACTGGGCAGGCAAGGTGGAAGTGTTGTGCTGTACGTGAGGGAGAGTTTGCACTGTATGGCCTTGTCACTGGGGATATCGCAGTAGAGAGCCTCTGGGTGGGGATTATGGGGATGGATAGTAATGCTGGTGTTGTTGTGGGTGTCTAATATTGACTGTTCATCCAGGATGATGGCACAGATGAGCTATTAGGGGAAATCTCTGGATCATTTGCCCTTGTCCTTATGGGGGATTTCAACTTCTCAGATATAAACTGGGAATTACCATACTGCTGCAACAAGCAACTGTAGGAAATTCCTAAAGTGTGATAAAGACAACTTCCTGTAGTGAGCCAGCTAGGAAAGGTGTCCTCCTAGACCTGTTGCTTGAGAATAAAGACTCGTGGGAGAAGTGACAGTAAGGTGGCTGTCTTGGCCACAGTGATCACGAAATAGTTGAGTTCAAAGTTTTTGGTGTAAGGAGAAAAAAAGTCAGCTGAGTTGCCAGCCTGGGTTTTAATGTAGTGGACACTAAGCTACTCCAGAAGCTAGTCAGCAGTGTCCCCTGGGAACCTGCTTTGGAGGGTTTACGGCATCAACTGAATTGTACTAGAAGGACGCTATACAGATTCTCAAAAATATCATTGGATACCTGTTACAGATTTATAAATCCCACATTTGAAACAATTTGAAATGATGCTTTTCAGTTCATTCTCCCTTCCCAGTCAAGGCAGAAATCTCTCTAGAGTGATTTGAATCTTACAAAGGCTTTTTCTTCCTTTCTTCCCCTTTTGCAGACTCCCCACATGCAGGGCATGAATTCCCAGGGGCTTTTGTTCCAGTCACATACACTACTCATATACTATTGTAACAGGTATGTCGCTTATAGCTTGGCACTGGAGGTAAGTCAATTTCCTCAGTAACTTAAAAAGCAACTTAAAAAGAAGCATGTAAACAGTTGTGAGAAGGTAATGGAGTAATTTTAATCTATACCATCAAGAGTATGCATTCAAATACAGCTGACATCAGAGACTAAAATGTTAAAAGTTGCTTTGCATTCAGTCAATGTCTTAGGGATAAGAAATTTAGTTGCCTACCTTTTTAGGAGGTAGCATTATCCTCCTTAGATTCCACTGCTATGATTTCTGTATTTTCAAGACGTCGATATGTGCTTGTACAGTGATAACAGTGTCTCAAAGGCAGGGTGATTGTTCTGAAATGCCAAAAACTGACTTAGGGAATAACTTGGCAAGTAAATTCCTTAAAGGAATCAGTGAGGCAAATGGTCATGGGGAAGATGGTGGGGCCAGGGATGGGGATGGGATGGACACCAGAAGACAGATGACATACAACTAGACAGGCCATTGACATGCAGAAAAGCTGTAGTAGCCGCCTCCTTGCCACAAGCTGACATACCTGTTTCAAGCTAGTGGCACTTAGAGCTGAGATGGCTACACTGCTGTCAAATCAAGGCTTAGTAATTCAGCTCCTGTCCCTGCCACTTGGCCTCAACATGCATCAGACTGCTGCATGTTCCTGGGCCATGAGGGGGAGACAGCCTTTCCAACAAATGCTGAGACCCATCATGCTTGAAGAAGAAGCTGAAGCATAGATGACTCTAAAACTGTCCCCTTTCCACTGTCATAGCTTTGGTCCTCATTTCAAGTCAAGCCATTAATTTCACAAAAGTGCTTGTTTCTTTCAGGCCCTGAATAGTGACAGACCGTCTGCCTCTAAAGGGAAGGCTCTTCAGAGGTTTGCCAGAGGAGAGGGAGGCAACTGTACATCACCTGCAGAACTCAGTGCACCTTTTGCAATCTTTAGAGGGAGGTGGGGGGTTGTTCATGTGCTACTTGGGATTTTTTTTTTAATCATTTTAAAATTTCCCTCGACTGTATCTATTGTCTCAAATAATTCTCTATATAATTACTGAGACTAAGTGACCACTTTGTAGATTGCAAACATTTCCTGGTTGGATTGTGACTATAATTTCAACCGCTTGACTGAGAATTAGGATTTTCAAATTTTTATTTTAATAATTTAAAAACAATTATAAAATGGTAACTGGTTGACTGACATGATTTGCAATTATTATTTGTATGCTGACTGATATCTGCTGAATGGATATTCCAACTCACCATATCAGATGAATATTCTGTTTAATAACCCTGCTGGTAAAGAGAATAATGCACAATTTTATACATGAAATGGACATTATTATATGTAACATTTTGTAACACTGGTTTGAAATGCAAACATAAAGCCCAGGAACATCAGTCTTTCAAAATACTTCACAGGCATTTCTTCCTGTCAAAACTGAGGTTTTTCACACAAAACATCTCAATTGCTGCAAATACATTTGAAAAATACTCCATCAGAAATTTTCAAACAATTGTTGGCAGAATCCTTGTTTTAACAGTGGCATCCTATAGTATAAAGGGTTTCATAGCTTGATAGTTGCAAACCAGATTAAAATTTCCTTTTATTCCATTCTGGTATATTAAAAACAATATTTACCTGGATGATTCCAGCCACTAAATTTGAAAGCTTTTAAAAGGAATAAATTGCAAGCTGTAGGGTAAACCATCTACAATTGATTAATGCATCACTTTTGAAAATCCACAAAAAATTTGAAGTACTTCACAGAACAAAAATACTGTTAATTACATGTTTTATTTAAGGCACATATATCTCATTCTACATTTGTTTCCTCCCCAGAGTCACAGCACTATCTTAGACAAGGAAGGAAAAACAGAAGTAAAAATCTCTAGCTTGAAGTCCACTTGTAAAAAGTGCTGATGGGTAGTATCTAGGTCAGGTGAAGGAGAATCTGCTATCAGAGGAAAAAAAAAAAATCTTCATACAGAAATACAACCAAAGGGAAAATTAATTATCGAAGGACAAGGTAATCGTTGCTTTTGATAGTAAATCTGTTGGTATATAAAGCATCCAATGACATAGCTAATTATTTGTCCTGAAATGAGTTTCTGAAAACAAAATGGGACAGACTTGAAACAGGTCTGCCTTTGGATGTGCACAGCTGTCTCTTTAGAAATGAGCAGGCTGAAATCCTACCTGTGTCTCAGTGGAAAAAGGAAAAGGTAAATAAGGTCTATAGATAGTTTACAAAATAGATAAACCATAAAGGAATATGAACAGAATGAATAATGCTTTTCACACGTTAAATAGGATGTTAATGTCTGTCTTTAGACGCAGCAGTTAAATAGCATTGACATACAGGTAATCCCAACTATTTTTGTAGTTAAAAAAATATATATATCTGCAAGCCTAATCTTTCTTCCTGTCCCTTGGTAGCCCTCCAAGTAGCAAAGCACTGGCTTTGATAAAGAAATCCATCAGACTCTGAAAGTTTGGGTTTCATTTTCCCAGCCTACAGTGAATCACTCTTACATTGATCTCTTGGCTGCTGCCTCACGTTGTCAAGCACACTTGCATTTTACTTTTGAAACTCACACTCTTTAAGATTCACTAGCAACCTATGAAGTATAGCACCAACATGGGAGTCACAGAACTTGAGCCTTATAGTGATGTAGAAAATACAGCATATTGAATACTGACGGGTATCATTATCAGAAAGCTTTTCAAGTTATACAGTTATACTTAAATAGTGTTATATTCAGATATTGAGGCAGATGAAACTGCTGCAGGAGAGGAAGAAAGAGGATACAGGATCTCTGGATCAATCTAGACAGGGGAAGAATAAAATGGTATAAACAGTAGATGAAAGATGCATTGGAAGACAAAAATATTTATTGGATACAAATAGCTTCTTGGCACTAGAAAGATAATAATACTAGTCAGCAACTGAAGGCTGGAGAGAGGATGGTATGCACCATTCTTTGGGCATCATAACTGTACATATGTATATTCATCTTTTGCCCACTTTCTTCTTAGCAGGATTTGGCTACATAGTAGCAAGAGTCAGAATGCAAGTACAAAATGAGAGAATACCAGAGTAACATGAGTGCCCTGAACAAGGGCATTTTCAACATGTTCTTGGAGGGGACATATATATCTTTATATTTCATTGAACCAGTCAGCTCACTGCTATTCAAATATTTTAACATTTTATGGGTTACAGAAATATAGTATTGTTTAACTTTTATAAAAATCATAGAAACAAGCCTATCAAATTAGGTACAAGGTTTAGTACTGATGCACAGAATGTGCAAGAATACAAATGAAAAACAAAACCCTGAATATACAGGTTATACCTGAAAGCTGCACATAGATACGACAATACAATATCATTACATATGCATTTACATACAGGGTTTTCATCCATAATGAGAAACGATTGCTTTGACCTGTGATAATACCAGAAAAGTTTTAAAGGCTCAGAGTACATTCAAAATCTAACTTTTTATTTATTTATTTTATTTTATTTTATTTTTTTAATTTAAGGGATGAAAATTCAGGTCGTCTATTTTACTTCAAGCGTAGACATTTTGAAATTGACTGCTATTCCAATTTGCTAGAGGGCGGATGGCTGCTGTCAGTAACCATGCCACACTCAGTGAGACTGTGCATGGCCTGATGCCATTTACTTGTGACCCACAGTTTTGGGAACTCCTTCTGAAAGGACACCAACTCAACACAAATGTAAATACATGTTTCATGAATTAGAAATCTGAAAGATTGTTCCATGAATCCTTTTTACAATTCAATAGTATGACAGAGCTAACAGTGCACAAGTTGACATCTATATTCATAAGATATCAGTCAGAAAAAAAAATGTAATTATATGATATTTTAAATAGGAGAATTTTAATAATTTTGGTCTTGTTAGGCTGTTACGATGACTAAAAAATGTTAGTATCAAGTATTGATAAGAGCAAAGCAAAAATAATCTTTATAGTGTTTTCAAAGGAACATAGATAGTAGTTACTGGATTTTTCAGTCTCTCACCTTGCTCATCTATGAAATTTTTCAAGTATGCTATTTTTAATTCAACAGGATGTAAACTAATCTTGAATATCCACAAAATAACATTTTTTTGTATCTTCCACTCATTATGATGTCCTGATAAATTAGACTATTTTTAATTATCCCATGAAATCTGGTATTGGAAAGGTAAGTGAAAAGCATGCGAGGGCAGTAGAGGTGGTGGAAGTGCAAAACAAACAAAATGTTTCCTCTCTTGTACAGCTTCTCCTAGTTACTGTTTAAGCACTGCAGGCCAGTTGTAGAGTAGCAACACTGCTACTGTCTCCAGTATCCCCCACTTTGCTGTGTTTATGGATCTGAGGTAAGTCTGTATCATGTAAGGACCAAATGACTGCAGAGTGCCTAGGATACCAACCAAGACTGAAGACAATGGAGTTGATTGAATTTCTGAAAGGCAACAGCAAATCTAGCAGGTATTAATGATCTAGGCTATTGCAATAGCTGGCCACAGCCTGCCTCAGCATCTAACTGCTGAATAAAAAGCAGCAGCCACAGCAGCAGACGCGCAGGTTTAGAGGGACAGAAGCCAGAGAAGGAAGCAAAACTAAGAGACAGCAACAGTAAGACAAAGTACATATAAACTTTTAATGAATTAACCTTACAAAAGACAATAGCTTCAAAACATTTGACACGTTTGTACAAAACTAATCCAGCATCGTTAGTTCTCTTCAGAAAGAATGCCAGCAAGCCACCCAACGTGTCCCTGGCTATGAGATGCAACTGGTGATCACATCCAAATCATGTGTGAACTGAGTAAACTTATTTACAAATACTGTATGCTCTAATACCAGATTAGTGGATGCTATTGGGGAGCGACTGTATTTTCCAGAAAACACCATGCATCGGGAAATAGTATGCACCCCTAGCTTTATTGCCTTTTTTCCCCACATTTGTCACCAACATCTCTTTTTAGTCCTTTCAGGATGAGTTACCTCTTTTTAATTCCCATTCCTTCTTTTCTTGTCTCGGAATAACAGTGCAAGTTGCAGTACAATCTTCCAGTCCTACAGCGTACATCACAACTGTCCTTGAACATAGGAATATCAAGGTGCAAAATGATGGCTCATGAGACTATTCTGCAGCCATATTAAAATAAGTGCCACATATCAGAAAATAGCACGCATGTTAAGGGCCAAAATGTAGTTAAAAAGTGCGTGATACTTTCCTGAAAATATGGTATTGATGACATGTACAAGCATTCTTCAAGATGCCACATTCCCTTGTGAAAGGGACCTTGTCATTTCAGTATGTACAAAGTATGTCTTCAATTCTCCTTTTCCTTTTACATTTATTATTCCTCTGCAAGTGCTCATGTATCCCAATGTTTGCAGGACATTGTTCGTCTCTTCTGTAACCTGCAACAAGACAATAACAAAACCAACACTGACAAAAGAGCAAGGCAGAATCTTCTTCCAGAGAACATCTGTGCTGAGTGATTGCAAGGGTTTTGCTATAATACTTATAAGCCCTTCAAAGGACTCAGACTAGATTTGAGCACCTGAGCTTTTAAATAGTCTGTTGCTGGCTGCCCAACCTAATCACATAAATGAAGTATTAAATTCAGTGTAATCATTTTTGTACCTAGGACCACAGACAGAAGGCTTGTGGATACACAAAGAACATTGCTCAACCTCACACAGCATTTTCCTCAGCTTCGAGAGCTGTTTTTTATTTCAGAATACCCACCTTCCCCATCTTTTTGTGCAAACTAAAGCAGCATGAATGAAGTGATCGTAAGACATTATCATCATCTGTCAGAGCTGCTGTTGGCAGTTTCCCACATAACTGGCTGTGAACCAAACTTGAAGCAGTTCTGCCATTTTAGGTGTAAGCCTGCTAGGGCAGAGGTTGTTCAACAGCATCAGCTTTCTCAGACTAGCCACATTTCTTTGTGAAGCAAACAAGTGTAGATATCATGCTTTGAAATGCCTCCTATTTTCAGTTTTGGCCAGCAGCTCTACTTTTGCATTATTTACTTCTGAATAGTCTCAACCATAGATTCTGAGTGGTCTCAGTCACATACACAATGGGAACCCCAAGTGCTATGCAGCATACCAGGCAGAAATTTAAAATGTGATCCCTAAATATGAAATCACTGGAAAATTAGCTAATTGAAGGTCTTTCCTACACAACTCTGTCTCCAGTCTATATAGATAATCATAGAATCACTTAGGTTGGAAAGTCATCCAAGGTCATCAAGACCAATGAAAGACATCAAGTCAACCATTAACCTTGCAATAATAATTTATGAAGATTATTATTCTATATGTTTCAACGAAATAAATGCTTCATCATTGCTTTATGGATTTAATTTGACAGACTGCAGTTATGGACATTTCCTTTATTTAGAAATAATTAACATCAGGAAAGCCCTTCAAGCATAATGTAGCTAATATTTTATGAGTTTAGAAATGTATAGAATACAAATGTGATTTCCCCCAAATCCTTTCTTAATCTGGTGCTGCATTTCCAGGCAAAACATTGTATTCTTCTGTAGCACAAACACAAAGTTTTGATTCTTCGCACATATTTCCCCATACTATTTCTTTTAATACTTTATGTTCCTGCCCATGGTTTAATTCTTTTTAAATGTACGGACAACTGGTAGGTCTTTTTTCTGTAGGCAACCTCAGCTCCAAAACCACAGACCTCTTTAATGTACAAATGTATTTTTTAAGCACCATACCCAAAGAATTAAGATAAATACCAGCATGAAACAAGAGTACCTGTATTTTATCTAAGACACCAGTGCTGTCCATCCTGCTGGCCACATTTACTGTATTGCCCCAGATATCATATTGTGGTTTTTGAGCTCCAATTACTCCAGCTATTACAGGTCCATGGTTAATACCTGAAAAACATCAGAACATAATATTAAGAAAATACACCCAATGAGGACAAGTATTGCACCCGGTAACATACCAAGTCACTAAGCATGGTATTTGGTCCATGTTGACTAGTGGGTACAGCCTGTTCACATTTCCTTACAATAAGAGGATGGTAATTATAAAAATGCCAAAAGATAGTTAGTCTAATTTTAGTTTTACAACTCCCTCTCATCCTGAATAATTTTGATATTTTTAACTATTATTATCCTAATAACCTGCTACTGCCATTGATACATAGCACGAGAAACAGAGTGTAGGAAGAACAGCTTCCTTTGGGAAAAAAGATATACCACAATTCTTATTATTCTTCTTATTTCTACTTTCAGTGAAAGACTTCTCCTCTCTGTAATAATTGATGGCCAAATCAAATGAATTATTTTAATTTTTCATTTTCATTCTTAAATGTAGAATAAATTAATATGAATGAATTGCAAGGATTTGAATCCTTGTTCTGAAGGTTGGATTGCCTATAATATGGTCCTAAAGAGTTATACTATAAGTGTATATATTCCTATCTTTTGCTTAAGTATGGAACAAGAGTAACAAATTGCTAGTTCTGAAATGCAGACCGTAAGAGTGAAGAACAACATAGTATAGACCCCCTTAGACTCTGAGCATGTTTTATTTTGCAGTGAGTTTCCATTCTATGTTACGTTTGTAAAGGGAGTGAGTTGTACTCTGCTAGTAGGGAAGGAAACAAGGAGGCAAAATCAAAAGCACTACCATTAACCAGCATCAAATCTGCTATAATTGAAACTACACTTACTGACGAGCAGGAAAGACAACTTATACCCAGTGAGAAATGTACCCTGCGATAGCAAACAGCTTGGATTTCTACAACTAACCCCAAATCAAAAGACCATAACTGACTTATATTTATTCTCTGACAGAAACCATCACTAGGGATATATCTAGGCAGCAAAATAGAATTGTGATTGTAGCATGGGAAGGCATCTTAGAGCTAGCTCATCTGTTATGGATCACATATAGCAGGGCAGCATGGGCTAGCAACCAGGCCATACACCCACCAGAAAACCCTCAAATAGCAGTTAAATCTAGAAAATTAGGAAGACATGCAAACCCTAAAGGATATCAGATAAAAACCTGATAAATATTTGTCTAAGGAACTGGGATTAACTCATGAAGAGTCTTAGGCCTTGCAACACCCTGCATTAACTCCCAAGTCATAGGTGGGTCTTTCTGTTTCTTAATAACCAAAGCACAGAAGGCATTATGGACTTACGACTGCAATCCACAAAAGCTATCTGCTGAGTAGCTCAAATAGTTTGCAGGGAATACTGAAGAGATGTGTGTAGTATACACTCTGCCGTGGTCCAGAAATGAGGAGCATGCAGTAGAACTTTCCCACAGAATATAATGGGAAGGAGATGAGGGTTTTTGTTTATTTTTAATTTCCTGAACCAACACTAAGTAATGTCCTCAGGGACTGGAGAACAAGGTTCAGATCCCTCCTTCTTCAAGAAGACTTCTACTCATATCTCTTAGGAATGTATTTTGGCCATCAAGACAGTCTGAGATGTGCTGCTCTAAGTGACTCCTGCTCTTTTGCTCCAGTTCTCTTTTGCATGACACATAAATGTGTATTGGGACAAGGCAGGAACAGCATCCATCTCATCCAGGTGAATTCTTTAGCAGAGGATGATGCTGTCTCATTTTCTCATGCCCAATGGGATGTTTAATTATTCTATGAAAATGGAAATATTATTCAGCAAACACTGACAAAAAGTATCCAACTTGAAAGCATCCTACACCTTGGACTCATGGCATCCTCCAGGGAACAGAGATCCCTATGCTTGAACAGCCTCAGCAGGAACAAAATCAAGTTCACCCACAACATAGACAAATGTTCTAACCATGAAGCTATACGGAAAACAACATGTCAGACTCTATTCTGGTCTGAAAAATAAAAGTAGCACCTCTGCAAAACTTTCTGCAAAAACATATCTGAGCTTGTCTAATAAATCAAGCACCTTAGCTAACAGAACAGGAGAAATGCCTGAAATATAGTCTAGGTGCTCTCTTGCCTGACAACATCGGGGTAAGCTGTGTGCCTCCTAAGGCACAGCTAGCATTTCAGGCACTTACAGCAAAATGAAGGTTGAAAGCTGAGACCTCTGGTGAGCTGCAACAATTCTAGGGTTAGATGCTAGCTGAGGAAGGCTTTTACAAATGGCATATTGGGTTTAAATCCCTAAAGTGCCAATTACGTAGTGAGGGGAAGATGCTCAAATGTTTCTGTGGCTCTAATTCCTATGTATTCAGATGCTTTCATAGTCAGCTGGTGGTGGGAAGTGGATCTGAAGATCTCAGTGGTGCCTATACTGGATTAAGGTGTCAAAGTGACAGTTTGGGGCCTGTGTCCCTCTGTAGATTTAATCTTTTTTTTTTTTTTTCTCCTTCTGCCCATTCTAAACATGTATCATTCCTTTGTTTTTTCTGCCAAAACATCTTGCCTCATAATTCCTAGTTAAAAAGAGTTATTGCTATAACCAGTTTGTGGATTTAGCGCCAATACTCAGCAGCTCTTTATCTCTACTGACATTGCTGATAAAAGTATGTTTGCAAGTATGTGACATGTGTCATCTACAGCAAGAAGAGAACTTTTATTTTGCACAGAAATATGGTATCTCTACACGTTTTTTTTTATAAACTCATCAAGTTCTGTAACACATCGAGAAGGAGGCATACTTCAGATTTGCTTTGTCATTTTTTTTTTAACTATGGCAAGGAACACAAAACAAAGAAGCGCCTTAAGGAACACATGAATATTTAAAGTCAGAAAATAGCAAGCTTTGCCAGTGGGTGACACTGTGAAATAAACATGAGAGGAGCAATTGAAAGGAAAAGCAAGCTGCCCAGCAAGAAAAAGACATGAAGGGAGAACAACCAATGGAAATCAAATACTGCAGACATGTTTCCAAGATTTATAGGTTTCCAGTATTTATTTAATGCTTTCATTTCACATTTTCCAAGTCAAAGATTGCATTGTTAAGCTGCTGTGTACTGCTATCAGGAATTAAACATTTTGGAACACAAAGTTCTTGACCAGCTCTGAATTCATTTATCTCATCATCATGGCACACCACAACTGTGTATTTTTTCAAAAATACCATGATGAACAAAGAGAAGCAATTAGGAGGTGAAATATAACTGATACCCCTAACAAATATAAATAACTAGTCATTTTTGCTCTTATTTGTCAATAATCACAGAATAACAAAGCAGAGAAATATCCTCATTTGGTTAACACTAGGAAGGGAAGCAGTTTTGTATGCTTGCTTGATTTAGTACATCTGAAATATTTCAAACTCCAGCCTCACTGGCCCCTTGTAGGTACTGTCTTTCAAAGCTATTCATATGGTTTTGTAAAGCCCTGTCTAAAGTCTCCTTTGGTACTGAGAAGCTTAAAAAAATTACACGGTTAACAACCTCTCTAACAAATACTATACAGCTACCATAAAACCATTCAGACCCCTGAGACTGTATTTTCTTTATTAAGTAATACTGCCCTGTTGGACAGTTCTACTAATACTTTAATCGGCTTGAACATTATGCTGAGTTCTCCCCTTCCTCCAGGACATGATCATAAAAATCCTGTAATACATACCTACTCGTAACTTGAAGTCATTGAATGAATGCTTGTTTATGACATCCAGTTTTGCCACTAGGGCAAATGCAAACTCCACCATGGTTCCTATGTGCATATACTGTCGTTCAGGTTCCTGAATTGCCAAACAGAATAAAATCATTTTCCTTAGCCTTAGTTACTATGAGAACATAGCCAAAATATGCTGAATCTGAAAGCACTTAAACCCTCAGGGATATCCTAATGCCAGCAGGCTGCAGCAGAAAAGTAATGTAAGAAGATTATGTCCTGTCCAGCATCACTTAGATCAAACAATGGCCAATGGACCATGATGCATTTCACTTACATGATCAATCAGTCTGGAGACGAGAGATCCAAAAAATGCATAATCTAACCATCTGACTGTCAAACAACTGATGAGCTGCTGTCTAGTCCCACTGGCACTCACTGCCTATGTGTGCCTAGGATTTGCTTATTAATCTTCTCTGAGTGTCTGCTTTTGTTTTATGCCCCTTAATAGTAATTAATGCTTGTGGGCAGCCTCACAGAGACGCCTCTCTCTCAGTGTTGCACATCCCAGAACCCTAGTGCTAGGTGTTTAAGCAGCTAACTTAAACTCCAGTGAGATTTAGCTTTAAGACTTTCTCTACTGATTTCATCTGGCAGATAACCAAGCATCTCTGAGAACACCTAATAGACCTGAAAATGAACAAAATGCAGGACAAATGAAGTGAGCAGACGACCCACTCCCTGTCCACTAATTTACTATCTCACCGTTTACATGAGTTACTAAGGCTATAGACTTAATGTCTTCTTGTACATCGACAGCATAGACTGATTCCTAAGTATTGGTTTGAGCCCCCCCAGGCTAAGGAGAGAATTGATTTTCAGGCTTCCACAGCCCAGGGTAGGACCTTGACAGAGAATGATTTCTTAAGAGGTAGGCTTATGGGTCTCTATGAGAAATGACTGAATCTTCCTCATCTTTTGAGATAAAGTGACAGAACAAATGGACAGATGACAACTTTGTGAGATGATTCATAAAGTAGATATATCAGCCTAGGTGGGACAGTAGTGGCACTTGCCAGAGCAGTTGTTTAGATCAATGAAGCCTTTCTGTTTCCTTTGGAGTTCAAATCTAGCTAAGACAGATTGTTTTTCAACTCAGCTTATGTATTCAGACTCCATCTTTAGTCATTTAGCTTTCCTTGGGTGCTGCGCCCAGGAGCACGCCTAGCAGTCAGTCATTGCTGCACTAGGTACTGCAGTATCTGTGGATCTTGCAGCATCTGAACTGAAGACCTCTAAGTTTTGGTGGATTTCAGAATGTGTATTAAATCACTGAAGGAACAGTAAGACTCAGATCTCCTGGTTAACTTTGTGGAAATAACTCAAATAATACATTTCTTCCGGTGTAAGCAGTGGTTGAGAACTCCTCTAAGTCTTCTCATCTCTAGTCTTGCATTTCCTTCATCCCCTTCACCTCCCTGAATTGCATGTCACAGCTAATTTAAAATTATTCTATTTTGTCCTTAGGATTCTTAAGGTCTATAGTTCAGGTGTTAATTGCTTCTCTCTAGAAACAACATGAATTTGTCAGAAGTACAATTAATCCTTAGCAGAAAATGCACTGATTCATAATTGCTGTGCCTCTGTTGCTAACCTGGAGTACTCTAAAGATCATGGTAAAACCAAGGACTTTGCTTCAAAGTTATGAATTGCTTCTCTGAACTTCATTTCTACTGACTGCAGTTCCCAATGCTACCCTATTAAACCAATCAGAAACAAAGAAACCCATTTTCAATGATGAGCCTGAAGGTTCTTTAATTGTATGGTTAATACAGCCACACTGCACTCACAATTTACAACAGAAAATAGTGATTCCTACAGTCTTCTTAGGACTCCATAAATTCAATTACTTCTGCTGCAGCATGTAGCAATAAAATGAGGTATTCTGTTTAGAGTAGAAGGCTGAATTTAGACTTAGAAGTGGCATTTTCAAACTGCAATGTGAAGAACAATAATTCACAGAGATGCTAAATAAAAGTATACACTTGCCCAGTACAATACAATCTACATTAAGAAGAAAAAAATAGGCCACAATGTTATATGTAGCATGCAGTTTAATGAACAGAATTTTAGGCTTCATTTGAAAATTATTTTCATTGAGCAAGAACCCTTTTTTTATACCTGACACTGTTCTTGGTTGGGTGTAGCACTCAGTCCCGTTGCTGCCATGTAAGTGCTCCCAATGGTCTTTATCTTTTCAACTCCACTGAACTTTGGCTTAGACAATAGCTGTAAAACAAGAATAGTTATTTATTATTGAGATCAGCAGCCTTGATACTCTAATAGCTTGTTCCTCTCACAGCATTCAGAGCATCAGTTCTTAGAACTGTCTCTTAATAGACCCCAAATGGTTTCACAAATATATACAGGATGAAGGACTTAAGGGTGGATAAAACAATGGATACAATAATTGTTCCTAAGGAAAGGGAATTTATGTCTGCTAAAATATATTTTATTATAAAGAAACTAAAATTATTAGTACTGAGATCAATTT
Source organism: Aythya marila (assembly GCF_965140915.1). Lineage (NCBI taxonomy): Eukaryota > Metazoa > Chordata > Aves > Anseriformes > Anatidae > Aythya > Aythya marila. The sequence goes on from NC_139043.1 coordinate 85,386,025, forward strand.
CCACCTTACTGTGCATTAGGATCTTTTTAACTTAGTTAACTTAGTCCACTTTTAGTCATTGGACTTTGCATTCATTTGATATTTGAACTGAGTCACCATGTGAGCTAATGCTTAAGCTTTATGCAGCTTTCTGAAAGACAGCATCTCTTCAGGATGGGATGGTAGGAATTCTAGTTTTTAACACAGATTGTTTTGAACACTCCAAAGTTATCCAAGCGGGTATGCTACTAAAATTCCCTCTACAGTTGCACAAATGCAAATCCAGACTGTGCTGTCTGAGTCATGACACAGTCTTAACACATTCTTTGGGTATCTTCATCACCAACTTTTTTTTTTTTTAAGACAAATACAGTTCTCAGTGAGACCTTTACAGATGCTTTTTCACAATCTATCTATAGTCATACACTCTGCACTTGCTTGTAAATTAAGAGAACAGAATGTTAAAACATTCCCATTGCTCATACATCAACTGGTCAATGTGCTGTATAACCAAAACAATGCAGGTCATAGAATCACAGAATACCTCAAGTTGGAAGAGAATTCAAGAACCACTGAGTGCAACTCCAGGCTCCACACAGGACCACCCGAAAATCAAACCATGTGTCTGAGAGTGCTGTCCAAACGCTTCCTGAGCTCCGTCAGGCTCGGTGCTGTGACCACTGCTCTGGGGAGCCTGTCCCAGTGCCCGACCACCCTGTGGGTGGAGAATTTTTCCCTAACCCTCAGCCTGACCCTCCCCTGTCCCAGCTCCATGCCGTTCCCTCGGGTTCTGTTGCTGTCCCCAGAGAGCAGAGCTCAGCGCCTGCCCCTCTGCTCCCCTTGTGAGGGAGCTGCAGGCCGCCATGAGGCCTCCCCTCAGCCTGCTCTGCTCTGGGCTGAGCAAACCATGGAACCTCAGCCGCTCCTCATCTCCTCTAGACCCTTCATCATCTGTTGCCCTCCTTTAAATTAAAGACTCTTTAATAGTTTTATGTCCTTATGAGCAAGTATAACACAGAGCTGTAAAAATTTAGGGCACAGACTTAGGTACTTTACTTTAGGCATTCGTATTTGGAAACTAGAGTTAGTGGTTGACTCATGAACTGCAACTAAAGGGCAGAATTTTTCCATCAGATATATGCATAGGATTCTCCTTGAAGAGAATGAAAAGCAACTAGTGTGGTGTTGGTATGATTTATCCCACATAAATCACTTTTTCCTTTAATACTTCCTGTAAGTAATTTCTACATGACTGGGCACACAAAAGTTCTTTTCTGACAGCTCTTCTGCTCTCCTTTTCAAATACGTTTGCTTACTGTTGCATACCCTGGATTATTAAATTGAAACCATATTTTGATTGTTGTTAGAAGTACATACATCATCGAAGTCAGCAATGATCTCATTTAGCAGCCTGAGACATTCCAAGCCTTCCTTATTTACATCAGATTCTGTGTAAAATTCCTTGAAATCCGGAATAGAGGCAAACATGACACAGACACAGTCATATGACTGATGATACAGATCCTGTCCAAAAGAAAACAGAAGAGAGAAAAAAAACACACTCTGTCATACCCAGCACTAAACAAAAGTTTCCAAAATAAACTTATGTGGTGTCCTGGTTCTGAAAAGGGAGGTGGTGGAGCCTTAAGGCAGTGTTCAGATATTTTTGCATTTAGTTGTATTTATTGTTTTTTAAACAGTGTATAAACCTGTTTATTAAACAGACTCAACATAGTCAGCTGAAAATGTTCTAGTGATTTAATGTTACCCCTTTATTCTCCTGAACATTAACTTAGTAAACATAAAATGTTCACTAATTTAGTAGATAGGGCCCACTTCTGAGGCTTCGCATGCAGAGAATTTCTTTTTGCTTGCACGACTGAGAGCACATTTTGCAAAACAATCTTTAATTTATTATTAGCTGTATTATTATAATGACTAGAAACGACTAGAAAACTGAAGCAAAATCACAACCCCAATGCTACAAATGCATAATGCGACACAATCCTGATAGTTCCTAATCTAAAATGACAAGACGCCTAATAGGACAAAATAAATGTCATTTCTTTTCCATAACAAGGAGCTGAGGCAAAGATAAATAAGTCACCTGAACTTAAAATTACTTATGTCAGATTCTCTATTGCCTTCTGTGACCACTGAAATGAGAGTACATCTGCTCCACAGGAAGCCCCTGGTGCTAAAAAATGACCACCCCCCCACGTCTCTTCAGTTTCATCTCCAATGCCCTTAATCATTAGAATCTCTCTCCTTTCAGGACATATTTATGTCCTGAAAAAAGAAAAATAAATAAATAAATAAATAAAGAATATTTATCAAATTAATGTTTTTTAAAAAAGTATAGAAATACATACACAAAGTTAACCACAGCAATAAAAGATGTAAGTTAGTATAAAGCCAAATCCTGCTCAAGGTATTTGAGTGGAGCATGGATTTCAATACTCTAGTGAATAAGGTGATTCTGTGAATTTTTGATTCTGTGATTTCAAAAAGGATCAGATATTATTTCCCTTGTTATTTATCCGTTTTGTTTGTTTGTTTGTTTGTTTGTTTTCCGTTTTCAATTCCACTTGCAGTATATTTTTCTCTTTTTAAAGAATCTCAAAGTAAACCATGCCCATACTCCCCAAATATTCAGTCTTTGCGGCCTGCATTTTGCTTCACATCTATCTATTTCAAATTTATCTCAGGCATGTCTAGGCTGAAGTTACAGTAACATTTGCTTATAAATATTCTTAAAACATAAGATCTGACATGCTGAGTGCTCTCCATAGACCAGTTAGCAGAAAAGGCACAGAGATTACATTCTGTGGTTTATATTGGTTCTGCGTCTATTTCCTCAAGTCACCCTCTCAGTAACTTGACTTCATTGGTGGGTGAAGGAATTCAGGCCACACACATGCTGCAGGCTTTTAAAATAGGGAAGGGGCTGCAAAAAAAAAGTTATATATATAGGGCTTGGTAATGGAAGGAGAAATTCACAGTGTTATATAGAAGACTGGAGCGAGAGAGGAGTATTTATTTCAGAATGTAGATAACTAGCTTTCAAATCGTGGATTATTACACGTTCTTTTGAAACTTGACCTGACAAAATAAACAATCTGTATACATCTGTGATGAAATATTTTTTCACCAAAAAAGAAAATGTTCATATTCCTACCAGCTAAACAAACCCAGTAAGTTAAACCCAGCCAAATTAATAATACTGTTGTAAATAATACTAACACACAATTCTATTATCCTAGGGATTCTGTGACATTAGTAGTTAATTAGTAACAAAAGGCTGTTTCAATTTCCAAGATTAACATTAGATAGCAGCTTTCTGTTTTATTTACTTTATTGAACCCTGCATCCTGAGAAAGTAAAAACCAACAGAATTGCTTATGAGATATTAGTTGTAAAGTTTGTGAAAAAGACAAAATCTCGTCACAGAGCTGACAGTGAGGCACTGCCATATCTGAAATAGTACACGGAAATACCATGTACAGGTTTATTTGAGAATATAAATTCAAGTCATAAGGATTCATGTCTGCTAGGTGCTACAACTGAACCCTTAGAGAAAAAGAAAACTAGCTGCACAGGGACATGACAGAGGAATACATATTACTGAGTAATATGAAGTCCAGATGGTAGAAGATGGGATTCTTTTTACCACCTCATAATACAGGAACCAGAAGACAAATAGGACATTTGGAAATAGAACATGGAAAAAATATTTTACATGTGTGAGATATAAATGTATAGTACAATGCTATTCAACTACATGAAAGACAAGAGCTTAGGGAGTTAGAAACCTTAACTCTTATGGAAATACTAGAAAAATGCATAACTAGGAAGTATATAAAAACATTTGAAAAAAAAATTGCCATCAAATTTACAGGCAAAAGCAAAACAGGTGAATACCACGTTAATATGCAGCTGCTCCTACAACTGCTGAAGTAGCCTGCACAGGGCCATGCAGGTGACTGCATGGCAACTCATGTCTTATTATTTCCACTGAAAAAACTGTTGTCACTGAAAGCAGAAGTATCACCCAGAAAAAATCGTGGTAACGTGTACAATGAACAGTCATAAGGAAGAGGGTATGACTAAGCAAAAAAAAACACAGGAGCAGTAATTCAAATAAACTGCTGTTGTGACACAGAAAGTGTCAGTGTGCTTCATGCTGTTGGCTGTCCATGCAGTGGGGACAAACAGCCTGTAAAAAAGGGTTGCATGCCTGAGTGTTACATTTATAAACTCAAATCTATAACCAGAGTTATTACTCTTTCCTCTTCTCCACCTCAAAAACAAATACAGAATGTTGTATGTGAACACCTGTCATGCTGAAGCTCAGCAGCAGTGTCCCATTTGTCCTCCTTCCTCTCTCAACAAGGGGCAATATCCATCCCTACTAATGCTATATAACACAGTACCAGCACAGAAACAACAAATAGCACTGTTTATAGCCATGAGTAGTAATTGTGACGGTCACAATAAATGTCAAGCAATTTTAAATAGGCATTCCCAGATAGTTTATTGCAATCATTCATAATAATAAAGGCTGTGGCAATCAGGTGTCTTAATTTTCCTATGAGTACTTTTCTTGAAAGAGTACTCTCCAAAATGTTTAATCAGAAAATTAAATAGAGCACCATTCCAGGAAGGAATGACTTTATTTCAACAAAAATAAAATCATTCTCTTCCACAGTCAATCCTTTTTTTATCCTTCCTTTTATAACATCTGAATTTCTGCTGGTGGGCCTTCCTTACTGTCCCCTCTTCACCAGTGCCTAGAGACCTTCTCAGGATGAAGGAGGCTAACTGGTCCCCTTTCCTTGGCTCATGAAAGGCTAGAGGTTGGCTTGTCTGGGGCACAATTTCTGCTGGCTCTGTCCGGCAGCTAATGAAACAGGGTTCCTCTTGCTAGGTATTCAGCTCAATAATGTGCCTGCAAGTTAGCTTGCAGCACAAAGGCTCCTGGGTACTTCTTAGTCATAGGGAAGCTGGATGCTAACAGCACAAAGGAGTAGGGTGCAGAGGTCAGTCACAGAAGATACATCTAATCCTGTCCCCGTTTCCTGCTTTTCATTTTATATTTGTTCTTCTGTCTCTCACCTAGAAAGTACCCTATCTGGTACCCAGCATACAGACAGAAACACAGCAAATACATACAGCAGAAACACAGTTCTGGAGTCTCTGATAGAGCAAACAGACTTTTATTACATTTGCCTGCTTTGAAATAATTTTGCTTCTACCATATCAGCATTAGTCAACATGTGTCCTGTTATGAAAAGACCTTTGTTGGTCTTTTAAAAGCACGGTCCCACTGCTCCCAGTTAGCATTTATCCACACATTTTTTCCGTTTCATTCCTGCTGCATTCATTCAGCAGCATACTTAGTCTTCCCTTTCCTTCACACAGCTGCATGCACAAAACTCTAGGATGGCAAGTAGTATTCAGAAACAGACTATTCATCCATTAGGTTAATCTTCATCTCAAAATCTTCAGTAGAAAAGAATATACATAAACATACTAAAATGACTGCCACTAGGGAAGACAAAGAAATTTTAATTCACTATCTAATTACCTAAATATCCACAGAAAGAAAGTAAAGGTTTGATCTGTTCCAACATATTTTGGGGTGTATAAACATACACATATACACAATATTCTTTAAGGCTTGATACATCCTTGCAGATGCTGAAACAAATCTGAAGACATGCCAGATGCTTGTGTTTGTGAACATTTCCAAGAATTTGAAAGGTTCTTGCCTCTCTGAAAACTGTGCTTAAAGACAAACAATGCAAAAAAAAAAAAACAAAAACAAACAAACAACAACAACAACAACAACAAAACTTCAAGATTGTTGGATTTTTACGTTTTTTTTTGTTGTTTTTTTTTTTTTTTAAAGGGATGCCACTAAAATGGTATCAAACCATTCTTTCTTCAGCCGACGTGATAGACTGGAGAGATCAGCACAGTACAATTTCTCATCTTCACTAAATTTACTAAAGCTCATTCCAACCCAAGAATCTTGAGGGGTGACAATATAAATCCAGCTGCCAATACAAGGGTGAGCAGATGGTGCTGCTCTGCTGGGGAGCTGAGATGGAATAGCACATAAATGAGAAAGCAATCTCCTGACGGTTTGCTGTGTTTAATGCCTGAGCTAAACTGGAGCTGAGCCAGCTTGGTTTTCAGCCAAGGTCTTCACTGGATTCAAAGGAACCCCACAGTAGTTTTCATTTGACATTAGCTACCAAACAAATATTTGCAGGTAATACTAAAGTACTGATAATAAAGTACGTTATAGTACTGCTTAATGCAAACCACAGTGAAACCAAAGGGAAAACATTGTCCTTTTTGACTCAGGAGATCAAAATGAATTCCTAAAGCTGCCCTCTCCCCTCTTTTGTCAGTTTTGGAACTATTGTTTTGTATGCAGTTCAAACGACTGCATTTAAGATCTCTAGAAACTGCTACTCTCTCTAAATATTTTTCATTTTTTCGTCCTTCTTTTCTTTATTAAAACTATAAAGCAGTATTAGAAGCAGATCTGAATTGCGCTGAAGTCAACAAGGATCTTTTGGATGACTTTTGTGATGCTTGAATTAGGTCAATAAGCAGTGAGTAAACAGGTATTTCAGTGTTTAGAACCTTCTTCTAGAATTAAAATAGCCACTTTTTCAGGGAACATGTTTATTTTCACTTCACTAAGCAAGGTCTCCAGTCACCAGAAGCAAATTCAAAATGAAGATGCAGCTCCACTCTAATCACAAAGGAAAAAGTATCTGAATGCATATTAATGCATGTTGAAATAATTTCACATTTTTTATTTCAACATACTATGGTGCATTCAGTGCTATAATGTAAGCTTTTCAGGAAGGTAAGGGAGAATAAAAATAACTAAATTATAATCTGAGTGTATGGACCTACTGTTCAACTCAGCATTAAGTGGTATTTCCACAACATGCTGCCTTCATACAGAGCAGAGGATATGTAGAGATGTCTCACCTCATTCTTCAGATTTCTTGCCAAGAAGTGTTCAGCTACATGGGCTGGAAGCACATTCTCCAGAAGCACACGATTTAGGTTCTCCATGGTTTCAATCTCCTCCCGCTCTTTTTTGAACTTGTTCTTCCACAGGAAGTCTAACCTACAGTAATATTCATTCTGTTACAAGAGGACACAGAGGTAAAGAAACAATAGGCATCTTGTCCTGCTGGAGTACAGGTTTAAGAGACAAAATAAGCACAGTACATCACTCCTACAAGGATATTATTTGGTCACTGAAGTACAATTCCAGATCCCACAGAGATCAACAACCAGACACACAGTATGTGGCATACATTTCATTGAATTTATAACTGTTCTCCACTGTCCTCTAAAAAAAGGCCCACAAAAAAGCCCAGGAATAAACAAAAAGTTGCAAGGCGCCTTAACCAATGGAAAATTTATGTATATACTTTCAGGCTTTGGTAGAAATTCATCCCACAGATGAAATATTGTTATGGAAACAGTTTACAGTTTTGCAACTTAAATATCTGAAGTGTGGAATTCCACTTACTCTAATGGGCACTTCAGGAAGACCCTAACTTTTACCAACTTTAAGTTATGTAATGCAATCAGTCTGGTAAAAATGGGGTAGTAGAGGAAAGAGAAACCTATTGCTATACTTTCAGTTCTTCATGAAACACATTTTCTCCTTCTAGTATGCATACAGCAAAAGCTTTACTGGTTTTAAAATAACAAGAGATTTTTAAATTGGAATTTTTTGAAGATTATAAGAAACGGCCCAGTCAGGTGGTTGTTTGTTTTCTTTTTGTGTTTCAAAACTGATAGTAATACTTTTATCCTTCTCTTATTTTTGTACCAGAGTTTTCATTATATAGAAATGTATAAAATTCCTGGAATATTAGTATTTTTGAAGATCCAATTTCATTAAAAAGATATTGAAAAATGAATTAAGTCACATTTTTCCAGGGCCCTCTGTATTTCTTTTCAATAATGTAAATGCTTTGTGGTAAATTCTGTGGCATTATTTCTACATTAAAGACTCCACTGGACTATCTCATTTGAGTTGATATAAATCAAGAGCTATTTCAGCGTTGTCCAATGGTTTAACACTACTCTTCAGCCTCAATGAAGACTAAGTTATTAGCAAGGAGAACATAATTATGATCACAATCTTATATTAAAAAAAATAAAAATTCTAGCCATTATTATTAGTAGTCAGTAACTGTTCACATAAAAACATGAGAGTAGTCCTTCTGATTGGATGTTTGCTGCCTCAGCTCAAAATGATTCATAGATACTTTCTTGAGATCACAGCCAAAGACAAGTAGAAAGTTGAAATGAGATGGTATTAAAATGATTTTGCAAGCCTTCAAAAAGCTATGAAGGTAAAAATTGGTGAAGCAAAAAATCCATCTGCTGAGAAACTGTAAGATGAAAAAATATTAAGAGAGAAACCATGCCTCTACTAAATGCATAGAGAGCAATGCAGTCAGGTTTCTTTAAATTGGTTGAAAAGTCCTGGGTATTGTTGGGTATTGTTTAGATACTTAATTAAAAACTGACCATATGATGCAAAATACATGCAGTCATTTTTTCAGAATGTCTGTTTTATTTTTATATTATTATTTATATGCACAAGTTCCACACACATATGATAAACTTAAATGCCACCAACTGTATTCATGCAGCTAAAATCCAATAAACTGTCTTGATGCAGCAAAAATCCAATAAAATACTGGGATGCCAAAATTATTTGCATAAATTTTAAAAAGTAAACTGCAAGTCTGGCATAAAATCAAAATTAGGTATCCATATATTGTACCAACTTTGTATTGAAAACAAAAGGAACCAGATAAGCTGAAGTCTTCAAAATAATGTTTATTTTTAAAGATCTAATATTAAACAAATAATTTATTTAGTTTTATTACTTATTGAAATATAGGCTGTGAAAAAAATGGTAAAGAGATCTCAGAAATCAGCAAAAAAGCAGAATGTACTCTACAATTTGTTTTGAAATTAAAAATGTCAAGGTATATTTCAAAATGTGTATTCAGACTTAAAAACATGTAAACACTACCTTAGTTTTTTAAAATTCTGGGTTTCTGTTTGTATGATGTACCCAATTTAGTAGACATATGTCATTAAAGAACCTATTAAAACTTTATAGCCTTAAAGTCATCTGAAAACCAAGATTGCTTCCTACTTTACATGTTATCTACAAAACCTTTTTAACATATCACCATGAAAACAGCTCAGAATGGCTCTTGTACCACAGCAGGCACAATTATCATGGAGATACAAAAACTTGCCTTCTTCACCTTACTCTATTTTACTTGACAGCAGTTCCCAGCTGGTGTGCATAGTGGAACACCCAGGGAGGGATGAAGGACACTGCATTCCTCCAGGCAGCAGAGAGCAATTGGCTTCATTTAGGACAAGACACTGCCATGCATCTACCACATAACACCACTGACTTTGAACCAGTTGGGTGTAACAAGAACCAATCCATGTCTCATTGCTTGACTGCACAATATGTTATCTGTATTTTTAAATTCTAGTGCAACACTCAACTGGGTCTATTTTCAATATTTGCCTCAGAAAAAGGAAAAAAACTGAATGAACTTTCTCTTATCATTGCAGCAAAGTCACACAGAAAGTCAAGACAAGCAGCTCATGAGTCTTGCATGCTATTGCATTCAGCACAGGGGCAGAGTGATGGTAGCACTAAAGCAGATAAGATCACTGCAGAGAAATTAAGTGGGGGTTTTCATTCAAGTGAGGTAGTTAAGGAGACTCGCTCCATCTCACAGCCATTACTTACAGACAGTGAGTCTGAGAAACTGCCTCAGCATGGAGCAGCAGCAGAATACGCTCCTCAGAGCATATGAATAAATGTTCGGATGTTCTCAGAGCACATGAATAAATTGATCAACAAGAAGTCATCAGCTCTAAAGTAACTGCAATGAAAAGCTGCTGGACTGAAACTTGAGGTGGGTAGCCTTATTCAAAACAGCCACAGTATTGGAGAACTGACAAATGGCAAGGAAGCAATGCAAATCTTTGGAAAAAAAAATGAGGTGCCAGTGGGAAGAAAACAGCAAGATACTTTGGTAAAAGCTATGCTAAAGAAAAGAACTATTTAGAGATATTCACTATAGCTGATATAATGGGGAAGAGTTGATACTGTCTCTTTAGACATGCCTCCAACTCTTCTGTTAACAGAAGCCAATGGCATGTGAACTGCAGAATCACTGAATGGTTTGGGTTGGAATGGACTTTAAGGATCACCCAATTCCAACCCCATTGCCATGGTCAGGGATGCCACCCACTAGACCAGGTTGCCCAGGGCCACATCCAACTTGGCCTTGAACACTTCCAGGAATGCGGCATCCACAGTTTCTCTGGGCAGCCTGTGCCAGTGCCTCACCACCTTCTGAGTGAAGAATTTCTTCCTAATCTCTAATCTAAATCTCCCCTCTTTTAGTTTAAAACCATTCCGTCTTGTCCTATCATTATCTGCCTGAATAAAAAGTTGCTCTCCATCTTCTTTATAAGTTTTAAAAAGTACTGAAAGGATGCAATGAGGTCTCCCCAGAGCCTTCTGTTCTTCAGGGTGAACATCCCCAGCTCCAGTGAATAGGAGTGAACTTTTAAATAAGTGTTCATTAAGTTCTTTCAGAAAAGACTTTTTAAAAGACTACATTATGTAAGAAAAAAAATAAACCTTTCATAGAATAAAAGCTAGCTAAAAAACAGAACAGAGACTACAAATAAACATTTTTCACAGAATAGGGAAGTTACCATAAACATCTGGGCAATAGAACAGCCAGTGAATTTCAGTGTTTATAAACTCAGTATAATAAATCATTGGAAATACAAAATATTCACTCAACACACAGTATATAAAGGTATATATAATATTAGGTACAGATGAGAAAAAAAAATCACATGCTACATCAATATTGGTAATTCAATATGGGTCATAAGAGAGGCTTAATGCTCATCAGGGCTTAAATGTGAGCACACTTCTTATGGAGCCCAGCCTATGCCACTCTGCATTTTCCATGCAGTGCCTGAGCAGGGGTAGAGAGTTTGCATTCTCGATATATAGCCTGCGTGTTGCCAGACTGTTTCAGGAACTCTGATGGCATGGCTGCAGACTGGAATGTGTCATTCAATCTCTGTGCCACGGAATGGTTCTAATCTACACTGCTACAACCATGGAAAAAAGCAGTTCTGCTTTCTCCAGCTTCACTTCATGCTGCTCATGCCCATCCTGTGCTGATTCTTTTCGAACAAGCATGGATGCAGCCACATCATAAAACCAGATAAGGAAATGGATCTGGCTGAAAACCAAACATTTTCCAGGGTTAATTTTTAAGCCAGATCATTTCCCTATTTTGGGCCACTGTACAGTTCTGCAGACAGCTGTGCCAGCACAAATAAGGAGATACAAAGATAAGAATGAGTAGTTGAGGGAAGGACTGCGTCTTTCAGTAGGAACGTCGGTTATGCAGCTAAGAGTATTAGTTGAACCTAAGAGTTAACTTTACTCATATAACACGTAAGGATACACCAGCTCTGCCTCCCTCCATTCCCATTCAGCCAGAGGCATGCTCCCTTTCCTGTTTTTGGATCAGTACAGGCATCTGTCTGGCCAGCAGTGAGCAGGCTCACAGGGCTGGGCTTGCAGGGAAGCATTCATTTTTTGTTTAGATGAAATTTCTGGTAACTCACTCTGGAGGCAGAGAAGCACCAGTGCAAGGATAAGGGAAGTGGAAAGAACACTGTTTTCATAAGTGGCTATTGTCTTCAGCATTGTTAAACTAAGCAGATATTTTGAAATGAGAAAGGCAAAGTTATTAACTGCAAGGTCAAAAACATGTGATAGCAAACAGAGAAATGACTCATATGTTACCCTCTGTGGAAGAAAGGTGCTGGGGTAGGAAAAGGCTCAATCAGAACTATAATAAGAGGAAGACTGCACTTGGCTGTAAAAACATCTCTACTAAATCCATGATTTTTGCTGTTCATGAGAGCTGGGAACATTATTTCCCAGGTTTCTTTGTCCTTGAGAACACAAGCTGCAACGTCAGAGACTGCTGTCACTTTGTGAAAAATGTTCTTTGACTCAACATTTCTGTTTGCCTAAGTAGATGCTGGTGAGTAACGTACTGGGTTCCTCCAATTTCCATAAATACATTTGAGATGAGATGTCCAATATCTAGGGGAAAAGCATGCAGAATAAATGCCATTCATCATTTCTCCTGAAGGGAAGGTGCAAGAATGGGTAATTATTAATGTGGAAATGTAGTGTAAGATTTTGCCAACTGCTGTGCGCTTTTTTGGGTAAGGGAATTTTACTTATTCCTTATGATGAATTTGTGAAGGTTGAAAGGTTGTCTAAAATCTAAGAGGCAACAGGAATAATGCAGAAAAAATCTATCCAAAAGCTCCCTATTTTTCGAATTTAACCAACCGATCTAGAAGATTTCTAAAAGATGTTGCCTTTCCTTATAAGCACTGGCCCTGTGAAACCTTTATACTATTACAGGGACAACACAGCTGTAGATATTATTAGGACTTCAGAACAGATAGAAAGCTAGAGCTTCAGAAGAGATAGACAGCAACTTTCCATCACTGTCCAAATCAACAGTGTGTCCAGTGAATGCACTTCTTGCCCCTTTTTTAATAATAATAATAAAAAAAAAAAAAGCAAGCAAACAAACAAAAACACAGTAGATTGAGTAGGGTTGAGAAGAACCAAACAGTGGGCAGCTGAATGCCAAAGGTTATGGCCCATACCAGAAGCAGCAGAGAAACTGCTTGTTAGGAATTCCCTCCTCTAATCCCACTTCTTTTCACAGTAGGATTAGGACACGGACTTGGCAAAGATCCTGGCAAAGCAGGAGGAACAGGAAGGAAAATCAGGCTATTTGCTGGAAGGAGAGGCTTTTTCTCTTTGTCCTTATCCCAAGCACTTACTACCAGTCAGTGTCGCTAGCAGTAACCTGAAATGGCAGGTCTTAGCTCAGGTATGTGAAAACTAGCTCATAATATTTTCTAGTTATCAATTAGACTTTGCTTGAGAATGTTTGAAAACATAGGTTTTTTTACTCCTTTTTCTATAAGGGAGAATAAATTAATAGAAAAATCAAAGGCAACAGACTGAAGAGCCATGAACAAGCAGTATCATGATGAAGGTCCTGAACCTATAGCTCTGAAAACAAAGATTTTTGACATTAGAGGCTCATTTCTCAATAGGTGTGACAGGCAGAGAACAACATGCCATGCCCACACTGCTGCAGTATGCAAAACAGAAACCTTCTTATTGATGTGACTGAGCACACAAAGAAATCCTGAAGATGATGCTTCTTTTCTATTTTTTCTTGACATTGTGCCCAACCCCTTTATGTGACACCTTGGATGTCAGGGCTCCCTGGTGTGATGAGGCATTTATCTCTGTTTCCGACTGGAAGTAGCTGCGTTGCAGCCCTGCTCTCTGCTATTATTATCAAATGAGCCAATTCCAGTACGATGCTGGTAGTAAGGTTGATGACAATTTTTATTGAAACTCAAGAATGTTCCCCTACAGCAAAAACTGGAGAAGCTGCCAGAGAGGAATTTTTTATCTAGTAACCTGAAGGGCCAGCTTGGCAATTTAAATGACAGTCATTGTGTTCCATGGAATTGTAATGTAAATGAGCGACTTAAGGACAGTATGACACAAGATCCTTCCCAAGTATCCTACCGCAGGCTATGGCTATACAGGCTGCTCTTGAGACCTCACACAGATTGCCTCTTTTATCTCAGAGCCATGTCTTGTGCACTATCTCACTTCTGGCATGATGAGCTTCTAGCCATGGATCACAGACAGGCCCGAGGACCTGGAAAGAGAACTACCCTGACCCCTACTCTTCAGTATAAGGGTATAAGACCACCCACACCACGCTGGTACGGGAAAAAGCACAACTGGGTAATGAAAAGAGGACTTTCCTGTCAGTTAGTAGTTTCAGTATAACTGTGGCCTCAGTATGTGGTACTCTTCTGTGTGCATGCTACACTGTTTCTGTGTCTGCCTCAAACGGTAATAACTGTGAAGAAAATAGCTTGTAATTAAGCAACTAGGGAGATAGCAGATGGATGCAGACAGATGGGAGCACACTAGGAAGCTATGAGACAATATTGGTCAGCATGACAAGCAATAGTCACAGTGCACTATCAGTATAATGCCTACAGTCTTCATGACAGATATTGTGGTGTTACTGGTGAGTTGTAGGGGTATATTGGAAGGCATTAAAGGAAATGATAGCATTTTAGATGCTTCTGACACTCCTTTGCAAGGGTGTGGGGCAAAAAGGAATAAAGGTGCTTGTCAGAAAACCTAAAAAATCCCCGAGAAGGTGGGAAGCTGCATGTGGAGGTTATATTGTGTCTACTGATCCAGATGGAAAGAACTGAGCATCTTACCTGTCTACCCAAAACCAGTAATGTGACGAAGAATATAAACAAAGAAACTGAGCCCATTGTCTTCAGGTCTTTTAGTACTCCAGGCCTATAAAATAAAAACATAAGTAAAGCAAGCTGCTCAGAAGTTATAATTCATAATTTTGTTCTTCCATTGTATCACCTATAACAAAGACTTCAGAAGCCTCACTGAAAATTTACCATATGAATTTACATGTGCTGCAAAAAAGCATACAAAGAATAGGTTTACTATTTTTTTTCAATAGCAAAGACTGCATTTCTGAAGTAATAAGACAATATATTAGTTCTGAAAAAGTTGATTTCCTTTGGCTTGCAGCAAATATTCTTTAAGAGCCTTAACAACATTCAAACCCTCATCTCCCTAGTACCCTTTCCTACAAAGAAGCAAATTAATCCATACTGTACTTCCTATAGTATGTGATATACGCACGTTGCCCAGACTTGTTTATTTTATTCTAATGCTTTCAGGCAAAACATTAAATCCTGTATTAACAGCAACACAATAATGATTTTAGATTGTGACTTGTACAATATATAGTCAAATACATAGAAGAAACATTGTTCTATAACATAAGAACTTCCATTGCTGGTATTTCATTTACATTCATTTCCGAAGGACTGGAATCTTCAGCCTACCTTTTTAGAGGTGCCATTGCGTACATAAATTTGCTGTAGTCATCCAGCATGGGCCCATGAGTGTGCAGAAGGATAACGTTGTAGCCCACCAATGCAATCAACATTATCACCATTTTCAACTCATAATTTATCCTCAGGAAAACGGAACAGGAAATGAGCCCTAATATGCAGCTGTATATAAAATACTGGCAAAGGAAAATCAAGTGGTAAATATTTAGAATTGGCTGCAAAGTAGGCAATCACACATAACGAAGCGCCTAGACTAGTTGAAAAAATATATTAACTGACCACTTAAGCATGGTATCTATCACAATGTGTAAATCATAGTACATGGGACATTATGGTTTACAGATGGTCAATAACAATCAGATACTGGTATTTCATCAAATAGACCCCTTTTCTCATTAGGCTCAAATTCACCCTAAACTTAGGAGAATCCAGACTATCCTCCCCATTTCTGCTTACTAATTTTCACTCTTTGTGACTTTTGATTTATTCGTCTGTGTATCAGTAAGTGCTTGTGTGTGGGACACCACTGCTGGTGTGGGTCTCCTGCAAGAGGCTACTGCCAGCATAATGACAGATTTACTCCTGTGCCTCTGCATGGTTTTCACTCGTGCTTGAATACAATAACTACCCTCTATGTATTGCTGAGCATATGGGAAGATCAAAGTCAAAATGCTTGAAAATCTGTAAACAATTTAATTGCCCATTTTTGCAGTATATGTAAACTGTTGCAATACACACAGATGTTATGAACTTCACAGACTCTTGAAATATGATTAAGAAATGAAGAATATAGAGTGATTAACATGGCCTATGAATAATATGTCTATTAAAAATCTTTATGTCAAATCCACTTGACTTATGACTATTTAAGGATACATTCAATTGTTAAAAAAAGCCTTTTCTTTCCTATGTCATATTTATAAAAAAAAATTATGGTTGAAGTTGTGTTCCTGGAAAAAGATTTTATCTTGATACTCTCTAGAAATGGATTACAGCATCAAAATCAATGCTAAAGCAGAAATAATACAGTCCCACTAGAATCATTATCTTGGTCCTTAACATAGAGCACACCTTTGCCAAAGATTGTTCCTGAAAATTACAGTCCTGCATCTTGTAAGGAAATTATCTTTTCTTAAACTACAAAGCATTCTATTTCTAGATACGCTATTTTCAGACTACTGTTGATTTGTTGATGGCAGTACTTTTGACATAACCTGAATCACTGTATACTAATTTTGGAGGATCACTAAGAGTAATTTTCTCAGTGCCCATCAGACAGAATTGATCTGCCATATAAAACTTTGTTGTTATTATAATTTCCTTGCAGATATGCCTGAAGTAAGAAATAGAAAGAACTGTTCTTCAGAAACATGAAAAATAAAATTTCTCAGATTTTAGCATTTATAAAAATAACAGCATCCATTTTATATTCTATAGGGCAACCAACTTGTGAAACTACTTTGCCATTGAAAAAAAGCAAACTAAAGGCAGTCTCATATCTACAGTTTAACAAGGACCAAGAAATTTAGTATTCCAAGTGGAATAAAATCCCTCTTAGTGTTCCATAGGAATACATAGACCACACTGAAAATTTCAGTCAACATTTCAGATGTGGGTAGATTGGATGATAGAACAGTGGCATAGACATACGCCAACTCTGATACTGTATATTGCAATGCAAGACTCGAGTAAGCACCAAACCCCATGCAAAGCCACAGGCTTGGGGCAGAGTGGCTGGAAAGCTGTGCAGAAGAAAAGGACCTGGGGATGCTGGCTGACACTCACCTGAACATGAGCCAGCATTGTGCTCAAGTGGCCAAGAAAGCCAACAGCATCCTGGCTTGTACCAGGAATAGTGTAGCCAGCAGGAGCAGGGGAGTGATCTTCACCCTGTACTCAGCTCTGGTGAGGCCACACCTCGGGTGCTGTGTTCAGCTTTGGGCCTCTCACTAGGCCCAAAGCTGAACACAGGACATCCAGGCCCTAGAGGGTGCCCAGAGAAGGGCTATGGAGATGGTGAAGGGCCTGGAC
Source organism: Aythya marila (assembly GCF_965140915.1). Classification (NCBI taxonomy): domain Eukaryota; kingdom Metazoa; phylum Chordata; class Aves; order Anseriformes; family Anatidae; genus Aythya; species Aythya marila. Next base: position 85,403,185 of record NC_139043.1, read on the forward strand.
TTAAGTTGTATGAGGAGTGGCTGAGGGAACCAGGGTTGTTTAGTCTGGAGAAGAGGAGGCTCGGGGGAGACCTCATTGCTCTCTATAACTACATGAAAGGAAGGTGTGGGGAGCTGGGGGTCGGCCTCTTCTCACAGGTAACTAGTGATAGGACTAGAGGGAATGGCCTTAAGTTGCCCAAGGGGAGGTTCAGGTTTTCTGAGAAAAGTTATTTAGGATGTAGAAGATGAAGAGAATAAATCAATATGCTTCTAAATGAACTATATGCTAGTGGGGCTGAAATAATTCAAAAATCTGTTATTCTCTAATTTTAGATTATGTCATTAATTGATCTGTCAGCTCCTCCATTATAAATCACAGGAAGTTTATCTACATGAGTAATGCTTAAAGGTAAGACAGATAAAAGGGGCTGATATCCAGTTTAAGAAAACAAGCATTCATCAGCCTAAATGTTCAATATCTCATTCAGTAAAGTGAGAAGAATTTTATTCTCAGGTTTTTAGAAAACTTTCTAAGGATAAAAAGTAGTAACTCAGAAGGAGTTTTCAGCTTTTTCAAGCTAGAACTGAGTAGCTCAGCAGTGCCTTATGATGAAAATGTGTATTTGAGAGCTATTTAATAAACAAAACAAGGGAAAAAGAATTTAAAATACTTCTGCCAATCTAAACTTTTAATTATTATCAGAAATGACAGTTTAAAATAATTGTTATGCCAGTTTATCAAAGATAAAGTTTCTTTGATGAAAGAATGCATTTTAATAGTTTCAAACTTATAAATGTGCTAGTAATAGGAAGAGCTGACAAGCATCTTAGTTAAAGATGAAAACACAGGAAAAAGTCACACTAAGATTTTTTTAAGGTTGAATCTAAACATAAATATAATTCATGAAAAATGTATTATCCAGATGCTTGTTGGATAACTTAATACTAACAAAGAAAACACTATCTTTCAAGTAAGATAAAAAGGGGACCCAAGAACTGGCTAATTAAAAAACAAATAAAAAAATAAACAAATACAAATATGCATAGGAACAATTTATTTCTAAGTGCTTGTGAGTATGTCCATATATAGAGGCTGGGAGAAGGACTGCATCATCTCTTTGACCAACAAGGAAAACTTCATGTTAGGGCCAAGACGGAACATAGGCATATCTGTACCAAGTTTAGTTTACTTAACTCGAAAATGAGAAATAGAAACTTGTGCTCTATTGTCATGTTATCAAAGAGATGCTGGAAGTTTGCAAGTGCTACGGTTAGCTCAATTATTATTTTTTTGTTTTCCAGAAAAGTTCTATACCTGATTAACATCACGCTTTGGGGTGTGTCTAGGAGTATTTATCTTGACACAGTCAATAGTTATTTTTATGTAACTTGGTCAGGTGGGAGGTGTCCCTGCCCATAGCAGTGGGCTTGGAACTGGGTGATCTTTAGGGTCCCTTCCAACCCAAACCATTCTGTGATTCTGGGATTCTGTAACTATATGGAAACCAGCACACACCATCGTAGTACTGGTGCCACCAATTCTACATATAGACAAAATAATTTCCCATCTCCTATTGCTGCCTCCTGCTTTTTCATCCAAAGACTGCTGACCTACTGCTGGCAAAGTATGAAGCTTGTTATGTTCAGTTGCAGGTCTCTTGTAAGCCCTCTAAGAGTCATTGCTTTGTAGGATACAGATCCCATTTTTGTAGGAATGTCCTCCCTCCTCTTGCATGTGCCAGTGTGCTTTTGATCACAATAAAACATCTTATTCAAGTCAATTCAGATCTTTTTTACACAGTTTACCTGGTGGTATACGAGTGCTGTATTTCCTCCCTACCACCTTGCCTCTTAACCAAATACGCAATAATGACAGAAGTCTGCTGATCAGAGATCTCAATTTTACCATCAGGTGAACAATGAAAATGGTGAATATTTTCAGGCCTACCACTATTGCTTGTGAAACTTGTCTCCAGGCCAACCTTGTTCTCTCAGTGACAGGCATTTGGACCTTGCTCAGTGCAGTCTGCTTTACAGTCACTGCGTGTCCTCCTGACACCTCACAACACCTTTTGTTTAGGATGAGTGAGCTATGGTTCTTATCAGGCTGTTTCCTGAATTTTAACCTGACATTCACTGAAACACCTGTTTTCATAAGTACTAACCGCCTTTCCATTCCCACTTCCTTTCAAGGCAGTTGTGGGTGACTGAATATAAAACAAGCTTTTGAAGCAGTCTTTAGAAGTGGTTGGTGTTTAACTTCCAACAGATCAAGTGACATTCAATTTAGAATAATGGTTGTAAACAAACAAAGAAATGTAAAATGAACTTACCGGTAGGAAAAAACAGTTGTTTTGTATACACCACCGTGTCTGATTACCCAAATTAGGAAAACTTGTATTTGATGAATTAAGAACTGGGGGAAAAGCTTTCACAGCATTATCCAGGAAAAACTAGAGAAAAACAACATATAATCCATTAGCTTGTCAGCTGGTTAAGGTCAAAATAGAGAAGAGGAATGGAGAAGTGGAAAAAGCCTTGCCAGTAATTATTTAACTTTGGTATTTTGCTGCAAATTGAAATAGTAAAGGGAAAATGACATCACTTTGATTATGTATTCCTGCATGCTTCAGACAAAAACAACTTTGTAAACCTCCACAAGACACATTTGAATAAAAGACTAAAAGCTCTTTGTTACGTTATCTTCATACATCAGAAGCTCACACATGAGAGAGACAATGATGACATAAATTCAATATGAATAAACTTCGGTTTCACCTCAGCTGAACCTCCTATTTAAATATAGGAAGAAATAAAGAAAGAATATGAAGTCTTTACTAAAGTTGATTTACACAGGTGTAGTCCACCTAATAATTATGACAGCAAAATTGGTACAAGTCTTACTGAAACAGACAAACTGAACCAGTATCTCCTAGAGCATCAGATTCTGCCAGCTGATCTCACAAATAACCACCATTATGCAGTACCCCTTGATGTACTCTTGAAGTGAGCTCTCAATGAGTTATATTTCTCTGACAACACTAATTCCACTGCTTTGAACCTCAACACATAAACCATTTCAAAGTTCAACATCTTCGTTTTATTTATGACCAGTTCCTACATCCCTGTTCTTGTACTAATCTCACCCTTTAGCTTCCAAATAGCTCCTTCATTTCAGCCTTCATTATGCTCAGTAATCTATGCTTTTCCAATTTTTTTTTTTCCAAGAAAACAAGTTCTTCACTCCCCTGATCAATCTAGTAGTCTCCATCTGTACACACCTCTTTCAATTTAACCGTCTGGGTGACCAAAACTGCAAACACACTTCCCAGATTTTGAGTATTGCAATAACATTAATACTAATTCTGCAGAAAATATGTTTTCATACACCCTAGAGAAACAATTCCCTTGCCTACCATTATAAAACACTGTAGATAAAAACATCTAAATTGACATAATCACAGGTACTAACATTATGGTCAGCAAACACGAGGTAGTATTCCTCCACTGAGGCTCACTTGGCAAATTTCATTTATACTTGCCATGACTTAAGAGCAGTCAATGGATGGTTACTGTGATTCAGTCGAGTTGTCATTAAATTCACATAACTAATCAAAATACTCAATGCATCTCCATTTGATGAGCCTCCAACTTACATCAGAATTTCATGTTCCTAGTTTGTTGGACCAACCATAATCTTGCACTCTGTATTACTGAATTTCATCCTAGTTCTTCTATCTCAACTCTTCAGCTGACTTCTTCCTTTCTAAAATCTCAGACCTTCCTTCACAGACATTGCCTGCCACCTTAATCCTATCAGCAAATGTCACTGTGACTCTCATACACTGTATATGAAAATCCACACCCGGTGACCATTGCAGAGCTTCATGGGTTGCCTCCCTCTCACTTGTTATTCTCTGCATATAGCCGTTTTGTAATCTACCTCTGAATTCTTTCCCCATCCACATCTTCTGCAGTTTATCTCCTGTACCAGAGAAAAACTGCTCAATTCACTCAGATTAATCCATTCTGCATCAAAATGGTTATTGATTTACTAACTAACACCAGATTGAGTCAGCTACAGCTCTGCATAGCCAAGTCTTGAAAACTTCAAGGATACAGACTCCACACAATCTCCCTTGGCAACATGCCAGCCCTGTACTACATGCAGTGACTTTTTTTTTTGTTTTGTTTTCAAAGAGCATCCAACCTCCCAAACCACCTGCAGTCAGCATTCCTTGATATGTTTTGTGGTGCTTATTGAGAAGAGTTGGAAACCTTTATCTCTGAAACACCCCTTCCACAGATGCAGGACCAGCTGTGCACCAGAGGAGGTAATCAATATGCCAGCTGTTATGAAGTCTGCTTTACAAGAAACTGGCACTCCCTCCGGAGTACCTTGCAGAATGGGCTCACCTTCATCTGTACAGTGACACTTTCAGGTCATCTTCCTTCACTAGCATGCTTCTCTGTCTGTTTATGTGTAACTACACATAATTAACCAGTAGAGAACTATTCATTCAGGTGCTGTGTCAGTAATATAGCAGATAAAACACAAAAAATGTTAATAAACACCTACAAATTGTGAAATGTTCTTCTCTAAGTAATCCCAAGGAGCTCTAACACATGGAGTTGTATGCACATCTACCCCTTCTCACAAGATGAGTGAGTTAAATGCACGCTTTCTCTTAGAGTTGCATGGGGCACTCTACATGCAAACCCCTCAGGTACGGAGATGTGGGTGCTACAGCTTTACGTGTAGCTGCTCTCCACAATCTCTTCATGCACGTGAGGGTGAGAAAGTCAATCCACAAGTTCAAGCATAAAGACATACCCAAGGTGTAGGTAAAAGGGGTGACTTCTAGCAGTGTCAAACCAGGTTTTGATTGCTGCTGTTTCCACTCCATGAATTCTCGCAATTCTCTACTTAGTTTCAGCCTAATTCCTTCTCTAGTTCAAAATTCCTTCTGAAGCCCTGTGGTTAATGTTTAACCCAGCTGATGCTGGTCATCCTCTTTAACATGAACAGACCTTTTGGGCAAAGGTCCTACAGACTGCTCTAAGTATTTAATCCCTTTCCTCACCTCCTACTATTTACGTAGACATCCTCACCTTAATAGGTGCCTTACCCAGGTAATTTGCAAAGGGTGGACAATGAATCCTGTTAATAATGCATTTAACTTTTTTTTGCAAACATGAAATAATTGCATTTAGTTTCAGAATCCTGTCCCAGGCATGCCCACTGAGCAAAAGATTACATGTCATGAGGATCTGCAACATAATCATATTATATATACATAAATGTGTGTGCATATATATATATATTAATTTATATTAAGGCATTTTAATCTTGTTTTGAGCTTTGGTACAGGGCATTTCTGACCTATAAATGTATACACAGAATGCGATATGAAAGGTGGTGTATATATGAATACATAAATAAGCATAGAGAGGAATAAAAAGGATATGAAAGCGTTGTCTTCTCCCATGAGCCAAACAACACTTATTTCTGAATGATGTGTTTGTACTTGTCTTTCTCGTCTCTCATCAGTTATCTACATCTGCTATCACGCTTTGGAGATATATATTGTTCTTCAACATAGTATTTTTTTGTAAGAGACAGCTCAGTCCTACTAAGCAGTCACACCTACTCAAATGACTCAAATGAAAGCAATATTTTTTATGAATACCAATGTTTGCCAGGGAACATCTGAGCACACTACCATTAAATTCTCATTTTAACTTCATATATTCTAGCAGCTTTTTCTTCTCTTGTGTTTGTAAAATCTTCAATCTTCAGTTGTGAATTTTTTGTCTCACATGATGAAAATACCTGCTGTGCTGCTACGTCTTTCAATAGGAACCATGTGGTAAAAGATCCTCCCCTGATCACAGGATAAGCATGTTAGTGCATCTCTCTTGTTATCTGACCAGGAATCTCCACAAGTCTAACACATTCATTTTCTTACTAAAAACAAAGTCTACTTTTTCACGAAGGTACTTTAAACACTTCTGCATAATCCACAAGGCACCAGAACTTCACAATGAATATGGTCTGATGGCCTCTAAACACAGCCAAGTTGAATGGCTTGTATCTCACCTTACTAAGCAAGCAGGCTTGCTGATTTCCAGCTTAATGCACATAAAATAACATCCTATTAAGAAGAAGGAAAGGTGGCAGAATTTAGTATTAGAGTGCACTAATCAAAATGCACTCTGAATTAAAAAATTATGGAATAAAAAGTAAGATCTGCAAACTTTTAAGAGTTACTATGTGAATGGGTTGGCCCTGAGACAGGTAGGCAGGAGGGAGAGAGGTGGGAAATAGTCCTCCATTGACCTACTGAATCATATGGTGAAGAAGATGTAAAATTAATTGATCTGAGCATCTACCACAGTTAGTCCAACTGTGGTCAAAAACCTGCAGTCACAGGATGTCGTGCAACATCCATCTGTAAGGACAAATGCTACAATCAGTTTCTGTTTTCTAAGAAATGTGGTTTTGCACACCAGCAAGAAACCACACAGAACAAAGGTAAGCTGTGCATGAAGGAGCTGCTCCAGGACCAGCAGTTCCAGGGCAAAGATATGCTTAATGAATTGAAATACTTAAGCAGCAAAAACAAAGGTCTGACAGCACATCTAAATTTGCAGCTTAAGTTTAATTTGACCCCGTCATTATTTTCTCTTCTTTATTAAACAGAATTACACTGGAAATGGACATGTGAGAACTATAAGTATAAAAAGATCTTTGTCATTCCCCCTGTCTCTCCCCACTATGTCCTTGCATCATATGAATATGCAGCTCTGTTTTAAATTAATTTTCTGCTATTGCAGAAAAGCTATGCAATTTTCTCAAGACATGGTCTACAGATTTTATAATACTGTTGTAAACAAAGTCCATGCCTATTCTCTTGTTCAGCAAAAGATAGAGTGAGAAGAGCATACTTTTAAAGTATGGCAGAAGCATGCATGCCTGGGATTACTGGTTGAACTAGAGGATTTGTGTTTGCCTTAAAACAAACAAAAAGAAGCAATGACATGGCATCAGTCTTTTGTTTTAAGCTCTGAGGCAAGCCTGCAGGACTTTTCTAGCTCATTTCTTCTTTTTCTGCCAACTCTATAAATACCCATGTGGCTTGAGAGGAATTTCTGCTCAAAATACGTATCACCACTTCATTTGAAAATGCCAGTTGGTCCGACAGCTAAGTCCTCAGGTCCCCACAGGAATGGCAAAAGAATAATGTGGAGAATCCCAAATTCTGGTAGCAGTTCTCATCTTCATGAACTTACAAGCAGGAGCTTTAGGAGAGCCTGGAATGCTAAATACTTACTGAGGTTGTTCCATAATTTCATTTAATTTCTCACAGAAGCTCGTGTGTCAAGAAAAAAAAAAGCATACCTATTTAAGTATCTCTGTGTATCAGGCCCCAGCCTCCCTGTAGAGGCACTGGCAAGCAACTGTCATCTTCAGAGGTCCCAGGAGCATTCCATAAGAGAGGCAAGGAGCCTGCTGGGCCTTTACAGGCTCAGATACAATGAGGTGTGGTGTGTTCACTTTATGTCAGTTCATCTTTGCTGGACTGTGGAGCAAATGACTGTGTAACAGCATGCCTCTGTCTCTCCCTGCACAGTTGCAAGACACCAGAACTGCTGTATCTCTGCTAGCCCACTGTCTAGCATCACTAGTCCACTTCACTAGACTGATACTGATTTTTTATCATTTCTTAAATTCTGCCTGTAAGGTGGAATGGATTTGTAGTGGAGCCCTGCACATACCACTTAAATGCCATAACTCCAGCTGGGCATTACCTTTTCTCCCCACAGCTCTTAGGCCAGGCCAAGCTCTAGGCTGTGTCCATTTATGCTTCTTTAAAGAAATACATTAGGCACCCTTCAAAACAAGGTCTCCAATGTGTTAGGCACTGGAGGGACATATAATCAGAATGCATCTGCCAGAAGACCTTGTTTACTTAAAATACAGCACTGAGCAAGGTCAGCTACTGTATTAACAGAGTTAGCTACACTAAAAGGTAGATTAAAGAAACCTATTTTCTACTATGAGAATAGAAGCAAGTTTGCTCAATTATTTGTCATTGTTAAAACACGGCCATGAGTAAAGGGAAAACAATATCTGGCCAATGGTTGCACCTGTGCTTACAGATATGCGTTAAACAATGGAGCAAATACTCAAACCTGTCAATCTTCATATTTCAAAAGACATGTTTTTTTTTTTAAGAGAAAATACTCCAGTAGTTCAAAATTCACTGGATGAAAGACAGAAAAGCAAGTAACATCCTGACTCTGCATGCTGATAGTTAGGGCACTGTCCTGGGACACTACAGCTCTGAGATCCTGTTGCTGTACTATGAATCACTCATGCATTTGATACAGAAGTCACTGAAACAATGTACTCTTCCATGGCTCTTTCAGCAAGCCACGTTCCCCCAGATCACAAAAACGCCAGGGTGTGATGAGGCACAATCATTTGATGTATCATCTACAGCCATGCATTTGGCTTCCACAAATTGACCCACTGCAGTCGCACAGTCCTGTTGTTGCTCTGCGATGTCTGGATTGTTCCCTGCAATATATTTCCTCATGTTCTCTGTAATGCAGGTCAACATTGCAAAAAGAGTCTTCCTCAGCCATTGATTACTGCTCTATTTTATATATGGCACCAAATCTAATGCTCAATGGAAGCGGCATTAGTCATCCTCTGCCTGTAGCTAAGAGGTACTCGATACTTCATGTCACATTAGCTGTTTTTTAACTTCACTCCACTGATCATGACTATATACCCCCTTAAGACTACATTCAGATGTCTGCTAAAACAGCTCATTTGAAATCAAATTGCACCCCCACTCTATTCTAATGTCCCTTGACCATAAAGATTGAGTTTTATTTGACATTTTGGTCTTAATTATGATTTATTAGGTGTGGGATGGTTAGACACTTTTTATCTCCATTAAATCTTAATGGCTACATTTTGCCTTTTCCTACTGAAAGAGTTCATGGAAATAAATGCAGTTAATGGACTCTGCTATTAAGTACATGTTGCTTGGAGATATAATAATGATACTTCAGAGTCTCTCCCACAATTTGCTATTAATATTAAGGAAATGCAAATTTCACAATCACATTTAAAGTCATTTTTGCTAGTCAAACTATTAAGGTTTAGTTTCAAGGTGGGAATTGTACTTAAAATTATCATCTCATGAATATCATGGAACATGATTATTTGTAATAGTGCAGTCATTACTGATAAGGCACAAAGACTTTAAAATACAGCATATTAAGTTTCACTGTAACATTCAGTCCACATAAAAATGGACTTGAACCAATAAAATTAAAAACATTTTCCTAAAAATGATGTAGTGAACAACTGCTTTTTTGCTAACATATCTTTTACTAGTTGAAGGCCAAATTTTCTGTGAACTGTACACAATAGTAGAACTTTAGTCTAAGAAAAGACAGGTGCTGACTATATCTTCTTTTACAATTTTGAACTTTTTAAATTTTAAAATACCATATGCTTGCATGACCTCTAACTCAAAGTATAGTTTACTACCAAGTACTTTAATTTCTTTGTATCCATTTATTTAATTTAGTTCAAAATAGGAGAAACCGTCTAATCTGATCTCTATTTTATAAGCCACTCCATCTCTGTGGTTTGTCCTGTAGTATTCCCAGTTAACATTTCCTTGTTTATACATTATCTTTCATAAAGTCATATAGTCTTGAGCTGAGGACAAGAAGTGATGGAGAATCAATAATTTTTCAGAACAATTTTCTCCCATTGCTAACTGTCTTCACTGCTGAAAGTGAACCTAATTTCTCATTTTCCAATCACCACTTCGTGTCTTTCTCTACAAACCTTATGTATCAAATTAAATTAGCTGAATTTTAAATTCCTAAACACAGAATTGTTTTTGACTCTATCTCCTCTCCTTAGAAATGGAGGAGAAAGAAAAATATCTTCTGAAAAGAAAACCAACAAAACCAAGATTAGGATCACTTAATAGAAAAGAACTGAGATAAGGCTCTACCACAAATGTCAAGTGTCCACATTTAAAAGCCCACATTACATCATTACATCATTCTGACAGGTTTAGTACTTACTGTTACAAATGATTGACAAAGGGTCCCCTGAAATATTACAGGAAAAAAAATAATGAAACTGTACGTATTACCAATCTTCACGTTCTTTATGAACTTCAAGTAACAAAAAGTATCGGGAACTCAAGGAAGTGCTAGAGTTGCAATTTCAAAAGCACCCAAGTGCAAATCTCATAGACTTGAAATGCGGCTAATACCTATGCACTGATGTTTGTAATGTTTGAAAACATTACCGAACTAAATATTACAGTTCCCATTTTGCAGATGTAAAACTAAGCTGGAACAATTTCCTCATTCTGTATGAATAGCATTAGGTTCAGCCTGCAGGGCAAAACAAACAAGGTTTTTTGATCCCATATACTGCTCATGCCATTTAACAACACATACTCCAGAACAAACAAGTTCATTAAGATTCTAGCTCTATGCAGACTAATGGCAGATTTACTTCAGATTTGTTATAGTTACAAAAGGATAATAGAATTACATGGGTTTTCCCTATTATGAGAGAAAAGTAAAGCACAAGTAGAAAAAACTACAGTAGAGGTAATTTCTAACAAAATTCCAGTCCAGTACTTTTGAAGCTTTGACGTAGCTTTGATTTTTTTCTTTTTTCAAATAAAAGACAAACACATGAAATTCAATAATGTACACATTATGATGATTTTGTGAACAGCATGAGGAGCATCACAAACCAGAATAAAACTTGGTTTCTTTTGCACAAAGTCTTCCATGCATCCTGTGAGGACATACTACATCTTTTGAGCATTACTCCGTTTTTCTAAGCAATGGACAGATGAGCAAGGGAACTGAAACAATTCAAACCTAGGATTTAACTACCTTTTATTCCTTCTAAATTACATTTTTCTTTAATAAGCTTAGTTCTTACGCAGAAAGAGGTCCTCATATAGCATGTTTTCTGTTGCTCTGTTTTACATTTCTGTCTCTGGTAATATTATCACCCACAATATGGGACATAAATCCAAAATATTATCTAAACCAACAAAAAAGATCTTAAAAAGATCTTAAAAGATCTTAAAAAAATCTCTTTTTTCACTTACCATGTTGAACACAGCCATAGTTAATATTATTGCAGTGGTTGTCAATGTAAGAGTGATCCGTGGCCAAGGACGGTTTGCAATTATTCCAGATGATTTCAGGATCCACAACAGTGAAGCTGATGCTTTCTTGCTACATTGCTAAGTGCAACAGGTTTAAAAAGAGAAAACAAATATAGCTTTAGTATATTTAATTACTATAAACAAGGACAGAATTACAAAGGTTCAAGAATGTAGGCAGCATTATCTTTGTAGTGGAAGATAGCAAACCCTGACTATCACCCATAAACACACACTCATGTTCATAGGTCACATAGTACGGACTTCACCCAGTAATTCTTTCACTGAATACAAAAGTTTGTGCTATAAACAGACAGTATTTTCAAAAGAATTCCCTCGCACTCCCCAGGCAGATGTCAAATGATGGAGTCTTCTCATTCTTTCCTACTTTAACATCAATGCTTCTAATTGCTAAAAGTAATCTTTGAAAAATTTACAGCATTGAATTGTAGAGATTACTTAGCTATGCTGAGAATTGCCAAGAACTGCTTAACTGCTTGCCATATACCTGTACAGTTTTGAACAGACTTCTGTAACTTCTGTACCAAAATTTCATGTAATAATTCTAAATTTCTTTGGTTTACAAGACTTTTGATCAATATTGCTCAAATTTACTAATGTATTTTAAGCAATGAGGAATGAATTGGACTGATTTTGTACATTTCTTTAAAAAGCTATTTTTCTGCTTCTATTAAAAAAAAAAAAAAGTTTTTATGTTAACTGGGCAAGTTTATTACTAAGAAAAGTTCTGGAGAAAAATAAAATATTTCCGGTAACAATGTATCATTCAGCCAGTATGATTAGTCAATCAAGAGATTCCATTCTTCTAGCTGCTATTGCTAAAATTACAGATACTGCTGCATCTGACCTGAAGAAAAACTGTTAGACTGCAACTCAAAAATGAAGTCGTAGATTGTTACTTCCACCTGTAAAACAGAAACACACCAACAGAACTCGGTGAAGCATTTCCTGACAGGCTGTTCAATGCAGAGCCCTGAGTTCTGTAGGGGAAGGACCACTGTGTGTTTGGTACATCTGTGCGCCCACCTGGTTTGTTACATAGGTGACAGGTCTCTGGCACAGCAGAGAGAGCAGCCTACGTAGTTTAAACCAATGAAGCTAGTGAAAGGAAAATCTATGACAAAAGCATGGTTCACAATGACAATTTAAAAATTTTGAGAAGAAATTTCTTGGAAAAAAAGATACTATACAATACTATTGATTTTGTGTATGAACTAACAGATTTGCTGAACTTTATTTCACTTGTAATTTGAGCCATCTAAATCCAGCCTATACAGCAAACAACTGCTACAATTCAGTACTGCAGAAAATTTAGGGAACAACTTCTGGCCCAGAACTGGAATGGGAGGGGGTGATCATTAAATTTAGGTTCCTAATAGCACTGTCAGATCTATGCAGGTTTGTTTTACTGATTCTGACCTCACATCAAAACACTTTTTGTAAATATTATGTCTCATTTTCATATTTCATAAGAAAATGGAGAATAACATGAAAGGAAGAAAGTAATTATTTCTAGAAAGCATGCGAGAAGGGTAAAACATCATATCCCAGTAGCATTAGCTGCTCTGTTTATTCTAAGTGGAGCTGGCAGAATATGGTTCAGTGTTTATCATTTATGAACTAGAAATAATAGGTATTTGTAGTATTAAAGGTGACTAATGTATTACCTTTTCATCTGAACATGTTAAATCTGATATGACAGCTCAGCATGATAGTGACTAATAACTTATTTTGAATATTCAACTAATTAAAATGTATCCTGTGTTGTCTTTCCACATACAAAAACCTACTTCAGCATTTAATAAAACGAATGCCATCTTTCTGAGTGAGAGCAAGGAATTGGTGCGAGAATTAATTGTGACAGCTGTGTCGTACATGAAAGACAGTGTCGCAAGAGCTGTCACACTTCTCCTTAGCATGCTAGCAGAGGTTAGAACATTTGACTGAAGACCTTCATTTACAGAAAGCCAGTGAATCAGATTTTCTGTAGTTCTATTATTGTTCTTTTCATTCTGCATTCAAATACACCTTATTATTTTACTAACACTGATGTTACAAAGACTGAAATCAAGAGAAACAAAAAGCCTCAGAATTCAGATTTTTTTTTTTTTTTCACAGAATTGTTTTGTTTTCACTCAGGCTTGGAAGAAGAGACTAAAGTTCAAATCCAAGGAACTGACTGACTGGTTGAGAGTGAATACACTAATCTAAGAGTGGAGAGGGGTGATTTTTGACAGAGACACAAGCTTATACTTTACGTACTTTTTAATGGTCCTGCTGCTAATTAAAAGAACTAAAAGATGTTTAAAATGAGTATTGTAACACCAAACTTTTGAACTCTGTGGTTGAACCTTTACATATAAGCCAGGCATTTAGAATCCTACAAAATATTATATACAACTGGTTTAACTAAAGCTAGAATCCTGCACAAAGAGCTAACAGCAAACAATAAAGTCAGTTTTGTATTTTTAATTTCACCATACTTTGGAGTGTTTATTATCCTTCACAAAGGGTCACATGAAAATGGCTGTGAGCTTCAATTCAACTATCACATTCAAAGGAAAGAACACTTGAGCCATATAAATATGCCTTTAGGCACTCAGTGCTGGTACCTCCTGTGATATTTTTCTCATTCAGAAATGTATAGCGTCACTGTACTATATGCTATTTCAAGGTAAGACATTTTCAATCTCTCCTGTCAAAGCTTTTCTACTTCATATGAAAAATTTAAAGAGCCACTGGCTTTGGAGAAAGAACAAGCCTGAACAACTTTTTAAATACAGTGCCCAGGGTGCTGAGGTAGAGAAAGAAGTTCTGAATGGTACATCCTACTACCTGGAGTATTTGCTTATTAACCCATCCCTACACAGTTGAAAAGTAGAAATATCCTTTAGGACAGTGACTGGGAACCCTGAAGCTCTTACAACAAGGCTCAGAAATGCTCTCCACAGCTCCACAGCACTAGGATTCCTGGAGATACAGGCTACATCTACATTAGCGATTTAGGGTGCACAACTGGTTCTTCTTTGGTGTGGTGTCTTCCACCCACGTGTGGGAGTCTTCCAGTGAGCACTGATGGACACCATGGGTATGCCCAAAGCAGGTTCCCTCCTCGTGGACCTTTGGGGTCATGGAGCACTGGAGGCAAGCACCAGGCTGTCAATGAGAGCATCCTACTTTCCGTGTGGAACCAGGCTCTCCAGCAATTAGCTCTCTGTGCATGTACTGCTCATACCAAGTGCAGGTAACTGGTACAAACTTCAATGCTAATAAAGAGGCAGTGGGAATGTATGGTCCTTGAATCACATAATCCTGGAACCATGAAGGATTGTAGCAAATCAAGTCCCATCCTTCCCTCTTAGCATCACACCAGGGGACCATCTATCATCAAAAGGATGGGATGTAACTCAGTTCAATCTCTCCAGTTTGCTGGCTAGGATATTTCCCTGAGAAGTCTGAACACAGTACCTTACTTAATGATGATGGATTTGCCATTGCCATGCCTGTGCTAGAGATTCATCAAAATGACTTCTAGGTTTGGTGACTCTCTTTCATGGATTCTGCTGTAGCTGCCAAAGTGCCTTTCTGGGTTTTCCCTGCCTTCCTTCGTCATAGTGTTTAATCTTAATTTACAAGCTAAGACTTAACTATTGAATAGTGGAACTGAAGGGCCTTGATCTTTCATTTCTATCTGCGCAAGAGAAACATTCACTTCAGAGGTAAGGTTCCAGGTTGAGAAAATAATTTCCAAGTAGTGCTTGTGCTGATATTCCTGTCCTTGCAGACAGGAATAAATAATCTTCTGAATATCTTGAGTGTACACAGTCTCTCTGACTGTTAAGTACCAGGGCCAATTGCTTTACAGTAAAATTCAGAAGCTGAAGCTTGTGTATCAGTCTTTATACAGGGATGCGGTGTAATGCAGCTAATAAACTACATTCTCTCTTCTAGCAGGGACAGTGCTGCTCACATACTGGTTGCACTTTGTTAAATGCTCTTGTGACCTCAAATCAGATCATTTTTCTTAATTGTGGAGCCAATTATTTTCTGATGTTTTATTGGCATTGTGTTATGCTAATTCTATGGTCCAATGGCATATTTAAGAGACTATAAACATGTTCAGATGTTCTCCCTTGTCAGCTGAAGTAGGTAGTTTTGCAGGATATAAATATAACAAAAAGGCCATTCCACAATAACAGAAAATAACTAACAGAAAGATTATGTGGTACCAATTAAGTGCATGCAAGTAATACAAACAATTTTTTGAGAAAGTACTTGAACCACTACACAAAGAGCATCTGCCTGAAACTAACTAGTTATTTGTCAGGGCTATATCAGCTACCACAGAGATCTTTGCCTTACTAGCTTACTGCATTTCTCCAATGGATTGAATTACATTTTCCAATACATCATTTAGGTAATGAGGTCTCTACTTCCCTGCATTCATATCAGGAGGTAAAACACATTAAACAGTTACTAGGTCTCATGCATTTTGCACTCACTCTATGAACTCAACTTTTCTATACTTCAAGAAGAAGAGACACAGTACACTTATGAGCTAAAGTCACTGTCCTCTATTTATAGAATTTGGAAAGGCAACGTCTCAAGAAAAATGGAAAGCAAAGATTCAAAAATATTTAAAAAAAATCCTACATTTTAGCTGTTAAAATATATGCCAAAAAGGCTCTTTAAGACTCTGAATACGGTGATTATTCACCCCTCCCTCCCCCCCCCCAAAAAAAAAAAAAAAAAAAAAAAAAGCATAGGGACAAAGAAGTAATTACAATGTAAAAGGTACAAATCCGTTTCATATTTCAGGACTCATGCCAATTTTAGCTAGCATTTATGAAGTTTTAATGTCTATAGACAAACAGTTTCTGTGAGAATTCTTAGACCTTGCAGCACTCAGTCCGTTTGCCCAAGATTGTATGTATAAAAGACATGATCTGCAATTCTGTAACCTTGTTATTTGTGCTACCATTGTACCACACTGTTTGATGGGAGCATTTCTATTCTTATTTAATCACCAATATTATCACTCCATAAAAGATTGAGCTGGACTGTGCTGCAGTGCTGCTGAACAGTAAAATCAACTAATAATAAATTCAAAGTGAAAGACTAAGCAAAAATCTCTTCTTATAATATTGTAATTAAATTCTGGAAGAATTTAATTTAAATAGTAATTTTAGCATTACAGGGTGGATTTTTTTTTCATTTACCTAGGAAATTAAAATCAAACAGACGAGCTTGTTCAAAGTTGATTTTTGCATGCCTTACTCTGCAGCGATGACAGTCATTCATGATCCATAGAGACTGAGAGGGTGAAGTGTCAAAGTATTGAGACAAGTGTATAATGTAGTGACAGCCAGGTGTCCCAACATGAACTCAGATTTTGCTGGTCTTGCCAGCACTACAGGTCCCACTCTATTAATCTTTTAACAGCCATAAAAATATTTGACTACTACTGCAAGTTCAAGAGAAGCTGTGGATGCCCTATCCCTGGAGGTGTTCAAGACCAGGCTAGATGAGGCACTGAGCAACCTGGTCTGGCAAGAGGTGTCCCTGCCCATGGCAGTGGGGTTGGAACTGGGTGATCTTTAAGGCCCCTACCAACCCAAACCATTTCGTGATTCTAGAGTAGAAGAGTACAGAGCGAAGGTGCAGTTTTGGGAGGGGGGAGAAAAGATGTGGCTTTATCATCTGTCTTTGTTTCTTACTACTTTATTATTATCATTATTATTTGGCGATAAATTAAACTCATTTTCCGCAAGTCAATACTGTTTTATTGACAACAGTAATTGGTAAAATATCTCCCTACCTTGATACACAAGCTGTTTTATTGTATTTTCTCCCCCATCCCAGTGAGAAGGTAGAATGAGCAAGCAGCTGGGTGGCTGTCTGACCCCTAACTGGGTTATCCCATCACAGTTCACTTGTTACAGACAGTCAGGACCAGAAAATTCTGTTCTTTTTTTGTGCATTTTAAATAGAGATATATTTGGCAATTCTAAACTGTAATTATGTGCAGGTGTGTATACACAAAAACACATATACATTTAGGTTATGCTTTCTGGAAGGGAATATGAAATGTACCCCTTAAGAAAAAGATATGTGAAAAATTCACACCGAAAAAAAAAAAAGTCAGGATTAGGATGATAAAGCTTGATTTCTCTAAACACTGGCAGGGGAATGCTGAAGATACTGATACTTGTTGGCTTGACAATTTCATGCTTTTCCTTCTAGAAAGAAAGCATTTACAATTGTGGGTCAGATACTGCAATGGACATGGCACTGAAACATAACACAGGATGAAACTGAGGTTAAAGCTGCAGAACAATACTTGTATTTTTCCACAAAGGAAAAGATCGCACAAAGAGGACAGGAAAGATAAGCCTACCACCTCTTCTGTTACTAGTTTCTGCCTCTCATCCACCACCTTACAAAGCTCTGTCCACGCTAGTGAAGCAATATCAGTGCTGCAGCAAATATGGTCGTAGCTTACTTGCTGAAAGACTTCTTAGCATAGCTTCTGCATTAGAGTAGCTGAACTCATAAAGACATCTCTTCAAGCTACCTGGGTTACAACATGGCATCTTACAAGTTAACACGAATGCAATAGCTCTCCATTTCTAAGGATATGAAACATAGGGAAAAAAAGCATTGAAAGTATGTGCTAGATATTATTCAAGTGGCAGGAATCCTCAACTCTGAATTGGTAAATTTGCTTAGCCATCTACTTAATAGCAGAAAAAATATGTTGCATTCCTCCTATACTATATTAGTTGATCAAATCTCCAGGAGAGTTTACATCCCAATACTCCTTGATACCCATTCACAGGCAACTTTTCATCCTATACAAAAAAGTCTAGCTTTCCCGTGAAGGATTTTTTTTCCTCATTTCGTCATTCAACAGCATTACTCTTGACTCCATCATTTTCCTGTTATGTCAATAACAAATAGTTTTCATGTAATGTCATGCTTGATTGCTAACTTTTGCTATTAAATAACAACAAAACCTCTAGGACCTCACTCCAAGGATATAAAAACGTTAAAAAATACTGATGCATGTATACCTCAGAATAATTCCTGAGCAGTGGAGCTATCCCTACCTTATAGGAAAGACAACTGAAATGCAGATTAATTACATTTTTTAAAAAACATATCCTGGTTAATTAGAAGCCTCACAAGGGGAAGAGGAAGCAATTATAAAATCCTGAATCCTCTGTTTCTTGCTTCAACTGCCAGGCCACCTTCCCTTACTGTTTTACTGCACGGTGACATAATTGTCTTTCCCATGAGCATGTTTTGCTTCTATATAAAAGTTCTTTCTCTCAGCTTTATTCACGGGAACTTGTGAAAAATGCAAAGATGGTGAAGAACTGGGGATTAACTTCACCAGAGCCTTCACAGATAGCAGCAATGCATATCCCTTTAGTTACCTGGAGCGTGGAAAGTTGAATCTTTCATTTTACTGCCTCTGGTAACATGGATCACAATGACAGAACCAATGGCACAAGACTTTTGCTTTCCTCATTCCAGTGTTTGACAACCCTCACCATAAGAAAGCTTCCTCTTGTGTTCAGATGTGTTTTAATTTGTGCACATTGCCTCTTGCCCTGCCAGTGAACACTGCCGTCATCAGGCATTTAGACAGATCACCTCCAGCACTGCTCTTCTCCGGGCTCAACAACCGTGTAACATTTCTAATTTAAGACTTGGTACATCTGTTATACTGCTGTATACCGAGGTATATCAGTATACTGCTGTTAACTGCAGTCAATGTTTGGATACAAAATAGAAACTGTATTTCATTTTGACTCATTTATCTGAGGTTTGTGGAAATAATTCAGTGCTCTGTTTCAAAAGGTTTTCTGTTGTGATGTAGTAAGTCAATTCTTACATGGCACAGTAAGAATAGTTGCAAGTAAGAGATAAACTGACCTTAAAAAAATAAGCAAACAGTGTGTAATTATGGAACACTTTATAAACAAGTCTACAAATAGGTTTATTCTAGATTATACGCCAAATCTTGAATTCTCAAACTGAGCATTTTAATATGCTTACTATATGGTTCACTAATAGGCATTACAATAACACCTGTACCACTCAAGAACAAAATCAGTATTTTACTACAAAAATCTTATAAATCAGATTAAATCACTACTGTGAAATACTCTCTAAACTCAGAATATACAATACTGCAATACTTAAAAATAAACAAATAATGCGGTCCCCAAAATTAACGCATTTATAAGACAGTTCAGATCCTGCAAGCACAATAGCAAAAAAAAAAAAAAATTAGAAAATGAAACCAATCAAATGATAATGCAGACCTTCCAAAAGATTCAGCATCATGGGGGGAAAAGATAATTACTCCACTGGCGTTTTTTGTTTTTCAAATAAATGAGTACATTTTACAGTAAGCATGGACAGCTAGCATGGACAGAACACTGTCCTCAGAGGCATGAGGGTGCACATCTTTCTCAATAAATTGGTATTCTATAAAGGCAGAGTGACTTGGTAAAATCTGGAGATGTCATTTAAAAGAAGCTATAAACTACTGGATTAGTTTTCCTTCAATACCTACCAAAAGCTGTCCAGCAAAGCAGATAAACAAAATGAAGGAAAGCAAGAGAAATGCAGCCCCAAATGAAATTCCAAGAATAGATGTTCTACAAGAAATAAGAAAACATGTATTAATTTATTTGTTACACATTTGTAGCATGATCTTTATTTGTTTATAATGCAGATAATGATACAAAAAAATACCAAGTTGCAATTTTCAAATATGAAAACCAAGGAAAAACAGTTTCAATTCTTACCAGAATGACAAGCCTTTTTCCTGCCATTTTTGATCCCACACATATAAAAAATGAGCTGTCAAAAATAACACCACTGAGTTTTGTTTTGTTTTTATTTTTATTTTTTTCCTCAAGGAATACTGGCTTTGGTTTTATCTCTAACTTTGCAAAATTATTATCATGGGTAGATACTAATTTTCATATAAATAATTTAAATGGCAGAGTGAATTAACAGCACCAAGGTTGTGTTTTATTTGCTTTTAAAAGGCTCTGTTCAAGAACCTTACTGCTGTATTTTTTGTAGTTGATATAAGAAGAGTCTGCTAGATTTACAAAATAATTTTGTCGTGGTAATGTACCTTTCCCTTAAAGGTAGGAAAAGAAACAGCAGGGAGCAATGATGTCCAGTTTTCAGTGTCTTGTAGCTACAGCCTGTGGCATCTGTCTTATCTGAGATACTACTGTGTCTCTGTCAACAAGGTCCCTAATTTCATGAATGGGTTTCATGAATTTAACACCTCTGAAACCTCAATTTTTTTTTATCAAATTTGACTGGCTGGCCAGTCGATTCTGAAGCATCAGAGGACAGGCAGCATGATAGGAAGGAAGACTAAACACCATGAAGAAAAGAAAAAAGAACAGATTTAAAATAATAATTAAAAAAATTTTTTAAAAAATCATATAAAACAACTGAATAATCTACATGCTTCCTGAAATCATCCTTACTCAACATTCCTAATAATTCTTTTCATGTATACTATAAATATATAGTAGTCTATATGTAAATATATAGCTAGTCTAGCCAAAATGCTAGGACTCAGTAAACAGAAAAAGGGATACAGAAAGAATCTGTGCATGTATGCATGCTGCAGATGTGGAAATCTCTTTATATGAATACCACAGCAGAGCATAAGTGCTCTGCCAGGAACTATATGAGAGCTACTTAGCATGGCTGCCTAGGGAAAGAAGTAGTTGGACGTAATTACATTTAATGCATGCCAAGAGGAGATGAGAAGCTCTAGACCAACTAAGTTGTTCAAGGAAAAGAACCAGACATTGTCATGAAGACCCTCACCTGAGTGTCTACTTTCAGCTTTAACCACAGATTTGGCATTTTTTGTAAAATTTGAAAATATCTCTCAGCTACTTTTAGCCCCAGCAAATATCTTATTTTAGCAAACATTTTTTTGCTAGAAATATCGGCATGATGATTTTGAAATAAACTTTATATCCCTTGCTTTTTCCACAAATATAATAAATACATTTTAAGCTAGTTCCCCCATAAACCTATGATTCAGAGTTAAAATATATTCTTAATAAAAGGATACATCTGTGTTCTTTAGAAATGATGTGAATTCAAATATATATATTTTTGAAACTCTAATACTAAAAATTTAGGAGTAGAACTCCATGTATCAGTTTCCTTGGATTGTGTACAAATATTGGAAAAAAAAATTGATCCATTTTAATAACACTTATAGAAACTGTTTTAGAAAAAAATAGAAACTTCAAAAATGAATTTGATGCTTTATTGCTGTCATTGAAAGCAATTTATGAGCTTCCCTGCCAATCCTACAGAGAACCTCCTATATGCTAAGTATTCACCAATTTTTGTGTTAATGTGAACAGCTGGTGAATAACAAACAACTGGCAGTTCACGACATATATTCACCTTGAAATTATGTTTCCTTTAGAAATTATTTGAAAATCATTATTGCTTTTGAGTACATGTTCTCGGAGAATTTCTCATTAAGACATTACGTTTTACATCAACATACATAAAACTAGCTTCTTTCTACCCTATAGAATTTTAAATCCAGCAAGCAACGGAAGAGGTGAAAGAAAATGAATTAACTAACAGGCAGTCTTTTTTATTATATACATTATATACATTAGCACTCCTCCTCATATCTGTCCTTCAGTAAGATGCACGTTCCTGCATTTCAAACTATTGCTATACTTTCTCTGATGCAAAGCATACGGAAAAGGAAGTTGCACATCTTAGGAAATGATTCAGCCCAAGAATAGGCTTGTGAGATATGTTTGGAGTGCATCCTTGTAGAAGACATGAAGGTATTACTGAGAGAAACTTGAGAGCAAAGGAAATAAAATGAACATATAAGCTTATGCAGAGTACTTAATCCTGGGGCAACAGACAAGAACAGAAGTCTTTGTAGCTGTTTTGAATGTATTGTCACTGGTTGATGCTAGCAAGGTGGCACAAGAAATCACTTGGGAAAGTGAACCAGACTCTTAATTATTGGGACAAAGAAAAGGACTGGGGATAGGAAAAAAAGAAAAATGGTGGCTTAGAATCCAGAGGGGTGAGTACAAGGAAAAAATAGTTGTAAGCTTTTTTGCTCCCCACTCCCCCTTCTTTTCTGGGAACGACTTGCGTTGCAGTTGGGCTGAACTGAAAGAGTTCATGTTGCTCCTAGAAGGAGTGACATGGGATGAAGATGTTATAATGGGAAGCAAAACACTAAAAATTAAGAGCCCACATAAATAAACCTCATTTGATGAAGTGCACGAACATGTACTTACTTTTTGTCACTGTCACATTACAAAAACAATACAGGTCTTTACAGTAAACTAATTTGCCTTTATTGTGCCGAGTCATCAAATGAAGTCACCAAATGCATGCCATTGACTGATGTAGGTGAACTACTTTGTCAGAAGCATACTTGGGGTCCCCTAGGCAGTTAATTTTTCACCTGCCTCTTCCTGTGCTCCAAGGAATGCCCTCATTTCTGAAAGGTATGTTCTCTACTACAGCACCTTGCTGGAACTCTGATGGGACAAGCCTTTACAATAACCTACACAGGGACAGAGTCTAAAACTGAGGAAATAACAAAAGAACTTCCAAGGCTTGAGATAGTTACAAGTCTAAGTGTCTTTCCATATTTTTCTGGTTTTATCAGTACAAATCTGTTCTGAATAATTAATTTTTATGAGGCAGTATGAGATTGGAAAAAAAAAATCTATTTGCACATACTTGTCTCTCTCATTGGTAACACTTTAATTGAAAAATAAAGATTCATTATGAAGATATAGATACTGAAAAATTGAGAAGAAAATGTATTCTTTCTACACTTCTGTAACTTTCAGGAAAATATGTGACCAATTGTACATGTACCTTAATAGGACATAAATTTCCTTAGCTTGCCCTGAAATTAACATTCATGTTTTCAACTTTTTGACCATAAATTCTCTTGAGGTGATAGAATCATAATGAAGCAATTACAAATGACAATTATAGAAGACAGTAATAATTTTGTACCTTTTTTTGGTGTCTAACAGTAGCCATTTCTTTTTTGATTTGGCTGATGCCATTGATGCATTCAATGACTATGCAGACTAACTGCACAGTGGTTTCTTTATTAGTAAAAAATCATGTAAGTGAATTTCATTTTGTTGTCGTCATTGTTTGATTGGTTGTTTTGGGTTTTGTTTTTTAATCAGATACAGCAGAAATAGCCAGTGATGGTGTCTTTTTTTTCTTTTATAACGTCTCAAATTTTACACATCTGACTTCAGATTAAGTTTTTAATTACATCCTTTTCTCTTGAGAAATACATTTGTGTCTGATTGGAATACCATGTTAAGGCCTAACCATCTTCAAGGGCTAGAACAAGATGTCTGTTAGCTTGGCATGATTCAGAACAAAAGGACATAATTTATTCAAAATAGCAGCTTCAGAGAGAAGACTTGGAAAGAACTTAAATGTTGCCTCAAACAAAATCCCTACTCATATAGCACAATAAGTATTTGCTGGTCAATAGATAGGTATTTTCATCAGTTCAGCAGTCTGAATTTCAAAAAATAACACTATCAATTTCATGTCAGTTGACTTTTTCTCCAAATAAAGAAGGTGGGATTACTGTGAATTACCAGAGATAATTTCTGTCACCTGGTAAACAAAGAAGGCTAAAAAGCTACCAAAGGCCTGTTCTGAGGAAATGTCATGATCAACATCTGTGGTCACTGTAACATCACAATAAAGATTCCTTACAATACTTAAAACACTTGTTACAACACACTGTTTACTTGCTTAAATTTACATTAACTACTTTTTGTGAAGGGTTTTTTTGTTTTGTTTTGTTTTTGTTTTTTAATGAAAACACCACATCAGTTTCTAGGCCCCAGGAAAAATAAAACATTAATAATTTCAGCCTTGCAATAAATGTCTCATGATCTTGGAGATATTACTTATGTATTTGCAACCTGCTGGATGTAACTCACTATAAAGTATCTCCAAATCAACTTTAAAGCAGCAGGTGGTGTACCTGCACAGAAATCAATAATATTACACTGCTGCAAAACCAGATTAATGGAATAGTGGATCGATAAAACCCAATGACAGATGCAGTTTTTCCCTCTGTCTGCATTAAATCACCATTTAAAAATTCCAAGAATTTTTAGAAGAAAAAGGCTGAACAGAACTTTAAACTAAACTATAATGTATGGTGGTTGGGTTTTTTGTTTGTTTGCTTGGTTGTTTGCTTTTCTTCTCCTTTCTGGAAGGAAATTATGTTTGTAGCACTCGAGTCCATTTGATTTAAGTTACATTTGTGATGATTTTGTACAACATTTTTTTTCAATTGAAGAACCCCAAATTGCCACAAGAGTTACTAACTGCCTAGCATTTGCTCCTGGTGTTAATATTGCTTCTTAATTGCAAATGAGTAGAATAGCCATGAGTTCCTGGTTTACAGCTGTGCAGAAAAAAAAAAAAAGCTTATATCTAATTTTTATAGGATTTTTAAAATAAAGGTTGAAAGTAGGAAAAAAAAGCAAAAGTGTTACTTTCATTACACTACAGAATGCTTTCATAAGACAATAAATAAATACACTCCAATAAGCAACTCAAGTAAAATTATAATATACTGAAGATAATTTTACTATCCAAAAATACAATTACGCACACCAGTGAATTTTCTGCTCTTCATTTTTTTTTAATTTGCAACACCCCCAGAGTTTTTCTGCGGAGTTGCAGACGTTTGTATAATACCTTGCTTTTCTGAGTTCCATTTTTGTGTCTTTTAAATTAACTCACAGAGCCCTTAAAGCTGAACGCCATTTGTGTTAGTAATATCTAATTTTACACTCTCGCTTTTACAATTTAATAAGCAGATTTATGAAAGGACCAAAATTAATTTACATTTCAGTAATGAAAATAATAAATCATATGTATCTTTTGCCCTGATGTTAAAAAGAGATCATGTAATATGCTTTTACAAGTTGGAGGACACTTTCCTTAGTTGAATATAGTTCCCAAGTGTTCACTAATTTCATGTATCTGATACATTTTAATGAGCTACACAATTGGTTCAAGAGACTTAATAAGGATACAGTAAAATGAGCATCTAACTACATATATGAAAGGTTATAAAGCTAAATTCATTTTCATGACTGAAATCAAAACACTAAAAACAGTCATAAGCCATAATGTTAGAAGGCACTAGTTAGATCCAAGTTTAATTTTTGTTGTAACACTAACAAAGAAGTTCCCTGAGTAAATTCCTGTACTAATCAAAATAAGAGTTTGTAAAATACATTCACTGTGCAAAAGGACAAATTAAATTAGTCATCAACTTTAATTTTGTGGTAACGATGCCTTAAGTCAGACTGAAGCATATGCTGCTTCAGGATACTGCTGAACTCTAGTGTCTTCGAGACATTAGAAACTAGTTGGGAAAACCTTTGCAAAGAAAACACTATAACGTCTGAAGAGAAATCTGTAAAACTTTATACATGTTATAAAATAAGTCTGCAGTATGAAAAGTCGATTTATAATGACCTAACAGTTCCTTCTGGCTTTGAATTCACATGTAAGTACTACAACACAAGACTAATCCATCAACTGATGTTATAAAAACTACTCCCAAAAGCACTACACAGGAGAAAATACTAGGTCTGAAGAAATACTGTATCACAGAGAATATACAGTGTTGGCTTTGGAAGCAATTGCTATAAAACTAATATCAACTGCCCATTATATAAACAATCAACAGCAAAATTCCATTTTAAGAAATCTAATAATATCTTATTTATTGGAACTGTCTTCAATTTTTCTCAGACTTTTTAGAATATGCACAAATAGAAAAAACAGCTGATTTATATGTGCAAGTATAAAGTAGCTCACAATTTTTCCCATCATCTCATACAAATAAATTCTGATGGCAATAATTATTCCATCAATTGATTATATTTAGTTTTAAAAAGAGACACTTTACAAATAGTAATGCAATTTTTATGCAGAATAGAGCACTATCACCACAGTAATATGTTAAACAGAACTAATTAATCACAGCCCCAATTCTGCAATCCATTTCATCCCCCTTTTAAGCCCAATACTCACACTTATTTTACATATAGTTGTAGTCTTACAAACTTACAGGTTGTTTTACATTTTTTGCACATATGAATTTCATTACTCTCATGATTACACATCTTTAAATTCAAATAGAAAAACTAAAAATTTAAATAAAAATTTTATTAAAAATGTTTAATAAAAACTAAATATTTGACACCAACATTTGGGCACCAAGCTATGACAGTGTTTAAAATTAGAAACAAGCATAACATTGAACATGGCCTAAAATCCTCAGCTTTCTCTGTACAACTTCATTTCCATAAATTGACCTCTGTCATCTGACAATTCAAAAATGTTTTACTTATACATGTATGTATATAATATATATTATATTTTTTTTTTACTTTAATAACCAAATAAACATAGGAATGAATACATGTTAAATACCACTTACTTTGGCAATACCAGAATCTGTACAACAAAAATGCAGAAGAATATGAGACAGGCACAAGTCACATAATACTTAAATGCAGGCAGAGTAGTTGCTCTATACTGGAAAAAGAATGAGTAAATGTTAAGAACACAATTTCCAAAGCAGATAAAACATCACCCAACTGAAATTCCAGTTAAAGATGCACATACGCGTATACTGATGTAAGCAACAGTAAATTTCATGTTGTTCAATGACTATCATATCCACTTACACAGGGGAAAGGATTATCATGCATAGTAGTGAATCCTCTCATCTCTTGAAGGACAGCTTAAATAGCCATGTGAAATGGCTTGCTTTTTCCCCTCCTCACATCAGGACTATCTCAAATTCATCATAAAAAATTTAATTAAAAAAGAAAAGTGAGAGCACTTTTATTTTTAAGAATGGCTGACCACGCTTACACAATTTCTCAGTCATTAATTCCCCAAATTGTTTTTCATCTATTAGTAAATATAAATGGGCTGAAGCAGTTATAAGGAACTGCAACTGACATGGAAACTTCTGAGAACATGAAGCAACACAGTGTAAACTGCTACAGCTTTGTATAACATTTATTTTTCCAACAGCAGAGCTAGCAATCATACTGATATTTACTGAGGTTATGTTATTACTTCAATGAAAATATTTTATCTCTGCATTAAAAGGCCTTATGTGTCCACTGATACTAGTAAACACTTGATATCAATGGGACAGAGTCAGTTTAATCTGTTTTGTCATGACACAAAAAACTATTTATGAATCTCTAATTAGCCTGTCTGGAAACATAAGAATTAACCAATGAAATATTTATTAGAAGAGTTGAGTTGTTCTGTTATTTGAGACAGATAAATCTAGGATCGAAACCAACAAAGTACTCAAAATGACCAAAGCACTGGTTCTAGTGAAGTTACTTACCCTACAGAAGTTGTTTCAAAGTCTAAGAGCTTAAGATTTGATTATTTAAAAAAAATAAAATAATACATATCAAAGATTATTTTCACAAAGTGTTCAGCACACAAACCTCATGAAATAGAAAGTGTGTGAGCTGTGCTTTCTAACTGCAAACATGCAGCTGTGTCTTTGTGCTTAGTGCCAAGTTCTGCCCTTCATGCTGGCGCACTGAACTTTATATGAACATGAAGTCCAGGTTAGTAACCCAAGAGCTCTTTTTCAGTTTTGAATTCTGTGAGATATTAATAGTAATTCTTGCTATATACCTAACTGAATTCCAAGGCACCAATATGACTATGCTTGATGGGTATTCTTGCAGCAAATGTCATTGTTCCTCCTATTGAGTAAGTTTATTATATCTTGGTCTCTTCCAACAGTTTTGGACTTGGAGTTGCTGCTAAAATCTCAAAAAAATCCAACACACTTGTAAACTCATTTCACACTTCTCCAGACATTTCTCAACAAAGTCAGGCAACTCACTCCTTAGGTTAAATAATTATTTCTTTATTACCTGCAGGACCTGAAAAGTTGCTGTTTAAATCAAAATCAAGCTTCCTACTGAGTTCTTTAAAGTCAAGACTGGACTAGTGAGTCATTAAAAGGCAGTGAAGAAAGATCTTAAAAAGCCATCTCTGAAAAGAACAATTAGTTTTGTGTCACACCATAGCATTCTACAGTCAAAAAGAGATTAGACTCCTACAGGGAGCATCTATACAGCCAAATAACTCAGCTCCCTGATTTTCTCCCAAGTCCCGATTCCCTCATTGTCTGAAGTGGTTTGCTCTCAAGTTCTTCTTTAGAATTAATCAGTTAGTACAGTCCACATTGAAATCTGAATGTGCTCCTATCTTTCATCCATTCAGCGCACTCTCTAAACACTGGGTGAAACCATAGCAGGTCTTGCCTCTTCTCTCTATACAGCCTCAACAAGTCTTGAAAGCTTTATCACCATAAGGCATTGCCAAGGTCATACAACACAGGCCTTTGGCAGCCTGCCATAAGAACTCTATTCTGCTGAGCTGTGAGAGAACATTAAAATTCTTTCAGATGCTTTGAACTGAAAGACACCTGCAAAAATGATTTATTTTGTCTTTGGAACATATGTAGGACCCAGAGGATGTTTGCGCCTTTGATATGCAGTATGGTAGTGCTTCCCCTACCACTTTCTTACCAGGTTCACTCATTTATACAGCCATATGTGGTCAAACTTACCTCTTCCCTGAGGGACACCATAACTGCTTAGCTATTTGCTGTCTTATGCTTATTGGGAAGGGGAAAAATGGAGCTCTCTAGTCTTCCTGCTGAAGATGTGTCAGCATGTTGAAACACACTTAAGCTCCACAAGGCCATTAAACAACAAGAATAAAGGCCTGACTTCCTAGGCTAGTGGTCACAAGAGTCACCTAAAATGGAGGAAACCTTCATTTTGACCATTACTTCAAGGACTGCAAACAGTACCATTTACCTCACCTGCAAATGCGTCTCAAACATGTTTTATAAAATATATTAGTCATAAGAACATTTACTGTATTGCATCCAAGACACCCTAGGCGTTTTTCTTAAATAATATTTACAGTATTGTTTCTCTGAAATGACTGTGAGCATCAAGTGCATATGAAGAAAACTAATGATAAACTGAAATTATTGCAAGACTATTGCTACTAGAGGTGGAGTCTTTGGGACATGGCAAAAGGAAAAAAAGAGAAATGGTTGAGTTTGATAAATGCCTTTCAAGTATGTAGGTAATGGAACATAAGAATTTTTTGCTCCAGTTACACCAAATCTGGATCATCAAACCTCCTCTCACCTCTATGTGTACCACTCTGAAAAATTCAAGAAATTCTAGTGAACTGCAGAGCACCACAAAAATTGCCCTGCGACATGAAAGCAGTACGTAATACCATACTCAAAACATTTCTACTGCAAATGAGGTAGAATATTAATCATAAGTTTTAAGCAGTTCTCATTGCAGGAGGGGTGCTGTGGCTATGGTTGCTTACAAAAGCAAGGTACACAGGCCTCACTTAGGATCAGGCAAAGAAGGAATCCATTGTGAACTTGCAGTGAAAATAACTTACTTCTTTTTCCAGAGTCTTATTGTAGAAAAGAAGTGATATTCTTTGAATGTCTTCAGATTTAAGCCACTGCCTAGAAAAGGAAATATAAAACATCATAACTGATACAAGAATCAAGTAGTCCTGTCTTTTTATATCACTGAAATGCAGTAAAACAAGAAAATAACTGTGAAGAAAGCAAGTTCTTTTGTCTTGAAACTTATATGGTGAATTGCACTGAGAGTAGAAAAGGATACTACAAATCTCCACTCCATTTACATGTAGATTTCTATTGTTAACGTACATATCAAACAAAAGTTCATATGAGCCATTTTTCTGTGTATCATTCCCAAAGACAATCAAGGGAAACATTTACATGATACAATTCTCACACTGACATACCACTGGTATCCAAAATACCATAGTACTACAATGTGCAGAATAGAACCTGAGATAAAATGAAATCCTTTGCAAGTTACTTATAAAAAGGATATTGTTACAATATGCAAGAATGGCAGGCAAATTATACTCCTATTTGAAAAGAGAAATTAAAAATTATTATTAAAGAAAGGTGGAGTGATTTTGTCTTTGAGATGTATTAGTATATGGACTATGACCATGTACTCTAGAGGTAGATTTTGACCTTTTTACTGATTATAAGGACTTCTTCCCTGCTCAATGATGAGAAATACAGAATAGAACAAGTACTTGCAGTGAAATGACAAACCTATTTTAAAAGGAGTGAATCTTGACAAAAGCTTGATATAACTTTTAGAAAATCAAATGTTCTAATATGAAAGTCCACATTTATTTTAATGGACACTTGAAAAGAAACAGAATATTAAAATTTCAAGAGGTTACATTGCTTCAGTCTCAAGGGGACTAGACAAACTTGAGAAAACTATTTAAACACTCTACTTCTGTGAACTTATAATATTTGAGCTTGAACACTAATAACTGGGCTTGAGATTTTTTTTGCAACCTTTCCAGCAATAACTTTAAATTAGACTCTAAGCTACTACTGTATCTAATGCCTTCTAAATAAAAGGGAATGTCTCAGTTGAGAGACTGCAATGCAGACGGATAGCAGCAATGAACCACAATGGAAAACATCCTAAATTAGAATCTCAGGAGAACAGGAGAGGAGAAAGTGGGTTGTAAGCTATTAGTTTTGACTTGTGAATTCTAAAATATTTGTCTCCTTGCCTGGGAGACTCCTTCTGTTCCTATCCAATCAGTTTCAATATAAAAAGGTGAAAACATCTTCAGTACAAAATATGTTTAATTCAAACATATTTTCCAGTTTGATCCAAAATGCCTCACATTTATGTCTGATTGTAGCTAGGATTGTGAGTAGAAACAGGTAGGACAGGCTGTTGTACATATAGCAACATTTTGTTGAGGTCCAGCTGTAGTCTTCTACAGAAAAAAAGTCAGTCAGAATCTCCAGGAACCAGGAAGAAAGAAAAAGAAACATGACATCTACCGCAGAAGGGTGAGCAAGACTCAGACAAAAGGCTCTGTGGGATTAAAAGCAAATAAGTAGGCAAAGGAACAGCCAGAACTGAGAGAAAGCAGGAGAGCCAGCAGAAGGATTCAGTAGGAACTAAGAGGTCTGAGATGAGGGACAGAGTGCAGCAGAGACAAATAGAAGTAGAGAATAAGCATAGAGAATAAGCAAAGGTAAGGGCTTTTTGGCATAGAGACAAGGCTGCAAAATTCTGCCTGACTCCCTGATGAGCATAAACCGTACCAAAGTATCTGCAAGGATATGGGAATATGCCACCTGGGAAGCTAAACATCAAATTTGTTTTCAGATTCTTTTGCAGTTCAAGGATCAACACAGACAGACACTTGACTTCTACCCGTATCCACAGGGGCACCTGGTTAGGCCCTTGTCTGGTAGACAATGTGTGTGCAGATCACAGCAGCCATTGTGACTTCGACAAAAAATAGAGAATGTGTCTCTTTAACAAAGTAACCTATTTATCAAATAGCAAAATAACTTTACTTTATCTACCTCTAGGAATATATTTAGATTACTGTCTCTCCACCACACGTTCTGCAAAAATCCCCTAACCACCGAGCATAACAAAGGCTTCTCAACCCCTCCTGTGCACTTCATGCACTTCACAGCCAGGAACACCATGTTCAAGGTGCTGGGAAAAGAAACACTGGAGAAAAGTGATGTTACACCCTTACAGCTAAGGCACTCAGCTGACAGAGAGAAGCTGAGCATATGTATCTTCAGTACTAACTGTTAACAACTGGGCAAGCAATGTCCAAAGACCCACATATAATGACCATTCGCTTGTGACCAGTTACTTTTTCCAGAGAATGACACCGGGTAAAGAACCATGATGGGGATAAAAGAGTCAGACCTTGCTGATAGCCCAGGATCAAAGAAACAATGGCTCTGTACTATAAATGTTCTTTTTTGTTGTTGTTGTTTTGTTTGTTTGTTTGTTTTTTGTTGTTGTTTTTTTGTTTGTTTTGTTTTTTTTTGTTTTGTTTTGTTTTGTTTTTTTTTAATTATTTTATGCATTTTCCTAATTAAAAATAAAAGCAAGATTAAAAGAATAGTAACTTTCATATCGTATTTTATGTGCTATAATGTTTTTTCTTCTTTCAGCCATAGACCCATTTGTTATACAATCCAAGCTTTACACTTAAAAACACATAAAAATACGAGTTGCCTCACAGATTTTCTTGAATATTTGCTTTTTTGATTTACAGAATGCAAAAAGTTTAGCTTTAAAACCACTCCTTTAGTTTAGCTGATAATAGTATTTTCCTTTTACAGCTGAGAAACAAGTAAAAAAGAAGCAAAATTACAAAACAACAAAAAAGTGACTAGTTTAATGTCCCAGATATGTGACTTTTTTTTTTAATCTTTTTTTTTTTTTTTTTCTTTTCTGAGTACTTAGCATTCACAAAGTTAAAATATTATTTAATTAACTTGCTGTTTGGGGAATAAACACTTTTGATATATTTTTTTTTCATATACCCAATCAAATAATCTAGCTTAAGGGATTCATTCATCAAATTAATAGAGAGGGAGGTAGATAATTCAATTTTGGAAGGTGGCATTCAGCCTCTTTGATCTGTGAGATCATTCCTAACCCATCTGCAGTTCCCTGTGTAATTCACAAAAGAACTGAAACTTTTGCAGCAATTCATTTTATCACACAAACCTTTTTTATCCTTAAGTTTCTCTGAATTTTATGTACTAATTAGGTAAGATACAGATTCTTTGAGATAAAAGACGGTGTGATTATGATAGAATCACAGAAGTGTTGAGGTTGGAAGGGACCTCTGGAGATCATCTGGTCCAACCCCCTGCTCAAGCAGTGCCACCCTAGAGCAGGTTACCCAGGGAATAACTATAGTTTATCTTAATGCATACATACAAGATATTATACTTTTGACATCAGACTTTCATTTTAAAGCCCAATTATCAGAGGAAGTGTACCTAAAGACACAGAAAAGCTGTCAAAAGTTGTACAACTGTTTTAGGCAAGTATAGCATAATCAAAAAGGCTTTGCCTACCAGATGATCTCTTTCACTGTATTCTTTGTATGACCTATAACTATCAATAACATTTTCTATAAATAATAACTGAAACATATTATATTTTCCTAACACCAAGCATCTTTTAACAGGACTATCAGATTGAAAAAAAAAAAAAAAGACATACGAACATTTAATAATTAGGTATATATTCAGCTAATTAGGATTCTGAGAAACAGAAATAGGGAGGAAACATGCATTCATCACAATTATGAATTCACATTTTTGAAGAACAATTCCCTTATTTCATCAGACAAAGAAAAGAAATCTGACCATTTATTTTGGACTGTTATTGATTTTTCTCTCAGTCTTGTCTATTTGCTAGCAAACAGAGAACATCAATACCGCCTCCAGCACTTCCTAGGACACAGAAGCAATACATGCCATGTTGCCTCCCCCAACAATTTCAATATGCCATCAAGCACAGCCTTGTCTAAGAAATCAACCAATCAGCTGAAGCAAAGAGTACTAAAAGTTTAGGGAAAGTTTCTAATTCTGTGCAGATGTTTCTGTGACAATTGTGAAGCATCAATTTTCACATCACTCTGATTCTTGAGCCAGCTACTTTTTGTGTCTTAATATCACTTCTCTCAGATGAGAGAACTCAGTAGAGTTACAGCTATGAATGTACAGATATCTACAGTTATGGAGCCAAAAATCCCTTTGCCATGAAAATCAAGGCAAGACAAAACTCTGGTCGCACCATGGTTAACGTGAACCCATTTAGCATAAAGTGTTACTGTACAGCCTATCTTCACAGTCTGCAGAGCTTCCTATCCCAGTAGCAGTGCTACCTTTACAGTTTCAGACCACTGTGTGCATGTGGGAGGGCAAAATAGTAAATACTACCCTCTATTACAGATGTATGTGAAGGAGACAACAGAGGATACAAACATACTTTTGAGCATTGATTCCATCAATGGCCTGAATCATCCTCTCATTCAGCTCCTCCTCAAACCTTCTTTTCTGTGATTTTGTTCTGAAATGAAAAATGTGGGAATTTACTTTGGAAAACCATTACGTTGTTAATGAACATTAAATTTAAGGAATGGAGTGATAAATGTGCAACATTTCTGATAATTGATGTTAGTTTCCATAGGCTTCAGACGCACTGAACCTCATAACAAGCTCTTGACAGAAACAGCATAAGCTAATACTCCGTGTCTGTCCTCATTCCTGTCCCCATTCACCTCCATTTCTCTCCCCTTCCTCCCCCCCCACCTCCTCCCAACCAAACTAAAATAAAATAAAAATCTAGAGAACAGCTGTTAGGGAGCACTCAAAAAAAACTACTGTAACAAAACTTCTTTCTTCTTCAAAAAAAAGTAAGCAGTTCAGAATATTCTGGTTGAGGGGAAGTCCTTCATAATGTTATGAATTCATGGAAAACAATAGGAATGTGCTGAAATTCATACAACATTTCTTGCAGTTATTTTAAAATATCTTTGTCAGGGTTGTATGATGAGCAATAATGTGCTAGTGCATTGTTGCATAAGCATTCTCTACAGAAAGCCTGTGAACTCTTCTTTTCTTGGAAATGTTTTTAATAAGAAAAATGACCCCCAAATCTGAAATTAGTTTCAGCCATATGCCACATTCCTCTTTTTATAACTTATAACACAACTGCAATGAAAAAAAAGGTCTTTTCTTTTCACTGGACTCAGCATGAACCCAGCAGAGGGTTTGCCTTCACTAACATGTTACTGCAAACATCATCAGTTCTTCCAGCAGCTGTGCTCTGCTTAAAACCATAATATATCAAATATTGCCAGATTATATTTCTGTGTGTTGAAAACTTAAATCCAATGTTTACTTAATAACAGTGTTTTATAAGAAGTAAACTTTCAGTTCTGAAATTTGACTCTTCGCTTACCAAAATTTTCTTACCCTACAAACTGAAACCTGTTAAAGGTAGCACAGACCTTCTTCTACATCAAGCTTTTGGGTTATTTCCCAATAACTGATAACCTGTTGTAGGATTCACATTCATATAGAAACCATAGTAGTGTACTTTCAGTAACTTAAAAAAAAAATTAATGTCTATTCAGTGCTACAGAATTT
Organism: Aythya marila; assembly: GCF_965140915.1. Classification (NCBI taxonomy): domain Eukaryota; kingdom Metazoa; phylum Chordata; class Aves; order Anseriformes; family Anatidae; genus Aythya; species Aythya marila. The sequence continues at coordinate 85,438,647 of NC_139043.1, forward strand.
AGGTAAATAATTGCTCACAACTCATTCTTCACGTATGGAACAATCTGCCTGAAAGGAATAACCAGACAGATGAGGTTACGTAATTTAATCACACTTAATTTTCTTGGCAGATCTCTAACAACATAAGAATATAATGTAACAAGGTAAGATTTGCCACAAATGGAAGACTACAGTCAGGCTTCAAAACCCACCTTTTGATATTCTAATAAAACACTGATTTTCAAAGTGCTTATTATCATTTCAGCTTCATCCTCTGGGAATGACTAACTAGCATTATCTAAAATCTTATTTATACACCCCAGTATGGAAAGAAGACTCTAGTAATTGTTTCTAGAAACTCCCTCCAACAACATGCTATCAAGACACATGGTAACATTTCACAGAATCACAGAATTTCTAGGTTGGAAGAGACCTCAAGATCATCGAGTCCAACCTCTGACCTAACGCTAGCAGTCCCCACTAAACCATATCCCTCAGCTCTACATCTAAACGTCTTTTGAAGACTTCCAGGGATGGTGACTCCACCACTTCCCTGGGCAGCCTGTTCCAATGCCTAACAACCCTTTCAGTAAAGAAGTTCTTCCTAAGATCCAACCTAAAACTCCCCTGGCTCAACTTAAGCCCATTCCCCCTCGTCCTGTCACCAGGCACGTGGGAGAACAGACCAACCCCCACCTCGTTACAGCCTCCCTTGAGGTACCTATAGAGAGCGATAAGGTCGCCCCTGAGCCTCCTCTTCTCCAGGCTGAACAAGCCCAGCTCCCTCAGCCGCTCCTCGTAGGACTTGTTCTCCAGGCCCCTCACCAGCTTCGTCGCCCTTCTCTGCACCTGCTCAAGCACCTCAATGTCCTTCTCGTAGCGAGGGGCCCAAAACTGAACACAGTACTCGAGATGCAGCCTCACCAGAGCGGAGTACAGGGGGACGATCACTTCCCTAGCCCTGCTGGTCACACTGTTCCTGATACAAGCCAGGATGCCGTTGGCCTTCTTGGCCACCTGAGCGCACTGCTGGCTCATGTTCAGCCATATTTGTACCTTTTGGATCTATTTTGGAGTGAAATACACTTTTTATGACAAGGCTAACTCAAGTTCTTTTGAGATATTGTCCAAACATAAATGCTGGGTGTTAAAGCCAGAGACTGCATTTATTAATATCATGCATATTCAGTCAAAATTTGTTCAACTTCTGGAATTTAGAAATATTTCATGTAATTGCATATCTCCCCAGTAACCTGTGTTTTGTCTAGGAGACATTTACCAAGCAGAGAGATGGGGAAGGAATAGACAGAATGACTTGTCTGCATAACCAAAGACAATAAAAATACCAACTTTTAATGGTTTTCTCAAACTACTGTATGGTATTTGTGATGTTTCTTATAATTCTGAGGGAAAGACATTATCGGGTCATTAAAATAAAATTTAACCATTTCACATTCCTGACAGTGCTAGGCTTGTTTTTTAAACAGCAGTCATTCTTCATTTAGAGACTGTGAGTATTTTTAGCAAAAGAGATCAGTTCAGCCCTGTGTGTACTGCAAACACACTACAGACTTTGAAACAATCAAGTACAATGCAAATACAAAGCAATTAACAAAATGCACAAAATGTGCCTTTTAGTACATATCTTACATGTTGTAACACAAATTATTAGAAGCCCTTTCCAGCTTCTGTTTTCTTCCCCAATCTACGTCTCCTCTCTGAATTTTCCTGTACATAATTTTCTCCACACTGGAAGAGTAATTGTGTTGTTAGGAGAAATGAACAGTAGGCCACTGACACACTAATTCAGAATAATTCTATTTGTTAGTAGGAAGTGTATTCATGATTCTTAAGTAAAATATCTGCAAAACCTGTTTTCATAGCCCTTCTATATCTAAGAGACATGAGCAGAAAAAAATCATCTGGATGAGAAACGACCCTCTATGTTTGAAAGTATGCCTTATATCTCTGTGAACGCATATGGATGTATATGTATATTTATACGTAATTTATTTAAGTGATTTTTAAAAATGAATTTACCTCTCTCTGCAACGCTGAAAATGATACTGCCCCATGGGAACATCCTGAAAAAAAAAAAAAAAAAAGTACAAAATACCCATTAACCATACTATAAAACACTTTGACAACATAAGTAATGTGAATTCACTTTAAAAATACTGTTGAAAACAGGGTCAAGTAAGGACAAAAGTTTCCAATACAAACAGTTCTGCCATTAGATTAAAACTTTCTAAAAGAAAAATCTAGCCAAAGGTGAAGATGGGGTGATCTGGAGACAAGCTGACCTATCGTAATAAACAATACATTACTAATACAACCACCTGAATCCCAAAATGTTTTTCTTTACTAGAAAGTTACTGCTTCAAAGTCAGCACTGTTGCAATATAGCCCAAACTCCTGCCAGCTTCAGAAAAAAAAAAAAAAAAAAGTTACGTGTTTTTGAACAAACAGACCCGAGTAGCCAAATACAGGCAATGGCCATTATTATTATTGATGAACAACAACAGCCATCACAACCACATTTATTTTGTGAATAATAGCAATGGCTGAGTACTTTCAGTAATGAACATTTCACAATCCACATTGTTATGCACTGCATTTATTGAACAAGATCGGTTAGGTGGCTCAGTCCTATGTTCCCATATAAAATGGAAACAGAAGTTAAAGCCAATGTTGAAAATACTTAGAATTATCTTTACATTTGCACTTTTTAGAAGTAGAATATAGTGCAACATTCAAGCTACAGACTGACTGTGTCATACTGACAGCAGTAAGATAGTGTTAGCAAAATTAAAAAGAAACTTTTCCATTCAATGTAAGAGATCACATGCAACATCATGCTATAGCACTGTGAAACTCAGGCCATTAGCTATAGCTTATGAATCGTTAGTGCACCTTCAGAAGGTCAATGTTACAGTGAGTACGGATTTAGTTTCTAGAGAAGTCTTATAAAGTTTACTCCAGATACCACAGGTATATTCTAACTTCATAGTTTTTGCTCCAGGTTTGGCCATGTTCCAAAGGTAGTATGTGGCTTAATAGCCATTAAATCTCAGGGAATGTCTCTGTATCAATGGCATCTCTTCCCAAAGGTGTTGTACTCTAGCTTTATGTTCAAAATGGATTTTCACAAGGTGAACAGCAACCACTCTATATACTGTGATTGGCATAAGCTTACAGGGCAAAACTGTGCACTTAGTATATATGCTTGATTCCTTGTGATTCAGAGATGTACTAATAGCAAGATATGATTCCTTAGAGCCCAATCCAAAACTCACAAGCCAATGGAAAAACTCCCAGCAGCATTATAGGGCTTTTGCCCACTACAAACGCATGAATCTTGCTCTATCAGAAATAACAAGGTATTTAGCAGTGAGCACCTTTTTCCTTTCAAATATTGCTAAATTGTATGAAATGACATAAGTAGGCCCCTACTGTTGTGCTAATCTTGCCGTTTTCAGTGGTCATGCTGTCCCTGTGGTGCAAGTGTGCAAATGGCTTGGCTGCTCCCCAAGATTCCAGGTACCGGGTCATGCGGACAGAAGCTCTCATTTTAGCCCCATCAAGAGTATGTCGAGGTCTAATGTGGTGCTGAGGACTTCGCTTCTCTCCCTGGTTGACAGAGAATAAAAGGTGATATCACACTTGGTGTTCATTACCTTTTGAGGCACTAATGCATCATCTGCTACCACTTACCTGCACACATAAGAACTTAAAAATGGAGACATGCTAAAAACCCGCAACTCTTAATTACATTTCTGGGAAACATCGGAGACATTTCTGAAGAGTGGGAAAGATTTGCAATGCAAACATTATGTATTTGGAAGAATTAGTAATAGCTCTGATCAATATATTATGGTACTGAATTATTCAACTAAAGAGATTAGTGGTCCTGCTCAAAAATAACTACGACTGACCACAAAGTAGAAATACTACTAACCTTAGGATTGATTACAAAGTAAGTCTTAACATTGTGCTCTTTCAGATATGGGTCCCTCACATCACCATCCCCATCTTCCACTTTGTATGCTCCATTCAAATGTGCCAAGGTGACTGAAGTGATGTGAACGCGGCTGAAATTATATTTTAAAAGAATGACAGAATCACAAATACTGATCAAAAGTATGATTGGAACCTGATCAACTTTTTTTTTTTTTTTTAACTAGCTTTTAGGTATACTTTTGATGCATGCCTTACTTCATTTACAATCTCTAATCTCATTTTCAGAAGTTCTAATGGGCATAAATCTATTCTGTCCACAAAAATACTTCTTAAATCACAGGAAATGCTATGTGCACTTTTTTCACTTTTTTTTTTTTTTTTTTTTTTTTTTTTTTTTTTTAAAGACAGCAAGCACTAAGAATTATTTGAGGCTTCTTCATGAGGTTTGATGACCAAAGACATGGTACTTACACACTTCTCCACAGAACAAAAGCCCACGTGTACAAAGGCTAACAGAAAAGCCTCTTACCCTGGGACTCCTCCAGCTTCCATGTGATTTGCCAGAGTGACATCATGCGACCACACATCGTACTGCCACTTCTGCAGCCCAATAACTCCGCAGAGGACGTTCCCAGAGTGCACTCCCACACGCATATTAATATCAACCCCAGTTGCATCTCTCACTTTCCTGTAGTTGAGGAGAAAACCTGAGTGAATAACATGGCCTTCATATTCTTTTATTTTACCAGTCAAATTTACAGTACGAATGTTGGTACCATTTATTTCTTTTTAGCATTGGCTCCATTAGTTTTGTGATAATTTTTTATATATTACCTTTAATATTATCTGTACTTACATATATTTGTAGAAAACACTAATTCCCAAGTCTGAAGTCCCTTTTACAGGCATCTGAAATTATTTGGTGGGACTGAATTATGTAGTGGACAAGTTCAGTCTTACAGTAGAATCTAGGGAATATTTTTCTAAAGGCAATTGGAGAGCTGGAACTACTGTTACAATAACTACTATCTGAAGAGTCTCATATCTAGGGTAGGGACAGGCTTTCTCCCATCTTTCTTCTCTCAGGTACCATCAGTTTTGTATGCCTGCTTGCAAATGGTTCTGCTTTGAGAGGATAGATGAGAAATGCAGTACTTCAAGATATACTTGCAGTGACTCATTCTGTTTCGGGGAATATGAGCCCCATCTTGACAGTGCCATTCAGCCTGTCGAAAACATGGGCTCAATAACCTTCCACGTGCTTGGTGAGTGCCCCACCCCATAAACAGTTAAGCAAAAGGTGAGAGGCCACTCTTGCTTTGACATTTCCAGTGACTTGAGACAGAGATAAGTTATCTGTTCAGCCCAAACCAAATCACAGAAGAGCCCTACAGATACGAAAGGTTTTAACCTTTCCAGAAGAGAGGTACTTCTGAGTCAAAGGTGAGTGACTAAAGTAAAAAAATAAAATAAAATAAAATAAAATAAAAATAAAATAAAATAAAAAAACATTTTCAGACATATGTCATATGGGTAACTAGCTATATATGTAGAGAGTTTTCTAATTAATTCATCTGTCTAGTTCTAAGTTCTAAAGAAACAGGAAGATCACATTTCTCTGTAACTTAACTAGATTTATGTATTTAAGACTCAACTCATGCAGACCAAATTACAGCCAATAACAAGGAACATGCATCTTAGGAGAATTCAGCGTGTTGATGGAAGCAACAATAGAATAAGAAACCCAACTGGCTTTTGAATATGGGTCTACTTCATAGTTTTAGCAACATCTTCAGTTTCAAGGATGACACTCATCAACTCTGTGCCTTCCAAATACAGAACTAAACTAAAAGAGAACTATTTCTCTTCTACTTTGAAAGGGACATGGAACTTAACAGGCTTAATTCGATATGGTAAATGCTACTTTGAAGCACTACTTCTCAAGCTCTTTTTCTGGAAAATGAAAATAACAGGAGCATGAAGTGTTCTGCTAAACTGTGTTTTGAAGGTATTAAAAAGAAAAGAGAGCACTTTTTTTTTTTTTTTAATTCCCTCAGTCTCTATCAAGTTTTATAGGTATTTCTGCTCACTTTGCCATTATACACTGCTCTCCTGGAGCTGACACGCTTGGAAGTGAAGTGCTTGTAAATGACATTTGTAATCAGTCCACAAATGACAAACATAACTTTGAATGGAATGTGATGAAATACAAGCTTAACACTCTTCATAAAAAGTGTTTTACAAAACTGGTTAAAGAGGAAGGGGAACATTTATCCTCTAGGAGTGCTTTTCCAAAGGCTGCCCTTCCATATTCAGCAGAGCAAGTCATAAAGTCTGTTTCCCATAAGCTCTCAGGAGTTAAGGAGGAGAGCTTTCAAACTGGTAAAACAACCTCATCCAATAGTTTATTTCACTTTCAACTCTCTAAAATTGAACTAATTTCACACTAAGAAATTGAAGACAGACTTTGAGAATCTGAAACAGAGAAATGTCAATTAGAAAGCCTCCAGACAGAGAAGGGGATGGAATAAGGGCTGAAGGAACACAGCACAAACATATTTTGCCTTGAGAGATAAGCTTTAGCTTTAAAGCACCCAATTTAGGTGGCCAGCTCTCAAATGCATCATCGGCACCTATTGCTTGGTAAGGTGAGCACTGCACTCCTGGGCAAGCAGGCTGCTGACTATAAGAAACATTGACTGGGTTTGTTCCAAGATAGGACAGAGAAGTAAAGCAATTAATCAACGGTACCATTTACAAGTTTAAATGGAAACAATCAGTAGCCTAGCAAGGCTGAGTTCCTCAAAATGGAGCTACATCATTAGGAAACATGAATGAATAAAGTGTTTTACTTCAGATCATTTGACTTGATATAATTAATTTTTTTACCTCAGCCAGAGATAAGAAAGTTCCTCAGAACTGGAACTGGAACTATATTCAGGTGGTAAAATCTATACTGAACTGTTACCTAAACAGCAAACTGCTGTATTTCAGTAGCATGCAATAATGGTTCAGTTTGCACAGAATGATGGAATGTAATAGAAAGTTGTATTTGACAAAAAAGCTATTTTAGATGAGTAACTCCAAAATATATTGAGCGATACACTTTCAACAGCAAGAGTACTGCTACTTCTAGTTTTAGAGGCCACAGAAGTATTTCAGGAGATGATTCCACACAAACATGCAGCAATCACAAAATAAAATATGGAGTTGAATAATAATCAGTATTTTTTATTCACCTGCAGGCTGCAACACTTGACATAATACTTTGAAAATATTTCAAAACATGGGGTACTCATTCCTCACTTCTTACAGATATGTAAATAGGATTTGATATTCCCAGGCACCAGGCCCACACCCATTGTGAATTCTTATTACAGTAATAAAGTTAGATCAGAATGTGCTATACAACTAAAAGATAATTTTCTAGACTATAAACTTGTTCTTACCAAGGTGGACCTCAACATCCAGTATTAGCAATGAACATGGATGTTAACAACTTGGGCAGACCTTCATTTCAAAAATAAATAAGTTATGAAGTCATGAATTGTGACAAATTGAAATATTGCTCTTTTGATCTCAAGCAAAGCTTTGCTTTGTGATGTGCAAAATTATACTTCTAGATCTTTTGGAAGGGCAATTCAGGGCTTGAGCTTTGCGCATTGTTTTTCTTTTTGCCTGTAACCTTCCATTTTTTTCTCCAAAGTAAACAAACAAACAAACAAACAAACAAAACAACAGCAGGTTGACCAGAAACTGTGTGTGAATGCTTTTAGCTCACATCTAACACACAGCACCTAGATCTTTTGAAATGTAAACCAGAAAGCTCTAATTTTCACTGAAAGCCTGGGATAATAAAAGATGTGGTTAAAAACTAAAACAAACAAAAAACACACAAACTGGGGCATCAGAACGTATGGACAGGCTCTCTTTTACCTACTGCTCCAACACTGAAGTGATGTCAACTTCAATTTCTAATTTGTTAGAGAAGCAATTAATTTAATTATAATAATGCTGTTCTTTATAGCTAAAAAAAAAAAAAAAAAAAAAAAAAAGAGAGAGAGAGAAAGAGAGAGAAAGCATCCAGTGAAAACAACTGAGAGAACACCTCAATCTGTAGATTTAATGCTAGCCAAGTAGAAGTACTCAAAGTACCATAAAAAATAGATTCCTTTGGACACAGTGTAAGGTGTGTCTAAATATCTAAATGAAGAAAAATAATTTTAGAAAATGCAGCAACCTGGTATTTTTTTTCTGTACTGTGTTCATTTTTACAAAACATTCCAAAAGAAAGGAGATCAAAATCATAGTTTAAACAAAATAACACACCTTTGCAGTGAATACCTGAAGGGAAAAGAACCAAATTTCCGTTAATAACACAGCCAGTACAGTAATTCCTCTGGATCAAATCACAAGGCCAGACAACCAAAATGAGCCAAGTCCTCTTGTGACTATAAATACCCACATATGAGGGTAGTACTTATGGATCCAAGGAATCATTTTTGTATGTCTATTTAGTTAATCACTGGGATGACCTTGATCAATGCAACTTTTCCATTTCATCATGAAGTACAAACCACACATATACCTCACAAGTTTTAAAAACAAAGTCTAAACTTTGCTAAACTTTGTGTCAAAAAGCAAATCATACAGGTGACTACCAAATACCTAGACCTCCACATGATATATATTTTTGCAAAGTGAAGGCCACCTAGATGTACTGTAATTTTAATCAAAGGCAACCACTTTTCTACAGATAAGATATTTTGTCATTAATGATACCTGTTGAAAGCAACCATTTACAATATTTTAACTCCCAAAAGATAAGAGATTCAGGTATGAATTATAGATAGTGAATTATCTGACTTCAGAAAACAAAACAAAAACACAGAGGAATAAGATTTTTATGATCCTTTCCTGTTTTTTTGTGTGTTTTTTTTTTTTGTGCGTTTTTTTTTTTTTTTTTTTCTAAATAAGAAAACAGAATCAAACCCTTGCTTAACAAATAATCTATAATATATGTATCTGAAGTCTCTGAATTGGTAGGTTTAGGACCCTTCAGTTTGATGTGCAGTCATCCAAATAAGGTTTAAGTACCTTCATGCTGAAATGTGTCCTGCTTCAGTAGCAGAACTCATCAAAGGCAAGTAGCTTAGATGAGAATTATTTCTATGCTGCACTGAGAGTTCAGATAGCAGTCAGGTGAGGAGAGATGAAGGGAAGTAAAGCTGTCCTTTTGCATGACTTCTTTGAAGTCCCATCATCTTCAAAACCGCTACAGTTCCCTAAAATCCGTTCCCAATCTACTACTCAGTAAAAAGCTAGAGGATTCCTCAAGTATGTCTTAAGCTGTATCCTCAGATGACTTACAGAGCTGACCCATCAGCTATAACCATTTTTCTTTTTCTACTTTCACAATCACATCAAGCCTCCTGTAATTACCTGAGTTACTTGAAATAAGTTGCAACTTCTATTTCAGAAGCAATCACATTATGATTCTCACATACCTTGTTCTGTTTTATGCATCAAAGACAGAACAAGCACAATGATTATGGGAAAGAAATAAGGGACAAATATAGGAATTCACAAATCCAAAATGCTATTGAAAAGCACAGAATTCTAAATGGTGCCTTAATGCCCAACTGAAAGAACTTTTACAGAAATTCTTTTCTAAAAGAATTAATTAAAGAAAAGTTGAAACTAAATCTAAACCTAGGTCTAAGAAGCACATCTTAATGATTATGTAACAAAATGGAAGATAGGCCTCTCAACCCAAGATTCCGCAAGCTGTTAGACATCCTCAGTATGTGTGTTCAGTATCACTCTGCAGTCTGAAGGCTTGAGGCATTTTAGCAACATTTCCTCTGTGGAAGAGCAAACACTCCTGACCATCACAATTCGAAACTCAATAGAAACCAGGAGCTCTGGCCTCTCACAGAGCCACTTGGCTAACAGGTGGGTGGCAGCATCATAACTTAACAAAAAGCAGAGCTTTCCTAGTGAGTGATGTCTATTGGTATATTTATCACCTCGTTATCACAGAATCACAGAAATATCATAGAATCACAGAATGGCTTGGATTGGAAGGGACTTTAGAGATCATTTAGCTCCAACCCCTCTGCCATAGCAGGGATACCACCCACTAGATCAGGTTGCCCAAGGCCCCAGAGACCTCCAGTCCAACTCCCACTTAAAACAGGGCTAGTTAGAGCATGTTGCTCAGGGTTGTACCAACTGGGTTTCACTTATTTTTCCAAGGAAGAAGATTCAACAATGTCTCCAGACAACCTGTGCCAGTGCTCAGCCACCTGCACAGTGAAGAAGAGTTCCCAGATGCTCAGAGGGAGCCTCCTATGTTTCATTGCCCACCGGCACTCGTCCTGGCACTGGGTGCCACTTAAAAGAGCCTGGCTCCATCTCCTTTATATAACCTCTCTTCAGGTATTTACCTACATTGATACGTCCCCCCTGAGCCTTCTCTTTCTTCTCCAGGCTGAACAGTCCCAGCTCTCTAAGCCTGTTCTCATATGAGTCATGCTCCAGTCCCTTAATCATCTTTGTGGTGTAGTGACAGGATACCGTGGCATAACCCAGCTCCTTAAATCATTTCTTTTTTGAGGCTGAGCCAGACCTTGTAATGAAACACACCAACTGGTCTGAATGTTTCAAACAGCACCACAGCTACAAGTAGAAAAGAGACAGAATTTATCTTGTTGAATATTGTTCATTTGGTAAAACTTCAACACTTACTTAATAGCTTCACACATGTCCAATCCCATTTTCACACAATTCTTGGCATGATTTTGAAGAGATATAGGTAGTCCAGAAACACAGTAGTAGCAGTCACCTAGGATTTTAATTCTCATACATTCATTTTCCTAGAGGAAAAAGCAAAGTCAGATGATCACTTTCAGCTTGAATTACATAAAGTGAGGGTTACTGTTAAAAGGACTGACTTGAAGTGATATTTTCAAAATTGTTCTGCTTAAGCCTGTTTTGGCAGAGAAGGACTTGGCATTGCCAAAAAAGAAGCACTGCCAGAGAGTTCTGTAGGGATGATTCCTCCATCTGTTATGGTTCTTAATGGACAAAACCAGAAAGTACGTTCACTCCAAAATATTTATCATACCTTGGATTAAAGAACTAAGGTGAAGTACCATGTATTCAATCTAAATAAACAGTCTTTTTATTTGAAATACATAATCAAAAGATCTAGCATTCCACATTCACATCTTTGAAGACATATTATGAAGTACTTCCTGAAACTAGCAATTAAAATCTTATTTTTATCTTTTATACTCTCTTAAAGACAATATTAAAAAAAAAAATTAAAGCAATTCTGGACAACATTTTTTTTTTAATAAAAATCACAGAAAATTTTTGTCTGCCTTTGCACAGCAAACAAACACAGGATAAAGCTTGATGTGAAGTTTATATTTGAATCTTTTATTGAGTAATCAAGAGGCTGTGGTCAGTAATTAAAATTAATTTGATCAACACTGCCTCCCTTGTTGTCCTGTCTCTTAAATGTTTTTCCAGAGAAACAGTTCTGGAATGTTTCTGAGTTTCTTAATCCTTGATATTGCCAAAAAGCTATTTAAAGCACTGTTCACTATCCATTAAGCTTTATAAGAGCTTATCCATAAGAGCTGTTTATATTGGTCCTATCAGAGAGAGCTATCTTGGCTTTCAGAGATTACTTCACTGGCAGAAACACACCATTACTGTAAGACCAGAGCCAGATTTTTTCTTCATGTGGCTCAAGACTAATCTTCCTGCCAAAGCCTAAGAAATGCTTCTTCCTGAAGGAAGAGCTCCCAAGATGAACAAATATTTAAAAGTGATGTAGATATTTAACTGTAGCAGACCTGTAGAAACCCACCTTTGCAATCTGATCAAACTTGCCAAACAGCTCATTGAGCATGTGCACCAGTTCCCCAGGTGAGCAGTCACTGGCCAGGCGAGTGAATCCTACGATATCAGCATACAAGATGCTACAACAGAAACGAACAGAAACTTCATCTTAGTGTCCTTCCCCAGAACTTAGATTTGTGAATCAACAGCAAAACCTGAAAGTAGGCATTCAGGGCTTGGCATTGCCATGCACATGGTCAAAATGGCCACTTCTACATGCAATAAATATACCTGCATTTATAGGAAAACCTACATTTACCTTTATAGGCATTGTAGTTTTTATATATATATATATATTTTTTTCTTTATAGCTACTACCTTCATAGGCACACCTACATTTGTAGGTATTTATAGGTGCTCTATACATGTGTTATGTTGTATTCAAAAAACAGAAGCCCTTTTCCTACTCACAAATTGATGGTATAATAATGGAAATTATTTCAATAGACTTATTTGTTATCAGAAATAGTTTTACAACTTCTTGTCACTGTAGATTTTATTTTTTTTGATCAAGATTTATCTATCAGTAATTTGTATCATGGATGTCTTTGTTCAGCTGTTACTCAGACAATTAAATTAAAGCTCAACTGTTACGATAATTCAAACCATATACCATGTTTCTATCCACCAAGAAAAATTAACCAGTTCATAAAATTAGACTAAGGTAAAAGTGTTTGTGCTTACAACTGACAATGAACTTCCTCTAATGTCCTGCAATACTTAAATACATAGTGGCTTCTATTGACATTATTTAAAATCTGACAAATTGCTCTTGTTAAGAAAATTACAAATTCATAATAATATAGCTAAGAAATTACAATTTCTACTATTATAAATAAAAGCAAAAACAATCTAAACAACATTCTTCTAAACAAACCCCTTTGTATTATCACCTTTGTTGCTCTTCTGGAACATGGAGTTGTCAGCATTTGATCAAATTAATATATGCTGGATATCGAGCATTACGTTGTTGAAAAACATACTAAAACATTTGTGTTCTTAATTCCTCTCATTATTGTTGTTTTTTTGTTAGTTTGTTTGTTTTTGTTTTGTTTTAAATATCATTCATAAGTACAATACAGTACACAGTACAATACCTTACATTGGTGTGCCTTTTGACATACAAGTTGTGGAAGTTGTTTGTGTTTTCCAGCTGGCCTGCTTTGGGACCTTGCAACCTCTGAATGATCTCTGCTTTCATTTCCATGGCAATGTGAGCAGGCAGTAAAGAAAGTAGAAGACGCTCCTAAAATTTAAAATGGTATGTCCATAATTTATTCAAGGAGAATAAAATCAGTATGGAATCAATATTGTGCAAGGTATACTTTGTTAAGATGCTACAACAGTTTGATGAGGCTTGCAATCATGCATTTGCCTGGTACAGCCTCCAAAATTAATCAGTTCCTTGAAGAACTCGACTGATATTCGCACATTTCCAAGTAATATCTAAGTAATATTTTTTCAAATGTATTTTAAATGCTTATACATAGTCTGAGCAGGTTGAAGACTGAAAAGGAAAAGGTAAACTCAGAACACACAAAATGTTGGACTTTTGCAGAATTCATTATTTTAATACATATTCTGCCTTTAATTTGGCATTTGCCAAACCAAAGTTTTCAGAAAATATTCTAAAGCAACAAGGAAATTGGCTACATGCAAAAACAAAACAAAACCCATTTTTCCTTATCTTTTCTTGGTATTATACTTACGGTCTTCTCCTTGAGAAACTCCATTACCTCAGTACATTTTAATTTTGCCCATAATACCTGTGACAGCTTTTCATTGATTACCTACTTAACTGGTAAATAGAACTAACGAGACTAGCTAGAACTCTGAAGAAAAAAAGAAAAAAAAAAATCTACATTGATCATACCTCACCTCAAAACTGAACTTTCCATGGAAATTTCCTATTTTCTGGTAGAGCTGTGAGGAGAATCTAAGTCTGGTTAAGCATGAAAAACAGACCCTGAACCAATGTGGTAGGAGAAGTCAGCTATGAAAGCCCATGACAGATTCAGAGAGAGAAACAGCTGTACCAAGAAAGATGACCACCTCTAAAATTCATGATTTCTGCAAGTGTTATTCACAGTGATGCATTCTCTTTGGTTCATGATATGTAGTTTTGCGTTGTTTGCAGTCCTATTCATGAGGGTACCAGCAGTATAACCATTAATGCAACACTCTGCCTGGGATAATTATTCCTATTCAGATCTAATGGTCTTGAGCAGATCATGGCATTAACAGTGCTGTAAACTCTCTGATACGTACAGCTTGCTTGGTTATCTATCTCATTAACAAGTAATGAAGACTCCCTGTTCCCCAAAGCATTTGAGTCCTCTGAGCACAGCATTAGCATGCACAAAACCTCTGGATCTGGTCCTGTATACACTGTGTAAAAAAAAAACTCCTATTTCAATGAATCAAGACAGAATCTTGCTTTGTTGTTAAGTAGTATTGAACCAATCCCCCCTCCTTTTTTTTTTTTTTTTTTTTTTTTTAAACTTTGTTGAAATCTAGAAGTAATCCTGACTCACGTGTGTATGGGCTGCTCTTTATTTTGCATACTAAATCATGTCACAAAAACAGTAAGACAAGTCATGAAGTCTGACTAAATGAAAGAAGAATGAAATAAAAGGCATACTGTTTTCCTTCTGCTAAGATCTCAGATTGACACGTTGTAACTAGGATGAATATCTACAATTGACTTTTCATCTAAATGTTAATGTTCACTTATTTCTCGAACTGAAAGATTTATTTATTATGGTTAGGCAGGTAGACATCCAAGAGGTCAATGTATTTTCATTTTTAAAATAGCCTGGTGGAGATATTTTGCTAGCTTATAAAGAATGCCTCCAAAACTAATCATTTTTTCCCCATAATGAAAGCCTACTCTTGCAAGTTGATGTTTATCAAACAGAAAGCAGTTGTGCATTTTGTGACTTATGGTACAGGTCAGCACTTGTTATCATTAAACACGTAACAAAGAGGTGAACTGTCTTCGCTCCAATTTTACTTCACTGTGCTCTGTGCACCGTTGTGACCTGGCCAGTAAACACAAACTAGATCACTACCTTCCTATGACTCTTATGATTCCACAAACATGGTGAGGCAGACACTCAATGACCAGGTTACTCCTGATGTCTTGAAAACCTCAGAGAGGCAAGAAAAAGATCAAAGAGAGGAACAACAGAAATGATATCTGTCAAGCTATGAGTCCCAAATTCTCATGTGCAAGTTGACTTCCTCATCAGAATATTACCTGACTTGCAAAGGTGATTTTCCCAGTCGTCCCTAGTTATGTATCACTTGCCTAAAGCTTGGTAAACTCTAGGTGCTTGTTTAGCTTGAATAAATTGGCACATCTGTTAAAGCTCATAGAGCTGCATCAATTTTTATAAGGTAGCATTTGCAGCATTTTGCACAATGAAGGTTGTGCTGCTGTTATGCTATAAACAAGCAAAATACCCTCAAATACTTGGAATGGTACATTTTCTTAAGTGCTTTTTATCAAAGTAAACTCTTCTTGACCCAGGGCAATAGTGTATTGTTTGTTCGTTCCTGTTTGTTATGTAAACTACTAATTCTGATTCACTCGTTTGTACAAGACTACATGGCTAATGTCAGCCCTCCTTTTCACCTATAGATGTGTAACTTCTAAGAATTTGCAGATTTAAAGGCCAAAAAGAAAACAGTCCTCCATCTACTCAAATCTCTTGAATAATACAGACAACAAAAATGTCATCATGGAGAAAAAGAGGTATTCTGATAGGGTTTGCTACATTAAAATCAGTTTAGCACCTAACTCCAGTGGAGAGGAACCAATTTTTAAGCAGTTCACAGAATTTAATACTACATTCCTACAGGGGGCAATTCTCTCTCTCTTTCTTTGTTATCTATGGAGGAAACCAAATGTCCAAATTTTGGTCTTACTGGAAGAAACGCTCATCTTTGCAGTTGAGCCTTTGATGTTGATGAAGGCTGCAGAAAAGACTATATATATGTAGAACAATGATGTGAAATAGGGACATTTTTTGTCCCTGTAGCCCCATACAAGGGTATTTTTTTGTACCAGAGTGTCATTTAGGACACTCAATACAGAATTTTACTTTTCAGGTTTTGTTTTCAGATTGCTGTGGCATACATCTAACCACGTATTTAACAAACTTGACAAACCAGGTCAATAAGTCAGCAGTGAAAGCTCTAGAAGCAATCAGCCTATATGATACCTCAGCTTCCCAATGAAGTTTACAAGTAAACAAGGATAAATTATTTTCTTTTTTTTTTATCTGCCTTTGAAAGGTATCAAGAAACAATCTACAAAAAAAAAAAAAAAAAAAAAAAGAATCACATGATTCCTGATCACACAGTGATGAATCAGCCACATGGCTCACACAGACAGAGATCAATGGGGTACTTGTTTGGCAAATTATGGTACTGTTTTCCAATTCCCATGTATGTTCTCTTAAATAGACCTACTAGGATAAACAGCTGTAACTTGGTTTTGATTAAAGCTGACTTGACTCCTAACTGGGAGAAGAGATCATTTTTAACAACCAGGTGATATTATTCCCTTAAATTTGCTCAGTTAGTAACCTCCACCACCATTATTACCCTTGCACCGAGACTAATAAATTGTGTTTTATTCATACAAAACAAGGAAGAGTATTTAATCTTGATTACAGAAGCATTACGAGATGTAGAATTTATCAATTCCTTAGCTGTCTGTTCTACTGCTTGAAAATGCGTTCTATATTTCTTATTTCCCAATCTTGGTCCTGTTACACCTTTCTTAGCTCAAGATTAAAGTGCACACTATTTCTTGTAAAGAATTTAAACACTAATCAGATAACTCCATTTCCTTTTTCATCAGGTATACAAACTTAGCTCCATAAATCTCCTGCCACTACATACTTTCTACAGTCTTTTTTCTATACCTTATACAACCTTCAAACATTTGTGAAAGCTGATTTGACACAAGTCTTGACGTTACATTCCAGTACACAGACATTCATGCACATACTGTCTTGCCCTATTCCCCTCAATATGTCCACGACTTACATGGCAGAGCTCTCCACTGTAACACTGGTAGAATTCCCTGCCTGCTATGGCTGCAAAATACTTTTCAAAATTGCAGCTTTCCAAATTTCTAGCTAAGACACATACTCATCGTTTTCAGACAGATGACTTTCCAGACACAGGACAAAGTTGTATCTTGACTTGATAAATACAGTTTCTGAAATATTCTATATTACTGTATTTTCTATCAAACCAATATTTGACTTTTCCACAAAGTGACTGTGATTGCTTTTAAATATCTCCTAGCTCATTAATAAAAAATACATATTAGATTAAAGGACAAGAACTAGTTCTTGCAGAACACTATGCACATGCCCACCCATTGAACATTTCCACTGACAATTTACAATTACACCACTCAAAATCCATTAGACAGGGTTCTTTTAATGGGGAGCAGTTTCAGAGTTTTTAACCAAGATATCCAGTGTCATTACATCAAAAATCTTGCTGAAATCTACTACTTCTGGGAAGTTATTTAAACCAAATCTGTTCCCCATTAAAAACTGAAAAACACAGTTATATAACTTTCTGCAAACTTGAGTACATCCTTCTATTTATTTACAAATACAGAATCATCATAGCAGAATCTTTAATTTCAAATTGATAAATTGATTGTTTTTAATCTTCCTATCTAGCTGCAGTCCGTTCCTTTGGCTAGGACAGTTTGGTAGTGTTCTTTTTTTTTTTTTTTTTGGAATACTTTTAAAACTGGTCCTGGCCTTGACAAAAACAGGCAAGGATTTTTCCCTGCATATCACAGCATTCATAATATTGAACCATTTTTTACATATCTAATTGCTGCTTTTCCTGTCACTCATGGCTAGTACAGACTTTAAGCCAAAGCTGACATCTTTTCTGATTACAGAATTATGAACTCTAATCTATTAATTAACACACTCCTAAAGGACTCCCTATTGCTAACAACATTCATCTATGTATTTTTTTAATTTGTGTGGAAAAGTTTTTATTCAGATCCCTGAGCATTGCATTGTAAGACTTTCTCCATGATCCTCTAGGTGAAATTTCAAGGCTAGTAACACCAAGAACTACAAAATCAAAACCAGAAAATTAAAACACATAAGCTGAATGAGAGCACCGCCCCCTTGCTCCTCTCTACTTCACCAGCCAAGAAAAGCAAGGTCCCACACGGCTGTTTTTTTTTTGCAGAGGACACACAGCTGATGCCCAGGAGCAGAAGGCCTTGGCCACTCCAGCAAGAAAGGAGCCAGAATCAGGGGGTGTGATCAGGACAGGGCCCTGGCCTGGGGACCATCCCCATGTCCAGGCGAACGTGTAAAGCCAAGGTGGTAGCTGAGGGCCCAGATCACCAGGACAGCCCATGGTGACCAGCCATGGCCATGAGGGAGCCAGGAATGGGTCAGGGCCAGGGAGGCCCAGGAAGGGCAGCCAGCCATCTCCTGACAAGACCACAGCAGCAGGGATAAGGCCACCCTGGGAAGTTGGCCAAAGGCCAGGGTCTGAAAGAAGGGGCCCATGGCCGTGCACAGGCACGGTGATGGTGCAGCCTGGGAGCTTCTCCCCAGGGCTACCAGGAAGGGGTCACCCTCCCTGCACTGACCCTGCACCAGCCCTGGCTTTTGTTAGGAACGGGCGTATTGATTTTCATGCTAAATATGCACAATTCTGCACGCTCAATGTGCCCAGGTCATTTGCTGCTGAATAGCTCTATGTCTGCATAGTTAACATCCAGCTGGTCACCTTCATCTTCAAATACCCCTGAAGCTATCTGAAAGCACTGCTTTGCCACAATAGTTTCAGTGGATGAGTCTGAAGCCTCATTTAAATGCACAGGCTCACCACATATTTGGCAAAGACAAATTCCTTCAAGGAACTTATGGGATGCTTAATGTTTATGCATAAATTACCATTTGCATATGAACACTTTCTATGACTAATTTTTCAGATGAGGCTCACTGTACCTTCAGAATACAAGCATATGTGCTGCTTGTTCCAAGTCAGCAAACAGCAAAACAATAGAGT
The DNA here is from genome assembly GCF_965140915.1 of Aythya marila. Lineage (NCBI taxonomy): Eukaryota > Metazoa > Chordata > Aves > Anseriformes > Anatidae > Aythya > Aythya marila. The sequence goes on from NC_139043.1 coordinate 85,457,577, forward strand.
GAAAACAGAACATAAGGATGTACATAGCCACAGCTGCTTAATAAATCGACACGATTTCAAGGTTTGTTTCAGCCTGATCCTGTTAAGTCTTGCTTTAAGGTTTTTATATCTCAAGGCCACTGCTGAATGTCCAGAGGGAGCATTCTTCATATAACGTGTTTGATGAGATTAACATAGTCATTACTATGTCAGTCTTTAATAATGGTAAAGTATTAGGAATCTGGCATAAGCATAGTGCAGCGCACACACTGTCTTACTTGAATTCACAGTCATGTTTCAGAAAGAAATGTGGTATCTTATACACAATTTCTGTGCAATCCAAAAGGTGAAAAGCCATTGTAAACTCAGAGCAATAGTTACCTTCATTTCTTTGTGTGTATACATGTATATATATGTATATATATATATCTCACTGTTAAAAAACACCCCAAAACTACTAACTAACACTAAATTAATAAATAAGTGTTTATACTAAAGTATGCTTAGCTGTCAACTGCAACTGCATTTAGAGCCTGAATCAATACCAAAAAGAGAAGCAAAACGTCTCCTACGGGCACTAGGCCAACCCCTTGATGAGCAAGGAATTTTATTCCTTATTTTTCCTTCTATTCAGTTCTTTCCTCATCAAGTCTCTTTCTTAATTTAGGAAGCACATATACTAAATATATATAGTTTTGCTTTCTTAAGCTAGTAGTCAAGGGTGTTAGTCAAGGAACAGCGTGCATCAGATTATTGCTCTGGTACATAACTACAAGAACCTTCCACAGTACCTGAGGCTGGCATGTTCGTATGGGAAAGTTACAAGCTCACAAACTAACAGTGGGAAAAGCTGAAGTAGCAGCTTAAGATGAATTTGTTACTCTGTGAAGTTTATTAGCCCTGGCAGGTCTATAAGTTTTCAGCTAGCGAGTTCGAATGCTGTGGTGAAAATATCTTTATAAATGGTTGTCAACAACATATTAATACCAAATATCATTAGACACCCACACTCTGTTTCTTTGCCTTTTCAAATATAGTAGCAACAGTTGAAGTATTCAAGCTATACTTCAGTTCCCCCCCGCCTCCTCCTTTAGACAATTAAGTCTTTTAACTCCAAATAAAACTCCATTAACATTTTGACGAGAAAAGCTTGATTTTATTTTTAGTTAAAAATTAAAAAAAAAAACACATATGAAGGTGTCTATGCAGCCATTTCCCCATGGACAGAGATCTCCTGATTGGCTGCCCAGTTTAGAGACAAAACTTGTCGAAAGCGTCAAATCCAAAGCAAAAGCATTTCTACAGAACAACCTTCCCTTTAAGTAGCAGGATCATGTTTGAAGTACACTAACAACATAGCTCCTCCACTCTCTATTAGCTAGCATGAAATAGGTTGTTTTCACCTCAGACTTCGTAATCCCAAAGCTGGGACTTCTGATGCTAACATTTTAGCAGCCTGCTTGCAGAATGCCAATTAAGCATGGAAGAATAAATTTCCTTCTGTATTTCACTGGTAATTATCCAATATTTTACCAGATGCCATACGGGTCCCAGACATTTGTGTGATCAAACATAAGTTACCACACAGAAGGATCAAAAACAAGCATCAGTCACCCAACCATGCCTGCTGTGGGTTCATAAACACTTCAAAATGGGTCAGATGAGCAGTCAGAAGTAGGGCCAGATAGCAATGAAAATGAATCAAAAAATCTTAAGTCTTTTCATTGGATTAATCAGGAGTAGAGGTAGATAACAATCAGTTTGGCCCATACAATGGCTTGCTTTAAATTGAAAGAAAAGTTAACTCAAGCAAAAATTAATTCAAAAAAAAAAAAGTTATTTCATTCAAATACAAATGAAAAGGAAGCCTACAGTAAAATGTCTGTCCTACTTCTTGTGAAGCAGCGATGATAAATTTTACTGATGTAAGCTGTATCTTTTAACACCTTTTTACTGAGCAGCACAGTAAGCATCACTGTTCATTCAAGGCTCACTTCCTAGCCTTGAGGAACAAAAAGCTGACTCACCCTAAGATAAAACCATAGAAGAGGCAGATCTCCAGAGGGTATACTCTGCTACTGCATTTATAAAGCCAACCTTCTGTTTCCTTACAACGATCTAAATAAAAGGTAACAGTATTGATTTGCATTGTATCTTTAAATTGGAAATAAAAGTTTCTGTTTTGTTTATTTGCATCATTTATATCCTGTAGAAATCTCTCAGCAGCTCTTAAAAAAAAACACACCTGTATTTACTACTTACTAAATAAAGTTTTAAATGAAAAACTATGTTCTCACTGGAAAATAAATACACACGTAAAAAAAAAAAAAAAACAAATCTCTTAATTTTGATGAATCTTACAAGGAAAAAAAAAAACAGCAACTTACAGTACAGCAGATATATGAAAAGCTATTAATGAACATATACTACAAGGCCTAACTTCTCAAATCAGAATTTAAATTCTGTAAATCACAGCGAGGGTTACAGCATTCAGAATTATCTTCATTTTATTTTCTAAAACTCCCAAGTAACATTTACAATGTTACTGCATGCACAGCTCCCAAAGGGTTTTATACAGTAGTTTTCAGAGGTGTTTTAGGCATTTAAAGATGCAGAGAGAAGCTTTGGGCTTAATCCACACAAAGACTGAGGTGGTAAATGCCTAGCTTTCAAGTGCTTTGTCACCAAGGAAAAGTAGATCCCAAGAAGTCAGACACTAGGACTGTGTGCAATGCACAGAGAAAATCTGAATCCTAAAAAACAGATAGAAAAATTAGATCTGAGAGAGGAGGCCACACAGGCAGGAAATGAGCAGAAAGGAGCATTGACTACAGTTCTGTACTGAAAACCACTAAAGGCTTAGCTCTGCGACATGAGGAGGCACCTTTATTTGCTTGGGAACTTGTTGTAGGTAAAACAGACAGGGAATTTTAATTGAATTAATTTATTGCAAACAAAAACAAACCTTCCATCACTTATTCAGGTTTTGGGAAAAAAACAAAACAAACAAAAAAATACAAAATAAACACCAAGACAAACACATGAATATCTATCCTCCCTGCTTCCCAGTCACAATTTTTATTATTCCTGTGAAAAGGTGACAGATGATATAGGAAATCAAGGTTGTATCTGGTATGTTTTTTCTTCTGACATTCTGTGCTTAATCACTTCTGCTGTTCTTTGCTTAATGGTTTCTGCTGCCCTTGCCCTCAGTGTCCCCCCTCTGGTGTGTGCTGTCCATTGGGACAGGCAGGGTGTAGGCACTCCTTTTGGTGCCCCTAAGAGCTCCCCTAAGAGCTCATCCCCGGCCTCCAGCAGCTGCTTGTTTCTTTCTGTGTTTGGGCAGGGGGACTGCGTGTCTCTAGCTGGATAAAGTTTCAGCGTGCAATGGCTAAGTTTTTCCACACAAAGCCTTTTTTTTTTTTTTTTTCCACACCTGCTTCCCCGTGGCAGCTGGATTCAGCTTTGACTGTCACACAGTGATTCGTGACCCCCTCTACCCCCCCATTCACCACTGCATCCCCACTACTTGCTGCTGCCAGCAGGAGCTCATTACAGACCCACAGCTACCACTGCTGCAGAAAACAGGTCATCAGATGTAGAAATTTTCAGATTTTATCTGAAGATCCAGGGTTTAGACAATATGCTCTGTGAGTGACCCTGTGTTCAAACAGTCCTCTGTCAAGAGACCTCTCTTCTAACCCAAAGGGAAAACACTCATCTGTGAGCAGATTTCCTCCCTCTGCAGTGCTGAGGTGAATTCCCTAGATCCCAGGCTCCAGCACAAGGGCCACTGTGTTCCCTGCTTCTCTGTCATGGAAGGCACAACCCAGCTGAGATGGCCCAAGTGTGTCCTTCAACACAGGGAACGTTGGGCCCCATCCTATTATTCTGTGGGACCAGGGCCAGGATCATGGAAAGCTAAAAGCCTCACGTACTGAGGGCTTTCAAATGGGTCTAATTCTTCCCAATGGTAGGTTATTACTGTTCCTTCAGAATGCTGGCTTACACATGGGTGCCAGATTTTGTGTGTTTGAGAATAGGAACTAAATATTGAATAGTTCAGTTGGAAGAGACCTTCAGAGCTCTAGTACAACTGCAATACATACACACACACACATACACACACTGTAAAAACAAATACCAAAGCTGCAGTTGGCTGATTTGAGCAGCATTATTTCTAGTGACAAATATGCCATTGATGAATTAAACATATTCTATAATCAATGCACTTAAATAACTTCCAATCTTTTTAGAAATCTGGAAATGGTTTGTGAATTCTTTACACAGAATCCCTTTCTGATAATTTCCAGCATACACCATTAATATACTCCATCCCTTTACTTAAAGTGATCAGTTTTGAAAAGTTTAAACCATAGTTTAGTACATATATCCACCAGAAAAAACATGTTGACAAGGAAGATTTTGTACTGCTTAAACAGATGAAATGAAAGGAAAACAGACGATAATTTTGAAGACATCCTTTTCCAATTACACGTAATACTTGTCAAAATTTTACCATGTAATTCACAAGATTGTAATTTATTATTTACCACTGAAACTTCAGCAATACAGGCACATGCTGACTATTTAGCAGAGAAGAACCATAATTCCTGGAACGGGAAGCAGAACTGAAAATGTAAGTCTTTAGCATAACAAGATGCTTATTGTCATATTTGGCTCCTGTTCCAGTCATCTGAGTAATTTTTTTTTTAAACCAATACTTCTGTATGTTTTCAGCCACTTATAGAGAGAATTGCTATAAAACGTACTCTCAATTTTAATAACGTGCTATTTTTATTTTATTTATACACTGTTGTTATTAGTAAGCCTAAGGGACTCAATTTGCTCTTCAGTTGTGCTTTAGTGCACATGCAGTGCCACTGACTTCTGAAGAGTAGATTTATCAACCAGGCATGAAGGTGACTGGAGGATTTCCTAGAGACTCAGAAGGGACTTGCTGAGGTTGTTTCAATGCTGGAAACTGCTGGAAGCTGTTGAACTAGAAGGGCTTTCTAGAAGAAGGCTGTAGGAAACTGCTCTCCTAGGGCAATGAGAAATTTATTTTCAAGCCTTGGTGTTTCCTCTGTTTCACCAGCAATTTAGAATTTTTATTGGATGAAGAATTAACGTACCTTAAACAAGTTAACTGTGTGGTAATTAAAACTTGATTTTATTTACTCATCTATTGAGACCAGCAACTATCCTGCTCTAGGGCCTTTATGACTCATGCTCCATCATATCAAGGGTGTTTTAAAGTTTGAATAAACTCACAGCCATCCAAGCAAGGTTAAGCTTTTACAGCTACAAAAGTCCTGCAAGGACTGCAGCCCACACAATAAGCAAGTTCTATAAATTACTCGGGGGCAAAAGATTGTTTCATGTTTGGAAAAAAAAGAAGCTTTCATTGCAAAAGCTCATCCCTTAGTCCATAACAACTGCTATTTAGGAAATGACACTGCAGCTGCATAAGGCATTTCTTATTCAACACTTTACAGATAGAGGTCTGCATCTTATCTGGCTGGTGCAAGATCAGTTCCTCTGATATTCCCCTCTATTTTTTTTCCTTGTGAAGCCTCCAAGGAAGCCTGGAGCTCTGGATTGTGTGCTGAAACAGGCTCCGGTCTGAAATTGTGTGGTGAAACAGAAAAGTGTTTGACTGCAGCTGGTTCATCCTTCTTTGGTGAACCCACAGCTCTTCCAGCAGGGCAACACTGCTTGCGTTCAGCACAGTAACAGCCATCCAGACCCATCACCTCATATCCTACAGGATGGCTTCTTTTAGTTTGAGATAAAAACAGGCTTTGAAGAAAGGTGACATTTTGATAACGTCTTCCAACACTAGTTTCAACTAACTGCCCTCATCTGTAACTTCACGTTTGCATTCACATATTTGTTTCTTCTACCTAACAGCAGTTACCTTCCCTTCAAGTGGAACAGCAATCCGATAGCACATGGAATACACTATTTTAATGTTTCTACTTTCAATGCAGAAGAAGGAAGTAAACAGGAATAAAATATAGCCACGAGGAACTGGAAGACCAGCAACAAATCATGTTTCAGCATTATGTAGGAGGTTTACTTACGCTAGACAGAAAGGAAAAATGGCAGTCCCTGCAGGCCAGATTTAAAATACCTAAGTTATGTAAATCTGATATGTTGTGTTTTGTTTTTTTTTTTTCTAATGGTCAACGAGGAAGTATTAAATGCCCCCAAAAGCTAGGGACCAAACTACATTGCATTTGGGGCCCACACTATATTGCAAGATGTAGTAGTAAACACAGTTATTTTCAAACAATAGCCAAAAACATTTCTTATGAGGAAGTAAGGAAAATGCCTGCTGTTGAATTTACAGTAACAATTGTCCCAGCCCTCAATATCCATGATATGTCACAAACAAATTTATCTGGATACTATAAAGCAAGAAACAAAGCAGCATTCCCGCACTTCATGAATTCAAGAAAAAATATTTTTCCTTAAGTATTCTCTTCATCTTCTAGAAATGTGCATAAACTACCATCTGCAAAGGTGCATACTCGGGATTTATTTTATACACAAATTGAAATCAAAACAAATCAAATGTATTTGTCGATTTATCTTTAGTAGCATTAAGCTCACTGTAAAAGCTGACAGATCTCCATACTGTGGCATACTGTGCAATACTAAAGTACTTCTGTGACTAACCCTCTACATGCAGGGGGCACATATTCTGACAACAATTTCTTGTGACTAGGACCTGTGCATATTTTGTATTTGATAAGCAACTTTCACTAAAATATTTACTTTTTTGACAAAAGCAGAAAGCTGCTTCTTAAAAAATAATCTGAGTATAAAAGAAAATGAAAGGGACAGATATTTTTGTATATATAAATTTCTCAGAGAGGAGAACTAAGCAAGTCAAAACACGTGTTCATACAAAAACATTTGCCCTGTCCCCTGCTTACTTTCCTCAGGATCCTTTTGTAAGGGATCTTAACTTCCAGAAATCTAGACAGCCAATATCAAGTCCATCATGCTCACCCACAGGACCACTGAAACCTTCAGAGAATCTTTTTTTTTCCTCTACAAAAGCTGTCTTGACACTTCTCCACCCTTGTCCGCATGAGCATTAATTTTATATTCTACTTCCAGCCACAAACTCAAAACAGAGATGGGGTTTCTAAGTCTGTAGTTCCCTTGTCCCCCATGGAGCTCTGCCCACAACTCTTGGTGAGTGTGATACTGCATGCAACAGGTAGCAGCAGCATTTCAGCTGTTTCATCCCTACATTTTTATATCTCTCAGATGAATACATGGATATGAGGATTTAATACTGCTTATTTTATTTATTCTATTTATTCCTTGACCTCTTCTTCTCACACTTCACCTTGAGATAAATCCTGTAACGAGTCTTCCATAAACATGGAACACTTTTCTTTCACAATGAATGCAGAAGCATAAAAAAGGTATTTATTATGTTTACTATAGGGAATCATATGGCATAGTTCCAGAACACAAGCTTACTCTGAAAAAGATGAATCCGTTCATTCCTGCACAGTTAAAAACACACTTTCTGCTTCTTTCTAGTCATTGCTTCTAAACTTACAGTAACATTTCTCCTTTCAATGCTAATTTACTTTTCCAAAGAGATCAAAAATATATATCTTTTTAAATTTTCAAATTACTCAATGTCCCATTTCATTTAAGGAAAAATTTAAAATGTTCTTGCAGTTATTTTAAATGACTATTACCAATTTGCATTCATAAAAACAAGGTATTAAACATTAAGAATGGATTCCACTGAATGCCTTTCTTTCCCTTTTTTTCTTTTTCCCCTGTTATTGATAATAGCCAGTTAGCCTAGAATCAACTAAATTAATACTTTACTTTCAAAGGTGGAGTGAAAGTAGCTTTCTTATGTTTGATTATTCACATTTTAATTCCATGAAGATGAGGTGGGCAAGCTACACAACACAGCTTAGTCCCCTAGGGCTTTTACTATTCATTTTTACATTCTATATCTATAGCCACAGAAATTCACTCAACATGACTTCTAAGAGCGCCTAATATAAGGCTCTTTAAGGCATGACCAGAGATACTTTTCTGAACTAGTGCCTAGCTTTGGCATTTTATAGACCACAAATACTGAGTGCTGCATACCAACTTGCAAGTTCAAATGGCATAGATTTGAGAATATGCCTTAAATCAGTATTTTTCAAACTTCTTAAAGCCAAAACTATCATGAAATAAAAATTAAATCAAAAGGCAAACTAAATCTCTCATTGAGGGGTAAACAGCCCTGCATCCATGTTAACTCAGAAGCAGCTGTCACTGCACTCACTCTGCAGCTGATGCCAGACTGTTTCCAATGCCACATTAACCTCACAAAATAAAAGCCTTTTCAGAGGGCAGCCGAGAGATTTGTTTAAATACGTAGGCTTTTCAGACTAAGAGACTGAGTCGTTCATCAAGGTTAGGCTAAGCACCTGACCAACTCAAACACATACTTCCACAGAATGAAAACCTTGCATCATATTCTACCAGTAATTTTATTTTCCTTGTTTTTAAAAATGTATTTTATTACCTACCCATACTAACAGGCTGAAATGCCAACATCCTTTAAGATAAACCACTGTACTGAAGAACTTGAAGTGATGAGCATTCCAGAAATAATGAAGTCAATTTGTCAATGACAGCTAGATTTTGCAGTTACACTACTCACTGATTCTTCCTCTCAAGCAAGATGTAAGTGTCTCATTGCAGGTAAATGAACAGTTGTGATATTTTAGGAGAAAGCGTTTAATATATGAAAGAAAGTTTCAGGTGCTATGGCCGGAAAGGGAGACAAGCAGCTAGTCACTTAAAGAAGACAGAGGTAAGTAGACCCTGTGTTTATGCTCAAGACAAGTACAAGAGTTTTCTCTTTGAATCCAGAAACTATGGGGCTCCTCTCTAACTACAAGAAATGCAAGATGCTAGACAATGACAGTGACTAGTGATGACAGAAGAGCTCCCACAAGTTGAAGAGTATTTCTACTATCAAATTATTTTAAGAGGAGATATGAAGACGAAGAAGCCACAACAGCTAAGAGGATGTAGAAAAGAGTACCATTAGCTCTTTGAGAGAACTCTGGTCAAGTAATTTTGAAGACCAAATGGTTGGCCCTTTCTATACACAAAGGTACGTTAACATGTTTATACAACTGCAAAATACCACTGACTAAACTAGCAGATCAATTCACCATCAACTTGAAGCTTTCTGAAACAGGGTTTGAGAGACACCATATAACACTGCCAGGATCAGAGTCAACTTAGGCATCTGGTGACACCTGGAGAGGATCGAAACCCTTCGGTGCTATTAAGACTTTGATTTTAACAGCGTTGTCAGTGAAAATGACCCCATTTCAATGCAGTTTGGGGGATTGAAAGGACATTGAATCTCTTTCAGAAAAAACTTTGAGTATGCTTTAAGTAGTGGCACATGTTGGGGCTGCTCCTTCAGCTCCCTCCAGCTATTACAAGTCCACCCTGTCTTTCAAGGCTCCCTACAGTCCACAGTTTAGTTGTCTAGTTATCCTACCTCATTGGTAAAGTCCCAGAAGGACTGAAGCCCTTAGACATTTCCAGAGTGTTGGATTTTTCACTTTGTCTATGAGACTCTGATCACTTAGTTTATTCCTACAAGTATAAAAAGCAATGCTTTTTCTTTTTATTTTTTTTTTTCTAAAAATTGCTATAAATCACCACCATGACTAGCTGAGGCGTATCACATGGCTTCTCCATTTGTGCCATAGCTGGAAAAGTCATTCTCTTCCTCAAAATGGATGGCTGCTCAATTTTTCCACACATATTCAAAACCATGTTGTTGTTGTTGTTGTTTTTATTTTTTTACCTGAGTTTCAACAAACATCAAGCTGACTTGATTCTTTTCAAGTCTGCCTCTGACAATAAATCATGAATTTTTCAGGTCCTGTATTTAACTGCATTTTAAGGCACCCCCAAAACCTGCAGTTCTACTTAGATGTCCGAGTTCTTCTGTCTTCGTCCACTGCATACATGTGTTCTCATTCCAGATGCATTAAACACATTCATTAAACTATGCTGCTGCCACTTCCTTTTCTCTTAGGTGCATCTTCATTCACACTATTCACACTTGTCAACCAATCCACCTTCAGCCAGTCATATCTTTAAAATGCTAATGTATGCTATGCAACAGCATACTAATATCTTTGATGGGCTGGATAATAACTTTAACTGAATGAAGAAAATTAGGGAGAAACTGTGGTACAGTGATTTATGTAAGTTATAGCATATCTATTTATAGCATTACACAGCCTTGTAATGATAGTCTGTTGGCATCACTGAGAATCCTTGTATGGAGCTTGGACAAGAACATTGACAACAACAATAATATTTAATTGCATTTTACATGCAAAAATTAATGGGAATTCAGCTAACAGTAACATGTACTGATTTTAAGTTCTATTTATAGCATTGCACAGCTTGGTAATGATAGTCTGTTAGCATCACTGACAATCTTTGCACAGAGCTTGGACAAAAACGTTAACAACAATAATATTTAATTGCATTTTATATGCAAAAATTAATGGGACAGGACTTCAGCTAATGGCAATATGCTATTCATATGCTACTGATTCTAAATTGGGTTATGACATATCATTTGTTCCTCAAACTCATTGAAGATGCATGCATTAAATTACAAGTCTGGAAAATACATATGGGGAAGAAAAATTAGCTATACACAAAAATCAGTTTTACATAAAATGAACAAAATGGAGAGAAAATCCGTCATAGAACACCCAAAAGATAAGCAATCAACTCTCATTAGAAAGGCAGGTATTAATAGAACAACACAAGATTACAGTCTTTTACATAAAAAAAAATAAAATAAAATAATAAAAAGTAAAACAAAAGCTTGTGGTTTTGCTGATATTATCTTGTTACAACAATAAAAAATAGACATCCTTGGACATATTTGCAGAGTATTTGTATGTCACAGTAACAGTCACACTAACATTTCCATCTTCTATTTTATAACTACAATCACAAGCTGAACATACTTGTTTTCCCTATGATACCAGAAAACAAATGTTCAGTCTTAACATACGGTGACTATGTAAGGAGGAGTTTTAAAACAACCTGGAAGAGTTATCTTAAAAGGAAGGAAGACTAGCAGTCCAATTTTTTATTTGTAAACACACAGAGAAATTGAGCTATTATTAAATATTCCATTTTTCACAGACAGACTTAGTCCAGCAGCCTCTAAATTGCAAAATCACAGATGAGGAGTTAGTCATCTGGACTAAACCTATTTACTGTAATTGTGTTTTTAGAGTGTTGTCAGCGTGGATTGCATTACAGCTGCACACAATCCCTGTGAGCACTAGACTTTTTTTTTTTTTTTTTTTTTTTTAATTAAAAAAAGAAACGTAGCCCCATTTGTTGCAGCACTTCAGCCCTGGGCAGCCCAAGGGTTCCTTTCGATGCTGTAAAGGGCACTGTTAAAGGTACCTGTGACAGACTGACTCATACCCAAAAGCCATAAAGCAAAGGGGATTTAACAAGGCCAAATTATACTCCTATTTTCCTCCAGTGCTCTCATGCTCAAAATATTGCAGTACCCCATATATCATGGAGTTGGGATGGAAGGCAGGTATCACGATCCACTGTGACATTCTAAAGGATCTCATTTATAATTTCTGCATTTCTCAAGGATCACATTTGCTATTGGATAAAGGCAGTCTTCCAAAACTGGCGTTCTTCCCAAACACAGAAAATAGACAAGAGCTTTAAAGTCATTAAAAGTCATGCAGAAAAGTTCTGGAAAAGCAACTTGCTCTGAGGAGTGGAAACAAAAGATTTTAACATCCAGAGCAGAAAGCAAGCTAGATGAATTTGTGTCATTCCTACCAACGCCAACAAGAGGAGATCAGAGAGATGCAAAATGATTGATTCTGAGGTATGAATTGGAGAAGGTCATGATAATTAATATCACAGAATAAGAGGCTTTAAAAAAAGGAACAACTCTCGGGACCAATTTTTCTGATGACACAAAGTTATTCATTGCAATCAGAAGATCAGTGGACTGTGAACAGCTGCAGAGAGGTCTCAGAAGATGGAGGCCAGCACAACACAGCCTGCCCAACACCTCTCTCCAAGAGCTCCTGCCCACCTTTCTCTACTGTTCTCAGCCACTACGTTCCCCACATCGCTTCAGTGAGAACTATGCTTGTATTGGGCATAGGTGGCAGGGTTTTGGTAGCTGGGGAACTGCAGGGTTGGCCCCTGTGGGAAGAGGTCAGCAGTTCTGCAACAGACCCACTGCAGGACACAGCTGAGACCATCAAAGCTAGTAGCATCTCTAGGAAAACACACAAAAGAAAATGCCAGCGAAAGATGCCATCCAGGGAGAGCAGGAAGGAAACTGCAGGGGGAACACCAAGGTCAGAGAAGGAGCAGCTCCATGGTAGTGCAAGTGTTCATGGCTGCCCGAGGAGCACCCACACTGGAGCAGATGGATATGCCTGAAGGTCCATGGAGAGCCCATGCTGGAGCAGAGGAAGTCTTTGAGGAGGAAGGAGCAGGAGCTCCTGGCCACCCTGCTGTACCCCCATGCTGCAGAACTTAAGGAGAGAAGTTGACCTTGGGAAAGAGGGGAGCAAAGGCATTGTTTTAATGTCTGGCTTTTCTGCTTCTCACTACCCCAAGCTATGTTAGTTGGTAACAGATTAATTTTCCCCACATTGAGTTGTGGGGAAAGGATGTGAAACTGTTGAAGAGTGTCCAGAGAACAGCTACTAAGATGGTGAAGGGCCTAGAGGGGAAGATGTATGAAGAGCATCTGAGGTCGCTTGGCCTGTTCAGCCTGGAAAAGAGGAGGCTGAGGGGGGACCTCATCGCGGCCCACAGCTTCCTCGTGAGGGGGAGTGGAGGAGAAGGCACCGACCTATTCTCTTTAGTGACCAATGATAGGTCACTAAAGTGAGTGGAGTCAACACAGGTCACAGGAGTGGAGTCAAGCTGCAACAGGGGAGGTTCAGGCTGGATATCAGGAAGAGGTTCTTCACCAAGAGGGTTGTCACACGCTGAAACAGACTCCCCAGGGATGTAGTCACTGTACCATGTCTGTCAGAGTTTAAGAAGTGCTTGGACTGTGCACTTAGTCACATGGTCTGAATTTTTGGGTAGACCTGTGTGGTGCCAGGAGTCGGACTTGATGATCCTTATGGGTACCTTCCAACTTGGGGTATTCTAAGATTCTATGAGCCTGTTTTGCCCAAGACAGTAACCTGTAAGCTATCTCCTTGTCTTCATCTTGACAGACTTACTTGTGCCTTACTTGCTACACAGACTTACTTGTGCCTTACTGCTTGAGCAGTCACTTAATGATTTATAATGGCTGAATTTGAAAAAGTCAATGGCAGCAGCAGCAAGGAAGAAGAAATTCTAAAATAGTCTAAAAAAGATCTAAAATAGTCTAAAGCCTAGAAGTCTGAAGTGGCTGTATACCTCTTTGAGACTGACTTCATTTGGGCATCAAATAAAAGTACATAGGCAATAACTAAAACAAACAAAAGGAAATGATTTTTCACACCATATGCAGTTTAGCTGAAAAAGCTCGCCACAGAACTTGTGAACATCAGAAACTTGCACTGTCTCAAAAAATAGACGAGGCAAATTCATACATGGAAAATTCAAGCACTTAAATGCAACAACATTTGGTTCATAAAGTAACTGAACCACCAATTTCCTTGTTCTCAGATTATTGGAGAAGTACCACCATATGTATAAGAGTGCATTTTCCATTTCATAGGCGTAAGCTGCTGCCTACCAATAAGATGTTGGGCTAGATGGTCATTTCCTTTGTGTCAGAGTACCTGTACTTATACTCTTTATTCCTAACAATCTCTGTTATTTTTTTTAACAACTTTTCTTTCAGAGGCTATTTATAATCTTTTAAATAAATATTATAACTGTCCTCTAAGACTGTCACCTGGTAGCTTAAATTGTCTCCATGTCTCCTTCCTATCTCTTCGGTTTTCGGTTTGTCTCCTAAATGCTGTTTTCATTCAGTTTCCTGACTTCAGCATAGTTCCCTTTTTTAAAGTTAATATTGCTGGTTTTTTGTTTGGTTGTTTTTTTTGTTGTTGTTGTTGTTGTTTGTTTGTTTGTTTTCCTTCTCTTTTAACCCTGCAGGGATGCTCACATACAATGCTCAAGGCTAAATGAAGATTTACTGCCTCTGATGGGCTTTCTCTGACTAAATAACTAAGAAGGAACTTGGTTTGAGAACCTGACCCTCGTAAAGTCTTATATCTGCACTCCTATTAATGTTGTATCAGAACACATAAGAGACTGTGCCTCACAATGGCGTTTCCCCAGCCCACAGGAATGCAGCAGAAGCCTCTTGCTAGCATTGTGTTTGCCTAGGGAAAAATACTCTCACTGCCCTGAGCAGTTCTTCATCCTCAATGAGGATAACTGGGATTTGACTTTAGCATTCATATTTTAGTGTTTTCAAAAAAGTTTATCCTACTTTGTACTGACTATCTAGAGTGTAGTAGCATGCAAACTGTTTTTCATTTTTGAGGTTTTTACTACATAGCTATTAATGTCTATATACAAAACGGGAGGTGAATAAAGTTTGGATAGGACTAGCATATCAGATACAACAATTTACAAGCAATAATCTGAGTAATAATACAAAAGGAATATAGCAGGAGGAATGAACTGATACATTCTCAAAGAGTAAACCAGTCTTGGTTCTGATAGGGTAGAATGTCTCATTGAAACATTGCACATTAAAAAAAAAAAAAAGTATTTTAGAAGAAGAAATACTTGAAGAAAGCAGATGCCCTGCTTTTCAGGGACTGAGAGAGGTATGGAAAATGATACCAATTTGTTGGCACACAGAGACACGGAAGAAGGAAATGGAATGATATTTAAGAATATAAAATGCATTGAGGGCCTTTTACCAGGAATATCCAACAAAGACTACAGATGCCTCAAATGTCAATGACGGAGGAAAAGGAATGCTTTGCAAAATTATTTACAGAATGGCCTTGAGTATTCAAAGTGATGAATCTGTGAAAAGTCAGCTGCAACTCTTGGCTCTGTCAGATTTCATTACTTAATAAGAGGAAAAGGAAATCCAAAGCAATGGATATAAGTACCAGTGTGCAAGAAAGGCAATGATTAGTTCATTAAAATACACAGCACCCAGGAATACATGTTAGCTGGTAGTAGACAATTCCTATACAGTCAAAACAGTAAGACTACTGAAGAATCTTCAGACGGAAACAGTTGCAACTAAGGCTGGATCTAGAGTCAGAGGGAGGCATGACAAGTTACAAAAGGGCCAAGACAAGGTACTTCCCTGCAACTCCAGGATACAAGACTTCAGGGATCTTTGCCAACCTCCCAGTAATCAACTAAGGGGTGTCAGCCTTGCAGCCATTTTTTTCTTGGACCCTACACAGACACCTAACTTGTACTAAAATCATTTAAAACAGGAAAGCATTTTAAATTGTAATACTCTGAAGTGCCACATGTGATTTTCTCACTTTTGGAGTAGAAAGTTACAATACTGCAGATTTCTACTAGATTTTGGTTGCACGGAGTGAGTAGAAAGATCTTGTCTTTGAGGATCTTCTGCATCTCAATTATGTGCTAGCTGGTTTATGTAGCTACCTTCAAGTTTGAAAAATGGGGTGGTGACTGATTAAACAGGGAAGTCAGCTCCAGTCTAGCACTGGTAGAGATCAGAACGGATTTAATCACTGATTCTATCTGACCTCCAGGAGTCTGATTTTTAAACAAACATTCAGAATTGCAAAGGTGAAAGAGCAGTACTACACCGCATTTCAAGGTCCTCTGAAATGCCAAGCTGAACTTCACAAGAAACAATGCTGCCAAAGCGCTTTAACATTACAGAAAACCATCTGAACCAACTGGTGAAAGCATGAAAACAAAATATCAGAGATCTAAAAAACATGTCCTACAAGTCACGATGGAAGAAACTGTGCTTATTTTCTCTATCAAAGAGGTACCCGAGGTGAGAGGGAGCGATAATCTTCAGGTGCACGGAAGGCTGTGAAGAGTAAGGGAATGGACCTCATTCACATCCCCTGTCAGTTACATTCAGTCCCAGGTTGCATTATGGGAAGATTTTAATTAAAGATATTATCAAAGATGAGAACTGACAGCAACACATCACCTAGAGAGGGTGCAGAATCTCCAGATTTTGAAGAACTGCTTAGGCAGATATCTGTTGGGAATGATTCAAGTATACTTGATCCTGCCACCTAGAAAGGAGAAAGATTAAACACCTCTTCACATTCGAGATTTCTTTTTCTGCACTTCACAAAAACATTCTGAAGTTGGAATGAAACCTTCAACTAAGTCATATTTTAAGAACAGACCTAATAGATTGTATTGCACTGTTCTGCTTCTGTTCATGAGAATTGGTTGAGCATTTCATTATAAACAAATCCCTCTTTTTAAAGGGAACAAATTAAGTTCACAAATTGGTTTCAGTAAATATGTAAAAACTGAATGTAAAGTGGTAAATCCTTAAAACTACGCATCCTAGTTTTCTCTCTCATTTTTCCACTCTTGCTTTATGTTTTTGAACCTCTATCATCGGAAAACACATTGGAACTGGAGGAGGCTGGAAAGAATTTAGCAGTGGCTTTGGTATGGCTTTAGAATAAGTGTCAGATTTCAGTGAAATAAGGGAGTACATGGAGTGGAAGTTCAGGGAGGGTGTTTACTTTCGCCACTACAGCATTTTTAAAAAGTTAAGCCAATTTTTATCACAATGTAAAATTTTCTTTCAGCTATGATCATATACAAAGCTTCTTTTCAAACAGAGCTACATCAAGAGCTAAAGCAGCTGCAATTTTTGAGTCTGCTTCCTTTATTACTGCATCTGCTCCCAACCAGATTATTTTTTTCTAATAAAAGTACATTTGTTGATGATAAGGACAACTGTTCACATGATAATTTAGATTTATACAAACACACAACGTAGTGTTGCTACTCAACATTCTGGTTTAAAAAAAATAGTACAGTAGCACAGATTGAATGGGTTACAATCCAACAAACTGACAGATTTCAAAGTGCAGTTTACAGAGCACATTTATGTGAATATTTTGAGTAGCATGTCTGAAATATAACTGGTTTCCATAAAGACATTTTGTAGTCTGGAAGAATAAACAAACTTACTGTTACTAGCAGGAAACTACATGGCTCAGTGTCCTTACTCTTTGAGTGGTGTTTCAGGTATGTATAGGCTCAAGCACCTGAGGTTGGACAGGCACCATTTAGTCCTAACAATAACAGTTTTGACCTGCCCATGTTACCCACCCTTCCCTACCATATAAATTAAGTACATTTCTCTCAACCTGAAAGATTCTTGATTTAAAATAAAGGAAAAAAAATGACAAAAATGTAAAGTGTGGCTCTGAGAATCAGGAGGGCACACAGACCATGAACACAATTCCTAGAAAAAACAAATACTCGTAGTATGTCAATTGAGTAAGCATCCCTGTGGACATCACACACAGGATTCAAAACAACACCTCAAAAAGAAGAGGAGTCTGGCCACCTACATGGTGGCTACTGTTTGACAGGTATTATGGTATTTTCATGTCTCTGTATATGTCTTTGGCTTTCGTTGAATGACTCGTACCCTCACAAAGTTAAGGTAGAGGTTGCAAAGCTAGAAAAGAGTCCTTTGCAGCTAGAAGTTGTCAATCAGGAGTGAGCAGTCACACATAAACATCCTCCCAATGACTTTCACAGGAAACAGAGCTGTTGCCTGAGATCTACAAAACGATTTTGAGAATGTTTGTTTCTTCTGTTTAGAAGAGGGGATTAGATACAAGACCTAAGTCAAAGCACAATTCATTTGAAGATGAGCTGATGGAGCACCATACAAGAAACGTTAGTTTCCCTAATTACAAGGGCAGGCTGTTTTGTACAGGAATGTAGGTTGGGGTGTGCAAGACCCAGAGAGCAAGGCAAGCAAGCCTCAAGACCTCACCAACAAAGAACTAGAAGTCTTGTCAGTAAGTCGGGGTGAAGATTGTCTCTGGAGATGGTAAGCAGGGTAAGCCACAGTCCAATGATCTCCAGCCAAGTATATTGTGGCATGCACCCCTGAGCATGAGCCCTGATGTCAAGTCTGTGGGTCAGGGACTGAATCAACAAGGCAGGTGGCACAGGTGTCACTGCACTGCAGTCGCATTGTAGGTAGCCCCACCTGGCTGAGGCTCCACCAAAGATGAGCATCAGCAGAAAAGCTGCTCCTAAGTGAAGGAAGGAGACTCTGCTACAGCTTCTTACATCTTTCTTCCTAAGCATTATTAGCAATCTTGCCTTGCAAGCAACCAGCTCAACTCCTAGAGCATTGTGGAGTGGGCTTCTAAACTTGACATCTACAACTTGGAATGGGCTTTTTGTTTCACGTACCTGGAAATCATGTATTTTTAGAGAGGTGTTTCCTACAGTCTGAAGCCCTTTGCATTCAGGGAGAAGCTAAAAAAAAAAAAAAAAAAGGAGTCGGGAGAGAAGAGGAGGAGAATACCATAGAATGGGAAAGTTGACCGACTGACAATGTGGAAATGGTAAGAACTAACATCTAACTAGGCTGCTGACAAGAAAATGAACTTCTGAAAAATGTTCCAATGTAGCCAGATTGGGAAGAAGACCTTAGGACAGTGAACACTCTTACCTTGTATGATGTGTTAACAAAACAGCAAGGAGGAGGAGTACAGTGGTACGTGGCTCTAAAATGTTCCCAGCTTAACTTGTTTAGCATACGTGCACTGCCAATGTGAACATTTGTATAGACAGTCAAATGAAGAACAAAAATTATTCAGAAGTGACCTAAAGAATAATATGACTATTAGCAATGCTAGGAAAATACATAAATATCTGTGAGCACCAATAAACAGTGTATTTAAAATACCCAAAGGATACTAATTCAGAATCAAAGCACCTATTTACTATATGGAGGCCTGTACATCAGAAAGCAATAATTCTGTGAAGAATATTGGGTTCATGATATCTAACCCAATAAGCAGAATCTGCCAGCATACTGCTGCTGCTAACAAGGCCAATGTGACCCACTTGTAAAAAAGACTTATTTCACGGACCTTTACTTCTTCATCGGATATTCACCGAGAACATTATTAGTAACAGTGTGTTCAGATATGCTTGCTATAAAAATGATATAAGGAAATACGAATGAGTTCAATAAAAAGGCAAAAGAATAATCAGATGCCTGGAACTTCCTATTAGAGCTTAGTGTTCTCTATTTGTAATATTATGAGAATGTCTGTGACATGACCGAGATGTTCAGTAGGTGAAAAAAAAGGTTGGAAGAGGCCTTTTGGTTAACAGAATCTGTGTATGGTTACTATAGGTACAATATCATGTAATCCCTATTTGTAGGGCAGATTTTATTCAATGAAGAGAGATGAAGAATGACATGACAAGGAAGGTAAGGACAAAGGGATCCAGCCGAACTTAAACAACTTGTAGCTGAAAATAAAATGTCAGTTTAAAAAATGAGGCAGTTAATTATGGGAATAATTAACAATTGAAAACTTTGGACTCACTGTCAAAAGATATTCTGTTTTTGAAAAAGAACTACATTTTAGCTATTAATTTTAGTTTTCATGATGTGGCTGACAAAATTGCAGGTGGCATGACAAAAATTAACATATGCCTGCCAGCTGTATATTTCATCAGAATTATCGGGATATCTATGAAAATGTGGCAATTAGTATCTGCTTAAACTACAGATTTTGCTTTAAAATAAAACAAAGCAGCATGACTCATTGGTTTATCTGAGCATGTTAGATGTTATAAATTACTGCAGATCTACCCACTGAGAGAAGCTGCTGAGATCTCATCTACTTCACTGCAAAATAGTAAGGGACCTTTTCTCTCTATGAAGTCCCGAGGAAGGAAAAAAACATTACATGCAGGGACTGCAGTCTCTCTATTGACATGTGCAGTAGATACTTCTCCAAAACATTTGCTAAGCCTTTCATTTCAAAATGGTGGACATTATGAGGGTCTTCCTATGGCTTCCAGTGATGATCTCTCTCCCCTTAACAATGACACATACATTCCCTCCAGTGAAAGGCACATTTCAAACCATGGCAAGCATATCTGTCTACAAAAGGGATCTCTCATAGGACCTACAAACAATTTAGCAAAGCAAAAATCTGAAAGCTGCATAAGAGAAGTAGTCTTCAGTCAATAGTATTTCTCTACTAATTTCTAGGTCATCTCTCAGACCCTGGAAAACATGCTGAATAGACAGTACCCAACACCCAATGGATCTTTGGAGTTTTCTGAAGGGGTAAACTGAAAAAGTGCAGGTGGAGGGCCAGGATTCCGCTCAACAGGACAGAAGCCTCTAAGCAATTTTTGAAACACTGAAGATTATGAAAGAATAGCTCCAGGCCTTAAAACAAGATGCAGGTTGCTAATGTAGTACATCATCGATTTGCAGGCAAAGAATCAAGTATCTTTTCTGCCTCAAAAAAGCCCTGGTCAGCAAGGCATATATATGAAGCCTGTATACTTTCTATCACTACCTTTGCTATTGTCTTTTGATCTACAAGTCATGGTCATGACACAAAAGTAAAGCACTGTAACTGACTTGGATAATAATAGCCTGGATCGCCTTATTTGTCAGACTGTGCTGTACAAAGGATGTTCCACAGTCACTTTTTGAGACTCAGAAGTCATGGGGAGCAGGAAATCTTTTTTCCAGTAACTGTTACGTTTATTGACAAGCCTACTGTCTGAGACCCTTTTTTTCCAAAATCACAGCAGTGTGTTTAGCACTAAGAAAGCATGAATTTAACCAACAAGTACCATGAGCAGGAATCAAATAAGGGGGAAAAAAAAAGGCAATTGCTGCCCCACAAACTGAAAGCTTTCTAATAAACGTATTGAAATGTTTGCAGCAGTAAAGAGGGAGGATGAATCCAGTGGATGGAGGGGGATGGGAAGTGCAGCCAGGAAATATTATAATTCTGTGCTATACGCAAAGCTATGCAAAATAAATGCATTAATTTTAATGCCTTCTAGGTGCCTCTCACAGCACTACCATCTTCTTTGCCATAAATGACAGATACTTGTTTGGGAATGCTTGTTATTACCAGATACAGAATGTACTAAACTTAAGCACTTCACCCTAAAAGAAGATATAAAATTGCGTTCTTATTTCCATTTTCCTTGTTGAATGACAGAAGGCAGAATGAACCAGGCTATACTGAGATGTCTCCAAGTACAATTGAAGTGAATGAACAGTATAGTCACTATTAAAGCAGAGTAAATGTCAGGGATACATTTACAGTGCACGTAATGATGCTATTAACAGAATTAGGCTATTTAAAGAAGTGGAAAAATCTTTGGGGTAATCCAGCAGCTACTGCACAGTCACTACGAATGATGGTTAAAGTTTCACTTGTTCTACTACCATTACCAGGAAAACCCTAATTATTCTCTATCCTTTCCATGTATTTAAATACACTTCCCCCCCACACCCCGAAATATTCAGAAATTAAATGTATGTTCCAGAGATTGAAACAAACATTGTTCCATTGTAGTCACTACTTTCCTGACAAAGCAATCCCTAACAATATTTAGAGAACTCAAGACTTTGCTGCAAAGAGTTGAAAAGCAGGTTGTCTAGCTCTGATGAACCGGGCTTTGTAAATAAATCTTTGTAAATAAACCATAAGAAAACGGTGGTCAATAGGGACAAGCTCAAAATATCATTCTGGATACACCTTATTATCAGAACTTGTCCAGCTCAGACCAGTAACAACTCCTTTAAAACAAACAAACAAACAAACAAACAAAACCACCCTATTACACTATTTCAAAGACCTTTGTTGATGTCTAAAGCCAAAAATAATATTGAACCACCGACAATGATAAAACAGAATTAAAAGAATGTTATTCCAAAATGATTAAACTGTGAGGCTGTTATGTACACATCCATTTTTCTGACAGACCTATTAAAGCAAAGGTGCATGTGATAGTGCTTTTTGAATGAAATAGTTTAAAAATGCTCTTCCACATCAGATTACAGTTACAGAATATAGAAGCATACAAGGGAAAGTATTAATACTTACAATAACTGAAGTTATTCTCCCTATTACCACTTTTGCTAAATCAAGCTTCCTGCTTTGTTGTACGATGCTAATGCTAACTTTCACATGATATTTTACCTCTTTCACACAATACAGTAAACCATAATCACCATTATAATGTCAATGAAACACATTATAGGGGTCATAAACAGAAATAACAGTACTAAACAGCTACTGTAGGACGAGAAGGGTAACTGCGATGGAAAACGCAGGAAGGTATCACAAATATTATATAGTCATTTTATTTAGTCATTGTATAGTTATTATTTTCAACAATAAGCTACTGATGTGCCCTATAAAAGTATGTTATTAGCCATGTGAAATTTATCAGTGAAATGTGCTTTCTAAAACATGACATAGCTCAAAACAAACTAAGACAGATGGACACATCAAAATTCAGTGCCCGAAGCAGGTTCATAAATTTGTATTTTGGACCCTGAACAAGTGACCCACTTTTTGCCAGTCTGCATTAAAAATTTCTGTATCTAAAGATTTTATGCACAACATCATTAAGTTTAAACCTACCAGTGTGTACATTAATTTAAATTTATCAATGTGTACTGATTTCCTATTTAAAAATATGGATCACATGAAATGACTTAGCATGAAAACAGTAAAGAAGCAATTCTGAAATGTAGAGTCAGAAGTACTTTTAAGTCTCCAGTTGAAGACCAGGAATCTATTCAAATACTTTTTTAAAATCAAGTTTTGGATTTTCTGTTGAAATATTGAACCTTACCTTTGAGGAAAATTAATTGCAGACTCAAAAATAATTAGAAAACATTCTTCTAATCATAATAACATCATGCTTATTTAATCCATTTCAATTCTGAATAATACTTCTTCAGAGACTGGGAAATATAAACTTAATGAAGTAGCAATGGGTACAGATATGCCCTACGCAATTTTCACATCACTTCACTTTTGACAACAAACATACACTTCTTGCAAAATTACTACTATTCTCCTCAACAAGTTGGAATAAAAATGGATACATATTTCTTGTGTTACTCTTCAGTAAGCAAGAGTCAGAAACCTGGAAGAATTTTGTCAATACCCAATAGGATTTTTTATACAGACACCATTCATTTGCCATTATACGATATGATGCAAGGAGACACATCATTTGTCTCTATTTGAAATCACAACATTCATGCATTTTTCAGCATTCAGAAAAACGTTAAGAAAACTAGAGGCTCATGGACAGAGCAGGTTGGAAGGGACCTCAGAACTATAGATCCTTTGGATCATACCTTAATCCAAACAGATCTAAGTTCAATAATAGATGAAGGCCTCTGTAGCCCAAAAACCACACTTTTTACCACAACGTTACAAGCCCTGTATTTCATACACCATCTTTAGACTTCTCTGAGCTCTTCTTGGCCTGATTTTAGCAGAGACAGTCATGGCTCAGTGGGCAGGGGCCTGCTGCCTCCCCTGTGCCAGCTTTGCTCCAGGAGGGCACGGGGCAGGGTCTGGCACCCCTGCACAGCTTTCTGCTCAAGTAACATCGGTATCATTCACCTCAGGACCCTGAGGGGCACACGAAGTGTCACACTCAAAATCTTGTTTATGGGCAACTGGGAAACAGTTTGTGTGTGTAACTATTTATCTATCAATCCATCCTGAGGCCTTGCGGGCGCAGTACAAATAACACGGCATTGCTGGGCAGCATGTTTACTCAAGGCTGAGGACAACAGCAGAGAAAAAAGGAAGACATTGGAAGGTTTTCTTCATAACAGTTTTAGTTGTTTACTCTTTCCCGAGTTAATTAGATAATTTGGACTGTAACTGTTACAATTATTGTAACTGAAATACTGATAATAATTATATTTTCACTAGATTGTTAAGACTTTAATTAGACTCAGAATATATTCTGTGCTCTGTATTCTCAGCATGCTCCCTTTTGCTCACAATAGTTGAGGCCTAACAATTGGTGCAGTTGAGTCTTGGAGATCTCCTAGCATGCCCAGGGAAGCTGTGGATGCCCCATCCCTGGAGGTGTTCAAGGCCAGGTTGGATGGTGCTTTGTGTAACCTGGTCTGGTGGGAGGTGTCCTGACCATGGCAGGGGGTTTGAACTGGGTGGTCTTTAAGGTCCCTTTCAACCCAAGCCATTCTCTAAAGAAAGAAAGCCAGGAAGCCCTCAGAAAAGCTGTGCTATGTTCCTGAGAATATTAATAGGTTACATTTTAAAAATGCATTAATTGAACTTACAAGAATCCACATTTTATAATATTCACTCCAAATAATGTATTTCAAGTGTTTCTGTTTTTCACTAATGGCCTCAAATCTCAAAAATGCATCAGGTCTTTCTGTTTTGGATTCATTTTAAAACAATTTCGGAAGTATTGCAGTGCTGGTAATGAATGGTTCACCATGTTTCAGTGAAAAAATTAAAATGCCATTCAATGATTTAAAATCTCATTCATTTTCATCTGCTACCTGAGTGTTGTTTCCAAAACCATCATTATACTGCCTCCTTTTTAAAGATAACATTTTAGAGAACCCACTGAACACCAACACCTTACAAACATCTCTCTGCTCTGTTGTAAGAACTTCTTAGACTATTCCTATGCCTTAAAATACAAAGCACCAGAAGAAAGAGAGAAGAGCAATTATGTTAACTACTTGTCAGCATCAAGATCTTGTACTCAGTGTTAGTGAGTCATTACCCCTACAAACTGTCAGCCAGGCTGTATCAGTGAGACAAATAATGTTATGAGAGGCTATTTTAAATATGTATCTTGACATAAGGTTGCAAGTCTACAGAGGTCAGAATAGTTTCACAATTCCTTTTATGTACACTTTAAAGTTAGAAAAGCTGTGTGAGAAACACCAAAGCAGGCATCCAAAATAACTCCTTTTGCCACAGGAGTTTGAAACAGATTCTTATAACACTAATGGGATTTAAAAAAAAATACAAAAAAACAGTTCATAAAAGTCATGGCTCATAATACACAAACATCTAAACATATACACTTGTAAGCAAGCACATATTATACCAGGCAAACTGAAACCAAGCCTAATTATTACATCTATGCAATAAATCATATGAAATTGTGAAGGGCTTGAGCACATTCATAGGCCTTAACAGCCTCACCTGGGCCTCCAGACACCACCTCTGCCCATGGGCCTAGAAGCCCCGTTTCAGCTCAGCCCTGGGTCTTCAGCCCTGCCTGAGTTATGCTGTAGCATCTGGCTGTGGACCCCGGCATATCCTGGTCCTTGGCTGACGTGCCAGCTTCACCCCAGACCTGCCTAGCAATTGCTGGATCTGACCCTGACCTTCCTTCTTGGCCATCACCACAAACTTTCTTGATGTTCTGGACTCTCACTTGACCCTTGCAGCCAGTTTTTCCCAGCTCACCTTGTACTATGTGACAGAGCTAGGGAGACCCCAATCCTGCTGGGAGATGTCATCACCTTTGGGAGCAGCCAGCCTTTGCTGTGCCTTTACAGAAATACACAGAAGTGTAGATACAACACTTCTAACTTGTATCTGGGCATATATACACACACCCCTGTTTCATCACATGTTAAGGTGTTAGTCTCCCTTGAAAACACTGAATTCAGTGTTTCTATTGAGTTCTTTAGAATAATTGTTGAGTGGTAATTCAATATACATATCTACTAATATAATAAAAATGGTGTTCACAGAAAGGTTATTCAGTTATTCAAAGACAAAGAAAACAATTGAAAAGCAACAGCCAACTATGTCTGGATGGCTCTATTCTCAAACAAATTAGAAGGAAATTAATGGAGTAATTTGGAATATGAATTGTACCCATGAGTGCAAACTTGATCTAGAGCTCTAAGCATTTAGAAGCACATCCTACGCTCTGCACTTGTGTAAAAGTAGCTCTGCACTTGTGTAAAAGTGGTGCTTCTCAATGAATTATTTTGTGTGTGTGTGAAAAAGATATGGTTTCAAGGGTTAGACTACAACCTTTCACAGGCTAATAAAGGTTTTGATCAAACCCAATGTTTTTTAATATGCACCTGCTCCTTGTGTTTCAATGTACCTCTATCCTCTATAAATAGTCATCAATATTATCAACTTGCTACCTGAATACTAACAATGGGGATGATCATCTTAGCAAACAAACAGTATTAAAAGACAGACTGAAGAACATCCACTTCTGGGCTAAAGCTTGCAGACACAGAAGTACATCACCCTGGAGAAGAGTTCTTCTCAAATTAATCCTCATTTACCTTTTCACATTTAAATATCTGGCATTTGTAAGTGTTATCACAAGGATATGCATCCCCTTGTCTTTTTAGCTGCAAAAACTGTGGCATGGGTGAAGATGCATGATACAGGGTTGAGAGGATAAAGGCTGAAGAAATCTACGTAAGATCAGATGATCCAGTTGTTTATCAGAGGTCAGAAAAATCATTAACATTCATTGAATACTTTGCTTACTTCAGTTTAATGAGTCATTGATCCATCTGTTATTAGCAACAAAAATGTCTAAATGCAGACCTACAATGCACTGAAGTGTGTACATCCCTTAATTAATTTGATATATTTATCAGTGGGCTGTATTCTCTGACCCTTGACAGTTCATAGAAGTTTCAGTCTGGTGACCTTGAGAGCAAAATACACCTATCTTCTTTACTACTTGATGAACTAATTTGTATTTCAAATTCTCTTAAATGAAACACTTATCTGTCAGGATGATAGGCACAGTAAAGAAGTTGCAAAGAGACAAAGAACTATATAAAGCAATCAGAGAAGCCTTTTATTCAGCTGCTACAGTAAATGACAGATAGTCTCATTATGCAATTCCCCTAGCTCTTCTTAACATACCTGACCCCTAGAACTATATCACATGATTCATCAGTATTGTAGTTTCAAATACTTTTCAAAAACAGTGCAGTAATATCTTCTGGCAATGATTTTACAGTACCAACCTTGGGCATGAAGAACTGATGATTCCCAAAGCATACATCACACAGCTCATCCAATGAGGACAACAACAAAAAACAAAAACAATCCATACAGCATTTCCGCTTCCCTTTTAAAAAAATGTTTTCATAAAATAAACAGAAGAAGAAAGAAAGAAGAATAAGAAGAAAATATGTATATGATGACACAAATAATCATAATGCCATCTTATATTCAGATGGAAATTGTGCAAAACCCCATAGAAAAGATTTGTATATTTCATCAAATCACTTTTAGTAAATTCAATAAGTGTTCCTGCACTGACAAACATGATCATACAGTGACAAACAGGGAGGTGATAGTGTGAAAATATCAAAACAGACCCAAACATGAGTGTGACTTTACCTGTTGCCGCTTCTCAAATTCCAACTTGATACGGGATTTGATGCAGTTGCATGTGTCCTGATACGTCTGCTGCAGTGCCAGTTCCATGAGGTGTTTGTGGTATGCTCCTGCCAAGTTTCCACAGATGAAAATGATTACATTTGCCAATATCTAGGGGGTTAAAAAAAATGTGTCAAGGAACTTATTTAAATTAACAGATTACAGTCCTAACCTGCAATGAAAGATTGCTGAAGCAATTACATATTTTGCTTTTGTTTGACTCCTAGCCAAGGCTCACCTTTCAAAAAGCATTCACAATCAGTGGAAAAGCAATTATTCTGTTTTCATTTAGGATGAAATAAGAACAATAATGAACAACATTTGCCTATTCTATGAGGTATACACTTACCAAAAAATAAATTCAGCTCATGTTCTACATCCACTGTTGAGTATTATTTAGGTGGGAGCATGATCTACTGCTGTAAAATGATAGCTACAGCTCCTAGAAACAACACCAGAAGCCACATGATTGTCAACTTCTTCTGGAAATACATTTTCTTTTACAGTGACATATGATTAAAGGGTAAAAAGACACTAATGTCAACATCCAGACTTGCATTTTATCTCACCCTGACCCACAACCACCTGTCAGTCAGCTATAAACATCAACATTGCTGAGGCTGAGCAACATTTATGTTGCAAGAGGTAACATCTCTCCTCTAGAATACGCTTTTAGCTACTGTCAAAACACCACATTTGCCTAAAACACAAAGCTAAATCTATAAAATTTACTTTCAAGCTTACAGCATCAGATAGATGCTTGATGTATATAACAGTACGTGAACGTGAGAAATAAGTTTGCTTAAAATCAGGATAAAAATAGTTTAAATGTAACATTTCTTCTGAATTGGGTGCAAAAGAGATGACTGCAGAACAGCTTTTGAACTCAAAACAGTTTTATATTTCATTTTAAATCATCACTGCTTGATTCTGCTTTGATGCCAGTAACGTCATGGTGCTCTCAGCAGACATGGATTAGTGAACAAAGAACTTGCGAGAGATTACAGCAGAAGGGTAGTGTGTACAAACTGACAGTCACAGCTGGTTTTTGAAATGAAATTGTTAAATGAGAACAAATGCCTGAAAATAAAGATCACCAGGCATAGAAAATTCTCAGATATGCAGTGGAAAGGTTTTTGCCACTAAGTGTAAACTGATGTTAATCAAAATCAATTATCAATGCTGCCATGAAGTGTCACAGAATCAGAGAATGGTTTAGGTTGACATGGACCTCTGGAGGTCAATCTGGTCCAATTCCCCCCCTCCCCGCTCAAGCAGGCCCAGCTAGGGTAGGTTTCCCAGGACCATGCCCAGCTGATTTTTGGAGATCTCCATGACCTCTCTGGGCAACCTGTGCCAGTGCTCAGCCATCTGCAAAGAAAAAAAACATTTCCAGATGTTCAGAGGGAGCCTCTTATATTTCAGCTTGGGCCCACTGGCTCTTGTCTGGGCAGTAGGTACCACTGAAAAGAGCCTGGCTCCATCTCCTTTATATATCCTCTCTTCAGGTATTTACCTACACTGATATTTTGCCTCAAGCCTTCTCTTCTCCAGGCTGAACCATCCCAGCTCTCTCAGCCTCTCCTTATAGGAGAGCTAGTTGCTCCAGTCCCTTAACATCTTGGTAGCCCTCCATTGGACTCTTCCCAGTATATCTAGTTCTCCCTGGGGGGCATCACTGGACAGAGTACTCCAGGTGTAGCCTTACAAATCTCTATGTACAGATAGCTCTTCAAAAGCTGCACATGAACTTGCTAAATGTACTGTCCAGATTCATAAAGTAATTGACTACTGCAAAACTTCGGGAATACAACCAACCAAAATTAAAAAATATACTGAGATAGCTAGATGGAGGAGTAAATTATGAGTATCATCTTCACAGCCATAGAAAAAACAGATTACAGTTTTATGACTGAACCAGCTGAAGTGAGAAAATAGATGGAAAGAAGTGACTGACAGGCAAGGAAGCTAATTAACGAGGCTTTTCAGATTCTCAATGGGATAATTCAGCCCACATGAAGCTCTGTGCTGGCTTCCAGCACCTGAATTAGGCTGCTCAAAGCCTATTGCCATACTTAGTGTAGACGTAACACGTAAGAATGTAAGTGAATATGTAGATTGAAACTGTGTTCAAAATATCGTTAATTCCTGTGGCTAGCATGGAGTTCATTCAGAAATGTGTCACTAAGCTATTGACTTAGAAAAGAATTTCCAGGAAAAGGATTAAATGGTTTCTAACTCAGACCAACAGCTGTTTTATCTGTGCTGCTTGAACAAGTATTTCTGTTTTTGTCAATAAGAGTTATTGAATGAAACACAATTGGCTATAAAACTTTTAATGGAAAATACAAATACTTCTGAGATTCTCTTCTCCTAAATCTTGATTTATTTTTTCCTGAACAGCAGTCCAGTTTCAACACATGGGGTGAAGATAAACACCATCCAAGGTTTGCTGTAAATTCTCGTATGCATCATCCTGGAAAGAACAAATTCAAATTTTTTCAGACCAAGGGAAACTTAACCAAGCTTGCCACTTCCTAATCTAGTGTTCTAATCAGCATGTAATTGTATACAAATTCCTCCTGTCCTTCTGTCAGGCACCTGCTCCCAGAAGACTCCATGCTCTGCATCACTTCATTCATTGGAACGAAATCCTGAGTCAGAGTAGATTTCTGCCTTGTCTCTAGGCTATAACTCTAAAAGCCCATTTCTTTTCCTCTATTTCCCTCCCCACCCAGCAGATCTGTTTCAGAGAATAAAAGAAGATGATGTGGCTTTTCTGGTGGGAAACGCTCTTCATTTTGCGATGAAAGCTCTTATCAACTGTGCAGAAAAAGCTGTAATCAAAAGCCTGTATAACAGAATTAAGGGGTACCTTAATAGCCTAAGTAACATGGTTTGGGCTGTGGCTCCTGTCAAGTTGGACAAGACTGAGACTAGACCAAAAAAGGTATAACCTGCAATGGTAACTCACCATAAAAAGCATAGGATGACCTTAAAGACAGTACTGCATGAACACAGTTGAACTCCCTTACAAACAATGTATGGAGGGAAAAAACAAACAGTAATATTGATAAACTCTAGAAACCTCCCACTCAATTTTCCAGATAGAAATACTGAGTCATACAGCAGTTCTCTATACAGGCAGTGGAGATGCAAGTACATCTCCTTGGCCACCTGGATCCCTTTACATACATACATTAACTGTACACTGTAGCAAGGTTTTCTGCTTAATCAATACCTAAATTCAATGTCTACAAAATGTGATCTAAATATGAATAAAAAAATTAATGCAAGGAACACCAAGGGACCACTGAGAAGCATCTCTAAATATTCCAAGTACTAGCCCACACTTCTAGTCACTCAAGGACGCCTGATCGACCATGCCTGATCTCTCCCTTCTTTTGATCTACAGAACACTGTGTGCACTTCCAGGCAATACAGCATTTTATGAATTGTATTTTTGCATTCAGGCAGATGTGTTTTTTAGTACCAGTGAAGATAAAATGGTCTGATGTCTAGTGCTTAACTAACAAAATAGATTATATTTAAAAGCAAATGAAGACAAAGTTAAGTAGCTATGACTAATTTCTCAAGAGAGCTGTAAAGTTAACTGAGTTGCTCAGAAAAAGCAGTCTATTGCATAGATTGCACTTTAATGCAATTTCCTAGTTCAGTTGATGAAAACTACCTACAAATGTATGTGTATGCAAGGAAGTACTATGCTACATATAAGTAAACAAGTTAAAATATAGGCTGATTCTGAACTGAAAGACAACTCAGTTCAGTAACTTAGTAACTGTATTCAAATAAAAATAAAAATCAATTCTCTCTACAGAGTTCACCTAACTGGAAAGCCACCAGTTTATGTTATTGCATTTCTTTTTTCTGAGATACTCTTTGGATACTTACTGCAGTTCTTGGATGAACAGAATTTTCACCAAAAAAAAAAAAAAAGAAAACTTTTAAAGTCTAAGCCCAGTTTTCTTCTAAATAAGAAAGCTCGGGAAATGAAAGGTGAGGAGTGGACAAGAAAGGCTATAATTTATGTCTGCATAGACATTAATGGGAGTAAAAAAAATCTTGTATCACTGACAAGGTGCAATTTCTCTGGCTCTGCAAAGATGAATAATCTCTCTTCCCATTGGACCTCTCTTTTGATGGTCTGTGGTGTGACTAGCCAAGCTAGGAAACAATTCTATATTTCTTTGGAATCTTTAAGGTTTTAGGTTCAGGGAAAATTCAGTTAGAAAGAACAACACTGTACAGTTAATACAGTTAAAAGAAATTGAAAAACAGCATTTTAAAAAGGATATGCTCAGCCATAGTGTAAATTACTAATTTGCATGGCCACCATATACTATGCATAATACTATTATTTTAGTAATTGTACTAGAAGGTTCTCCAGCTTTTGCATACAACACTCTTGCCCAGGGAACTCTGCGTAGTCATATTTCATGTTTCCACACCTATAAATGTGTGAAGTTGGAGTTCCAACATTTTAATACATTTAATTTCCAGCAATAGTATAGCTGCATGATAGCTAAAGCGACAGATGATGGAAATGCAAAGAGATTATTTGCCCATACAGCAACTGCCCTTTCAAAAACAAGCAGTTTTGAGAGTAGAAAAATAAATGAAGTCTGGATCCCTACAGGAATCCTTTTACCCCTTTATTGCCTTATTTATGAAATAATTCCAACTCCTCACGCAGGCCAGTGGCTGCTATAACTGACCTAGAACTACTGATCAGGTGCTGCCTGGTCACGCTTGGTAAAAACTGCCATCTTCCTACATTGGTCTTAGCAAGAACTCTAATTCAAGCAAGGTCTCTGGCATGACAAAGTTCACATTTTTCATAAAGGAATGTAGTGTTCCTTCAGATTTCTGTTTCTCCTTCAGAGCTGATGGTGGAAGTTTATGAATTAAAGTTATTCGGGTGCAGAACTAGACAGATTGAAGAACAGACAGAATATGGACAATTGCATACATTCCCTTAGGAAGCAAGAGTAAAAATTCTTAGATGACTGACTTATTTAGTACTCTGAAAGGTAAAAGGTATTTAAATCCTCATGAAACACAGTAAGAACATACTACAGATGAACAAAATAAACAAAATCAAGTACCCTCGGGTACTTTACACTAAATAGAACCTCAAATAATTTTCATAAAAATCTGTAAATAAAAAAACCTGCAATTCTATGAGAAATATCCCAATTACAAAAAAGCTAGGATTTCATTGAAACAATGGAGAATTAACACAAAAAAATTGTTTGAATTTTTTATTCCAGGTATCAGCAAGTGTTCCATATTCTTCAGTGCTACAGTAAATTTAGTAAAAAGTCCCTTTGTGGACGGGAATGACATTGTACAAAACATTAAGTTACGAACTTGTTGTTATATGGTACCTTCTTCTAATTTGTATGTATAATTCTTTTAGGTTTTGCTATCAGAGCATTGTGGGCATCAGCAAGATACTCCTTTTCGTATTAGTATTACTTACCGCTGCAGGCTGTTTTGTGGGATGAATTTATTTTATTCAGCTCTGAACTTGTATCTGAGCCTATCTATATGCCAGTGTGGATGAAAATAGATCATAAACTGCAAATTCCTGAATCAAAAAAAAAAAAATAGACTAGAAACAAGAATCAGAGTTATGGTCCCTTTAGAACACTTCTGTGTAATGCACAATCAATATCATGTACTGATTAATGCCTTCATGTTTTTAATATATATAATATATATAAATATATATATAACTTTTTTTTTTCTTTTTTTTTTTTTTTTTTCCAGAAGAGAGCTCATTCTCTTCACTCAGGAGGAAGAAGCCAACCACTGCACTGCACTCCCCTTTCTGCTTGCAGGGAAAAGAGTTAGAGTTATTTTATATTTCCATGTGCATCAGGAATCATTTTATTTCTCTACTACTAAAACTGTTTGAACACATTTGAATATGCAATTAATTGGAAAAGAATGGAACAAATCAACAGACTTATTCAGATGTACATTTAAGTAAAACTAAAAGGTAGCTTCAAGTTTGGCTTGTAAACAACCTGTAAACAACTGATACTTTCATCCAAATTAAAATCTCAAGTGTTATCCCAGAAATTGTGAGTCACACTTCTGATTTTCAAGATACCCTCAACCTTATCCAAGTAATTAACCTTCCTCACACTAAAAAAAAAATCTAAAAAAAAAGACTAGAATGCGTAATATATATTTACTTACGGGACTAGTATGCTGCCAAGTTAATTCTGTAACAGTAGATTTCTCCTCCCATTTCCTCAGCATGAGTATCGCTAGGATATTTCTCCTGTACTTTCTACAAGCCTGCATGAAATTTCTTCCACATTACCTACCAGGCTTCATAAAATTTATTCATGAAACATAAGTCATCTCTGAACATATTTCAATGTCATTTTTCGTAGTTTGGCAAGTTTTGCTGAAATGACTCAATAGGTTCAAAAGCTACCAGAAGAAGGATGAAATAACAGGTAGTGAACTGAAAATCATCAAGCCTCATTTATGTAACAAATTAGGTTAAAAATAAAGTAGAAAAATTAGCAAGGATTCCTTTTTTAAGTTTTAATGCTGCTTTTTACACCACATAGTTTGTAGGTGTTTCAGCATTTGGAATGACCAACAAAATTAACCTAGGAGAGAACCAGGTATCTTTCCTCTTTAAAGATGAGGGTTAAACCCTCCTAGAATTGCATGCTTGCTTCCATCTTCTAAGTACTCAAAATCCAGAGAGTTTTCCAATGGGAGGCGCTCCACCACCACTCATCTTACAGCATTCATTTAATGTTCAATCCAAAGCCCCTAAGTAACATGCTTATAGTCAGCTTGAAAATACTTAATGTATATATCTGAACAACTACCAGTAGGAAACTCAAATCCAAATTTAAAAAAAATCTACCTCACAACCCAACCCATTATTGTTTTATATGGCTAAGAACATCTAAAAATAAACTGCAGCAGAGAAGCTGGAAGTCCATTAAAATTTTCTCTATGTATGTAAGAAATAATTAGTCTCTCACCACAACTACAGACTAGTATCAGATAGATAATTAAGAACTGAAGTATAAAAGGAATAGAAGAATTAGTGCAAGTAAGTATATAGTATTAAGTGAAAAAAGAAATTAGAATTATAGAGAAATCATCTCACGGCAGAAGAAAATGAAAGAAGTTTTAAAGTGAGGAAATGATTTCATTCACTGCATTAGCTTCTGTATTACTCATACACTGGAGAAATATTACGAGTAAATCAACTGCCTCAAAGAGTTTGTGGTAGGACCAGACAGTGCTCAGGCTGGAACACGATGCCGATCAAGGTGGTAATAAAAACCACCCAACTGTCACAGACGTTTTTAAGGAAATGCATTACAGTTATAGACGTATCTGTAAGATGAATCTGGGAGTCTAAACGTCTCCCAGAAGTAATACTTTGTTGAACATAATCAAATCATTTTTATGCTGTCAACATTTGATAGCATGTTTCAATAGTTTGATATGAAATAGCAAGAGTATCATATGCTGCCTCTCAAATAAGGCATTTTCTCCATAGGTCTTTTTTTTTTTTCCAAACCCCCAAGGAAAATCAATGACCTTGCAGCCATGACAGGAAAAGTTGAATGTAATTAACCAGATGCAGAGCTGCCAACCATCTCACTCTTCATCATGTTTTGGGGGTACAGATGTATGACGGGGTAGCTAAGCAATGTGGTATCCAACAAGGACTGTACACTCTCCTCTCGTCCTACAGAAGAGACTATCCCTCTTTCCTCATGTGATCCCCAGGCAGCCTGCCCAGATCCTATAACAGAGCAGGTCACCAGGCAAAGAAGAAATTACAGGCTGCACATAACAGTAATACATGAACTGCAGAAAAAAAATACACAAAAGGGAGAGTAGGTGGCAAATGACTAAGTTTCACATACTGAATTTTAGACTAGACATGCCTGCTATTATTGTTAACAACAAACAAACAAATTAAATACTCCAGATTATCTCTCATCTAGCCTGTTTATGGTAGTTACAGGAACTTCAATCATATCATGGGAAATGTTTCCATAACTGAGGAAATTTAAATCGCATTTGAATAAAGATGTTTTGGAAACAAATTAACTGCATGTCTTTTAGCTTGCCTATGCTGTGCGCATTTGCTAGTTTTGTGGGTTTTATTTTTTTTTTATTTTTATTTCTTAAAGAACTACTGCAGTAGGGGACTATTGAAATAGTCTGTAACATTACCTGACACATGGTGAACCCATCTTTAATTAAGGTCAGCATGACCTAGATCACAGCAAACATCTCCAAGCTTTAATTCTGACAGGAAAAATCAGCTCACAAGATAGAATCAAGTTTCGTCCATGTTAAGAGAAACAAATCAATCTGGATTTTAAAGTAAGGCTGTAACTGTGTCAAAGCAGATACAGAAAGGCTCTTTAGAAGCTCCATGACACAGGAGTAGACGCAATTTTCCCCCCCGTTTTGTGCTGCTTCAAAGTTTGTCAAAAGCAATCAACATCACTTACTTCATGGAGGGAGGGGAAACCAGCAACCTATATAAGAATTGTCCCGTTAGGAACATAATATTGATCTGAACAACACTTGCAAGCTGCTGCCCAAGATTATTTCTTAATCTTCTTCACCTGGTTATCAATCATTTTTACATAGCTTTGTATTCAAAGCTCCAACAGCCTCTTCGTGTAACGGTCTTCAGACCAAAAGGCCTACTGAACACCACAGCCTACAGTAGCCTTGTCCCACTCTAAACACACTAGCTCCTGAAACCTCACAACTCATTGCAAGATAAATGGAAAATTGATTTTCAAGATGCCTAGGTGCCTAGCTCACATGGAGATCAAAGCACCCAATATAATCTTCCAAAATAGCTTTTAGGCCCACAGATACCTTTGAAAATTTGGTCCTAGTTAATTTCAATTGAAACAGCCTATTTACACCTCAGTCACATCTGGCAACAACCAACTCAGAAGACTTTTGTTCTGACTCCTCTCACCCTTTTTCCTTCTGCCAAATCATTCTCTCTCCTTGAGGTTTTTCTGCATGAAGCAGTTTCAACCACCCGGAGCCTAAGCCTTGCTTTTGAAAAAGTCAGTAAAACTTCTCTCAAAATTAAGTCTACTGAGGTGCAGCTAGCATGACAGAAAAGCCCCATCCTCCAAAGGTTTTGTAAGACCCACCACTGGTTGGTCGGCTTATCCACCAAACCCTGTGACTGCGAGTCAGTTTGCGTCACTAAAACTGAGAGCAAGATAGGCTTTCACGGGCATCTGTGGGATCTGCTTGACCGGGTGATTGTCACAGTTCCTTCTAGCTTTTTAATCTGTACATTAAACTCTATTTCTGCCTGATAGCACACTTAGGACGCTAAGGCACTTTCTGGCACTAGACAAGTTATAATGATTTCCAGGCTCATACTGATGGTACAGTGCACCTCCTGTTCCAGGTGAAAAGTAATTAAGTCTCCCACAGCGCAGGAGACAAACAAAAATTGCAGTAAGGAAACCTGTTAAGTTACATTGATTTTTAGAAATCCTTAAGAAAGCAGGATGACTTTTATGAACCATATAAAAAATAAAAAAAAAAATACACAATATTCTTCTATACTCTTAACAGATGTAATGAATATGACAAAATATAAAGCTTTCTTTACCTCTTCCAGGTATGAGTTCATACAAAATTATCATGTTACAAACATTATATATCAGGTTTAAGGTCAAACTGTATGAAGATGAATATTAAAATCAGCATTCCATCAATAAAGAGATGTAAGAAACGGAGGTACTGAGAGAAAGATGACACTTCAAAAATGACACTTCACATAAATCAATATGACTTCAACAGAGAAAGCCGGAGATACAGGTCAGCTCCTCTGAATCCCAAAACACTGTACCTTGACACTAATGAACTCTTATCACTTCTCTTTTGTTAGAAAACACAAAGTTGAAAACAGTTATGCAACCAAATACAGCTTTGGCTTTTTTTTTTTTTTTAATCCAGCTCAACAAGCTCCTTAAAAAACTGAAGAGCTTCTGCTGAATGTCTTTTAATTTCATTCTGTATAGCACTACAAGAAAAGGGAAAAACAAGGCAAACCAAAACAATGAAACAGGCAAAGCTGGCTGCCACAATAGAATATTAATCATATTTGCTGTTCTCTTTTCAAAAGCTTACTAGAGCATAGTTATGTAAATGTTGGAGTGCAGGAGAATTACTAACTTCTGAAGGATTAATTAAAAATATCTGTTTTTGTTTTTGTTTTTGTTTTTTTTTAAAATAAATTGTTTTTTTCAAGTATATCAGGGTTTAGCACTGTCCCTCACCTCAGCAACCCTCTTCTCCCCCCCCTCCAAAAAAAAGGCAATACAAGAAAACTGAGTATCAATACCATCAATCTATACAGGAGGTATATACACTATTTGCATGTCTAAGACTATCTTGCCCTTCCAGATAATCAGGCTTTCAGAAGGGACTCTGCATTCCCTATGTGATCTATGTTTTAACTTCAGTCTGATACTCTATTGCCTAACTCATAGAGAAGTGCAGCCTTTAATGAAGAAATCTGTTGTGAAAACTTCCATACTTGGACAAAAGTCCCGTGATAGAGATGTCCTTGATTCTATTTGGACTCACTAATCTAAAATGGATTATACTTGAACATAAACTTAACTTAGACAGAAACCTAACAAGGAGACCTTGCTAGCCCCAGCAGAAACACAACAGTATAGTATGGAAGTATTTTTCTCAAAATAAAGTCCAGAGCTTTTGATTTGCTACTTAAATTACATGTTTAGGAACAGGGAAAAATACAAGTATTTATCTACACAATATATACACTATTACATGTATACATACAAGTACCTTACCTAACAAAAAAAATCATCACAGCCAAAATGTTGATATATTCCTCAGACTATATCATGATCTTTACTTGAAAAACACTGTGAACTATCTGGTGGTGCCCATAATATGAACATATCTGCAACTCTGAGTTCAAGAAAGTGTTCAGTTTTGGGCCCCTCACTACAAGAAGGACATCAAGGTGCTCGAGCGAGTCCAGAGAAGGACGACAAAGCTGGTGAGGGGTCTGGAGAACAAGTCCTATGAGGACTGGCTGAGGGAGCTGGGCTTGTTCAGCCTGGAGAAAAGGAGGCTCAGGGGCAAACTTATTGCTCTTTATAAATTACATTAAAGGAGGCTGTAGCGAGGTGGGGGTTGGTCTATTCTCCCATGTGCCAGGACAAGGGGGAACAGGCTGAAGTTGTGCCAGGGGTGTTTTAGGTTGGATATTAGGAAGAACTTCTTTACTGAGAGGGTTGTTAGGCATTGGAATGGGCTGCCCAGGGAAGTGGTGGAGTCACCGTCCCTGGAGGTCTTTAAAAGATGATTAGATGTTGAACTTAGCGATATGGTTTAGTGGAGGACTTGTTAGTGTTAGGTCAGAGGTTGGACTCGATGATCTTGAGGTCTCTTCCAACCTAGACAATTCTGTGATTCTATGAAAGCATGACGTTCAAGCCATACATGCTACGGTTTTACTTTGATCCATGTTTTTAATGCTTAAAAGAAGGCTCTAATTTGAAGTGTAGCAGCCCTTTGAGATGCTGACCATTGTTCCTAGTCTTTTGTGAACTGAATTTGTTGGGATGAGGCAAAATATACATAATGCATTCTGAAAATTTTCTCATCAGTAGCTACACAATTACTATGCCTTCTTTTGCCATCCACTTAACAAGCCAGTAATTGCACTATCAGTCAGATGTGGTGTCTTTTTTTTTTTTTTTTTTTTTACTTCATGCCCATTTATATTTCTTTTGAGCAGATTTTTTTTTTTTTTACTGAGAAGTACATTTGTCTTAGGATAATCAGGAATATTAAATTATTTCTCCTAGTCTAGAAAGGAGACTTTACCTGCCAGTATGGATTTTGATTTCTCACATCTCAGAGGTACAGAAAGATAATTATGTAAAAATCATAGAACCATCCAGGTTAGAAAAGACATTCAGGATCACGAAGTCCAACAATCAACCTGACCTACCAAATCCTATCACTAAACCATGTCCTTTAGTGTCATGTCCACATGCCTCTAAAACATCTCTACCATTTTCCCAGGCAGCCTGTTCAAATGCTTGACCACCCTCTCTGTGAAGACACTTTTCCCAGTGTCCAATCTAAACCTCCCCTAGCACAACCTGAGACTGTTTCCTTGTGTCCTATCACTTGCTACCTGAGAAAAAAGACCAACACACACACCTCTCCAAAACCTCCCTTCAGGTAGTTGTAGAGAGCAATGTTGTCTCCCCTCAATCTCCTCTTCTCTGAAGCTAAGAAACCCAATTCCCTCAGCCACTCCTCATAAATCTTGTTTTCTAGTCCCTTCACCAGGTTTGTTGCTCTTTTCTGCATGTGCTCAAGCAACTCAACATGCTTGTAGTGAGGGGCCCAAAACAAAACAGAAAATTAAACTCTTAAACTGGCATTGTTCAAATTAAAATCAAATCAAAAAAAAAAAAAAAACCACCAAGACACCACACACAAAAAATAAGCAACAGCCCTGTGGACACAACCCCAACCATTCAGGTTTCAGCATAATATGGTATAATCAGTCACTCTTTTCTCCACTATTGTTGATGGAAACAGGCCTCAACATTTTAAGTTCTGGCATGAAAATCAAATATATTTATCTCCACTTAAATTGATACAAAATGGTTATCTCAAGCCTCTTTCATGTACTACATAAAAATGTGTATTTTTTTTAATTGAAACAATAACTCTTCACCTTAAAATTGCATTGGTCCTTCTCAGGGCAGACTTTTCATTTCCTTGCTAGTGACAATTCAGATAATTTCCACTTGTTTTGAGAATCAGGCTCAACACCGCCCCCACCTTCACTCAGGGTCATCAGAATTTACAGTGACCTACTTCCTTACTAAATAAGCATGCCGTGAAGCATTAATGGATTTTCTATCTTACAGACTCTGCTTTCATATCATGTAAAGGAAATTCCTTTCAGAGCAGAGAAAGGCAACAAAGAAGATCAAAAGTATAGAATGACTTCTAAATGAGACTTCCAAATGATCACTAAGTAAGTCCTTCAGCCAGGGAAAGAGATGGCACGGAAGCGTGACAACAGAATATGAAGTTACAGATGGCCTGTAGAGGGTGAACTGAGTCCAACTGTTAAGGCTGTTGAGGTATAAATGTTTGGGATACTCGAATGAAGCATACAGATGAAAGGTTGGAAGCACAGCAAAAGATGTTTCTTATAATGCAGTTAAGCTGCTGAACTCTTGCCAAAAGAAGCTTTAGACAAGATGTAGCATACTGAAGGACAACAACAACAAAAAATCCCCTAAATTTGATTTTTTTTTTTTTTAAAAGTCCTGCCAGACCTGAAATAATGGTGAGAAACAGGCTTGTAAGAAATAGAAAGTCATCAAAAATAATTGAAAATGGATTACAAACCATTGTGGGAGAAAAACAGAAGGAAAAAATGGGAGAAAACTTTCATCTGTTTACAAGAAAAACAAATTCAGAAAGCTAAAATAAAGCCGGAGACTTCTGACTTGCTAGTTC
Source organism: Aythya marila (assembly GCF_965140915.1). Classification (NCBI taxonomy): domain Eukaryota; kingdom Metazoa; phylum Chordata; class Aves; order Anseriformes; family Anatidae; genus Aythya; species Aythya marila. The sequence goes on from NC_139043.1 coordinate 85,498,676, forward strand.
ATAGCAAAGAGGAACTTCGGTTCAAAGGGTTCCACTTTCAGAACTATCAACATGAAGGCCAGCACAGTTCTTAAGAAGGGAAGATTGACTTTCCATAGCATAAAAGAAGCCAACTTAACTGCAAGCACTGCATGTCCACTCAAACTGTGAAAGAACATTGCAGATACACAGAAGCATCACCCTGAAGTATTTAAGTGTCTAGATAAGCAATCATGGATTTTCCAATTTTCCAATTCTTGCTTTATTTCTTAGCTCCTCAACTCCTTAAGACACCCCATTATGCCGCATATCAAATCATTCAAATTGTTCCTAACATTAATGACAGTCTGGACACTGCTATCATCCTAGTACTGTTGCCACAGACTAAGTAATAGGCGACACCAATTATAAAATGAGAATGGAAGGAACTCTGTCAGTCATATTAAGGATGGAAACAGCATCCATTATTGTAGATCCCTTTTCAGAAGCTTTATTAGTTTAATCTGTGCCTTCATATAAAGAAAATTATAGCGACCTCTCTGCATTGACTCAACACTCTGCATTCACTTTATCCTTATATTTATTTCAACACTCAGGAAGAGGAAAAAGGTACACAACCACCTGCACGGATACTCATTATCTCTTGAGGAACAAAGTTTTCTGCTCTGGCAGTTTACATAAAGCAAGCCTTTCCCTCTGATACACAGCCCCTGCCTCTGTGCACTCCCACAATGACTACCTGTGGCATTTCTTAGCTAACAAGAAACATGTCAGTCTAGTAATTACAGAGCTGCATTTTTATGCTTATCCCAATTCTTTTCAACTTTAATACTATCATAGTTGCCTGGAACTCCATCATTCTGCTGAGGAAAGGGGTGCTGCTAAGTGGGATTTTTACTTTCAGTCTAACTCCACAGAAAATTAAAGTTTGTTGACAAGGCCCAGGACTGTCAACACAGGTAAATCCAGTGAGAATTCAGAACATTACAAAGAAATGAGCAGAGATTGCTGTCTGTTCTCTCACTGTCCCAGCAAGGCCAGTCCTGCTCATGAGGAACCTGAGGATTTGATTCAGGAATATTTTTAGCTGATGCAGTTCAATGGAAGCTGAAATGATGTAGCAGGGAGAAAATAACTGAATAGTACGAAGAGGATGTGCATAGCATGAACAAGAGACTACGAAGTGACACAGTCAATACCAATAACAGCAGAGAAGAAATTATCTCTGCCCTCAGAGGTCACCAGTGCAGCAGCAATAAACTAAACCAAGGTGAGTGAGTTAACCAAAAACCCAAGGAAAATATTCAATGTCTAAACTGCTGGCTAACAGAATACAAGGTGTCTGCACTGAAGACTAAGCTACAAAAGCAGCAAAATTTTAGAGCAAACTCTAAGGCACACTTGATAGTGCAGGCAGAATAGCATTATCTACCCACTAATTTTTCAGAATTTCACCTTTCTTCCTTATTAGCCTTTATGGTTATGTCATCATTTTCGCACAGACAACTTTCATCTGTTTTCTTCTCAACCCTCTTGTCCTTTTTTATCGCTTGTCTTTTTTTTTTTTTTTTGCATTATGACAATTACTACTCTTTTAAGACTTCCAAAAATGTTTCCTATGTTTATTTTACTAAAAAGAAGAAAAAAGTCAAACAGAAGTCCTAAAGGTTTCGACCAACCTGAGTGGATTTGATGCTATAAAGTCAATTAACATGACAAGTGAGCAGACCTAAAGAGCATGCTAGCGCAGAGGAGCTCCAATGAAATGCCACCACTTCAAGACCCAGTTAAGCCCAGAGGACGCTATCACTACAGCAACAGCCTCTTCTGGCATCACACTGGAAATACACCATCTTCTTCCTGTTTCTGTCCCACACAGAAATTGTCTGGAGCAGGCGGGCAACCTGGCCGTGTTTCTTGCTGTCACTATGGGCTATTCCTTCCACATACCAGATTTTAATGATGATTCTTTCCACAGGCCAAGCAGTGTATGAACATCCAAAGCATCTCTCTCTGAAGGAGTACCTGTATTTGTATGCAAAGACCAGACACTGCCAGCATCCAGAAGCCATCAGTAGAACCCCAGAAGACCTCTGGCAGAATCTGAGGTCTCACCACCTACAGACTAAACAGAATTTCTGCACACCTCATACGTACATTTGAGGTCTGAGGCTCTCTCATGCAACAAAGCATAGCAAATAATTCTGGTAAATATGGCTACCAAAGCCTGCAGTGGTATGGATGAATAAATGTTGCTGTAATAGAGCCCTTGCTGAACTAAAGCCATAAGGAGCAAAATAGTATTCAAAACAAAGATTAACCAGAGGTAGATCTTTGAAAAAAATTAAGTAAACCCAGCCTCCTTTTTATTTCTTCTAAGCAAAACTCATTTTGGACTTCCAAAAGACAACAGCACTTCTATGTTAAGGAACCCTAAATGTCACGTTTCCCAGTTTTACCTACTCACTTACATGGGATTATTTCTTACAGCTTAAAAATGGTCAGATGAACTTTTAAATTCTTCTTTTTGTTTTTTAAAGTAGCAACAACTAAAGAAAAGACAGGAGCAAGAATGATGCCCAACTTATCTTTTACATGCACGAAGACCTTCCTACTTACAGGATCAGCAGAACCAATTATTCTTGCTTAACGATCAAGGAGAAAATCTTCTCCAGGTCAGATTGGTTAGGATGTGCGAGGGTGCTTGCCTCCTTCTGCAGCACTGACAATAAGCATCAGTTGGGATCACTTAGGGTGATTTAGTCCAGGTTTTTCTTGCCTTGGTGAGGCTGTAATTACAAGTCAGTAATTACTGGCCACCTTTCAGTCTCTCTAAGCTATGTGCATCTATAAGTGCTTTAATCTTCTGAAGACCCACGCTGTTTTGATGTCAATAATTCTAGTTTTCTCTTAAAATAGCATAGAGGGTTGTGGATTAGATGTGCTATTATATATCCAATATCCAAAGATACTGGAGTTCACCTAAGGTTCAGACATAGCTCTGCAAATTCAGTTCTGTGTTTCTAGGGACAAGCTGGACTCAAAAGCAGCATAATTTTTTCCATGCAGTCTGAATCCATAAAGCTTATGGACTTGGTGCAGAGCCCACATATTTACTTTGAGCCTGTGTTCTTGGGGTTTCAGAGCTGATAGACTGCTACTCACCTGTGAGAAAATACTTCCTCAAAGTGATAGAGAAACCAAAATACAAGATTAAAACTGAAAATACATTCATGAACATAGCTATGTCTGATAAACAACAGAGTATGATGTTTCTGTACAACTGGTATTAAGGTACAAACATAGAACAAAAGCAGTAACTGCAAAGAAGTCAAACATCAGCTATAACTAATGCTGTCCCACCCAGAAACCAATAGAGCTAACAGAGTTCATGCTGCTGATACTTGCAGCAAATGTGCAGGATAAAATCCTTAGTATACTGAGAACCTGTCTAAACTGACAGCAGAGATGTATGATTTAACATATATAACTAGTGAGAAGCTATTACTGGGACAGACGTGGTTCACTGAACTCAGATCCATACAGAACAAACACTGATGTCATTCATTCGGTGTGCAGTAATAGGAGTAACCTGAGGAGGGAAAGAACATGCTCTGTAAGAAACAGTGGAAAACTCCTGGGAAGCAGCAAGAAGTACTTTTGGGTTGCAGATTATGCCCTCCAGCTGTATATCTACCGGTAGACAAAACAAGGCTAGAACATGGTTTTGAGCACTGTGACCATCACTGCTGTATGGCTGTCACCTTGTTCACTAGCACAGTTTTCATCTGGGCCAACCAACATTTTCCTTGAGCCATGACATCTTAGGGAAAAGATCAGGAATTATTTGGAGAAAGTTGAGATCTGGCCACCGTTTTGGGAAGGAAGAAGGGGTGGGAGTTCTGGCATATAAATGTGAGCCAGCCTTGTTTTATTGGAGCATGAACAGGTTCCACTTCTTGTTTCCATACTGCCTACCTACAACACTGGCACTTGGATGCTGTAGTTAATTAAAAGCCAGGTAGCTCCATAGCCAGAGCTTTACTGCAACAGACTGAGGACCAAAATATAAAAGTAGGGTGGGGGAAGTGGGTTCTATCCAAGGATTTGCATAAGTAGGGATTTGCAGGAATGCATAGGAGGGCGAGTTCTTGGAAGGTGACTGGAAGGAGGGATCCTCCTGCCTAACCAGCAGCAGAGGAGCAGGGGGCTGCAGGGGATCAGAGGAAAAATAAGAAGACCACATCCTGTTCCAGGCATCTCCAAATAGATGGAGGACTAAACTATACAACTTCAGGAAGTCAGTCTTCTGGGGAGAGCAGCATGTCAGCTGAATTCTGATTCACCACACTCACAACAAAAGGTGTTTGTGCCCCTGATCCTTCTTACTTTATTTTGCACTAAAACTGGCTGACATCGAAGAGAAATGTATCCACATCTTGACAGTGAAAGGCATTTTTCCACTACTGAATTCTTGAAACTAATGTGTAGGGATAGATAACAACCCTATGAGTACATAAAGTGAGGAGGCATCATGTCTAGAGTGAGTATCTCAGAATTTTATGCTTCAGCTGCAGTAAGAAGTAATTCACATTGAATTGGACACAGAATACCAAGCCATAAAGGTACTACATAACCAAAAAAGATACACAATGTCTGTGAAAATGGAAAGAAAACAGCAAACCTAACTTAATTAAAGGAATTAAAGAATCTTTAGAAAAGCTATCTGGAAGGACTCTATGACGAGATTATGAATGTGTAGTATTACCTTTTCACTGATTAAAGCTATTTACTTTAACGTCATCCTCAAAAGGATACAGCATACAACTCCCTTGCAAAAGTCATTCAGTATGGTGAGAATATAGGTGCTGCAATAGCGCTATAACGCAAGAGAGGCAAGTACAACTGGTAAAGCACACTGCTTTCTGTTCCAGATTAAACGTACTGGAATTTCCAATTATCTGTTACACTGGCTTACATTTATGGAGCTGTAACAGCCTCAGAAGTGAGTCTTCTAACATGGACATTTTATAACTTAGTTAAGATACTAAAAGATTGCAGTCTTCTCGATCGAATAAATTTATATACTGGAAAATTAAAACTGCTTTTTATTGTAACTTGTAAAATTGTAACTTTTAGGACAAGAAATGTGAGCTATAGTAGTATATGAGTGGTAAACAAAAGTACAGATGAAATTTATTGCTGATACAAATACCAACTTAAATGAAGTGGACACGAAAAGGCAATCTGACCCTTCCAGGAAAGCTTGAGAATCAGTGCTAACTGGGGATATTTTCATGATTTTAGAAAAGGTAGGCATGTATTATTTATCTTTGGTGCTTTGATGGTTTCCTACACATCTCACCAGAACTATTTTCTATGCACTTCTAACATGCTGATTTGGGGCTGCAGGTATAAACTGCTTTTGAAAAACTAAACTATACTTCTTTGCATATGGTCTCACTTCACTATGGCATTGCATATCTCAGCCTTTTTTATTTTTCTTTCATGTTAAGTATTGCAGGTCTCCTCTTTACATCCTTTCGGAAGATGTTCACATTCTCCTTGTTAATGCTTGAATACTATGAAAGGAAATTGCACATTCTCCTACATATCTATATACTCTCCTAGGCAAGTGAGCTCTTCATAAGCATATCTAAACTGCCTTGAAGAAGTGAAATCCAAAGTACATCTGCAGATTGTAAAAATAAATTAAAAACTATAGCAGCTGGTATTTCAATACCTGCCTAGATTTAAGCATAGAATCAAGGGCAAAGAAACACATGTGCAATCATAAAAATATGCCTACTGTATCATGCTATACAAGGCACAGCATCCATCTCTGGAACTGTTTTGCAGCTGCTGCACAACTTGGTGAGCCAGACCGCTGCTGGGGTGGGGAAAGTGAAGGGAGAAAGGTGGGGGGGTGTGGGGGACACAACAGCAGTAGCTGCTGCTCCAAGAAGTACAGCCTCCCCCTTCAGTAGCAGTCACTGCACTCTGCCTCTTCTGCAGTGATAACAGCAACTCCATTTGTGTATCTGCAGGTGAAAGCAAGAGTTAACCTGCATTACCTTCATGAACTGCTATTCCCCAGCTCTTTCAACAAATGGCATTCCAGGCTGAATTGTACTGTAGGATAAATTCAACCCACAGCTTTTAGCCATTCAGATTACTAACATTCCTATGTGCTTTAAGCTTTCACTGTGTAGCTTTACAGCCACAGAGGTTATATAATAATGCACGTACTTAAAGACACTGCCTTTCTTTCCATCCTTTTCTTCTGAACATTTTTTTTTTCTTCTATCTACATAACAACAGCATAAACCAACTTCAATTCTGTTTCTAAGTCTTTTGGTTATGTAACATTTTCTTCTTTTTTAGCCAGTCAATACTGATGCTTTGTAATTGCATTTTGCTGGCATTCCGCTCATAATGTTACATAAATCATTTGTTCTAAATATCATCATCTATTAAATATGCTTGGTTAACAAATGAGTCTAAATTGGTGCTCTAAACACAACAGATAGGCCTATGTGATGCACGTTGATCAGAACATCTAGATGTATATTACAGATGCCATATTAGTTTCCTATATTTGAAAATTTAGTCTACCGTCTGATACTGTCTATTTTTTTTTTTCTAGGAGCTGATAAGACAGAAAAGAATTAGAAGTGCTATTAACTCTGAATAGATTAATGTAAATATTTATAATTTAGATAAAGAATGGTTCCTTTAGAGATTTCACAGAAGTATGAATTGCAAAACACCTGTTAAGCATCAGCTCATGAATCTAGCTAGAAATAATCATGCAATTATTGACAGGTTAAGCAACAGAAAGCTGCACACAGACAGAGGAGCACAGACAGATGGCTTGAATAACACCCCCTCGCTGCTAGGACCATCCCAGCAGCCAGCAGCCCACCTCCAGAGGCCCAGAGGAGCACAGAGGCAGGTGGGAGCCCAAATGAAGGAATCAGCAGAAGGGACATCCTGCCCAGGCCCCACTCGCTAAGGGGGGACCCACCTCGTACATGTATGTGCGTGCCTGTGTATTGTCACTAGTGAGACCTCCACCCTGTCCAGCCAGAGAGGGGAGCAGGATGAAGCTGCTGGTGCTGTCTGGGTTTGTGTCTGCCTACTGCAGTCAGCCTCCCCACAGCAATCATGGTTTGCAGGACAGGGTAAGAAGGGGCACTCTGTCAGAGGTAGTGAGTTGTTGCGAAAGGTCCATCAGTGCATGACTTAAATACATGATGAAAGGACACCAAATCTGATGCTGCATTAAGAACACAGGGGTCTTAACAATTACAGGCCTGTCAGCCCCACTTCAGTGGTATGTGAGACTTCTGAACAATCTTTGAAGGAAAAAATCATGAAAAACATGAAAGTTTATACTTTAAACAGGATAAACTGCAGCAGAGTTTTGCACAATACAGTTCATATCAGACTAACCAGTTTCCCTTGAAAAGGCACGTGACTTGTCCAGACAGATGACACCCAGCAGGTCTTATTTTTTAAAATTCAGAAGAAAACTGACACAGTGGAAAACCACTGGCAGTGCCAGAAAATAGGAAAGAGACAGAAGACACAAAACACAAGCCAGAAGAATCACACTGCTGGTGGGTTTCTGGGCCAGGATTGCATAAGCCACTGTAGTCTCTCAGACTGGCAGAGGCAGCTACACGGGTGGGGGTTAGTTCAAGGGAGGACTCCTCCTAAAAGCTCTCTGAGGCTTTAACACTTCATAAGCCAAGCACTAGGACCCTAACAGCAGACTGCTGACTAGCCAAACCTGCCACAAAAATCAATTCCTGTGTCCTATTCAGGAGGGAAAAAAAGGTAGAAAAAAGGAATTTAACTTTATTTAAAAAATAATAATACCAATTTCTTAGTCACTACAAAGCTTGAAAAAAAATATCCTGAAAGTTTGTGTATCAGGAATCAAACAGAAAACATCCTTTGGAATTCTAGTTAGCACACACACACCAGCAAACCACATAAGACTAGGGTAGTAGGTTCATCTTTAGTTGTCCTTAGCACAGAAGATACAATCCATGTCATAATAGGTCACCTCAGCCCAGATGATGGTAAATGCACATGACATTGTGTATGTGGCCTTGGAATTTCCCAATTCAAATGTTCTTGAAATTAACAAAATTTTCATTCGGCATTATCTTAGAGTTTATCCACGCTAAGAGAAAGGAGCTGACAGCAGAAGCAAAAATCAAACAATAATCATATAAAAATTATTACAATTTGTTTCTTTTTGCTGTATGCATTCTTGAACAGCGTCCAAAATAATTTGTATATATACACATGTACATATGCATGCTGATACAAATTTGCGCCTTTAGTAGGGACCACTTCTACAATGCTGCCAGGAGATGCCAAAAAAAAAAAAAAGTAAGGAACACTTGTTTAAAGAAAAAGACTTGAGTGACAGTTTGTAGCAATTTAGACAAGGTTTGGAAAATATTTAGGCTAGCTAGTGAAAAAAGATTACAAAAGCGACAACTTTGTTTGCTGAGAGAGTAAAAACATTTTTTTTTAAAGACTAAAATAAAAAAAAAAATCACACCCCTCATATATAACATAGGGAAAAAGAAAAGTGGAACCTTCTAGTACATTTAAGGATATTGTTTTGCTTATTTTTAACTTATTGAAATGACCTCTATTGATAGTATCAGCCCATTCCAAGATCAGAACAGCTGGGCAGTTAATAAAGAAGGAAACCCACAAGTATGTGATTAGAATCTGCTCTGGTTTGGGGAGAAACAGGTTATGTGTTTGTAACAAGGGATGGCAGTGAAATACTTCTCATTCCAGCAGTAACTGTAAGGGATGTTAAGTTGCTTAAGTCTTCTGAGCCAAATGCCTTAATGGCACAACTAGAGGTGTGTTCTCCTGCAGCGGTCCTAATCATGAGGGTGCCAGCAGGAACCCCATGTTACAGCTTCCCTGCATAGTAGTAGGATGTTCATGTGGAAAGAGGGAGCAGAGTCCTGGACTAGATAGGGCTAGGATTAAAATTGTCAATAGAAAAAAACATACATACACAGTTGGTTTTTTTTTGTAAGTTGAGGCTGGAACACAGGACTCTTTTTTTCCTCCTCCCTGCCACAGATCCCACTGCTGTGCATTCAGCTCTGGGGAGGCTAGCTGGGTGTTTTATGGCAGAACCCGTGTCTCTGTGCTGAGCACCACAGCACACTAATCTCTTTGTGGACTGAGTCCCCGATTAGCATTTGGCACCACTGCAGCTTCTCCTGGCATGTTTCTCTAGGGCTAACATCCACGTGGCAAGGAAGATGCTGGCAAAGCACAAGAAAGGACTCAGAGAAGAGATGAGAAAGTGATGCAAGGCTGAGCTAGTATAAAAGCAGGCAACCCATTTATTTTACTAACATAAAAGGTTATGAACTGAATTCAGGGTAGTCTAGAAATACTCTCATGGGAGAAAAAGAAATTGGGTACTACTGGGTCTGCCCGTTCTAACAGATGAAAGCTAGATGAAAAGGCTAGACAAATTCCTACCAGTAAAGAGGAACATGATTTTAACACCAGCAGTCAACAACCGTGGACAAAGAAGTCAAGGCTTGTGGAAGATCTCCATCATGGACAATTTTTACACTAAGGATGATCCTTCCTCCCCAAAAGACATGCATGGGCCAAGCAGAAACTAGCTCATGCAACCAGCAGAGAGTATTGAAGAATTATTTACCTCAGCAGGAGCCTTTTACCTCAATACCTCTGACTGCTACCAGCACTGGATAATCAAAAGCATGCTAAGTACTTCAGTTATAATGAAGCAATTTTGGGTGTAAAACTTTAGAGCAGCAAACCCAGCAAAATAGGGTCTGCCTAAGCTCAACATAAGAACATACATGTACTTCTGAACATCAATTTTTCTCCGCTGACGGACTGAAGGTATGCTTAACTTTCAAAATGCTATGGGATACCAACCAGAGTCACTGCAAGACGCTAAAAAATTGGAGGGGGTCAGGCAGAGGGCTACCAAATGGATTAGAAGGCAGAAGTTGCTATACAAAGACTGAAAGAACTGAGTTTGTTCAGCCAAGAGAACAGAAAGCTCCAAGGAAATTAATCAGTCTTCCAATACAAAGAAAGTAGTTATAAAGGAAATGCATGCAGTCTCTACAGAAGGATATATGCCATATATACATGACACATATGCTATAATATCTGTTGTTTACCCACCAGCAGATTTTTTATACTACTTTCTGCTTCTTAAATGTGTGCTACTAGTTTTCTACCTGTGGAAAAAACAAAAAATCCTGCCAGAAAGAAAATGCACAATTCATGGCTAACAGCATTATGATTTTTCTTCTGCTTTCCTGAGATGAACCAGTAGCCCTGAAATCATAATATATATATTTTTGTAAAATCTGAATGTATCTCCCAAACCATGGATTTACTCAACTTTGAATGATTTTTTTAAGCTTTCAAAACTCAGTCTACTGCTATTTTCTCATCTCTGTGCTTTAGTGACTGAGCTCTGTGAAAGAACTTCATTTCAGGCCTCACAAAATTCTTCTCCCCTCCCACCCCCAAAAGAAAAAGATTCAACAGCATGACCCTTTTAAATAACCATACCCCATTTCTGTTTTTTAGAAATTACACACACTTATCCTATACCAACCTGAGGTGCATCATTGACAAACATGTTATTTCCATTTTTAATATAATCAGTATCGCTAACGCAATCCTTTGTTTGTGGTCCAGATTTCAAACACAAAGAACACAAAACAAACATTTTTCTGCTTACACTCCAAAGTATAAACAACAGTAATCTAAAAGAGTCCAGAGGGCACAATGAGCTGTGGTGCAGCACTCCGTCCCTGCCACACATCCGTGAGAACGTGGTGTGCTCAGTACCTTCAGTTAACTGCCAAAATATTCAGAACATTTCATACGTTTTGCAAAGAGGGAATAGAAAATTAATAACATTCTGGAAATTAAATATTCTTAACAAATTTACAAACTGCTCAAAGACTTCCACTCTTTCCAAATGAAACTGGAAGTTGCAGAAGAGATAAAAGACATTAATTGTACAACAGAGCCCATAATTTACTTCTTTTGATTCTGGAGACATACTGTGTCTAAAAAGTAACATCTCTGAAAGTCCAGTTTCAGTTGTACCGAATTTTAATGGGCTAGAACGATAGACAGGAAAATAAAGAAATGTTCCCAAGAGCAACACCATACCAAAACATTTTAGGGAAGAAGCTGCCAACTTATTAATACATTTCTATGCCCTAAACAAAGCCCATAGGTCAACATGAAATAACATCCTCCTTGATTTATTCCACTACAATTATCAATCATGGTCACCATGGTTCTTGTTTAACATACAGCACAATTCAGCAGCCTCAGCAACAAGCACACAACTAACCCAAATCAGGAGAAGAAAAGTAAAACCACATATCTCACCATTTGAAAATTTCTATCAAAAACTACATCTTAGAACATCTATTGGTTTTCAGACTTCAGTTTCAATACTTCAGATAACACGGGTCTGCAGCTATGTCTGGAAATAAAATGCATTTCCCTGAATAACTTACAAAGCACAACTTTTGTAAAATCACTGCAGTTTTGAAGTTATGCTCTGAGACACAGTGTTTTTTTGAATAAGGCTGAAGTAACTTGAATGGTTTTCTTGTTCTACTGATATGTTTATAAAAATGCATTTACTTCTAAGCTTCGGTGCCATTTTGATGCAAAAGTTAAAAGAATTCCATTTCCCTAAAATGACACAAAGATAGAAAAGAGCACGTACATGCTTTTCAAAATGAAATCTGTTTTTTTCCTTAAAATAGAGATTTCCAGTAATGACAGCTAGGGTCACCACAGTACCACAATAAAAACTGTTGTACTTCACCATTTGAAAGTTCTTCTGCAGAACAGGGAGGGAAAAAAAAAAAAAAAACCTACTATTAGGATTTTTTTTTTAAAAATATTTGTCTGTGGCATGTCCTGTAGTACAAGTATCAGAGTTTAGTTACAAGCCAAAACCCAACTGCAAACACCGGTGCATTCTCTAAATGCCATGGTGTCTGCAGCCAGCCTGTCCTCTTCAATCAGTGGGCCCAGCCAGGACAAGGCTGTAAAATTCCTATAAAAGGCTGAGAATTACAAAATTAGGACAAGTCCTACATCAGACTTCAAGAGGACAATCTCTTTCCAACAAGAAAGGTAACCCAGCTGACCACAGGGTCAAGCATTCATGGGTCAAGCATTTTCGCTGCTCAGTGCATTTTTGAGTAAAAGATAACACTGCTACCTGGAAAATTCCTTTGTCTTAGAAGTTAGTCTTTGATGAGGTGAGGAGAGCAGCAAGCAAGCAAGGAGAGCATACACACACAGAGCATATATACAGAGCTGAGTGGTAATGCACCTACTAGAAAATGGTTGCATCACATACTTTTTTGATCAATGTCAGTTTTAACACTGGTAAGCATTGTGTGGCTATAGATTCTATCACTTCAGGTCGGTTTCAGCAAGACATTACATTACTGACACCCCCGTGATTAGAAAATGACTAACGATGAATTAAGTCTGTGGCAATTCAGAAATGAAGAGAGACATAAATTTATACAGCCAAGCCCCAGTTGAGAAACTTGTGGTCTCATTTACCAGGATATTCAGCGTGCAATTAATCATTAATTCCAAAAAGCACCTACCTGCCAAACCAAGTGTTCCTTTACAACAGCTGTACCCGACAGACAGACGCTCAGCACAATCGTATGAGATGCAGAGGTCAAGATGCTGGCAACTATAGCGTCCCTCATGTTGAAGGGCAGCATGGTATACACCACGAAAATAATGAACAAGAAAAATGACACCTGTGCAAGACAGAAAGACAAAAAAAAAAGCATGTCAAATTCACTCTTGAATAATATTTAAAAAGTAGCATTTCATTTTGAACATCATCGGCATAAAGTTACTTATCTTTTTTTCTTATAGGAAAGTTACTGTTAGCCACTGCAGAAAATTGATTTAGGAAGAATTAATTTAAGAAAGTATTGGAAAAATGGCATTATATTTAATTTAAGAAGTGCAGTTTCAAGATACCACTTACTGGTTCAAGAACTTCACAGTGCTCCAATTTATTTAGCATTTCAAATTTAACTCTAAATTTATGTTTTCAAAGTTTAATTTTATTAACCACCCTGTGTACACTTAGAGTGTAGCTCCCCTGCGACTAGTGGTTTCTGATGGTAAGCTGCCTTACAAAACAATTCATTTGCCAAATCACTCCACTCCAGGGTCTAAGGAATTGCAATACAGAGAAATTTCATTCATCTTGATGCACTAAAAATTTACAATTTAATAAAATGTTAGATTATACAAAAAGCCAAAATTGAGACAAGCATTCTGGTTTAACAAGATTATACTTCATGTGCATATAGATGATGTATGTCAAATTCAATAAAAACACAACGTTTTTTACACAACATGAAAAGTAACTTCACACAATCACAGCCCATAAGCAGAATTTACAGTTAGCTTCCTAGAAAAAGATACTGGTATCCACACTGTAGGGAACAAACTCTCCAAATACACAACCCAAACTGTATCAGGAAAAGGTATTCCTTCATTACACATAGAAAAGATTACGTATTTGATGATATGTATACATTCCAAGGTCCACCACATATGGAGAAAGAATAAGTGGATTTGGGAGACAGATTTTGCATACCGTAGTAGACCGTTTTGGAAATGTGTCAGCCAGACTATCAGCTGACAGCACAAGGAAACAGAAGCATTTGACATCTCTTCAGTTTCAGTCTTCCTTAAAGCTTTAACCGTGATCAGATACTAATGAAACTAACAGCAAAGAAAAAGAGCCTAAAAACTTGGTCTGGGTAAGAAGAGGATTATGTAAGCATGGTGTTTTCGAAGTATCCTGGCCTGGTAAAAATCATCTGGGATACTGAGAGAGCTAACTGATAATCTGAAAATTTGGGAAAGATGCAGAAAGTTCTGGCAGGCTGGAAGAAGGAAGCACAGAATATGCCTTTGAAAGGCTGGGAAAAAGAAAAGCTAAGGAGTTAACAACTCCTTAGCTTCAATTCCTGTTTAGCTTCAATTCCTGGAGCAGTAACAGACCAAATAATAAAACAATTCATAAGCACATGTACTGAAAGTTACGACAAACATAAGTAACAGCAAATGTGATTTTGCTGAAAACAAATCATGTTAAAAGCAATCTCATTTTCTTCTATGTCACAAAAACAGGCAGCAGCGTAGGGGAACAGGCTGAATGAGTTAGGTGGTAAGAATGGAAGTGAAAGATCCTGTAATATGGACATAACATGGCTGGATACCAGAGGGAAAAAAACCTTACAGGCATATAAGACCCGCTGCCTCAGACATGTTTCCTGTTAAAAAAAAAAATGGTTTGAAGAAGAATCCTAGTCCTGGGAGATGGATTTGTATTTCAAATGCCTCCAAGTCCCAGGGACTTTTCATGGAAACAAGGTTGCATTGTTTCCATGTTTAGCTTTCTAATCGACTTGGGGGCAGAAGTCATTTACATATTTGTGAGAACTTCGTGATTAGAAAATAAAAAATTATCCTTCTCTAACTGGATTGTTTCCAAAAAGCAGGGCTTGCATATTTTATGTACTTGAATATGGCTTGGCTGTATTGCCAGACTAAACAATCCATCTGACTTGTGAGGTATACGCTAGGTATAAACTAAAACTCATTAGTGGATTTAAGGTATAATATGATGCCGTTGTTTTTCAATTTCAACATAAAACAGACTGCTAAGCACAGGAAAATATTTTGGTATATTGCAATATTTATAGTGGTATTCATCTTGGTACCTAGAATAACACTGTGTCAGCCACACATTTGTAATACTGCTATCAACAACTACCCTTTCTGTAAGGCACTCCATTACTTTCTATGGTTAAAATAAATGGAGAATTTTAACCTTCCACAAATACGAATACGGAGACTTTTCAGAAGTTTCAACCCCACTTGACACTACACATTCAGACCTCAAATTCTCAGTTACTCAACATTAAAAAGGCTTAGCTGGACTGGAACCAGGCTAGAGAACTCTTGACGACAAATTGATCTGTTAATTCTTATATTTTCATATAGATAAACACCAGATGCTTAATGTGCATTGGAAAGCAGCCAGTGCACAATCTTGAAATTAGGGTATGAAAATGCTGTGGCAGAGCAGAAGAGGTACCTGCCATCTTTGGCTTGCTAAGACACTGAAATGCACATGGGAATTGTTCTCGTTGATAGTTCTTGACTCTTGGTGACCCCTTTTCTCTATTTCCAGTAATGGTCTAATGACCCAAGGACTTAAGAGCTCCATTTATCACAAAGGCTCCCTTTTGATTTCACCATGGCTCAAGAATATTCTCCCTGGGTACCCGGAAATATAATGCTTCTACCCTTCATCTGCAGAGCAGACATAAGTAGTACATAAAGCTTGGGAACACACCATGTATTTCTCAAGTCACTGTATTTAAGCTTATTACTATAGGAGGTGATACTCAAAGGCTTCTATGTAAGGTGGTTCTTCAGGTGGAAATAGGCAGGCTTTCTGGACTGAGTCATCATCTGCAAAATGCATAGAAGCCTTTGACGTTTTTCATGATCTTTTTGCAAGAATTTTCAGAAAAATTGCTGTTATAGACATTAAAACACAGCAATGCCAAGCTCTGAAGGACCTGACTATTCCGCTGCAAGAGTTAGAGTAGAGTAGAGTAGAGTAGAATAGAATAGAACAGAACAGAACAGAACAGAACAGAACAGAACAGAATAGGATTCAGTTGGAAGGGACCTTCAAAGATCAAGTCCAACTGCCTGACTACTTCACAGCCAACCAAAAGCTAAAGCACAGTTGCCAAAGTGTGTCACTGCATGTGTGCATTTGGTGTGCGTATCCATCAGTAAAAACAGTATTAATTTACAGTGCACTGTTTTTGACGCTGTTAAAGGTAGGCTGTTCCAACAAAGCGTGCCATAACCACAAAGCCTGTCGCTGTTCTGAAACTGTGTTGGAAGCAATCGTTGATGTGAGTCATCACTACCACTGCCTAGTCGAAACATGCCTTTTGTCCTGATCTGAACTTGGACTGCTTTAGGAATTGGATTCTCAGACTTTTCTGAAAAGCTTGTCATTTTCTACACCTTGGAGATGAGTATCCTTGAGTGAACCTCGGGCACTGATGCTATGCATCAAGGCACATAGTATTCCCTTTTGGTTAACACTGGTGTAACATCTTACAGAGAAGCAGGTGGGTATCCTGCTTTGACTGAGGGATATACAGGGCTTTTGCCTATTGTTCTTGAGTGTCGGATTTTATCCAGATTTTATCTGAATCATACTGGTGACTGTGACCTGGGAGAACGGGTATGAAGTAGATAATACTTGGTGGTTCACAGACATGACTGTTGGAAAAGTCACTGGTTTGGACTGGGGTAGCACATACTGCAGAGGATTTGGAGCCTGTGGAACCAGACCATTCTCAGAAACCTTTTCTCCCTGCTGTTGTCAGTTTCTTTTCTGAGTGGCGTAGCCTTAGCTCTGAGGGGTATCTGGAGCAGAAAGTTTAACATTTTTGACACTTTAAACTGTCCTTCCTTGCAAATATGATGCCTCAGGGGATGTCGCCTTTCTACTGAGAACTGTATAACAAAGATATTAATCATTCATTTTATACAAATTATGTTCCAACAATGACTCACAATTTCCCCAGCTAGTCATCCCTTATAAGACTGTGTTAAAGAGTTAATCATAACTGGCTTGGCGTATGCAAAAATCACTCAATGTTATTCTGACCAGAATTTCCCCTTGGGGAGTATGACATCTTGACACTGAAGCAGACACGTAAATCCAAATGTTTTGTTTCAGTATGAACCTAGAGGAAAGCACTGCTCTAGACACACAGCAGTAGTGACACAATAGTTCATGAAATATCTGTAGTTCTTCAGGACAGCTTATGACACACAAGTGTAATGACAGCAAAACTCTGAGGAAAATAGAGGTCACTTTTGAATGTAAATCCAAGATCCTGTTCCCATAATTAAACAGACTACAAACATTCACATTAAGTGGGCCAACCCATTATACGATTGCTTTCAGAGGTTTTTCAATATCATCCTCCTCCTTAATTGTTTAAAGGGAGTATTAATAGGTAATTAAAGATTTTTTTTCCCTTGGAAAGAAAGACACTTGAATTATGGCTACTGATTTCAAAGGTTGTCTATATACATCATAGCACAAAATAAGCTACACTAGTTTTTTTCTGAAAACATAACTGAGTTTCATGGTATAATTGGCAGGACCTACTAATCTTACAAAATTTTTACAAACGCTATATTCATGATTTAATACAATGCATGTATTAAAGTGTCAGAAAGGTATTTATAAAAGCTATAAACTGTATGTTAAAACTGTAGCCAGAGTAACTGATGCAAATACATAAAGGTCTTTGCCACTCTACGTGTTCTGAATTCCAGAAGTCAATCTGCTGACTCAGACTTTTAGAAGCCAGGCAATGTGCAAAGAACTAAATTAGCTCCCCATATAAAACAAAAATTTCATTGAGTGCTAAAATCACCTTCCGTTCTGAAACACCTTTGAAAAGTCTTAAATTATGAAAGTATAGGATGAGGAAAAGGTGGTCCTGTTGTTCACCAAATCCTGCAATACTGGGACAAAAGGGCATTCAACAAAACTAGTAGAAGATTGATTTAAAACAGATGAAAAGAAAGTACATCTTTATGTAGCAGATTGTGAACTTTTTGAACTCACCACCGCAGGAGGTCATCGTGCACCAGTAGGTTAAAAAAAGAGATTAAACAAATTCCTGGACGACTTGTCCATGAACCAGTAATAAAAAGAGCAGGCAGGGATGTACCCTCTGACATTTCTAGAACCACTTGGGATGCTGGGGAAGTACAAAGGGAACAGACCACAGGAAGTGATCCAGCTTTGTGCTGTCTTTTAATAGCAGCTCCTCTTGCCATTCTCACAGACAGAATATGGTAGTAGATGGACCATGACTCTGACCCTGCAGGAAGTTTCCTATGTCCTTATGCTTAGACTTTAATGCACTTTATTTAAGAGAGAGAGAGTGAATAAAAAGAAGCACGTATGACACAGTACCTTCCCTGGCTTTAAAATAAAGCAGGGTAATTCAGAATGAGAACTGAAAGTCCAACTAGACTATGAACGGAAAGCATTGTAGAATGATTTACTAGTTAGAAGGGAGTTGTGAGAGGAAAGTTCAATTTTCAGTAACGCCAGGATATAATACAAAAGAAGCTAAGTTTTAGTCTATATAAAAATAATGTTTTTTGAGTATCGGGTACATCATAAATCTCAAGAATAAAAAAAAAAAAAAAAAAAACAAGAAGAAAAGATTTTTCTGTGATTTACTTAACAAAATTATGTCCACAATAAACTCTTACTACAGTCACTTTTACTAAACATGAAATTTTATTTCCTAATGATTATCGTAGTAGGTAGTAAACAACCCTGTAAATCATCCCTTGTTCTTGATCACAGGGAGCTTTCGAACTAATAATCCCTTTCTTTTGTGTGGAAGTCTGGGCTTAAACGGCATCAGGAAACAAATATTCATTACAGCCTCTGCCAAAAAATTAACCACAACCATTAGCAAAATAGGGTAGAATAAAAACAAGTTTACTGCAGGAAAGCAGATACTTTAAATTAAAATGACTGTGCAATAAGGGTCCTATAAATGTGCTGCTAAAGTCACAGATTAATATGACAAGATGAAAGATTCCCGAAAAGGTAAGAAACTTCACATTTGAAATAATCAAAAGATAATCTGATTGCCTACGGTCTGCTGTTTGGTTGCTTTCCATGCCTCAGAATCTTTTCTTTCATTGAATGGGATCAGGAAAAGGGACACAGGATCTGGAAGGAGTGACCCAAGGACAATTAGCAGTGACCCAATGATCCATACCAATTTTTGGTCCTTCTTGGTACAGAAAGAAGGGACTGAGCTACCATTATCTCCACCAGCCTTGAGATTATCCCTGAGCACACAACCAGGAAAGGAAGACTTTGGTTCACTCTGTAACTCACTTTTATCATTCTCTTCCTCATTTTATTTCTCCTCTTTCTGCTGCATCTCACTGGCTTTGTTTCAAGCATAGCAGAGTCTAATTAGTCAAGAAGACAGATTTACCCTGTTACAACACTGACAGGTTCCTGCAAGGAGAAAGGCAACTTCACAAAACACTATGTAGTCCAACAACAGCATGTGTTTACAGTGATTTGAGTCTCTACCTGGACCAAAAGCAATAAACTATGCCTTTGTTTTTTCAGTGATGAGACTAGTGAAAAGCACCAGAGAGAGAGAATACATCCTTCCTCTTTGCTTTGCTTCCCTTTTTTGTTTTGCCCATACATATTAAGAACAGAAACCTACAGCAGCACTGATTTGTGATTATCACAACTAACATTTTCTGTAAAGGACAGTTGATAAAGTCTTCAATGTTACCTAAATAATTTTTCATAAAATGTCTTTTTTTTTTTTTTCTTACAACCATTAGGAAAGAGATTTAAAGATGTAGTTAAAACCAAAATCCTGTCTTCCCATACCACAGGAAAATTAAAAACAGGCTTCTTTAACTCTGGCTAAACCCGTGCAGCATCCCCATCAGAAGAATCACAGAACAATAGGTGGGTTTGTGTTGGAAGGGACCTTAAAGATCACCCAGTTCCAACCCCTGCCATGAAATGCTACAGAACAGCACAGAATGCTAAAGTAATCTATAATTAATGCATTTTTAAAGTGGAAAATCAGAAGAGATCCAAATGATTGTATAGTATATGCAAACAGACTGAAGTCCAAAGCAATAAAAATAATTTCACTCGGACTATTTGGGTGCTAATTTTATAACGCTTAGGCACCTGTACCTCAAATTTAAAAGGAGTCTAATGAGAACATAAATGAGGTAGGGAAGTGAAAGGTCCTATGAAATAAATCTTCTCAATCAGGATTCCATTACTGCAATAAACTACAGAGGTCCATCAGGATAAGAAACATTTATATGTCTCCAAAACTGAAACCTATTTTCTTAAGCATTCTCAATTGTCCGTTTTGGAGACAATCTCCTGGATTAGACTGCCTTTTGGTCTTTCTGTTTTCCTAAAGAATGTGTACAGAGGTTGCCTGCTTACAATACCAGCACTAAAAATACCTGCTAGTGTTATTAGTTCCATAATAAATTAAGTCGCAATAGTATTTTATTCTCTGCATAACCGTGTAGTTCCTTGCTCTATACAAGTTCATACTGAAACTAGAGTTTTAAATTATTGTGCCTCTGCCCATCAGTTAATTGCAACGCTTAAATTTACAAAGCAAATTTTCACTGCAGTGTCCATAACATTGTTACTCAATTATCATTTTTCCCTCTGTTCCCATTCCAGTCCTGTTCTTCTGACATAAACATTTAATTCTTGTTCCCACTAATGAAATTGCTAGTTCTGATTCTAGATTTGGTTAACTCTAACACAACCTATGTGGTGCCCAAAAACTGGTAGCTACCAAAAACTGGTAGAAAACCATTTAGCAAAAAATAGAGTAAGTTCTGAAGGCTGGATACTGTCAGACAAAATCAAAGTGCGAAACTATAGGTACACATTAAAAACAAAGGAAAATAGCCATTGGAGCAGCATAAACAGTGCCACAGTAGAATTCCCATCATTGGGAATTCAAAAATCTTTCTAAAATGCTCCAAAGCTTCTATTGCAGCTATTAGATTTGCACTAGAAATTACCGGAAGCAAGTCTAAATTGCTCTAAGGGTCAAACAAAATTACCAGGTATAGTGCCTGAATAAAAACTAGAAATAAATGTATGCATTCAAAATACAGTATCAAAGAAACCAGGAAGGTTGAGAAAAGCAAATAAAATGAATAATAAAAAAGAAACTATAAGCATTTCTATTAAATAGCTTTTCTGAAGTAAAAATTAGCATATATTCTGTGGAAGTGGGGAGAAGAGAGAGAGATAGAATCTGGGAGTGTTTCTCAGTACAGGTACTCTAGCAGAACAGCGCTTACAAGAGCACTTGAGCTATCACTTCATCTGTGAGCACAGCACCACATCAGGAGGTGGCTTTAAGAGGGAGCCTTCATCCTACAGCTGAGTAAGAGCTGGGCAGAGCTGTCATCCCAGGCGCCTGTTAAAATTTATACTTGCCACAGCCAGAACAACAGGATGAACTTGCTCGCTTGAGATCATTCCCCAGCCTTCCTTACAGTCATGTTTTCCCAAATGAATATATATTAGGATTTTGATCCCTTCTGCAGAAAGAGCTAGGGATCTCCGTGGATGCACTCACTGATGTGGGCGATGCTGCAGGTTCTGGAGGGACTGCCCTACTTCTCCCAGCTCTCCATCAACGTAACAACAGCAGGCCTGCAACACTCTTGAGACCTCATGCCAGAACCCTCTATACAAAATGTGCCTTTATATCAAAGATCTAAGACTCCAGATGGTTAGATAGCATTCTTCTTGTACAAGAACTACCTAATAACACATTTGAGATACCACAGAATCACAGAATCAGAGGTTGGAGGGGACCTCTGGAGGTCATCAAGTCCAATTCCCCTTCTCAAGCAGGGCCACCTAGAGCAAGTTGTCCAGGACTGCATCCAGTATCTCCAAGGAGGAAGACTCCACAACCTCTCTGGACAACCTGTGCCAGTGATTGTCATCACTCCTCCAGTAAAAAAAGTGTTTTCCAGCATTCAGATGGAATTGTGTGTTTTAATTTGTGGCCGTTACATCTTGCCCTGGCACCAGGCACTACTACATGGCTCCCTTTTCATCACCATCAGGTATTTAGACACACTGATAACATCTCCCCTGCATTTTCTCTTCCCAAAGCTGAGCAGTCCCAGCTCTCTCACCCTCTGCTAATACAAAAGATACTCCAGATGCTGAACAGTTTTTGTGGCTCTTCACAGGACTCACTCCAAGTAAGTTCATATTTGTCTTGTACCAGGACAGGACACAACCCTAGAGATTTGGCCTAACCAGTGCTGAGTAGTGGGGAATGATCACCTCCCTCAAACTGCTGGCAATGTTTTTCCTTTTAGCCCAGGACATGACCATGGTCAGGTCAGTATGTATAATTCAACCTGCTAAGGAGGTCTGCGCCCTGACAAATACGTGCCATTACCATACTGCCCCCCAGGAATTTCACCGCCATCAAAGCAGCCTTGACAGCATACTGAGCAGCCCTGGAAGTCCTCTGTGCTTGTGCTTAGCAGCAAACCCACCAAGACCAATACTTGAACATGAAGAAGTAAAACCAGGGTCACGGTGAGCAGCAAAATGTGCAGCAGCTCAGCGAGCAACTGCAGCACCGCATGCTGAGGTGCACAAGATGTTTCAGAGAGTGAAACATGCCCCCTAACCTCCCAGGGAAAAAGGGCACGTCTCCTCCTGACCTTATCTACTATCAGGCAGGAGCATGCAGATGAGAACAAAGAGCACTCGCTCCCTCTAGAGAGCAGGAGTTCTTTCCTTGAGCCTCACAAGGAACCACTGGGTGGTCAGCAAAGGGCAGCATCCCCACTGGGCTGACATTGTCTGCAGTGGCTGTCTTAATGGGGGGAAAGAACCAGAAGAGTGGAAAAGGGGCACGCCTGGGGTACATCTGTTAGGAAAAAAAATAATAATAATAGTAAGGAACCTGAACAAATGAAGTTTGGATTTCCTTTGTGCAAATCAGCAGTGCACAGATCAATAGCATTCGTTAACAGCTCAAGACAGAAACTGCTGCAAAGGAAAGACATGGCAAATGGAAATGTCTGAGCAGTATGACCCCACTTACATAAACCTGATAACTAGCTGTTTTTTTTTTGCAGACTATGCTTTTTCACTAAGCATATATTTTTGGGCAAACCACTGAAGAAACACAAGGAAGTGCCAAGCAAAAGAACTGCTCAATGACTGCCATGAAATACTGTGACTGTGTACAGAATCGCAATAGCATAATGTTAAAAGAAAGGAAGGAAACAGATTTCTTCTTTAGGAGAGCTGCCAAAATAGGACATAACACCTCCTCGGAAAAATTTGTTAATCGTAGAAACAAAAGACCTAGAAATGTGTGATGTCAGAAAAACTACCAAGGCAAACACTTCCAGAGCCTCCACAGCACTATTTTTCCTTTGCTCTTATTCAGTTGCTCTCATGTTGTTACGCCGCCAGCCCTGCACATGCAAATCCAGGGTTGCTCTGGCGGGTTCTCACAGGAAAAGATTGCCACTAGCATACCACCTCTTTTTTCCCCTCTTTTCCTTCTCTTTGACTATGGTTTTTGGTCGACATTAGGAACCCAATAATACATATGCAGAGAGCTTAACAGCCAAGCACCATGCAGCACCTACCCTTGATATAAGCATGGTCCAGTCACTACTAACAGCATCCTATGGAGGAATACCAGCCAGGAGGTTGAGCAGGTCCCAAAGAAAACCATATGGTCACTATGGGAGAATTATTAAAGGGAGAACCACCGGCTGCACTAGAGAGGCCACATAGGGAAGGATGCTTCTCCTGATGCTTCTCCTCCCAGCTGGACGCTGGGGAGAGTTTATCCTTTTTTTCTCCCTCTCCTATTTTATTTCTGTTTCTCCCTGAAAGTAACTTTCACTGCTACAGCCAACGCACATCATCAGACCCTGCCCATGTCTTCATGCATATGAACTTGCTGCAACATCCTGTATGCAACGCTGTCTTTCCCCACAACTTCTGAAAACCACCAAGTGATTTCCATCTGGAGAGATTGGTCAGGTTTCCAAAGCCATAAGACTACAATTTTTACATGAACCCTGGGAAGCAATGGTTGCTAGCAACCTGGATGCTCTTTCCTGATGAAGAAAACTACTGCCTTTGTGAAAGCGGCAATCTGGGCTTCCTTTCCCCCTTTAGCCCAGACAAGCAGGGCAGGGCAAAAGGCAGAGCCGAGAAATAAATGATTCAACATTAATGTATGAATGGACACATACCAAACCTAGTAAAAACAAACAGCACAACAAAAGAAAACAAAAGAAAACAAAACAAAACAATCTCTTTTCTGGTTTTGACATGTAAAATCACGTGCATTTTATTCCAAACACTGCCATATACACAACAGAAAAGGAAAAGGTACACAGACATTTGTTTCCCACTCTTACTTCTGCTCCTTTTTTGAAACCGCCTCTTTTAAGAACATCGATCTCTACTAGGCTCACAGATACAGATCAGAGCAGTTTGTTCTTTGATAGGAATTTAATTGCAATTGCAATTAAAATCAAGACAAAAATACAGATAAAAAAATTCATGGTAATTCATAGAAACGGGACCTGTTTTGTTAACATATACAGGCCTTCACTTGAGAAGAACGTTTGTTGGGTCTTTGACCCTTTATTACAAATAGACTGAAAGATGAAAGAAGATTAAACTGGCGAAAAGTTACATGGAAATTACATTAAGGCTCATATTTAACCTGACAGTCAAGCAGACTCACCATTCGCACACTCATTCAAAGTATTAACTAATATTACTTTAATATACCAGCCATATTTAAAATGGATTTACACAAAATTTAAAGCAATTTTGCAACAGACAGCACCGTTGGAGAATATCTTTGGGCTGGGTGATCTAAACCATTGTAATAATTCTGAATTTAAATACAGATCCCTTCAAATTCTAAATATTGTAATTATTTTTATAAATTATTAATTGATTTAATGAATAATGTAGGCCCTGACACCAACTGACTAGTGATCTGATTTCATGTTGTCGTGGTTTAACCCGACCGGCAGCTAAACACCACGCAGCCGTTCGCTCACCCTCCCCCCTCCCTCTCTGGGACGGGGGAGAGAAATGGAAAGTGAAGCCCGTGAGTTGAGATAAAGACAGTTTAATAAGACAGGAAAAAAAAATAACAAAAATAATAATAACAATAATAATAATGATGATACAATGGTGATAATACGAAAGTAATAATAGTATGTACAAACAAGTGATGCACAATGCAATTGCTCACCACCCGCTGACCGATGCCCAGCCTAACCCCGAGCAGTCCGGCCCCCTCCCCCCGGCTAGCCACCCCTATATATTGTTTAGCATGACGTCAGATGGTATGGAATACCCCTTTGGCTAGTTTGGGTCACCTGTCCTGGGTCTGCCCCCTCCCAGCTCTTACTGCACCCCCCAGCCTGCCCGTTGGCAGGACAGAGCAAAGGCTGAGATGTCCTTGGCTTAGTATAAGCACTGCTCTGCAACAATTAAAGCATCGGGGTGTTATCAGCACTCTTCTCATTCTAAGCCAAAACACAGCATTCCACCAGCTACTAGGAAGAAAATTAATTCTGTGCTAACTGAAACCAGGACATCTATCCACCCCTTATTCCATACCATTTATGTCATGCTCAGGTTACACTCTTTTCCATACATTCTAATTAGTCACCTATAGTAATCATGGTAGTGATAACATACAGTATAATATACTATTTAACATGGTGCAATTCAGTTCATGGGCTATTCTCACCCAGTATTAAATCTCCTTGAGGTACACACCGGACCTCTCCGTTCTTTTGCATCACCCACCAAGTATATCCAGGTCCCTGAGCGAAAACAATTCCACGAATAGGTTTGCCTTTTCCTGAGGCAGGAGTAGCCCAGACTGTTTTACCCAGCATATTTTTTACATGCACTACAGGAACTTTATCCCCATCTACAGTACGTAACAGGTTTGATTGGGCAGGTCCAGCTCGGTTGGTAGATCCCCTAGTATTGACTAACCAGGTGGCCTTTGCCAAATGCGTATCCCAGTTTTTGAACGTCCCAGCGCCCATTGCTTTCAAGGTAGTCTTTAACAGGCCATTGTATCGTTCAACTTTCCCGGAGGCTGGTGCATGATAGGGGATGTGATACACCCATTCAATACCATGTTCTTTGGCCCAAGTGTCTATAAGGTTGTTTCGGAAGTGAGTCCCATTGTCTGATTCTATTCTTTCTGGGGTGCCATGTCGCCATAGGACTTGCTTTTCAAGGCCCAGGATGGTGTTCCGGGCGGTAGCATGAGGCACAGGATATGTTTCCAGCCATCCGGTGGTTGCTTCCACCATTGTAAGTACGTGGCGCTTGCCATTGCGAGTTTGAGGGAGTGTGATGTAATCAATCTGCCAGGCCTCTCCATATTTATATTTCAGCCATCGTCCTCCATACCAAAGAGGCTTTGACCGTTTGGCTTGCTTGATTGCAGCACATGTTTCACAGTCATGAATAACCTGTGCTATAGCGTCCATGGTCAAGTCCACCCCTCGATCACGAGCCCATCTGTATGTTGCATCTCTACCTTGATGGCCTGAGGTGTCATGGGCCCATCGGGCTATAAATAATTCACCTTTATGCTGCCAATCCAGGTCCACCTGAGCTACTTCAATCTTAGCAGCCTGATCCACCTGCTGGTTGTTTTGATGTTCTTCAGTAGCCCGATTCTTGGGCACATGAGCATCTACGTGGCGTACTTTCACAGCCAGGTTCTCTACCCGAGCAGCAATATCTTGCCACAATGCAGCAGCCCAGATAGGTTTGCCCCTACGCTGCCAGTTGTTTTGCTTCCATTGCTGTAACCATCCCCACAGGGCATTTGCTACCATCCATGAATCGGTGTAGAGATAGAGAACTGGCCATTTTTCTCGTTCAGCAATGTCTAAAGCCAGCTGAATGGCTTTCACTTCTGCAAACTGACTCGATTCACCTTCTCCCTCAGCAGCTTCTGCAACTCGTCGCGTAGGACTCCATACAGCAGCCTTCCATCTCCGATGCTTCCCCACAATACGACAGGACCCATCAGTGAACAGGGCATATTTCTTTTCATTCTCTGGCAACTGGTTGTACAGTGGGGCTTCTTCAGCACGACCCACCTCCTCCTCTGATGATATCCCAAAGTATTTGCCTTCTGGCCAGTCCATGATCACTTCCAATATTCCTGGGCGACTGGGGTTTCCTATTCGAGCCCGCTGAGTAATCAGTGCAACCCACTTGCTCCATGTAGCATCAGTTGCATGATGCGTAGAGGGGACCCTTCCCTTGAACATCCAGCCTAGTACCGGTAATCGGGGTGCTAGGAGGAGCTGCGCTTCAGTACCGACCACCTCCGAAGCAGATCGAACTCCTTCATATGCTGCCAATATCTCCTTTTCAGTTGGAGTATAGCGGGCCTCAGATCCTCTGTATCCCCGACTCCAAAACCCCAGAGGCCGACCTCGAGTTTCCCCAGGTTCTTTCTGCCAGAGGCTCCAGGTGGGGCCGTTCTCCCCGGCTGCAGTGTAGAGCACATTCTTTACATCTGGTCCTGTTCGAACTGGCCCAAGGGCTACTGCATGGACTATTTCCTGCTCGATTTGTTCAAAGGCTTGTCGTTGTTCAGGGCCCCATTCAAACTCATTCTTCTTACGAGTTACTTGGTAGAGTGGGTTTACAATCAGACTGTAATTTGGGATGTGCATTCTCCAAAACCCCACAACACCTAGGAAAGTCTGTGTTTCTTTTTTGTTAGTTGGTGGAGACATAGCTGTTATTTTGTTGATCACATCCATTGGGATTTGACGACGTCCATCTTGCCATTTTATTCCTAAAAACTGGATCTCCCGTGCAGGTCCTTTGACTTTATTTTGTTTTATGGCAAAACCGGCTTTCAGAAGGATTTGGACTATTTTCTTCCCTTTCTCGAAAACTTCCTCTGCTGTGTCACCCCACACAATAATGTCATCGATGTACTGCAGGTGTTCAGGAGCTTCCCCCTGCTCTAGTGCAGACTGGATCAGCCCATGGCAAATGGTAGGGCTGTGTTTCCACCCCTGGGGCAGCCTATTCCAAGTATATTGGACTCCCCTCCAAGTGAAGGCAAATTGTGGCCTGCACTCTGCTGCTAGAGGGATGGAGAAAAATGCATTAGCGATATCAATTGTGGCGTACCACTTGGCTGCCTTCGATTCAAGTTCATACTGAAGTTCCAGCATGTCCGGCACTGCAGCACTCAGTGGTGGCGTGACTTCGTTCAGGCCGCGATAGTCCACTGTTAGTCTCCACTCGCCATTAGACTTTCGCACTGGCCATATGGGACTATTGAAAGGTGAATGAGTCTTGCTGATCACTCCTTGGCTCTCCAACTGACGAATTAGCTTATGGATGGGAATCAGGGAGTCTCGGTTGGTGCGATATTGCCGCCGGTGCACAGTTGTGGTAGCAATTGGCACTTGCTGTTCTTCGACCCTCAGCAACCCCACAACAGAGGGGTCCTCTGAGAGACCAGGCAAGGTAGATAATTGTTTAATGCCCTCTTTCTCTAAGGCAGCAATACCAAAAGCCCACCGGAACCCTTTTGGGTCCTTGCAGTATCCTCTTCTAAGATAGTCTATGCCAAGGATACATGGAGCATCCGGACCAGTCACAATGCGGTGCTTTTCCCACTCATTCCCAGTCAGACTCACTTCAGCCTCCAATACAGTCAACTGCTGAGATCCCCCTGTCACTCCACAAATATAGATGGGCTCTGGTCCTTTATAGCTCGATGGCATTATAGTACATTGTGCACCGGTGTCTACTAAAGCCTTATACTTCTGTGCGCGTGATGTGCCAGGCCATCGAATCCACACAGTCCAATAAACTCGATTGTCCCTTTCCTCCCCCTGGCTGGAGGCAGGGCCCCCCTAATCCTGGTCAGAATCTTCCTCGTTTCTGTGTTTGAAGGACTGTCTGCTGGAAGTTGGAGCAGCAAACTTTTCGGAGAATCCCTTTTTCCTGATTGTTTTCTTTTGCAACTCACGTACCCGTGCCTCTAGGGTCGCGGTAGATTTTCCATCCCACTTTCTCATGTCCTCTCCATGGTCTCGTAAGTAAAACCACAGGGTGGCACGGGGTGAGTACCCACCATATCGTCTTCCTTGTGTGGGTGAACGCCTACTCCTGACAGCTGAGACACTGCTTTGTACAGGTGCGAAGGAGAATAATCTCTCTTCAAGTTGGTGAACCTTTTCAGAAAGTTTCTCCACAGTGTTCTCCTTTGGTCGGTGGGCACTGGTTGGTTCAGGTGGGGAGGACAATAGATTCTCTTCAAGTTGGTGAACCTTTTCAGAAAGTTTCTCCACAGCTGAGACGCAGGCCTGTAAGGAAGAGGAGAGACTTTCTTCGTACTGCCGGAGTTGTTTAGCCGCTTCACCCACTGTGGGTTCCTCATCCTCTTTCCAGGCCATTATTGCCAATGAGCTGGCATATGATGATGGTGCACTCCGTACAAACTTCCGCCACATGGGTCGTGTACACTTGACTTCATCTGGATCTGTGGATGTTTGTTTGAGGTCTGGATCCTCATAAATCACTTCCCGTACGGCTAATTCCCTCAGGTACTGGATTCCCTTCTCCATAGTGGTCCACTTGCCTGGTAGACATAAAATATCTTCCTTGAAGGGATACCTTTCCCTCACAGCTGAGAGGAGACGCCTCCAGAGGCTGGTGGGTCGTGCTCCATCTGCAATTGCTTTGTCAATGCCGGCGTCTCGAGCAAGGGATCCCAGCCGCTTGGCTTCCCTGCCGTCTAATTCCACACAATTGGCTCCAGAGTCCCAGCACCGGAGCAGCCAGGTGACAAGCTGCTCACCTATACAGCGACCAAAATCTTTTCGCACATCTCGTAGCTCGCGCTCGTTTAGGCTTCGGGTAGTTACTGTTGCTCTTTCGGCATCCTCATCTTCCTCCTCCTGAATCCTTGACGGCCCAGCGTCGTCATCATCTTCGTCATCTCTATACTTAGTTTTGGCAGAAGCCTTACCTGGATTGGCAGAAGACTCTCTGCGTTCTAAACGACTTGAATTTCTATACCATATTTTCACCTTCTCTACAGGGGCAGCTTGCACTGCTACTGCTCGTTTCTCTGACTTTGTTACAGGGTCTGCCACAGGGGTTGGAATGCCCTCTGCAGGGTCAACTTGCACTGCTACAGCTCGTTTCTCTGACACGGCCACAGGAGCTGGAGCGGCTACAGGAGCTGGAGCAGTTGCAGGAACCGGAGCTGTAGCGGCTACAGGAGCTGGAGCTGGAGCAGTTGCAGGAGCTGGGACTGGAGCAGCAGTAGGAGCTGGAGCTGGAGCGGCTTCAGGAGCTGGAGCTGGAGCGGCTTCAGGAGCTGGGACTGGAGCAGTTGCAGGAACTGGGACTGGAGTAGCGGCCGGAGCTGGAACTGGAGCGACTGCAGGAACTGGGACTGGAGCAGCTGCAGGAGCTGGAGCTGGAGCAGTTGCAGGAGCTGGGACTGGAGCAGCAGTAGGAGCTGGAGCTGGAGCGGCTTCAGGAGCTGGAGCTGGAGCGGCTTCAGGAGCTGGGACTGGAGCAGTTGCAGGAACTGGGACTGGAGTAGCGGCCGGAGCTGGAACTGGAGCGACTGCAGGAACTGGGACTGGAGCAGCTGCAGGAGCTGGAGCTGGAGCGGCTTCAGGAGCTGGAGCTGGAGCAGCTTCAGGAGCTGGGACTGGAGCAGTTGCAGGAACTGGGACTGGAGTAGCGGCCGGAGCTGGAACTGGAGCGACTGCAGGAGCTGGGACTGGAGCGGCTGCAGGAGCTGGGACTGGAGCGGCTGCAGGAGCTGGGACTGGAGCGGCTGCAGGAGCTGGGACTGGAGCGGCTGCAGAATCCACCGTAGGGGTCACAGTGGCCGTTGGATCTGTCACAGGGTTTGGAGTGGCCGCAGGGTCTGTCACTAAGTTGACAGCAGTATCAATGGCAGCTCGATAGGCATGAGCCAGGCCCCAGCACGTTACAATGATTTGTGTTACTTTGGAACTGCCAGAATCATTACACCTTTTTTTCAAGCATTCTGCCAGTTTTTGAGGATTTTGCCATTGTTCAGGGGTGAATTTCCAACACACTGGGGGTGCCAACTGCTCTAGATGCCTGCCCATATCCACCCATACTCCCTGCCACCCACAACTATACTGCCTCCGGGCAGATCTCCGGATGAGCTTCATAAGTAGTTGTTTAACTTTAAGCAGAATCTGAAGTGCATTCATGAGGCAGAACAACAAGACTATGGTATTCTGAGTATTCCAGAAATATTCAATATCTTGGAGAGCTATTGTGACAAGCTCAGGGGATAAGAGGGTGGTGAAGGAGGAAGGCAGAGTGACCCAGGAGGATACAGGGGTGGTGAAGGAGAAAGGGAGAGTAAGCAAGTAAGGAAAAATATCCTCCCCTTTCCCCTCCACAGATTGACTCTCTAATGGAGAAAAACAATAGGTATAATTGCTAATAGTTCCCAAGATGCTGTTTCCAAAGTACAGAGTCCACGATGTTACTGAGTATAAATACCAAGTTAGAGTCATGACCAGATATCTTATCGTCTCATAAGCCATTGCTATAACACTTAGTACCATAATGGTCTGAAACCAGGGCCCGGAGAGGAGAAACAACACTACAGAGAGCAAATACGGAAAATAATGTACTATAATACTCAATTTGGAAAACAGGCGCAGCAGAGTTGTGATTAAAGCAATCAGCATCATGACAAGTGACTATTAAGCAGGTCTAATCCTTCCACCAATTTTAGTTTAACACACTCTGATCAGATCTGCCGTTATCTCAACATTTCGGGCCCCACGTTGGGCGCCAAAAAGACTGTCGTGGTTTAACCCGACCGGCAGCTAAACACCACGCAGCCGTTCGCTCACCCTCCCCCCTCCCTCTCTGGGACGGGGGAGAGAAATGGAAAGTGAAGCCCGTGAGTTGAGATAAAGACAGTTTAATAAGACAGGAAAAAAAAATAACAAAAATAATAATAACAATAATAATAATGATGATACAATGGTGATAATACGAAAGTAATAATAGTATGTACAAACAAGTGATGCACAATGCAATTGCTCACCACCCGCTGACCGATGCCCAGCCTAACCCCGAGCAGTCCGGCCCCCTCCCCCCGGCTAGCCACCCCTATATATTGTTTAGCATGACGTCAGATGGTATGGAATACCCCTTTGGCTAGTTTGGGTCACCTGTCCTGGGTCTGTCCCCTCCCAGCTCTTACTGCACCCCCCAGCCTGCCCGTTGGCAGGACAGAGCAAAGGCTGAGATGTCCTTGGCTTAGTATAAGCACTGCTCTGCAACAATTAAAGCATCGGGGTGTTATCAGCACTCTTCTCATTCTAAGCCAAAACACAGCATTCCACCAGCTACTAGGAAGAAAATTAATTCTGTGCTAACTGAAACCAGGACACATGTGGAGCTCTTGACTGTGGCTATCTTTTATTTGCAAAGAGATTAATTACATGGCTTTAGGATTATTTAAATATGGTAGACTAAATTAATCCCTGCAGGATGAATATAGAGAAAAAAATATTCTGATCCCTTTTAACAAGTATGGAGTTTCATGTATCGCAGTGTTGCAAATGTTAAAATTAGTCAACAACTAATTTACATATTATTTTGCATAAGGTTCTGGCCATCACTTCTTGAAAGGATTGTGGTGGTGTTTTTTTTCACACCTTTCTTTTCACTCCTTTCACACCACAAAGTTTTGTCCTCAAAAGTTTTCAGCTGAACAATTTGTATGGAAGTTTGGATTTGCCAGAGGGAACAGTAACACTCTTGACATTCCAGAAATCTGGTCAGAATTTTTCTGCAAAGTTTCCCAGAATCTGAACAGTACCTTTTCCCACTGAAATGTGTCTATGCAGTATACCGTGTACATCACAGGAAAAATTATCTGAATTAAACAATAAAATGCTTGGCGCCACAGTTTGTTTCTCCACTTAATAGAATCACAGAGTACTTTAGGTTGGAAGGAACATCCATTGGTTGGAGGTCATCCAATCTAGCCTCCTGGTTGGTTTCAAAAATAGATAAACTTCGTATAATGTGCACAGATCTTGAATTAATGTATTGTTTACCAAACCTGCATGTATTCTTACACAGTGAAAAAGATAATTAAAAGAAAACCTTTAAACGGGGAAATATAGCAGTGAAAAGTTGAAGTGTTCCTTTCCTTCTTTCCTTACAGTAAGAAATAGCATTTATATCATCAATCATGATGGTCAATTTTGCAGGTGAACAAAACAAGGTAATTCCTCCAGAAGGAGAGGAATACTTTCCATCTCTTTTTTGACATACTCAGTCCCAAAGCATTATTAAACCCAGTCCCCAAAATCCATTCAAGTACCTGATCTTAGTAGGTACGTGACTGTAAGAAAATAACTGTCAAAATTAGAAGTGTCAAAAAGCGTTAAAAAAGAAATGGCCACATTTCACCAAAATTATGTAACAGTCTCAAAAACTAATGGAACTGTATTTTTTTTTTCCATGAAAAAAATAGCTAGAAAACACGTGCAAAAATTTCCACATATTGTTGGGGTGAAATGATGAAAAAGACAATCCAGCAGATGCGTGAAATATAAATGAGCCCCTTTCAGTAATGACAACAGTACAGGTTGCAGTAGTGCTCCTTTCTTTTTCTTTTGATGTTGAATGATTTGTATGCACAGTAATAAATAAATAAATAAATAAATAAAATGGAAACAGACATACAGATTAACAGTTCTGACTAAATGATGCTTCCTAATAAATATTTGTGGATCTTACTTAGACACCACTGGCAACCATGCATGGCTTGTAGAAAAATAATACAGTCATAAGATGATATTCTCAATGTATTTCTGAGGAGACCAGTCAACTATAAATGAGCTCATATGCTAAATCCAAAGACACTGCTGACTTAATTTAGTGTTAATAAACGAAAAAAAAAAATGGTGCGCACTTCAGAAATAGGCCCCTGCTGAGGTGAAATTGGGCTTCATAGCACCTCCATGATAAGTCTAAATGAAAATAAAGCTATTCTTCCAGTCAGTTCAAGGCCCAAGCATTTAAATAATCCAGAGAAATCAAGTAAGGTTTAAGCTAAGCAAAGGTCCTGCATCCTGCATTTATTTCGCATGTGGCCCACCCACCCAGAGGACTAATGCACTACCGACCCCACAAAGCTATGCCAATACATGCTGTTATACAAACTAAGCCACCTCACCCCTTCTTTCAGAATGGATTCAGCTTTCTTGGCAGGTGTCACTAAAGAATCTCACAACACCTAGTGCAAGGGAAGCTTCAGCTTGGAGGAAATGTTTCCTATATTTTCCTTTGAGTTTTCTTGGATGGAAAAAATGGAAATGTATGAGCAGACTGTAAATGCAGCACAAACACTGTCCTGACTGATGAAGAGGAGTGTTTCACCTCACAGTAGGCTGGCAATTTGCAGGTTAATAATTTTATGCACCACAGGGCCTTTCAGCAGGCCAGGGAGAGGAAAGACACTATCCCTACCAGTAGGTAGTAACTGCTTTATCCATGCAAGGATGGAGACGAGGATGATGATGTGAATCTGAACACAACTGTAGGACAGGCTAGGTGTAAAGGAAACATATGTGTCCAGATCAGATTTCTGATCCACGAATTCAAGTGTTTTGTTTGCGTAAGAAGACTTTTCCTATGCATAAGAACATGACGCCCAGCCACAGGATTAGATAAATCCCACAAACAACCAGACAGAGTAAGAGAAGCTTTGGAGTTGATATAAGGGTACTTAAATGTAAGTTTAATTTTCCTTTATTTGTTCTATCACATCTCAAAACTCTTGCATTTATCTTCCTATTTTGTAAATAAATCACATATTTTACAATTATTCTGGATGTTTTACAATTAAAATGGATTATTACAATTAAGCAGGTGATTGGTAGATAAATGGCAAACAACATCTCTTCCAAAGTAGTAATCCTTAAAAATGAGATATAAATCACACCATCACATTGCTCAACAGAAACTCCAGGGGATGCATGTACCAAGCTAGACCAGCTGCCTGGAAACTGGGAGGGAGGGCATGGTTTTGTAAGAAAGAGATTTCTCACAATTAGCACAAACCAATGACTGTTGAAATGAGCAGTGGCTTTACCTCCAAGAGTCTTCCAACAATTCTGAAGCAACTACAGTTGCTTCAGTTTTTAATTTATTTGCAATTCACATTTGTTTTTCCCACTCATTCAAAGGATGTCATTGAAAGCAATATAAGCTGCATGAAAATGCCGAACAGCTGACACAGAACAGCTAGTTCTACTGCGCTTGATATCCCAACCAGTAGATAGGTTATCTCCAAATTTTATAGATGCTTCTGCTTTAAAGTGCGACATACCTATGCCAGAAACATTTAGCAACTGCTAAGCACTGACCTGTCATAAATTAGATAAATATCATTATCCTAGCTTGAAATGAACCCGTGTATACCAGTACACCATCATAGCACCTGAAAGAGTGCTATGTGAGTGCTTACCAACAAGGGAAAACAGAGAGAAAATCAGGTATCATAAGACATCATCATTCCCATAGCCATACTTTTCAACATTCATAAAAGCACTTCTAGACTCCTATTACCACATCTAATTATAAACATCTTACAGACACTGTAATTATCTCCCCAATATGACATGAGAAATCTGAAACAGATCTCCACAGCTCTGAGTTGCAATTTTATACACTTTTAAGGTAATAATGGACAAATCTCATTATTATTCTGCCTCCAGTCCACTTCTACATTCCCTTTTTCCTAAAGGAATAGTTTAGTGAAAGCTTTAGCTACAAATGGAAAGAAGTATATATTACAGAAGACAGGATTAAAACATAAAACCAGAATACTATAAAAGTAGTGCTTCCAGTGGTACCTCTTGCAGGCATTGCTTTTCTTAAAAACAGCTCTCACAAGAGACAGTTAACTACGTTTGCAAGGCTGACGATATTTGTCATCGCTGTACTGAAACTGAATAAAAAGATAATTTATGTGTCCTCCCATCTATTTCTAGGTGAAATTAACATTATTCCAATTGTAATTTTCTTTTTACTACAGAGATTGCAATACTTATTCTCAGACATTTTTGGTTTATATAAAAGTCCTGTAAATGCTTCTTTTCTGGATCAGGGCATTTTCATTTACGTCTCTGTACCTGAGAAAATGTTCTCTATTATACCTCAACACACAAATTCTTACAGTAAGGAAAAGCCTCCTGGCACCAAAGTCTCACCGTACAATGTCTGTTAATATTCCTAGGACGTCTGCAAGGATTTTTCCCCAGATTTCTTCTTGGACATCTAAATGAATCCTAACGGATTAAATTTGGTGATTCCTTTCAGTTCTATTAACATTACTGGAACATGCCAGCTTTCCCTTGTTGTCATGTAAAATTATAGAAATGATGGACTTGTTTCAGAGTCACTTCCTTCCTCTTGTGAAGTGTTATCAATATTAGAGAGGGCTTGCTTCTGTAAACATACAAAAACTATGCCTTCCTGAGCCAGTGTATCTCTATCAAATATAGAAAAAAATAAAGTAACTTGACTCTTATCACAGCACACATCCCACGGAAAGGGGAAAAAAAAGGCACTGTTCCTCTGCTGCTGCCACACTCTGACAGATGTTTTCGTACTACATGATGGGAAAGAAAACTTCAGTTTAATCCAGGTGGGATTAAATAGGACTAACTAGGAAGTATTGCAAAGGCAAGAGTTCAAAGTCCTCTTCCATCCTCACACATGAAAAGCAGAATCTCTCATGCCCCTTGAAACATTTTAGTGAAGCTGTTTTACAAGCTTGACTTACCTCATAATGATGGTCGGCCATTTTAGGCACCCTAGATGCCACTGTTAGTGAAATAATAATGATTGTTATTCCATAACTTTAATTCACACAAGCAGCAGAACAAAAAAGCTTGATGGGGAATGAAAAAGCCCAAGCTTAACTCTGTTTTCACTTACCTGATTACACAAATTCGTATCAGGGGAGTCATTTTTGATATACAGTGGTATGAGGCTAGTATTAAGCTTGATAAATTAGGCATGGATTTGGATACAGACAGTCGAAATAAAATTTCCATGTTTTTTCATTTTTATATTTTATTGACTTTACATACTTCAGTCTGCTCGTTTAACTAATTTCAGTAGCTGAGCAGTGGTTAAAAAACCTCTTGGACAAATGATAAATAAGGTGACATTGATGCTTGGGAAGGCACAACCTCTCCAAACTACCAAATGCAAATAAGCAGAGGTCAAAACATTTAAGTTAAAATGTTGTCAGATGGGAGAGAATAAAAAGTAGAAGTGAAGCAATTTGTATGTTTAAAATGAATAAGAATTCACAGTATGCATTAGCTCGAGCATGATTTTATCAACAGCGATTTTCTTTTGTAACCTCAAGTGTTATTTTTTCCTTAAATCCACTTATCTTTGTTGCATATTTTTTTTCTGTAGGGTCACAGACTCATTCACGTACTTGGGATTAGACACCGGTGTAAATGAACCAGCACAGCAGTTTCTGCAGACCCAATCGCTTTAAGTACACTTTATCTTCTCCCTTCCCTTGTCACACTGTTTCAGTTTGGAAACACTTATTGATCCGAACATTCAGATTTCACCTAACCAAAAGAATCATCAGTGAGACTGAGAAGCATCAATACCCTTTCTAATGTGAAGCCTGAAAAGCAGCCCACAGAGCTGCGGAGGCTTTCAGTGCTCCGGCTTGACCTTGGCAAACCCTGCGTTACTCAGGAAAATAATGACATTAAATGATTTCATCCATCTTGCAGTACCCCACATGCTTTGCAGAAAAATATCTTAAAGGCATCTGACGGAGGTCTGCATATGTGATCAGAAATGCAGGTTTTAAACAGAGAAGATCTGATAGGCTTTATAGTTCTTATGCAGCTACCCAAATTGGGTTATCCGCACCTAATGTCAGTTGCAAGATCCAATATATTTGATCTTGCTAGGACTAAAAGCAGGTTTTGAGTAGTAATCAAAAACCAGGAGTCTCCCTTTTCAAATGGTACTAAAAAACTGTTTTTAGCCTGGGTATGTTATTCCATACAGGAAGAAAATGTTTTTGCATTTTTAATTGTAGGAATAAGAAGGAATATGATCTTCACTGTAAAAACATTGCTCTCTATTCCCAAGTGCCTACTAATGTCACCAAAAAAAAAAAAAAACCCAACCTTTTAGAAAAACAACTAAACCCAAATCCCTTTCCTTCAAAAAAATATCTAGACTAAACATAATGTTGACTTTGGAAATGCCAGTAGAAACTGGTCTCTACCAACAGCCATGCTACTGCTGCTTACGTTAGGAGGAAAACACCTAGATATAACGGAGACAAACCAGATTCTAAGCCTCCAAAGCAGCCAGATATCCCTCTTTCTGGGTGCTGTCCTTCCTTCATGATAGCATCGTGTCTTTGCTTTTTCCACTCACTGTTTGATTTGGGTTTGGGAGGCATCTTTTGATTTCAATTTACTGGCAGCACAGAAGTGGATACTAGAAACAGTTAACTTTGCCTTAAAAGCAAAGGCAAAACACACAGACTCAAGGCAGGAAGGTGAAATAATTTGTAGAAAAGGGCAGAAGGAAGCTGATAACCAGCAAATAGCTGTAATGTTACTAGACTATCTCACAGCAAATGTAAAGAGAAATGTGCTTGCTTTTAATAGCAGCATGCAGGATCTGAGCTATCTACATTTATAAGCCCTTCTTTTAAACCCTCTGTTGCAGGCAAAAGTGTCTTGGGGTGTCCCTGGCCCAGGCGGGTCACCCACAGATGTAGTCCTTTCGAAAAGATGCCCATTTGGGACAGAGCGAGCACCTCCTTCCAGGAGGACGCCTCCAGCCTGGTGCCTCATCGCAGCCTCTCCCTCTCTGGGAAAGATGAGTCTTCTGATGTCATTTAGACAGAATTATTCTCACTTATAAACAACTACATGTGCAAATGCATATTTACAAAAGTCTACAGCTTGAACTAAGAAAGGTAAAAGTTCTCGAGTGCTTTCCCACACAAACCTACCAGAATCATGCATCTGACAGTACTAGGCAGATTTACCACACAAAACATGCCTGTACTTAAAAATATGCTGCAACGTAGTGGAAAAGGAATCTAAACACGACAAAAACCCTTCTGCTAAGGCCAGAAAATTAAAACAAAGAGTGAGAATATCTTAATTATGAGGTAAGAAAAAGATACCAAATAACACTACATATTGACAGTGCTACTTCATTAAAAATAAAATAAATAAAAATAAAAATAAAACAAACAAACAAACAAAAAAACAGCATTTTGGAGCACTCTATCTTTGCGCTTTTCAGTGAGTTGTATTGCATAAAAGCACACAAAAGAACAAGCTCTGTGCAAGCAGAAGTCTGCATCCAACCTGAGCTCCACCGAGGGTGCTGGGCTCCTCGCCTGTTTGGTTCTCATTCACAATAAAAAGCTCCTCCTGCTGGAATGTGTGAGCCACTCTCTCTCCCAGATGAGTAATTCCAATTCTGAAACCCCGTAATATAGTTTTTACAAAAAAAAAATAAATGCAACTAGTGCATCAATGATACGAAAAGATGCTTGCTAAGCCAAGCAAACCGTAGCTAAGTATATATTCCGCAGTGGCAATGCCGCGGTTCTTGCTCGTTTAGCTCAACAATTATGTCAAGTGCCCACTAATGCTGTAGAAACAAACTTTAAAAAATAAAGGTTGACTTTTTATGGTGAAATACTCCATCAAGGTGACCTTGTTTGTCCAGAAACTGAAATTAACCACTAAAACAAACAAAAGCCAGACCGATTCTCATGTTTTCTTTTTGATTCTAATAAACACGGAAACGAAAACCCAAATAAAAATTATACTGTTTACAAAACTATGTTTGATGATATTAATAATAGTTCGATTACAGAAAGTTTAAATATATTAATAATAACCTACGGAAATACTTTAACACTGTTTGTTTGCTTTTAAATGGCATTGTTTCTTTAAAGGCTTCCCTTGGAGAAATAAAAATCTGCTGTTTTAAGCACTTCTCTTAGACAACAAAGTAGATCCACTGACCTTAGAAATAAAACACTTCACACCTCCTGATGCGTCATTAATTCCATTCTCTGGGGAGCTTAGGGAAAAATAATAATTAATGCCCTGCCAGAAAATGGTCTCAGATTTAAGGCCGTTTCCTTAGCTGATGAGTTAGTTTTTCACCTTTTATTAAATGGTAAATCAGCGGTCACTATTTTTTAATGAGGACAGTAAACAGCTTTTTGATATAAACTGACAACTTTAAAACTGGACACATACCTCTACTTACTAATGGT
Source organism: Aythya marila (assembly GCF_965140915.1). Taxonomy (NCBI): domain Eukaryota; kingdom Metazoa; phylum Chordata; class Aves; order Anseriformes; family Anatidae; genus Aythya; species Aythya marila. The sequence goes on from NC_139043.1 coordinate 85,538,890, forward strand.
TCATGTTATTTTCTTGAAATGTTAGCATAATGTGGCAAACAAAAGCCCCCAAATATCAATTCTGCTTTTAGTAAAATAATTATTTCATTTTCCTCTGTGAAATCTATTTTTTTTACAAGACCTTTCCAACTACCAAGGATTTGCACTTTCATCAGTGAATTTTCACTTCATGCCCTAACCCTTGAAATCTTGAACAGAAATTCACTTTTCTCTCTGAAGAATGAATGCACAGCAGTAATGTTGGGTAGGCAGCTGCAATTCTCCAAGAACAGTGACGCTGCCCTTCAGAATGTTTTCCCTTAGACCTTCGTCAGTCCTTTTCCCATCTTTTTCTTTATTTATTTATTTTCAGATATGCATAACAAGGGTAAACGAAGACACTTCTTTCAGAAAGCCATGTTATTTGGCACGATTAAAAGTACTTCCAGAGAAATGCCACATCCCAGCATGATTAGTGACCAGCTGCATAAAATATGGGTTATTTCCTATTTTTATTAAAAATGTTTCACAGCAATTTGTTCCTTCAAAAGCTGATTTAAGACAGGTGTTACAACGCCCTTGGCCTCGAATTTGCTGTTTTTAATGCTTAACCAAATCCTACCATCTTTTTCATCTCCTTTTCTTTCTCTAACAGCACATTTGCCAGTTGTTCCCAGACAAAAAGCAGAACTGTGGCAACAAGACACCGCAGCAGCACTTCCAGCCTATTTTGTCTTATCTCTGACATACTTTCCTGTTCAAAAAACCTGCCAAGCCTAAATAGTACAGAAGCCTTGTTGAAAGCTAGTGTTAGAATCGTTCAGAAAAAAAAAAAAAAAAAAAAAAAAAAAAAGAAAAAGAAAAAAAAAAAGTCTTTTCATATTGATGGAAGACTTGATGTCCAGAGAGAAAAAGAGCCTTGGAGAGAGAACTGAGGAGCAGACAGGAGGAGGGGAACAGAAGGGTCCTGAGGGTTACCATCGTGCCTTTTTGAATGTGATCATCATCATTCCTCAGGAGAAATCAGGGCAGCAGCTCCCCAAATGCAACAAGCTCAGCAGTGTATTTACATTTCAGCAGCAGTGCAGAACTCTCCTCTCTGAGCCCTCAGTTCTGCTCCCCAGCATGGCCCCATGCTAATGTATGTAAGGAAAGCTCGTGGACAACCCCCCAGAGATGGCCTTTTCGGGGAAATCCTCCTGTGAGAGCAGTACAAATTTTACAGTGCCTCTGTGCTGTGAAAACACATCGATCACTGGAGAGAAAAGGATCCTCTGGAAGACCTGGTTCCTTTCCTTATTTACCCTAGCTCAGTGAATGCTTGCATTATTGAAACGGGAACAGCTGCCTGCTGCCACCGATGTGCGAGAAGAATCTGGTTGTGTAAGGCTGGTGACGTGATCTCTCAGAAAAAATATTGAAGTATTGCAGTAGCCCTTACATGAAATATGCTTCCAGGTACTATTCCACTACAAATACTCTTCTGTAACAGCAATTTTAACTCATGAGGCACGTGTTAATGAAATGTTACTGTAATTTGCATCAAAAAATAGTGCTAATGTGATGCAAAATTCTATTGATGCTTCATTTTCAGACTGCTGTCTTTCATGCATGCCGTCTGAGAATAAGGAGTGAAGATGCAGCCTTCAGAGCTATTCATTCTGCCAGCAAGTTCCCCGTTCATCTCTGCCAAGAACAAATCCGTTCTGATGCAAACATTCCTCTTGCTTCCACTCCTGAGACATCTTACCTACAACTTAGAGCAATCACAAAAAATTGTGTTCATTTATTTCTGAAGTAACAACATAAAACTAACTATTGCAGAGTCCAGCTAAATGTGTTGCTTGCCAACAGCTTCTTCTTCTTCTTTTTTTTTTTTTCCTCCATTGCTTTACGTTCTGTAGTTTTTTTAAGGAAGGTTGGAAAAGGAAGAAAAATTCAGTGGCATATTGTGGCTGCTAGTTCATCCAACTAAATACCTTGTGTGGCACTACAGTTGTACTAGGATGTAGTAAGTCTGACCTTTGAATAGAGAAATAAATTTGATTTAGAATTAAAAATGGTACCAGTTGTGGGGGACTTGGGTGGGTTGTTTAGGTTTCGTTTGTTTTTTTCTCATCAACAGACCAAGCTGTTTTGGGGCATCCTGATAACTTCCCATACGGTCCTTTCCTGAGCATGTTACTGAACTGTTCTTGCATCTTCGAGCCCAGCAATTATTGAATTTAAATAAAAAGTAAAATATCTACTTCAAAATCAGTCATATTTGTTCACACAGATCTTCCTGGTGCCAAAGATGATCTCTATCACTGTACTGCTGTACTGCTTTCCAAACAGTCAAGAAAGAAAGAAAGAAAGAAAGAAAAAAGAAAAAGAGAAAGAAAAAGAAAAAAGAAAAACCAAAGAAAGAAAAAAAAATCAAACAAAATCATCAGATTGGCTTTGCTTCAGACAAAAAAAGACTACTTTTCCCCTGATTTCTGGTTTACTCACATGCAGATTATACCGTATGTTGTGCTAGCTCTTTTGTCTGCAAATGCCAGGGCCAGAAATACATTCTTTTAAGTAAAAGCTCGGATTCTCTGATGCTGGAGTCTGCGGCTGTTCTACAGAGAATCCTAAGACACAAGAATTAAAAATAGTTCCTTTCTCTACTCTTCCTAAATTTGCTGTTTATTTCCTTTTTATTTTTTTAACTTAAAAAAGCAACAACTTTTTTTCAGCTCATCTTTCACCTTCCTTGCCATCAGTCTGAATGTTCCAAACCATGCAATTTTTTCTCCCTAATCTCACGCTCTGCTGAAAACCAGCACGTTCTTCTACTGATGGAAATCAATAGCTCCTACCTCAGGAAGTGACTTCTGAGTTTACGATACAAACCCTGACGACAAGGGGCTTAGACAGCCCATCTGGAAAGCCAGCCACTGGGCACACACAAAGCAGGCAGGTGTGACAGTGCCTGTGCAGGGTGCACCAGGTGTGAAGAGAAGCCCCCAGCCCCCAGGAGGGCGCCCTGCAGCTCCCTCCTTCCATGTCAGTCTGGGTTTCCTGCCGAATATGGGAAGAATGGTATGCACCCAGGTCTTGTCCAAATGCCCTTCAGGCAAGATTCACATTTGGGTATCAGGTCCACAAGGCATACCACAGCTGAAACAAGATCTCTGTTAAAATCTGGCTTGCTGTCTCTGCCTTTCTCTCTTTATCCGAATCCTTCTTGATTAAAAACAGCAGCAACAACAGAAACCATTTCAGAAACTGTTAGGCAATGTTGCAAAGGCCAGTCATTTGCAAAAAATAGAGTAACCTCAGATGAGCTTTGAACAATCTGACCTAGGTAACACTTCTCGGCTGTACGCTCAACCTGCTGTCAGAATGAATCTCCGACTTCTCGGAGATGAGACTAAAGAGTTTACAAAACGATCCGAACACCGGAGGGCCCAGGAGGCCACCCAGGAGAAGAGCTTGGGCAAACATAGAGGGAGAGATCTGATGGCCAGCCTCTGAGGAAGATGATCAAACACACATCCACCTGCTGCCAGCTGGGCTGCATCAGCTGCCCGGGAACAACTTCGGAGCAGTGGACTACAGAGATGCACAGAACAGGGAAAAAAGCTTTTCAACCACCAAAAACCACAATGGAGTAAGCTTTATGAACAGATATCTCTACCCGTTCAGGACACAGGAAAGATTACTCGGGAGAAAAAAAGACAGCCATATTTCAAAAAACATTGATGTGGTGATACTATGCAGACACATAAGATGTACTGAACACTTAAGCAACGGTGATTCTTCACCTAGTAATTAGAGTTGTAAAGAACAAGGAGTATTACGAGGCACATTATTTTTGAGTTCCCTGCAGACTATACAGAAAATATCACATCAGCTTGCCTAGGCTTAATCATATGAAACCTCCTACTTAAATTCTCATCAGCAGTAGGAGCATCAGTTAGGAACCAATCCTCCCCTCACATATGCAAGACAACTGTCCATTGAAAGTACCAATTTATTCCACCCAAATCTGGAAGAAAAAAAAAAAAATCCACATCCACAAAAAAAAAAAAAAAAAGTAAAAACTCTACTTTCAAAATAATTCAAGCAATGAGAACTGTAAAATCGATACAGTGCTGACACATGCTGCACTTCTGCTTCCCTTCCATTGGCAACATCAGTTTTGATTACATTCCTCATAGGACAGATGCCATGCAGCACTTACTTTTCAACACTGACAAAAATAGGCAACAAAAATCTCTCAGATAAGTGTTCGTTTAAGTTCTTTAAAAAAAATAAAAGCCTAATTCTTTGCCTGATGCACATTTATACAATTGGGCAAAAAAAAGGATTGTTTTCTGTTAAGTAACCCATATCATCTTGAGAAGCTTTCATCAATAGAAGGATCAAGGGAAGAGCAGGTTTTCTCTTATCACTTATACTAGCCTAAAAAGGATTCAATAAACTGTTAATTTATATATATAATTTCAAGAGGATGGTCTTTATAGAAGCCATATTTTGCAAGATAGTAATTGTTTTGAGATGAGAAGCCTCATTTACAGGTTTTCCTAGGAGAACATGAAGATTCAGTGCCTTTTAGAAGTTTCCCAGGCATCTTTACAGTATGGTCAATTTCTTTATAGGGCTGGTTTGTCTCACAAGGTCGTTATTCACCTACAGGCAATAGCACAGACCAAGTGCATTCACAACTGTGAAACATCCCCTGGCAACTTCAGGAGCAGTTTACATATGTGAAAACAACACTGAGATCTTTTTTTTTTTTTAAAAAAAAAGCACTGGTCTGACCAATTTTTGTTTCTGAGAAGAGCTATGCACAAGTCTTTTTTTACACATTATATGGGCATTAAAAAGCTCTGCTGCTTACTCATAAGCTTGAACAAGCAGAGAAAACGGTAGTATTTGTCCAGAAGAAAAGCATGTGCATAATACTTCTGCAAACTGAGAGTATGAGAGTTTTGGAGAAAAATCAGCAATTAACAGTCACTCAGGTAGAAATAAAGTTTTGTGATTGTTTTATTTGTAATGGGTTCTCTAATAGTTTTCTCATCACTCCTGGTTGTTTTTCTTCTCCCTCAGAGTCCTCTAGATTTAAATCAATATATACTAGCAATAGAGTCAGTCTAATCCAGGAACATACTGAGCACTAACACAGTTTTCTTTGTTTATTTTGCTGTCTGGAGTGCAGCTGCCCAGGGTGAATGAAAAGATGCCTGTCTCTCATAAATGGTTGCTGTTAGTGTAACTTCTTTCATTGACCCTGTTTTCATGACTAATGGCTTTCATTTCTACTATAGCATCTTTCAGTAAGGTATTCACTCAATAAAGCTACAGCACTGTGCCAGTCCAAGCACATTTGGTGTTTGGCCTTCAACACTCGTGAAACAGGAATTTAAATACAAGGTAAAATATCTACTTCAAAATCAGTCGTATTTTACACTGGCATTTTGTTACAGAGGAATTCACTCCATAGTGGTTTGGGGTTTGGAGGAGGGGGAGGCTCCCATCTTGGGAGAGATTTAGTTGCTCAGTTTTACAAAAAAAGCATACATAAATTCATGCAAAGCAACAACGCATGCTACTTCTCTAAACAATTCAAGTTTCTGAATGCACAAAATCCTTTTGGAAGTGCCTGGGAACAGCTCTATTTTAAGGCTGGCATTCTGAAAGTGGCTTCAAATGATACATGCAAGCCTGTTCTCCTCTAAAAGCTGATGTTTAAAATCAGTCAGAAATTTCAGACAGAATAATTGTTTAGCCTTCAGACTTCTTGGCACAGTCTTTGCAGTTTTTGCTTGGTTTCTCTGTGCACTTTTTAAGATGAAATATGGCTCTCAAAGAAAGCATTCCTTGGCAGTCCTGTTTTCCATTACTGACCAGTATCTGCAGTAAAATGCCACCTGTCTTGCTAAAATTGGGGTCTCAAATGTATTATTTATAACGAAGTGTATGTGCTGCTCACACAAACGTATCTGGGCTATCCTAGGGGATAACCATAGAGGACAAACTTAGAATCACTAAAAGAAGAAACCAAGCACACCCGGTCCTCATTCAATGTCTTTTTCTGCCTGCTTTTCCCTAAAAAGAAGACATATTTGCATTCATCTGCTAGCATCTCACGGCTCATTTGTGCTGATCTATGTATGACCTAGGACTTCAATTCTATGATGTTAGCGTTCAGCTTTTACTTAAAAACCATCAAACAAAAATGTTTCTCTGCTGTGAGAGGCTTCCAACAGATAAAGGGCAATTGTAAGGCTTCAGCTTCTGACTGTGCTTCAAGCAACAGTGGTTATGATAAGGACAGCCAGGCATTTATTCCCACCTCTGAAGAGGAAAAGGCAGAATAGATTTTCCCACCAAAGCAAAGACAGAAGCCTGGAAAGTTTAAAGACACCTAGCAGTAGTCAGATGATATCTTCGACTCTTTTTGACAACTCTTAAGATTCAAGGTATCTAGAAACTATATAGTTTATCTAGATAGATATGTCTATCTAGATGTTTAGATATTTTGAATCTGAAAACACACAGTTGCTCCTGAGAGGGTATGTAAGGAACTTGGACAAGAAGATAGGAGGATTTTGCAATAATGCATAATGCTTGCGGTGGTAGAGGAAGCCGCAATCACACCTGGGGAATATGGGAAAAGCAACATTCTACGTGCTTTAAATGATAGATGCAGGGCTTATGGGCACACAGGGGTAAATTCTGTGTTATACAGAGTTCAGCTACCTGGTGTTTCAGGCAGCTTGTTATTTTAGAATTACTGAAAGCTCTGATTGGCTATTTTTCCTTTTCCTATTTTAAAACAATTTTTTAAAACATAGGTGGCATATAATTTATTTGTTTTTTCAGAAGCACAGAAGAAAGGCCAGGAGCATTCTCCTAAAGAAAATGTGGCTAGGAAACAAAAATATGAGTGTTTGCCCTTAATTTTTCATCCTTTAAACTCTCAGCAAATTGAGAACAAGGGCTCCCAAACAGCAGACAACACATAAATACTCTCAAATAGGTGCAGGTTCCTGGAGCTGCTGCTGCTTTTGCCAGATGAAGCATTCAGGCAGGAGTGCTTTAAAAACCCTGATTGAGAGCTTTTGATATGTTGTTCTGTAAGCTACAAACATACACCCAAAATTGGCCTCTGGAACATCTGCTGCTTTCCTCCTGCGTTGGATACCATCAGTTCTGCCGCAATTCAGCCAGCCTTATGCAAGGCAGCACAAAGCACTTCATCATTATAGCAAGGCTTTCTATTAAGTATCAGTTCTTTCACAAGTAAATTAAACGAACCAAACACAACTGAAAGACATGCAAAATATTATTGTAGTCTCCATTACACTGATTTAACAGTAGCGTAACTATTAGGATGTTTTCGGATTGATTCTTGACGTGTTATTTTGCTGATCATTCCGGGATTGGATTTAGATTTTGTTCAGTGATGAGAATGAGAATTCAGAAGTACTCAAAAGAACATTTAGAATTGCTATAACGGGGAATAGTGGGTGGAGGAAGATCTGAATATGTGCTTGCTTCATCCCATTTATCCTGCAGTGCTGGTGTATCTCTTTGAAGTGCTGGTATGGGGGAAGAAACTGCATTACCCAAATACCATTTACATAATCAGTTTTTCCACATTTGAAGAAGACATTTCTCTTTGTGGTGCTTTAATTTGTTCCTTGTAATCATATACCTGTGACAATAAATGTAAAGTAAATGTTAATTTCCTCCATCCTCTCTGCTTAAAAAAAAAAAAAAAAAAAAAAAAAAAGGAAAAAAGGAAAAAGGGTTACTTCCACAAAGAAAGCATTATTTTTACAGCACTGATGGGAAGACTGTATATTGACTGGCAACTCATTATTTTGCTTCCAACTGAATCTCTTCCTTATCCTTGATTGGAAACAAAATCTGTAACTACCATTTACAGTCCTGAAGCTCCAATCAAGTACAGATGGACAGATAGATAGATATATAGATACAAATCATCTATCTCTGATGAACTCGATAATCCCTACGGGACCCTTCCGGCTTTGAATATCACAGAATCACATCTTTATATGTTATTCCACACATGTGGTAATTTGTGTTTGTTACCACTACTGTCCAGCATCACGTGAAGGCAATCAAACAAACACGTTCAGTGTCCTCATACTGCTTAAGTGACTGGAATCCTTGCGCTCACCAAGACCATACTGGAAGTATCTGTTCGTGTCATTTTTTATGGTGCTAATGTCCTAGCTTAAATCCAGCAAGGGAAACCTTCACTTCAACAAAATCAGAGTAGAATTTATGGATTTATAAATTCTTATGGATTTACGGAATTATGGATTGCTACATATATTAATGTGAGCACTTCAGAGAACTTCACCAGCTCTCTGTAGCCCAACTCTCTCCACCAGCAGTGAGAACTGATCAGTTCTGGTAACACTTAAAGAGAGGCAGAGAGCACAGCTCCAGAAACATGTGCTGTTCTCCCTGCGTAATATATTTAGCCTGAGCATCTGCTATTTAAGATTTCCTCTGATTCAGCAAAAGGTACCCAATTCCTTGGTCCAGATAACAATTCAAGTATCACTAAGGATAAAATATACTCTTCCTTTTCTCGTTATATTGATGGCACAGAAGCTCATTAAGAATATCCTGCAACCTAAAACATAGGTATGGATTACAGCTGCCCTCCGAATAACCAGCTGTGCAAGCAGGCAACTCTGACACAGCCACATAGGCTCATCCAGCAGGAAGAGCTGCCAAAGACTCCTTCAGGCCAGCAGACAAACAGCAACAGCACAGGTCATACGACAACGCTTTCAGGTCCCTCAGTCCTTCCTCAGTTCCAGCAGCACCCCACAGTTGCTCCTTCCTCTTGGTTCTGTACACCCTTCGCTACCTTTGCATTTGTCTAGGCTCAGCACACTATGTGCTCTCCCAAACCAGTGCTTGGCAGTAATGCTCTCTCCACAACACCGCCTTGATCCACTCCAAAGTAGTCCTGGTAGGTTTTTTGCCTCTTCTGGCTGCAATGGAGTAGGAAGTTACTGAGACACCACTGTGACAAGTGATGGAATTTATTTCACAAGAGCTCCCTGAAAAGCCTGAGAGGTACACATTCGTAATGGCTGTTACTGCACAGATATGATCCAATGAGCTATTTTCAGTACTTCCACCAAAATCACAGCAGCTGTTACAAGTAGCTGAAATGATTCTCCCACCAGTAAAAGATTATCAACATAGACAAAATGGTAGCTTTTAGCCAGCAATGCTCCATTTCATACAAAAGAAGCCAAATTCCACATTGCCTCAAAAAGTACGCTATCCCAGGGACAGAGGGAGATATTTTATTAAACTTTATTTTCTTCATGTAGCAAGTTGATTCTTTCCCACATCAAAACTCTGAGGTGGGAAGCTGAGACGCTAAGCACAGAACTCAAGAGTTCTTGGCATCTGAGACCAAGGCTTGTACGTGCACCTTACTTTTTTTAAAAAAGGACAGAAATAAAAATTAACATTGCAATACAGCACACTATTTGGCCAAATATGTTATTTCTTGGAAATTCAGAGTAATCTAAGCCTAAGAACTATCACTACTTATAGATGTGATAACCTGTCATTTTTCTGTTCACCCAAAAGCAATCTATTGAAGGCTCATCACAATTCCGAATGAAGTTGGTAACAGTTGGTATCTGTATCTCATTTGAAATGCAAATGAGTCATTTTTGTCTTTTGGGGGACTTGGATAGAAGAGACTGCTCTTCAGTCTTGTGGTTAAAAATAACTTCCCACTTGTCACACACAATATCCCCTTTAATGATCCCTGCTTAGTATTGCTTTCATGATGACCTATTAAACAAATGGGGACTCGATGCATCTTCCACAGTTTAAGGTAAGTCAGAAGTTTAAAACAAAAATAAATATGTGTAGCACAAGACCAGGTATTGCATTACATCTAAAAATATCATACTAGGATTGAGGAAATTTCAAAAATAGAAATAAGAAGACAAAATACAGGTGTGAGATGCAGCACAGAAGGGCTTCACATGACTGCCATTCCTGAATGTTTGGAAGAGATTCTGCCCCAGGCAAAATCTCCTCAGCTTCAGACTCTGCCAATACTGGACCTATTCCAGTTGGTTTCTCAGCTGCTCTCCCTTCCCTGAAAGGAAGCTGAGCAGCCAGTACCCCTTCAGTGCAAAGAGATCATATGTCACCTTTGCCTGTCTTCATGTAAATATCATCTGATAATCATGATAAAATGCTTGCTCAGGCACAACAGATTAATGATTGCAACACATTCACTCCCTACTGAGCTCTTCTCTGGTAGTTTGTCACCATTAAAACTAGGTAAATGTCAAAGCGGGCAACAGCAATGCATCATCTGGGAAGTTCTAACCGTAGTAATCAAATTACAATCTTTATAGTATTGTTTCATCACTGCATGAGGCTTAAATTGTTGTGAAGAATAACTGAAGAACAATCCTACAAGAGGCTTCACTGTAGCTGTTAAGCCAGTTTCCTGGACTGGGGGAGGAACAAAGGCTTACACAACTAGAAGTGATAGACAGACTGGATGGGAGATGCTATTCTGGGACAGATTCCACTCTGGTTACGTAGGTGGAAAGAATCCCTGTCCCACTTCACACTTGCCCCATTTCTAGGGTCCTGCACACCGAGGCATGTAGAAACAGACAGTCAGTTCATCTGTAATGATGCCTAACATTACATCTACACTACAAAATGCAATGCTGTGCAAAAATATCTTCACTAACTCAAGTACCAGAGGCTGCATCAGTGTGCTAAGTACAATGCTATAATGGGGTTAATTTACTGTGCTGACAAGGTCCACTGTCAGTGATTACTAAACCTTCTGAACCAGACAGGGCTGCCAACTGTAAAATTACTAGGCAGCAAGGTGGGGAAGAAGCTCTCAAAAATCAGTGCTGGTTTTCTACCTCAACTTCAGCAGGGCTTTTGACACTGTCTCCCACAGCATCCTCATATGGTAAGCTCAGGAGGTGTGGGGTAGATGCATGGCCAGTAAGGTGAATTGAGAACTGGATGGATGGAAGAGCTCGGAAGGTTGTGATCAGCAGTGCTGTCCAGGTGGAGGCCTGTAGCTGGCGGTGGCCCCCAGGGGTCAGTACTGGGTCCAGTCTTGTTTAGCGTACTCGACAACCTCTCTGAAGAGACAGTGCACCCTCAGCAGGTATGCCGATGACACAAAGCTGAGAGGAGTGGCTGATACCCCAGAAGGCTGCTGCTATTCAGAGAAACCTAGGCAGACGGGAGAACTGGCTGGAGAGGAACCTCGTAAATTCAACAAGGGCAAGTGCAGAATCCTGCAACTAGGGAGGAATAACCCCATGCACCAATACAGGTTGGGGGCTGACAAGCTGGATGGAGATCAACTCTGAGAAGGATGAGCAGTCCCAGTGGACAGTAAGTCAACCATGAGCCAGCGATGTGCCCCCACTCATTGCCAAGAAGGCCAATGATATCTTGGAGTGCATTGGGAAGAGTGTTGCCAGCAGATCGAAGGTTATTCTCCCCCTCTACTCAGCCCTGGTGAGGCCACATCTGGAGTACCAAGTCCAGTTTTGGGCTTCCCAGGAAAAGAGAGACATGAGCATCTTCTTCTCTGGAGATGCTCAAAACCCCCTGGATGTGGTCTTGGGCAATGTGCAGTAGGTGACCCTGCTTGAGCAGGAAGGGGTGTGCACTGGGTGTCTTAGGCAGGCAGGAGCTTCCCCCTGGAAATGCCCCTGAAGGCTCCCAGTCAGGAGCTACTTGTGATTCTTCCAGCCAGACAGGAGAGCTCTTCCTCTGAACGAGAAAGCAGAGAAGCCACAAAAACGTTGAGAAGGTTTCTCCTGAACACTAGAGAAGAGAGCAAGGGTGAACCTCAGACTGACCCCCCCACACACTCCTCTACCTCCAGGCCCCGAGGACCTCAGCAGCCCTCCCACAGACTGCCCGTGTTGTGGCGGCACAGCAGCGCAGAGACCAGGCGCTCTCCTCCCCCATGCCTCGGGGCACAAGCGATGGCACCTCTTCATGCTCTGGGGGCAGGGGTAGGTGTGGGAGATGGCCCCTAAGAAGGGCTCCCACAGCACTTGATCATCAGCAGAGCTTTTATTGACTGCTGGGAGACCTGGCACCACCTGGCCGTGCCTCCCTTGCCCATCTGCAGGATGTCTGGGTGCTTTGCCCCCTCTCAGATGCTGTCAGCATGGGGGGCTGCACCACTTGCAGGGAGCCCGGTCGGTGGCAGCGGAGTAGTGGAGGCCCTGCCCCTCCAGAAACACTGCTGCCACCATCTTGTGGCACAGGGAGCCCAGGCACAGGATGAGGAGGGGGCTGGAGGCCAGGGCACGGGAGGGGACTGGAGGGCAGGCCCTGTGCCCGAGGGGCAGCCTGTCTCTCTGGCAGGCAAAATGGCCAGGGAGAGCCATCCCCAGGAGAAGGGCCCTCTGCCCCCCGACCCTCCTCCTCCTGCCTCGTGAGGGCGTCTTTCAGGCCACCGACACCTCTCCCAACACAGCCACGTCTGGCCATGCCTTGGCCACCGTCACAGAGGCTTCCTGATGTCACAGTGGCATCTGCCCCCCGGATTGTTCCGGGCCCTATAAAAGGCCCCTGCGCAGGGCCCGCCACTCGCTGAGCTTCCAGGCCCTCTGACAGCCATCATGGATGGAAGAAAGAGGACCTGGAGCAAAAGCTGCCCATGCTTGCGTGGGTCAGGAGAGGATTTGGTCCTCAAAGCAAAGAGAAGGAGGCCACTGCCTACAATGAGGAAGTGGAGAACCGGCGCTCGTGGCAAAGGAGCGGTGCCCTGCGCTGCAGCTAATGCTGTGGAGCCCATGGAGGTGGATCTGCCTCCGGATGAAGACCTGATGGAGGTAGATCCACCTCCAGATGAGCCTATGGAGGTCGACGTGCCCGGGCTCCCTGCCGCCAAAATCCATCAGCGGCGTTGCAGGAGCACCCGACCTGCTCCTTATCCACGGCCCGGTCTCCGTGCCTCAAAATAGCATGGCCATCCTGTTGGCTCGCCAGCAGAGTGGCCTTCTTTCCTTTCCCCCATCCTCCATCCCCCACCCCCACCTCGTCCAGAGGTGTCATCTCTTCTGCACGGAGTCCCAAGGAGTGGACGAGAGGGGACTTGGCTTCCTCTGGGATGCTGCACCAGGGCGGCAGAAGGAACCCCTCAGAGAGCCACAGTGGACCTTGGGACCAGGAGCCCATCAATGTCTCCGTCTGAGGACAAGAAGGCTGCCCCATGGCTGCTTGAAGAGGAAGCCGCACCTTCCATGGCAATGCACAAAGAAGAGCAGCAGATCAGCCAAAGCTGTTAGGGAGACAGCTGCTCCTCTGAAGAAGCAAAATACTTCTGCTGAGAAGGTCTGCCAGGACGAAGTGCTGAAGTGCAGCGTTAAGGTCCATTCAGGATGCTTCATTAGGAGGAATTTTTCATAAGACTGGGCAATAAATAACAATAATAAAAATAACAACAACAACAACAAAAAAAACTGTCCTCTCTTATTTGGTGGCACTTTAGCAACTGCATCTGGACTCCTGCATCCCCTTCCAGTCTCCCCAGAATGGGAAAGATACTGCATAATGACTTCTGATCTGCTCTAAATGTTTTTATGCATCAAAAGAAATTAAATACTTCAGCCATTAAGGCTTTTTATTTATTTATTTATTTGTCTTTACTCCCCACAGTTTTTTAACTATTGCTTTCTATCTACTAGTAGAAACATTCTCATTTTAACAAAAACCTGACAGATATAAATTAGCATATGCTGAAAATTGCCTAAATATTTCAGGTATTCACTATCCCATAAGTTTAAATGAAAATTAGTGAGATGGTAATTTGAAAATCAGAATGAATCACTTGACACCTTCAGAATTGATAAACAGGTTTAATTGTATCATGAATAGACCTGCCATGCCCCACTACTTTTCCTGCCCTCAAGAGCCCTGTCCAAAATGATTTTATAAATTATACACATTTGAGACATTTAAATCACACCAGATCAGAGCTTATGGTTATACTTCTTTGAAGATCCACCTGTTAAGGCAGGCATGGGTATTTTAATTTTTTTTTTTAAAAAAGGCTGCTAATCTGCCAGCAAGCAGTAGAATACCATGTCAAAGTGGGGTGAGAAACTACAAGAAACTAGAGTAGCACTGAGCTGACAAAACTGCAGCAAAAACTGAGAATGGGACTCCTAAGACATCAGAGACAGAGAGAGGGTCCAGGAGAATCAGGGAACCTTGACCATGGTGTTTCTGGCTAGGAGACATTAAAAAGGAGGAATGGAGGGAAAAGGAAGAATTACCTAGAGAAGTTTGGGGTAATTTAGGAGATTCCTTGGAACAAAAGGGGCTGGGTATAGGAGCTGCAGTATGTTGGAGGAGTGAGAGACCGTACATTTCAAGGAACAGGGATGAGAATCCAGGGGCAGAGGATAGTTCTGCATCACAAGGACTTGGGGTTCCACAGAGCAGCTCGGTAGCTCTGCACCAGTGCTACTGTGATTTCCCCCCCCCCTCCCCCCCCATGGCATGGTAATCCATACACTGCAACAAGTCAGCCCCATGCATGACTTTGATTTGAAAGTTTGGGAGATTGCCCAGGACTGTCACCTCCACAAAGGCTTTCCTAGCACTTCCTCTTCCTTAGCTCTTCGCTTTAGTTGTGCAAAATGTATGGCCCTAAATAATAACGTTCCATCCAATTAATTCAACACTAAAAATAATCCAGTATCTTTAGTCAGAAAAACAATGACAAAAGGAAAAAACAGTTTGAGAACTGAAAAATGGGATTTTCAAGTAGTAATTTACTTAATAATAAGAAGAAACCTAGCTAGAGTAATATTTAAATTGCATAGATACTGCTATGAGTCTTTTACTGTGAAACTGCGGTTTAGATGACAAATTCTTTTGGAGGATCTCAAAGTTAAGGCTGATTAGGAGGAATGAGGGGTTGGAACATCAGTTTCATACAAGTGTAGGGAAAGCACTTAGCTACTCTACGGGTCACTAATGCTGATGATATTTTGCCAGTCAATGGAGAAAAAGTTGATGAAAAGGTAACCACTAAAAAACTAAAAACCATTCCATTGGGTTTGTAAACATTTTGTATGTTATTTTTATTACAAATATGACAGATGAAATATACAATACTGTTGACCTTCTATACCTCAAAAATACTCCAAAAAAGAAAAACGGTGAGCTTTTTACAGCTCCTGTAGTATTTTTTCAGACTTGTTTACCACCCCATCTATTCATTGCCACTGAGTACAAAAATAACAAGAGTTTAAAGTCTACTTCCTGCACACGCAAAATGCACGCTGCTCTTTGCCTAATCAACTGGGGATTTTATTTACCATCAGGTTACACTAACTTATGCTTAAATGAGGATTATATTTCTTTTACAGTTTTAACTGATTTCTGATTTCTTCTGATTTCTGATTTCTTCACCTTTTTCTTCAGTGCATCTTTTGCCGTGCTTGTGCCCAGCAACATTTCTCCAGCATCCTGGTGCTCAGCCCACTGATGCTGAATGTCAGCCATTTGTCAATGGGCACAGGCTTCACCTGATGGAAACAACAGGAGGCAGAAGCCCAGAGGCAGCAGTGGTGGGTTTGTCTTCTGCCTTCAGCCCTCTTGCACTGTAACAGTGACAGCATCCATAAAGGGATATATCTGCATTGGCAATCTCCTTCTGCTTTGTTAAGACAGGTTGTAACACAATTGCAGAAGTACTGAAAACTGAAACCTGACTTTTTATTTAAAAATCCTATTTTATTTATAAATCCATACTACATGTGGATGGTCAGCATGGTAAATAATGAAGAATACAAGCCCTACAACAATACTGAGGCAACATTGTTTTGTTCTGCAATCTGTGCTTGCTACTGCTAGTCAAATAATGAATCACAGAAGCAATGTGCAATTGGATCTGCAAAGACTTTCCATCTGTAGCAGACTTCAGTGGCCACTACACGTCCCTGCAATACTGTAAAATGCAGTTTGCAGAATGCTCACATGGCTTCAGAAAAGTGGTGCTTTCTGAAACTCAATTAAAAGTAAATAAGGAGAAGTGAAAAGAAAGGGAATTAAGAGGTATTAAAGTAGAGATTCTTTTGCTAGCCCCTCTGGTGAAAGATATCCTATAATCATTTGCCTACATCAGAAATGAGTATGAAACATTACTGTTGTGCTCATCTAGAGCAAATTAGGTGGTAGTATGGAAATAAATACAAGCTTTTTTAATGAAATATACAAATTAACGTTATGTGGACAATGTATTTTCTTCCCTTGTCAAAAATCTGGGTGATCTGTTAGACCTGGCAGTTTGTCCCCATTGGACCTGACAAAACCCCCAAATCATATTTGATATTCATAAATAATTTTCTAGATGCTAAGCAAATTCAGGATATTTCAAGAAGACGAAAAAGAAAAAGCATCCATATGTATCTAACTAAAACTGTAATCTCATCTGTCTGTCTGAAAGAGATTTAAAATGCTGTATTATACTTGTTTATACATGTGTGTACGTAATGTGTACACACCGACAGGAACTGTCATTAGATAACATATGCAGTCATAATGGGTAATCAGAGCATGAGGAAAAAAGAAAAAGACTTACTCAAATCTCTGTTTCATTTAATTGTGATAAAGCATTCGTGTTTCTTTTAGATCTTTATGGAAAACAGAGGTTTGCAGGCACATATATGTTTCATACGATTTGTTTAAACATTCACCTTCAAAATATGAGAGACTGTTTAATCAATTTCCTTCATCACTGTAAACAATTAAATGATCAAGACAACATAATATTGGTCCCATTGCAGGGGAGGTGGAACTAGATGATCTTTCAGGTCCTTTCCAACCCAAACCATTCTATGATTCTATGATAATAAAGATAAGTTAATACAAGACTGTCATATAAGTAAAATCCATTACTTTAGGATCAGTTATATCCCAAATTAACAAAACAATGAAAAATACTAAGAATCTGGAAGAAATAAAGCATAATATTTTAATTACTCATATAACTATCAAAATGAAAAAAAAAAAAATCCATAAACCCATATAGGTGTTTTTTTTTTCTTCTCTCTTTTCTCTTTTTTTTTTTTTTTTTTTTTTTTTTTTTTTTTTTTTTTTTTTACTTTTGGTAGAACTGGAAGTGTGGTCAAGGGAAATTTGACAGAACTTTTAACAGAGCCCTCAGATATTTGAACTTGTATCACTAACATCACTAATGACACCTAAAAATATTGGTAGCTAGTATCTACATAAACTCATCCATATTGAAGAAGACAAACTGTATTGTTATAAAAACTACAGCTGGCTGCAAGACAAAATACAGAGTGATGAAAAATTATGAAGTGTTACATTGAAGAAAGGCTGTCTTCATTAATAAGTGGGAGAGAAGACAACTGTCATGTTAAATATGAGAAGAGGATGCAAAATTAGGAGGAAATGTATAAAAGAAACTGCAGAAACAGGAATACAAAGGGAACTGCGTGATAGGCAAAACAAGCAGAAAACAGTCAATGGACATTCATACTGAAAATGTACAAACTGATAGATTACAGAAACAACCTCAAACAGAGTTATTACAAGCAGGAAGAAATCTAGAAAGCACTACTGTGGAAAGAGACTATGCAGATTACAAAATGCAAATTACTTTGTAATACCACATGGAGACATGAGTCAGGGAGATTGTAGTTACTGTCTAAGCCATCACTCCACCTGCAATCTTGAATATGATCCTTGTAAAACAAAGATATTTGCAAATCATTCAAAGGTTACAGAAAGCAGAACATTTAAGAAGAAATTCAGGTTTGCCTATTTAAGCAAGAATAGTGCCTTGAAAACAAAGCATGCAGAAAATACCTTGAAAATAAGGCATATAAAACTAATTACGAATACTGAATTTATGTGTGTGTGTATATATATATATATGTATGTATCTTAGGTCAAAACAGTATGTACAAGAAGCAAATAAGAAAAATGCAATTTGTACTGCAACATGATTAATACGCAGTCAAGTATTAAACTGCCCAAATTAACTCTTCAAGAACAATATGCCCTATCCCTGGAAGTGGTCAAGGCCAGGCTGGATGCAGCATTGGGCAACCGGGTGTGGTGGGAGGTGTCCCTGCCCATGGCAGAGGATTGGAACTTGGTGATCTTTAAGCTCCCTTCTGACCCAAACCATTCCATGATTCCATGACTCTAGGAACATAATGCAAGAGCATAAGATATTGAACAAAAGTTATACCTCTGACAAATGTGTAATTTTACAGCAGATTATTTTAAACTGTAAAATAAATAGAAACGTGTAGTAACACCATAAATTTGTGTTTTTCTTAACTGGCACAACAGTGTATGCTCCGCTGCAAGAAAATGCAATGGGTTTTATGCCTTGTGTATGTGAAGAGCAGAGGTTGTTTTTTCCCTGATAGACTGAAAAGGTTTTTCTCCCATTATCACAGATACAGGGCTGTGTGCAATTGTTTTGGTTTCTTGGTTGCTCAGCATGAAACTTCTTTCATTTCATGGTGGTGTTTGTTTTTTTGTTGTTGTTGTTAGTTTTGTTTTGTTTTAATTTTCGCACACCAATAACGCCTAGCCTGAGCTTTGGCTTACAATACTTACTGATCACTGTCCTCACCCTGCTTCGTAGAACTCAAGTTCTGTTCATTTTTGATGAACATAGCTTTTAAAGTCCTGTGGCTGTGATGTAAAATGCTAAGGTTTTCTACAATAAGGAAGCTGGGAGATGTTGTGTCCTCCCAAGTTTGGATCTCTCAAGTGGTTACTGGTTCTCTTTAGAAAGACCACTCCATTTGAAACCTGACAAAGTCCTTTTGCCTCCCCTGTTCTCAGCCATATCAACGGGTAAATTGGTCCCATACATTACCTAAAGAGATAGCAAAATCATAAAAGATAAATACTTCTGGGATTGTCCCTCAGCAACACTGTTTTCTGAGAACTGACTATTATCTTGGTCCATTATTTTTCTCCTTCCTGTTTTTCTGGACAGCTTACTGCTGAATTAAGCCAATATAAATATAAAAGCTAGGTCCCAATAACCAAGCAACATACAGTGATTAGTACACAAAAGAAATTTCTTCATCACATAGCAAAACAAAACAAAACAAAAAACTCTAAATGAACATTAATAACTTTTTGAAAGAACACCTGTCTTCTAGTTCTCAATACATTTACAATTTATAATTTATCTATCATTAACCTAATTTAAATTTTAGTTAGATTATACATAATTCTTTAAAAATGAAATTAAATTCAACTGGAATAATACAATAGCAGATTTTTATGAATATATTTACTTGTTTATAAGACACATAAAATTTTATTCATACAGATTTTATAAATTAAGTTATTCATATGGATACATAAAACATATAGAAACATATAGAAACATGAGATGTAAACATGTATCTCCTACAACTCATACTGAGTGACCTTACTGTATCAAAAATATTTCTACCTCATCTCCTGTTTTCATAATATTATACAGAGTGTTTAAAGGGTTTAACAATCAGTTGTAAATGCTACCAGAAAACTTAAGATGTCTTCTGTGCTACAAAACCTTTTTGATATCTATCAGAATTAAGTACTAAAGACACAAAATTAACTTAAGTTCAGTTCTAAGATCAAGTTGGTTTTTTTTTTAATTTTAGGGTTATTAATGGGAAATATATCGCTATACTAGGAATATTTGTTACTAATTAATGTATGACATCTATTTCTCACACATATTTTATTTCTATTTCATTCCAGAACCTACCCATCCTTATTCACAGAGTTATAGAGGGATAATGTCTGAAAAGTATGCTTAGCATCTTACTAGTCAACAAATTTGTAACAGCAAGCCAAACCATCTTCAAGTATTTGTTAATTTATTGTAAGCAATGTTTTCTACTACTTGGCCTGCACTATAGATTTGTATTTTTTTCAGATTTGTAGATTTGCAAGTGAAACTGAAACTGACTGAAATGTATCTCACAAACAGCATATTACAAACTGCAAGCACAAAAGGAGAAATTCTGCTACCTGCCTCCTGACCTAATGGAGAAGTAATCCTCTGACAATCTAGATTTGTTTATTTACCACAATAGTTGTACCAAAACCTTCAAAAGATACATTGAACAGAAACAGGGAACACCATCAAATGAGTAAACTGAGATCTTACGCAGCTTTTAAGAAACATTTTCACACCATCCATTTTATTTTTGCTCTGTAATATCTTGCTACCTTAATTATTACAGCATTAGAAAATTGCAAACAGATTTGAGACAAATGGTGAAAAATGACTAAGGGTCATTATCTCTGGTGATGCACCCCTTCACTACCTAATACACAGAAGTACAAGTGTACAGCAGCATATCCATGGCCAGGTACAGGGATGAGAACTGCCATGGCAGGCAGGTAATCAAAGTAAAATTGCTGACCAAAAGACTCATGCAGTGTCATGCCAAAACCTCTCCTCCTGGAAGTCAGGCAAATTGCCACATTTCTAAGTGGAAAACAATTTCAATGAAAGGAAAGGGCTTGTATAGCTGCTCTAAATTATACTTAGCTAACAAGAAATTCTGTATAGCTTCTTTAATGGTTCTCCTGTAGCTCCATCATGCAAGTAATTGTTAACTACTGTGTAGTATAAAATTATTAAAATGTTTATTTCCTAATGTCAAATCAATTATTAAGCACATAAGAAGCCTTATGAATGGCTTGAATTATTAATTTCTATTTGTCATTTGGTCTCGACTTCAGCAACATCAGAACAATGTGATGATATTCAAATTTGTATCGCTTGTTTTCAGTACTCTAGGAAACATTAACAGATTTATTGATAAGTATTCTTTCCCATCACAGAGGAAAAAGCTTTCCACATTCAATTTTGCATATTTATCTGAGACATATGTTTTTATTGTACTTCTACGGAGCTACGTTAATGCTTTCCATAGCAAAATTGAATCACATGACTTGCACAGTAAACATCACAATGCACATAAGATATGTAATAATCTTGATGAAATCTGCAATCAGTTCAGCCTTTGTACTTAATTTTATGATTTGAGATGGAAAAATCACTAAAGGAAATGGAGTAAAGAAAAATAAACTAGCAGAAATCTGAGCTTTCATAAGGTTCTTCTGATAAAGGTGTAGGAAACATTCAGTCTCTTCTGGTTCATATTACATCAAACCTCTCTCATAAGACTTACAATAATTGCCTGTAGAGATCAGAAATATAGCTAAATTATTATACCCTGATATTATATTTTTTAAGACTACTGCTCCAGAAGAACTCCGGAAGGATAAAAGACATTTAAATAATAAATTTAAAAAAAAAAAAAATTGACTTTTATAATTCAGAAGATCCATCTCTTTAGTTTTGGTATGCACTTCAGGTACAAAGTAAATCTTCATTTAGACTAGTTCACTAATCCCCAGGATATAAGTAATGTATAGGACTAGGGGACTAAAACGATGCTCCTGATCACTGGTCTATTTCCCTGCTACTGAATACACAGAATGACTCAAAAAAAGGACAGCATTCCACCGTAAAACCAATTAATTAGTTTAATGCTTATTATCCTGTCTGGAAAGCCACTTCACAAACTCAGTGCTCTAGTGGCTAAGGGATTTATTCCAATTTCGAGTTTAAATTTCATTTCTGGCTGCTTGATGTGTGTGATGTGTGTGTGTGTGTGTGTGTGTGTGTGTGATGTGTGCTTGTGTGTAAACAGACCTTCAGTACCTTCTCCTCCAGCCTAGTGTTTACAACCAGAGATTATCTGTAGATGGCAGTCACACCACTCTCAGCGTTCTTCTGTTCTGCTCCTCTATACCCAAGTCAAACTCTTCTCTCACAGAACAAGCTCTCTTCTTTGTCCTGGTGATCTCACTTGCTTCATTTGTTGCAGTTTCAGTTTATCCTTTCAAACGCAGGTGACCAGAAACATACATAGTGATCCAGGAGAGGTTCATCAGTGCCTTATCTGGACATTTTGCCATCGTAACGGATTCTTTTATGGGTTCATACCATAATGACTAAATGACCAACTAATGCGCCTCCTCTTGATGCTGCTTGTCCCTGCTCATTTTCTCCTGATGATCTCTTGGCCTATAGCTGAAATTTCTGCTGTTAGTTCCCAAATGCAAGCACCTAGTACTTTGTATTATTAAATTTCATCTAGTTGCTATTACTACAGTCCTCAAGGTCATGCTGTTCTTCCCCTGTAACACCCTGATCCTCTGCAGTCTTAGGACTCTTAGCTGTGCCATCAACAACCTTCATTACAGCAGTGACATTCTGTTGCCCCACCACTGGCAAAAAGCACTAATAAAGGCAATCATTCCCCAGAGAGCTCCCCAAGAAATTGAACCAGCAATCTTCCTCGTGTCTGATGCTCTCTGAAGTCGCCCCAGCTGCCATCTCCCTTCGCCTATATTTACAGTTACTTTGATAACTCCCATCTCCTCTAGCTTTCCTTCTGGTTTACCATTTGGCACTAAAACAGATTTTATTTATTTATTTTTTTTTTTACAAAATTGCTTAAACTACTTAAAAAAGAAATCAGTTCTTTTTCCTCAAACATGCTGCCATCACATACCAAAGGTTAACAATGGCATATTACTTATGCTAACAGGGTGTTCAAAGGCTCCACACACAATTTTACTGTATTAATCTACCATATTACTGATTTTAATGACAAGCTGGCAGGTCTTTAGTAGCTCAGCTTTTTCCTCTCTTATATACAGATATAGCCATACCAGACTTGACAAACACATTAAAATGTCTTGCTATTAAGCCTGTGCCTTCATATGTCTAAAAAAAAAAAAAAAAAGGAATATTAAGATAAAAATAATCTGTCCTTCTCCTTTCTCAAATATCACTGCAAATAGGACTTGTAACTTGTGGATTCTGGGTTTCTTCCTTTTCTATCACACCTATTCCTAAAGCACAATATTTTCACCTTTTCAGACTACCTGGTTTTCCTTAAGTCCTTTTTCAGGTGACTTTTGAACCATGCTCCTGCAAGATATAGTTCAGATCATCAGGTAATCAGATCATCAGGATACTAATTCCTGATGATCTGATTACCCTTGAGCTTGAAAAAATGGCAAGCCTCCTCCTACTCCAGATTCTGAGCCCTCTGCAGAGTTCACTGTAACTCATCCATGCTTTTCCTGTGCTGCAGGAACATCACTAGCACCCATCCTGCTCTCCTACTCAAACATCTAACTGTTTTGCCACTGCTTAACTGTACATTTTATTAGTAATTTACATCAGGGCCAACTTCAGATAATGAAGGTCCCAAGCAAGGTGTGAAAATGAGGCCCTAAGTAATTCGGTGCAAAAAATGTTCTTTCTTTTCCATGAACACATCCAGCTTGCCACAGACACAGCTGTCTTGTGCAACTGGGAGCTCAGACCTGCCAAAGGCACACACACCTCTCCGGTTCTGCACCTTTCGCTTTGTTCACCTCTAAACACAACTGTACATCTTCCTTCAGAGGCACAGGCCCCACATTGCCTCAAGAGCCCTCACACAGGCAGTGGCCCCACTGGTATCTTCAGGTGCCAAGAGAATATCAAAGAAAATGAGAATAATAATCATACAATTATAGAATCATAGAATTGTTAAGGTTGGAAAAGACCTCCAAGATCATCTGGTCCAACCGTCCCCCTACCACCAATGTCACCCACTAAACCATGCCCCAAGTACCACGCCCAACCTTTCCTTGCACACCCTCAGGGATGGTGACTCCACCACTTCCCTGGGCAACCCATTCCAATGCCTGACTGATCCTTCTGAGAAGAAATGTCTCCTCATTTCCAACTTAAACCTTCCCAGGCACAACTTGAGGCCACTCCTTCTAGTCCTATCCCTAGTTATCTGTGAGAAGAGTCTGACCCTCAGCTCTCCACACCTTCCTTTCAGGTAGCTGTAGAGAGCAATAAGGTCTCCCCTGAGCCTCCTCTTCTCCAGAGTAAATACTCCCAGTTCCCTCAGCTGATCCTCATAGGACATGTGCTCCAGGCCCTTCACCAGCTTCATAGCCCTATCTGGACATGCTCCAGGGCCTCAATGTCCTTCTTGTAGTGAGGGGTCCAAAGCTGAACACAGTACCAACACTGAAAATTTGGCCTACACTACACATCATCAGAGCTCTGAGGCCTGAAATCAACCACTCCACAAGAACACCTCCTCCATAACAACACTCTGTAAAAACTGCTTAGAGGACAGTCTGAGGACACTTGGCTTGTCTAGATTGGAGAAAAGAAAGCCAATAGGTGACCTCTCCGCTCTCTACAGCTTCCTGAGGAGGTGAAGTGGAGAAGGAGGCATCGGTCTCTTCTCCCTGGTCACCAATGGCAGGAGGAGCAGGAACACCACAAAGCTGCACCAGGGGACGGTCAGACTAGACATGAGGAAAATTTTATTTACCGTGAGGGCAGACAAACACTGGAAAAGGCTTCCTAGCGAGGTAGTTGATCACAGAATGGCTCGGGTTGGAAGGGACCTTAAAGATCATCTAGTTCCAACCCTCATGCCTATCACTGTTGATGCCCTGTGCTTGTCAATGTACAAGAGGCATTTGGACAATGACCTCAATAATATGTTTTAACTTTTGGTTAGCCCTGAAGTGGTCTGGAAGTTGGACTACATGTTCTTTGAAGGTCTCATCCATCTGAAGTAAACCTATTCTGTTCTGTTCTGTTCTGTTCTGTTCTATTCTATACTATTCACACATTAAAACAAAACAAAGAAGCCCTCTAGATTCAGCTCAAAAAGTAGCATTTAGAATAAAATAGCCAAACATATATTCTAAACACATCACTCCATAGATAATTTATTTTTGGAAATCAGAAGTGTCAAATCCTGCTTGAAGTAATTTCTTTGCTGTAACTGAATATAGACATGGAAGAACACATCTGGTGCCTGGGCTGTGCATTTATAACTAAATAGAGTTGAATACCAAAATCCAGCAATGATAGAATTCATTAGACTAGCATAATGCTGTATAATTACCCGCTTTTTTTTTTACCATCCACTGTATGCCTTAAGAGCTCTTCTTACCCCTTGATATCAATGAGCTATGACATATTTACACACACCCTGTATAAAAGGCTGAGGAAGTATTAGACATGTCAAAGGATGACACAGAAAGGCAACTGTTGTACAATAACTATACTGTCAGTGAGACAAGAGGAAAGTAATTTAAATTCATCCTCTGGCATGTAACTTTACAGATAGGTACTGGATTTACATTTTGTTAGAAAGCAGAACCTTTCTTTTAAGTCCTAATACAACAAGATCACCCTTCTCCACCAGCACTGCTTCCTCAGCTTGCCCGCTGTGCAATAGTGGCTTTCCACCAAACACACCATCTACTGATCATGGCATAGACTTTTCTAAACATCTTCCTGGGGTCTTTCCTCACTGAAACCATCTCCACATATTATCACTCACATCTTAGATTTGGAAAGACCTGCTAGCAGGCAGTAACTCTCTCTCAGCTGTTACGTGACCTCCTTTGCTCTGCTTCTTTCCTACCAACCCCAGCTAGGTGCCCTGTGACTCCTGCCAGACCTCCTGGAGACAGCCCGGCCTCCCTCCGTTGGGCTGTAATTCAGTCTTGTGTTTGTAGGTTCTATCAAAACACCGAAGTTTCCTGGGCGACCAGGAAAAACAGGAGGCTTCACTGCCAAGTCTAGTACTCACAGACTGACAGCAGTGAGAGAGGGCTGCCACATGATAATGATAGTTTGTCAGATACCAAGAGTATTTGCCACCATCGCCCTAATTTTTCCATGTAAAGTCACCCACTGCCTAGGTGCTACTCTCTCCATCTTTCTCTCACTGCACTTGCTTCTCTTCACCATCCATAAAGAGGAGTGAGAGAGCTTGGGCTAAGTGAGGAGTTAAGTTAGTTGGTAAGGTTGATAATGCAAACATCCTGCAAATTGTCTCCACTCGTGGATGGGTTCATGATTACTCCCATGCAGCTGAGTGCCAGCTACAGCCTTTGGATCAGGCTCAGCAGGCAATTAAGGAGCCAGTACAGGGCTTGCAGACAGGCCCCAGGGACGCAGCAAGAGTCTGCAGCCGCCCGCTACCCCCTTCAAAACGTGGCCAGATCCACACCTGATAATGGCTTTCTCTCCAAAGCTGTAGCTGCAGCTGAACAAGAGACAAGGAAATGCAGACAGATAAAAGCGGTCTGCAGGGACAACAAAAGCAAGCTGAAACCAATTATGATTTGCACTTACTTCATACCAGCCCACAGGACTCTTAACGCAAAACAATGGCGCTGACTGGCCGCTTCATTTTCAGTCCTCCATTGTTCGTGAAAGTTATTTGAGCTATGTGCCTGCAGGCACAGGGGGAACTGCTCTGCATTAAATATATATTGAGTTCATAACTAAAATAGTCTCTCCAAAGTTGTATTTTCATTATAAACAAAAGCAGCAAAAGTTCACACCTGAGGTACCTTCAACAACAGAGAAAATTGGCATTTACCACTTAAAAACAGCCCAAAAGAACATTAAGACAATCAAGCCAAAAAACAAAGGATGCAGGGTTGCCTTTTGAGTTAGGGGAGGAGGTTAGTGCACAAATGAGAAAACAACACATTCTTTCTATAAACTATGGTATGCAGGAAATTTATCTTTCAGCAGTTACTAGTGCTATTAAGAAATTCCATATTTTTAACAAGCGCAGGATTCAGAAGACATGAAAGATACGATGAAAAGAGCATTTTTAAACTCTGCTTGGCCAGAACAAAAGTTAGGTTTTAGTTTGAAGAAAATGAAAGTAAAGCACCTGTTTAGTAAATAATTGTACTTGAACTGGTTCTTTTTTATTATTATTTTGATCATTTTCCAATTAGTTATTTTGACAAGGATATGTTTGAAACAGAACTAATTTAAATTTTAGTTCATATTTCTTTTCTTTCATAAAAGCATAAAGGAACAAGAAAAAAGACCCTAATAAACCAAGCAAAATGTGTTTTAAATTCACAAAATGTAAAACTAGGAAAGAATCTGTCAGTAACCCCTAAGGAAGGATTTTTCATATTTGCTTTAATATATAATTATAGGGGAGAACATTGATTACTGACCTACATAGTCCTGATTCAGAGCAATCAAAACACCAACATTACAGGAATACACAGCAGTACTGTACTACTGGCTGTTTGTTTTTTTTGATCAAACTGGGTATTAGCCTGTTGTGTAAGATGTCAAACTCCCAGAAAGATTTCCATATTTCTGTAGGTAACTCTTAACTGACAGTAGGTAAAAGTATGCCTACAGAAGCAAACACCAAGGCAGCGCTGCTATTCAAAGGGTGAAAAATTATTCTGGGGCAGCAAACTGTCCCAGTGCAGGGAGCCCTGAGATACTCGACTTCCAGAAGTGGTAAAGGGCCACCCTGCCCCAGCACCTCTCCTGGCAGAGGATGAGCACACAGCACAGCCCAGCTAAGCCACGTACAGACAGCGGGGTCTGGAAGTACAGACAGTGCTGTCTGGAAGAGCCCTGCCCGCTCCCAGAGCAGCACTAGGCAAAGACAGGGGCTGCTGCAGGCAGATCAACCAACGCTGCTCGCTCCCAGATGTCCTCTTTCCAAGCAGCTCTTGCATGCCAACCAAGGAACAGACTGAAACATCCGACTACTTGTGTCCTGGCAACCTGCTCAAAGACGATGCCTCTCCCAAGAGCTCTGCAGCCCTTCCTGCTGCAGATGGCCAGCCAGGTCTCTCTGGTGCTATGGGAATGCCTCTATTTCCCTAGGAAAGAAATAGAGCAGGACAAACCACCTTGACTGCCTAAACACAACACCAAGACTGCAATAGCAGAATCCTACCATGACATCCCACATCTGGAGATGAAAATAAATAAAACAACAAAGTAAGACCATGTGAAGTACCTAGACTTGATATCACAAAGATACGGGCACACCCATGCTGAAATCTCTATCTAGGTAAAAATATTGCATGTTCTAATTTTCTTTTTATCACATTCAAGTGTGGCCTGGTTTGGTAGTTCCAAATACTTAAAAAAACAAAAAACAAAACAAAACAAAACAAAACAACAACAACAACAACAACAACAACAACAACAACAACAACAAAAAACAGAAAAACAGAAAAACAGATAATTAATCCCTGAAACTTCCAAGAAAAAGAAAATATAGAATCACTCACAGAGGTAAGGGCTCCTGAACTAATATTAACAACATACATCAGCAATTTAAATCATTTGAATCAAGGACTTCATAGGAACTAGTTGCATACTTAAAGTTCAGTATTTGCATAAGTCTCTGCAAGATCCAAATAACAAGTAAGAGAAATTGTTTCAGGTTTATCTTAAAGACATAGAAAGCATCACAGATAGTATACTGCAATTTAAAGGTTATACCAAAATGATGCTCAACACAGAATTTTCAGAGGACACATTTATATACTTAAAAGTTTTCTTCCACCCTGTAAAGAGTTTTACAATGAGTATTTCAGGAGCATTTCCATGTAGAGGGGAAAGGAAAAGGATATAGCAGAACACAGACGAATCTATCAGGAACAGCTTTGGATAATACACACCACTTATTAATATTTCAAAACTGGTGCTATTAAGAGGCAACTATACCTTTGCTTTTTCTTCTTTAATTATTTTTTAAACGTTAAAGGTAATACATTGTTTCTGTACTCGTGTATTTCTCTAGATAGGAAACTCCCAATCCTTTTTCCTCATGCGTTGTAAGAGAACATTTTAAAGACTATTAAATTGAGAGCAGTAACACCTTAAGCTGAAGATAGTCTTGAATAAAACTAGCACTTCGACATGTTAATTGGTCACTAGCATCAAACGTTCATTATACAAGGAAGGTGGTGTCTGAAATCAAATGTTCGTTATCCCAAGAAGCTTAAATTATAAATGTAAAATCCTCCATACCTTCAGTATACACATCTTTTTATCATTTATAAAACAGATGCTGGAAGTCTTAGCATGCAAACACTCGATCACACAAACATTTTATTAGACATCCCACAAAAAATTAACGTTGATACTTTTGCATAGAATGGCTCTTGGAAATCTGGCCAGCGGAAGTAAAAGTAATAATAACAACAGTCTTACCTGGTCCCAGGGACAGATGATTCCTCCAAAACACATAAAGAGATATCCCATGGCAACCAGACATACCCAGACCACCAGCGAAAATATACGGAGCAGCTTCTTGAAGACAGGTTCTACGCAGACAAGGATAAATATAGC
This sequence comes from Aythya marila, assembly GCF_965140915.1. Lineage (NCBI taxonomy): Eukaryota > Metazoa > Chordata > Aves > Anseriformes > Anatidae > Aythya > Aythya marila. The sequence goes on from NC_139043.1 coordinate 85,568,198, forward strand.
AAAAAAAATTGCTAGGGCTGTTGGAACAGTTATTAAAAATGCCACATGGTCTTCAATTTCCTGGAAACAAAGGAAAATAAAAGGAAGTTAAAAACTGATGTACTTAAAGGTCAGCCAAGGACAAGATACTCTTAACTGACTGCACACTGAGATCTCAGAAAGACATGATAATATGAATCAAGTATCAAGTGATATGAATCAAAATAGGATTTATTTCACTGTAAGAAGCTCTAATTTGAAGTACTAACTTCATAAACAACTATTAACCACCCAACTACTTCTGCTGAATTAAGAAATACAGTAGTTGAAGCAGATTAAGAAAACTAACTCACACAACAGTAATGTGCTAGGCCTGAAGGACTAAGAGAATTAAAAGGCAAACCCCATCTGCAGAAGCAGCACAGGTTCTCTGCTCCAGATTTCAAAAGATTTCTGTGGTCACTGTGGTTTGCAGGTGAAATTCAAGCATCACCATTGAAGAATGCAGCTGTCAAAATACTTCCCAAATCAACACTGTGTCCCTAAATCCATAACAGCCTTATTTTTCTGACAGTGATATCTACCAGGCACTATACATCTTGCTTCTGTTTGAAGCATTCGTCTGTAAGGCTGTGCTCTAGACTACATATGCACATTTTTCCTAGCAACTGCTTACTTTGAAATGTGTAAGCAACACACGAAGCAAGGACTGGAACCTAACTGGAAATGAGATTCAGAATAAACAAGAACTGAATTTATTTACAGAACCCACATAGTTACTACACTAATATTTTTAAATCATCTAGCGATAGATGCATTAACAAAGAATACAAATTTATTTTTATATTACTATATTTGTTCAAAGGTATCCCTGGCTGAAGTAGTACAGCACTGCATCAAAGTTTGGTTGTACAATCTTCACTGGTTGAGGCAGCTGGTAGGAATTCTAACAGCAACTTGTAGGAAAAAAAAAAAAAAAAAAAGATTGCAAAAGCAGACCCCAAATGACACTATAGCAACAGCATAAAAACCCTCCATGAATTCACACCAGATGCAGAAAGGCTTCGTACCCACTTCTCATGCTGGTGAGATCTTCGGGATGATCTGAAATACCCGTTTGATGTTTTTTAAGACAAAAACACAAAGAAGTGGCATTTCCTTTCCCCTAGTTTTGTAGTTGCTTTTTTAGTGCCTGATAAATTTTACTTACTGGTGGCTTGCTTAAAGTTTTACTTTAAATCTTTTTGATTTTTTTTCTTTCCTATTTGTGTACAACTTGCTGCAGATAGAGCAAAACAAACAAACAAACAAAATAGTGTTTCAGCATTTATTTATTTTTTCTTTCATACCTCAATAAAAGACAAGTTACACAGCCTGCTGTCTATAGGAAAGCACACGTGCTGCAGGAATCTTTCACCTCCCTCTCCTTAAACTCCAGGGTTTGTGCCCGTGAGTGCACGTGCGCTGTCCAAATGAGTGTGCCCACACCTTCGGCTAGCAGAGCTTCAGAAGCCACGGACCCAGGCAAGCACATAACTGAACCTCAACCCCCAGACTCTGGACTTTGGTAGGCCAGCAGAGGCGCTGATTGACTTTCTGCCAAGCTCATTAGCTGCTACGCCATGCAGCTTGCACCATTAGCCATCGGCCATATGGCTCCGAGACCAGGGCAACCAGCACCCTGGCTGCTGGAAACCCAGGGAAATGCTGCTATCGAAGCCTACGCCTGATCGGGCAGGCTGCGGGTTATCTCTCCTGTACCATGCCTCACGTATCGCCAAAAAGTCGAAGAGAAAGCCCAGCAGCACTTCTTAGAGCTAATGCTTTCTCACCTTTCAAACAACGTGTGTAAGCTACCTTTCCTTTTTCTGTTTTTGACTGCAAGAACTAAGCTGCAGCAGCAGTTTTCCATAAACCACATTTTCCTTCTGCTTTCCATGCTCTGAAACCAGCCCTTGCAGTCATTTCAGAGAGCTGACAGAAGGCAGCTCATCCTTCAGCTGTCTTTATTCTTTCTTCCCTTTTAAATTTACAAAGTCACACATTTAACCAAGTATCGCTGCAACTGATGATCAGGGTATAAGCAAAAGAATCAAGAAACTGTAAGTCATGATGCTAACTCTGAAATTCAAGCACTAAAATCTTCCAGATATTACATGTACATATTAAGCACTCAGCCTCACTGAAAACAAACTTATGAGCTTCATGCTAGGCACAGAGCTAAGTGTCTGCATGAGCACAGGGCTGTATGAAGTAAGGTGGATGTCATCCTGCACAGTAACAAACAAAATATCCAACCTAACTAGTAATAACAAGAGCTGCTGATTTATGTTGCTAAAGTCTGTGGGTTTTGTTCATCCCCATCTCTGAAGTTTGTTTCGGTAATTGTCATGGCAATGTCACAACCAGTGTCAGCCCAGATTACGTCAAAAGCATTTAACTTAAACCTTCGACTTCTGAACTTCCAGGTGGGATTGCAAAACTCCTGTGACACAGTCAGAGAAATCTGACCCTTCACCTGTTCAGCACTGCATTCCTTGTGTTGTCTGTCAGACAGTCAGGGTTGCAGCCCTGAAGAGAAATCCAATCCACAAGCTCCTGAAGGAAGCCAAGATTCAGAAAAAAAAATCATTTTTATGAAGACAATTTGATATTTCATTGATAAAAATCATGCTACAAATATATATGGCATGACTAGCCATATGCACTTAATATTCTTTTCTATTTCAGTAATATGTGTATATACATTGCTTTCTACGATGCTGTTGCTTTGTAACAGGCAAACAATATTTAGATTTCAGTTTAGAGCATATGTACACACATGTAGTTAAATATTTATATATATATATATGCTAACATTAGATCATTCTATCAAAATGTTTGCTCCAAATTAACAGCCAATCAGTCAAAAAAAAAAGATTTTTTTTTGTGTACAGTGACCTCAACATTTAGCTGAGCCAGACATCTTGATCACTAAATGAAAACCTTATTTCTAGTTTCTCCCCATCTCATGTTGCCTACTGCAAAATTTTGCTTTTTTTTTTTTTGGTTTAAAAATATGCTGACAAAAAAATAATAGATCATACTGTTTAAGTTCCTCATCACATGTAAATGAAAGAGATCACCATGACTTCAATGGGACTTCACCTAGCTAAGCTGACTACAGAACCACCAGATTCTGGTGGCCCAAGGTGCTTACATCTTACCATACACTGTGTATATAAAGTAAAAGATAAATTTATAGACAGGATAGAGTATATTTTAGGTAAAGAAAACATGTATGAAAAAACAATTGTTATTACAACCTTAATCCTTTCCAGAAAGCTTTGGTATAAATTAGGTTTAGGTCAACAGAAGCAGACTGTGCAATGCAGGATTTTATTTTGGAAATAACTTATAATAATATTTTTTTATTACTCCAGAGAAGCTAACTATTCATGAAATTGTAACTTCAAGAGCAGGACATTTAAAGCTTGTAACTTCCAGATCAATATTTGCAATCGTCACTGTGTTTAGCATGTTACAAGATGAAGTCAGGTGCAAAGACAAATCCTGAAGGTTAAATGTTTCATTTGCCTAACCATTTCCCAAGGACAGGAAAAAGAAAAGAAAAAAAAGAAAAAAAAAAAAACCACTTTCCTTTTTTTTTTTCTTTTTATTTCTAGTCTCAGAAATTAAAATACACCAGAGGTAATGGAATTAAAGTATCAGCATGACACTTATGAACATAATGGCTAAGCCTACGATACATGGATCTTGCCTGACAGCTCTATCTTCCTCGGTGTTTGCTATCTTGCTGTCTTTTAATTACTGAAGAAATTAAAAAGTCTACCCTCAGAAATTTTTCCAACCCCCATAAATTCATGAGAAGCACATAAAAATCTTGTTATCCCCACTAAAATCTGAAGAATCCTTTTCATTCATCTTTCCAAAAAACGCCACCTTCTCTCATCCTCCATCCTTTTCCTTCTGTTTCCAGATAATGGTATGCCTTCTGTTCAATTTCAGACAGCAGAGCTGCTGTAGAGCAATTCACTGTTTTACATAAGCCACACTACTTGATAAAGTACTCCGTAAAAATGAACAAACAAGCATTTAAAACACCAGTTTCAGCATAAAATCTTCTCCCATGGTCTCTTTCATTCTTTTGATACTTTCTCCTTTATTCTTTTCATCTAATGAAATTTGACAGCAGTCTACATACAGCAGGCACCTGCTGGGATCTGAAATACCACACACTTGGTTGGAATTAACTCAAACCATTTACTGTATTAAATCATTACTAAAATCACTTTTTTGCTGAGATCAGTGAAACATTTTCAAAATGCAAAAAAAAAAAAAAAGAGCACTGTTCTTCAAACACTAAAACTATCTAAGATTTCATACATATTGTCAAAAGTGCTGATTTAAAAAAAAAAAAAAAGTAGGCCTCAAAGATTATCTCACTGACCTCTTTACCAAAATAGAACATCTCCCTTTAAGCAGAGTGACTGATAGAATCTGTTTAGTTACCTCTGTAGCAAAAATTGGCCATTTTTCCTGTAAAGCCTTTTCCAGGACTTGAGAGAAGGAGAGCTACCACAATTTTCAGAGGACATGTCATCACCCTTCTCTTCACAGAAGTAGACAGCATATTAGGTCTCAAGAAATAATTCCCTACAAAGCCAAAAAGCTGCAGAAGTCTTCTGGCTGCTTGTGACTCTTATCCCATGTTTTTATATGTTAGTGAACTTGCTTATGGCTGACTGCACTGGATGGCGTCTGCTAGAGAGCTGGAAAAATCTCCTTTTTTTCTAGGTGTTGCTCCTGGCCAAAGAGCTGTACTACCTCATTTATAACTTCATCATTTAGGGCAACTGAAAAGGCTTGGCTGGCCACCTCAGACTTTTTTTTGCCATCAATTTCGTCACCATCTTCACTTCAGAAATGGCAGTGTCTTCAAGGCCAGATGCTGTTTCCACAACCACACGGTATTTTCTGGATCCACAGCTCATTAAAACTCCTCTGCCTTTCGTGCCTACTGTTTTATCTTTCATAACACAGAGCTTTGCTTGTGCTTCTTGCTTAGCTGCCTGGTTAGAAGCTTTCTCATGTGCTTTTTTTTTATTATTATTATTTTATTAATCTCTTATTGAGCTCTGTGCAGCATGTTCATGAACACTAGCAGCAAATTAATTGAACTGCACTTTTTAATCAAACCGTCCTGAAGCTCATGTTGGCAAAGCTCTTGATTTTCACTATAGCCCTATGTAACTGCATGCCTGAGACTTTTCCCTCTGATTCAGCATTCCCTGTTCGGCTTGCTAGATCAATGGTAACAGCATCAGACCGAACATCCAGTTGTTGCATGGAGTCTGTTGTCTTGAGAAACTCACTTCTCTATTAATGAGTCTGATGTGCAGCCTGCACTTGCTTTTAGCACACGGGGATATTTGACTGCTCGCTTTTCAGCAATCGCACCAGCAATCCACAGATGGATCATGTAATGCTGACTGGCCTCACGCATGCAGCAAGCTGCTGCATGATTGCATATAGAGCCAGCAACAAGTAGTTCTGGATTTGTGGCCAGTTTCTGGATCCATTTCTGTTTGTTAATACACTGGGACGTTACTGGTGCAGCAAGACTTCATTCAGATAATCCAGGTGACACTTTGATCACCTTGAACATTTCTTCCAACTTCAAAATCATGAACAATGGGTACTACAAAATCCCCCCATAAGAGAAGCTTGGCATTTTGCACCAGTGCAGTAATGCTGCTGAAATCAACGGGAACGACTCTTTGACTTTACACTGCCTGTCCTAGTTAGCAGAGAGGCACTAATGGTGATAACACAGTGACCAACCACATAGGTATCGTGAACATCCTCGGGGCCACCTACATGTACGTGCTTGACTGCACCACCACCAACTTTTTGCCAGTGGATTCCTCATGAGTTCAACCACATACAGTTGTTGATCATCTCCTCTCTTACTCAGTACAAAGCAATTGCATCCAAATTTTGCCAGGTTTGCCCAATAGTTACAAAGGAAGCTCGCCTGCTTCAATGTTGTAGCAATGATTGTCAGGAAATACAGAATCGCGGACATACAGACTTCACTGCTTAATGCAAACATCAGACCTCACAGAGGGTTTGAGTGTGATCCTTGGAGGTGCTGAGGAACAGTCACAGTCCATGTGCTGTGCAAATAACAGTAACATAAGCAAGGTTTGGAGAAAAGTCCTGAAGGCAAAATACTGGTTGCTAGCGGAGAAGCAGAGAACTGTGGTGGCACTCATTAATGTTCCCAGAACAAGATAGGCTCACAAGCATGGGTACAATAAGCAGCTGAAATTGTATTAAAGAGGCAATTTGATGAAACCAGGGGAACTTTAGGCATAGGGAAGGAGCCTCTAGAAGGTAGCTGAACTTAATCTAAACCAGAAAAAAAGTGATTTTGCTTGCACTTCAAAGGTCATAGGAAAACATTCAAACTGAAGAGGTTACAGGAACATAGTACATGGTTTAAGAGAAGCAGTAATGTCACAAAGACCCGTAATTCTCAACTACAGGAAAGGACAAAAGTTGATTAAACTTACGCTGGAGGGAAATGGCAAAAGAGCTGTAACATGCAGACTCGCTTTTTAAAAAGTTTGCAGAGAAATCAAACAGCCACATGAAGGTCCACGCATTTCTTTACAAACACTAAAACCCTGAGAAAGAAGATGGAAGAAATAAAATGTCTGTTGTTAAAATGACATTATTTACACAATAGACTTACTGAAAACTTGGTAGAAAAAAGACCATCAGCAGAATATTGCTGTTCCAGGTAGACACTATACAGGAAAGACAGAAAGCCATAATTCAGTAGGGACTGAAGGAGCTAAAACACAATAATCTAGGAGAATCAACCAACAGCATAAAGTCCCTACGAACCAAAATACTAAGCTGAACAGCAAAGGCTTATCAAAATAAATGACCTAGGGGACTGATAACCAAATCAGGATGGAAACTATATGAGGTCCTATGAAATGCAGAGATAAAAAAAGGCTGCCAAGGAAAAAAACGCAACAGGCAAAGGGAGACGTCAGTGACTCCCAGCTAGACTGGCTAAGGATCACATCAGCAGACAGAAGCTGAGACTATTGTCTAGGTCTCCCATGGAAGAGCTGGAAAAAGCAATCAAACAAGCAAACAAAACAAAAAAAAAATCACCAAGAACACCACCCACATAAAGAAAGAGAAAACACTCAGTCTGATCTCAAGAGGCGGAAAGAACCTGGGTCATAAAATATTACTGTTGAGGGGCTGCTTTGTAACAATGAAGAGGCTTGTTAAGGAAACAAACAAAAAAAAAAACAGAGCCCAGACACTGAAACTAAAAGCAGGAGCTAGAATTTTATATTAAAATCTTCATAGATGGCTATAAAAAATCAGAGGATCAGACCAAAACCTAATCACTTCCCCCAAGTAACTTACAAAGACCAAAACAAAACCAGAATGCCTCAACAGCCAAGCAGAGAAGCTTCTAAAAATTATGTTTTTTTGTTGTTTTGTGTTTTTTTTTAAAAAAGAGGGATCGTAAAATTTAGCAGGATTAATATAAAGATTTAACATTGTACTCCAAGAAAAGAGTTTGAGAAGTTATTTTTAAGAGTATAAAATAAGTAGTAAATTTTTTTTGAAACTTAATTAAAAGTTGGAAGCCTGCTGAAAAGACTATTATAAGCAAACAGGTGATCCAGGTATTAAAAAGAACAGAGAGATCAGGCTGTAGCAGATTCTGTTTTATTTGTATCTGTGTTCAGCATGGGGTAGCTCTCATTCCAGACTATTCTGTACAAGGGGAACACATCAGAGGATCCATCTCAAATTAAAGTATCAGTGTGAAGTCCTAACAGAAAAAAGCAAGAACATAGAATGTAAAAAAAAAATAAATAAAAACAGCACAACCAGGCATGGTTCAAAAGAAAGGGTCAACTAGACTTAGGGAAGAAAGAGCTGAAACTGTAAAAACATGTTTCCTCCACCCAAAAGTGCCAAGTATACTTCTGTACACAGTATAACAGGCTCTTGGTTGACTATTAACACTTAGAAATAGAGATATTTGGCATTTGTAATAGGCAGGCCTGAGGAAACATCACGGTGGTGCTCACCAGCAGTTAAAAAGCAACCCAAACTCCAGAACATTAGTAGAAGAGTAAACAAGAGAGAACATAATGCCACCTCGGTGCACTATGAATGCCATCAACAATTTTGGTCCTCCCACCACCACCACTTCAAAACTAGTACAAAAGAACTAGAAAAGAGAGGTTTGCAAGGGTCAAAGCTGCAGCAGAGCAGCTAGATCAATATCTAATTAATGTTTGTTTTTAAGTTATCTTTTCTCTGCAAGGAACAAACGCAACTGTCCATTGAAACACCTCTTTTGATTTTTAAGGGTAGTGACCATCCCAGAACAACAGCGAATGACTGCCACTTGAGCACCTTGCATGCAAATGTATAATCAAGAGCAAATGTGATACATCTACAGTATCATCTGGTTTGGGGTACAGGACAGACACTGATCACTACCAGAAACATAATTATCAGAATCAGGGGCTGTGTGCCCATATATTTCATATATATAAATATGTCCTGTGTAAGTACTATGCACCCAATCTGCATGATGGTGGCTTTTTTAAAATGGCTTTTCCCATTTTACCACATTGGCACTTCTCTCTCTTGATTCACATTCCATTGAGCTGTAACCTCTCACCTTGTTAACCACACCATATACAATCTGTCAGTATTTACAATCATTTATTTAATGAGCTGGGGTTCAGAGGGCCCACAGGTTGTCAGGGAGCACGAATGGGACCGTCATGCCTTTCAGCCATCTAGCCCCATCTGAATCTTCTCTCACGCTGGCAATTACCAAAAGTTGTTTTCCACCTTAAGACATTTAACAGCCTATGAAAAACAAGATGGTCCAATCCAATTACTAGTGGCTACAGCACTTGTAAAATTATCCTACCCTATGACTCTGGCAGTCACAGAAGATAAAGTGTGTAACCATGTCCCAGAGAGCAATGACAGCTAATTATGCTTTACTCCCTCAAGTGTACCCCTCAGAAGAAGGTTGAGACAATAAGCAGCAAAGTGGGTGGAAGTTTGTATTTTGATTAAACCAATTATTCCAGGCTACAAGGCTAATTAGTGCCCACTCACATCATTTAGATTATTTTTAAAGTAAGTGTAGTGATCAACATATCCTCCTTGCTTGCTTTCTTTCAGATGTATTGATTCTGAATTCCTAAAACTTCAAAACAGCTGAACTTTTTGGGTAGTACACTACTTCACAGGACTCAGGAACATATTTTCAAGTTTAACTGCACTATAGCATGTATTGAGGACTTGTTAGTGTTAGGTCAGAGGTTGGACTCGATGATCTTGAGGTCTCTTCCAACCTGAACAATTCTGTGATTCTGTACTAAAAGTGAAATTATGCCCTTCCTCATACCCACGTAGACCCATGGAAGTCATAAAAACTGACGTACCGGTTCAGTCCTTTGAGCCATTCAGTGATGCCAGTTATGTATTTTGACTGTCATTGTTAAACTGAACCTAGATGGTAGCCTTCCAAAACCACTTCACTTCCAACACGGTAACTTGAGAATCTGGCCATAATCAAGAACTACAGTCAAGATGGGACTTGCTTAAAATAAGATCACAAAATTTGAACCAGGGAGCGTGTGAGCTTCAGCACAGGAGAAAACAGTGTGCATTTTAAAGGTCTGTTTAATAAAGATGAGGGCAAGCTTAGGCTTATTTCTCTGCTGGGTCTTTTAAAAATACATTTTGCAAGAATATTCCACAGATCTTACATATCAGCATAATAAGGTAACATGAAAAATAGTTTTAATATTGAAAAGTCACAACTGTCATTGTGTAATTACTTTTCAGGTTTTTCCAAAGGTTTGGCAATTACTTACTAAACACAGCTATTTTTATGACAGAAAAAGTTCTTAAAGTTTACGCCCCTAAGGACACGCTCCACTCTCTCATATGCCTGTCAGTTCATCAACTTCAGTGCAAAGAGACTTACTTCATTTCAAACTTCAGGATCAGGCTCAAATTCCTTGATGGGTATTGCTTCTAGGATGATAAAGCTTCAAATAAAGACCAAAATGTTAACTGACATTTGAAATGTAGCCCAGCCAAATCACTCCTCTGTAAAGGAGCAAAAATTCAGACACAAACATAGGAAACGGGGCACCAGCCATACTGGAAAATCCGACATTTCTACTTGGTATTAGTTTAGGGTTTATTTATCCAGTATTGTTACCCCATCTCATTAAAGGGCAGGCTAAAAAATACTAAAAATCAGAGACCAAAAACATTGTGGTAAATTGTTTTAGTCTAAAGAGGACATTGTATCATTTAAAGAAGTGTCTAAAACACCACTACCTACCAATTAGGTTTGGAAATTGCTTGGGCTCATTGGGACAGAAAACCAGCTCAAGTTGATGGCTACCTTCTGGTAAAAGGTAGGTGGGGTGCCAGCAACATTTAGAGGACCAGCTGCTGGTCTGGACAACCTACCACCTGCCGGGTCCTGGCCAGAGTAGGCTGTACCACTAGAAACGACCACCACCACAGGCTGCTTCAGACTGGGAATCCATCTGTCTGCTGGGGTACACAAGGTAAGAGCAGAAGCACTACCAAGCGTGTGCTGAGCCAAATTCCAGGAAAATCTGTTTTCCTAACATTGGTCCCAGGAGAAATAAGGTGTCAGCTTTCAGCCTCAGTTCAGTCCTGCTGAGAAAGGAGCTAGGTAGGAGAATCCATTCTTCCTGGGATTTGCCCGCAGGGCTGATCCAGCTACTACCAAACAGGAGACATGGATGGGCAAAGCTTACCTAGAATGGGAGGACAGTACTTACCCAGTCACTGTGCGTGCCATAGCATCTGGGGTCTTTAAGAGGTCCCACAGCACACAATTCAGGTGCCTGAGGAGGCAGGTGGAAAAACCAAGCTCCAGCTAGTTTTTCAAACCCAAGTGAGTAAAAGGGGCTCTCTGAATAGCCATTAGCTACACCAGATCTCACGGCACTATCCACTGATCAAACACCATTTTGGCTGCATCTGAAGTCATATGGGAAACGTGCCTGTGCCAAAATACACATTGCCCTGCTGCCTTCTGGAGCACACTGAGCATGCAACCAGGAACCGTTGCTCCTGCATGCTGGAGCACATCTTCCAGGTTAGATAAACTTTGAAAGTAGACCCACGGATGGTGGAAGGAGCAGACATTCAGACAGAAGACCTGAAAGGCTAAAAGGCTAGTGGTGATGGCTGCTGCTTACACTGATTCTCCCAAATGCAAGCCTGGAACATGCTCTCAACCAGGAACAGCAAGGGACTTTTATATCATGTACATACCACTAAGAACAAGAGAGTTTTGTTTAAAGATAGGAGATGAAAATGTTTTCATACAGGTTGGAGAAAGACAACCGGGAAAATAAGTGTAGAGACTGCCTTAAACTCTGCACAGATGGTTCAATAGTCCTTTGAATCTTCAGCAAAGTCTGAACAAGGTTTAGTGTCTGGACATTGCTTATTTAAGATATAAAGATCTGGAGCAGAAAATGTGTACAGCTGTTCTTTTCAGCAGGATCAGGAAGGAATACTCGAAGAAAAATACAGTGGGAAAAAGAGAGCAGAAGTCTGCTAATTCACTTATTTCAGGGTCCAGAACCCTAAAAGCAGAAGTTTAATCCCTTGGCTGATTATCATATTAGCATATCAATAAGGCTTGAGCTGACTCAGTTCTTTCTAAAACATGCCGATGCCACTGTGGCAGCACTTGGCTTGTTTGGGATCACAGCTTGGCTATTGCTGGGAATTTAGGCACAGGATGAAAGGCTGAAGGTATTCAGCTGCAGTTTGTTCCCACGATGCTGGCATGCCCAGCCACTCAAGAAATTTGCAGACCACTTCTATCTGTATTAAAAGTCTTTGCTGCCATCAGCTTGGAGTGATGTCCTGTGCAATATGAAAGATTCCAGTCATTGCTATCATTATAATAAATTATATTTTTTTTTAATCTAGCAGACCTCTTGAAGGCTCAACTGAAGAAAACTATTCACTATTTTGATGAGAGTTTTAAGACACACAAAAATGAGTCAGATATCTTCATCTGTGACAAGGAACTTGCAGTCGATTTCTATAATTTTAAGCAAGATAACCAGAGAGGTAGTCAGTGGTTTATGGCAAATCTACTACAAAATTGCCATACATGATTTGTGAATCCACATACCTGGCTTGATGCTGATAAAGAGAGCAGACAATCGCAGCCCAGTCCATCACCCGTCTTATTCCCAGTGCACCTCAGTAAACAGCTGTAGCTGGTAGATCATTCGTCACTTGTGTCAGTTGCAGTAGTGATTAGGAGTTGTGGATCCATGGCTTGAGTCACAATTTGTGACATTAAGCCAGCCTTCTACTGCCAGAGTATCCACAAAGCCTGCATCTACTAAGATTACAGTTCAAGTCTCAGTATTGTGCCAACACAGCCATACCCATAGTTTTACCCAGTTCTTATTCAGCATTCAGGCTGTTCAATACGAAGGATGGAACAGGTATGTGAAGAGAGGTTGCCACAGGCACCTCATTATCTTGATGGCTCTCTGTTAGCAGGCTGGTTAGGGACTGGCAAATGAGACAAGCTCTTAGCAGCATTAAAAGCAACCACAGACGTACTGGAAGTGTCATTAGCAAATGAAACAAGAAAAAGCCGAGACTGATGTAGCAGGAAGGAATGAAACCAGACGCAAAGCTAGGCAAATCCTGACTCAGACAGGAAGAAACAGCGATCTTTATGGGTCTGATTCAAGAGGTAGTACTGGCTACAAAAGTCATGCTCAGACAACTAAAGGTACTACTGGAAAAAACAACTGGCAGGAATGGCAATATCCTATGACTGTACCAAACAGCTGACAGCTATAGCTGAGAAAACATATTGTGATATTACGGTGCCTAGAGACAAGAAAAAAAAAAAAAAAAAAAGAAGCATAGGATTCCCTCACGGAATGGTTTAATATACAACAGACTTTAAAGCAGAACTGCCTGCTCAATTATAGCCAGAATTATGTAAAGAAAAGGAGTTATAAATAAAGTAGTTTTTGCTTTGAATTCTTCCTCATCTTGGCAATAATCTGGCAGAATGAGCTTAATAAAAAGTAGCACACCTCGTGAGCACAACAACCACAGCATCAAGCATGCAAACAGCCCCTTCTCAGCTTGTTCTTCAACCAGTGAGGATTTTCCTACTTCATTCACTACCTTTGCTCTGCCTTAGTTTTCTTTCTGGAAGAATGAATATTCTGGAGTTTGAAAACAGTATAGCAGATGCTTTGGCTTACTTTCAGTCTGCAAGGATTCCAAGGAACACTTTCAAAGGCTTGGGTATTCTTGGATTTTGGGAAGACAGTTGTTGCTCTTGAACCGAAAGTGCTTTAAATTATGCAAGACTGATCTCAAGAGATTTCCTGAAATTAAGAGTACAAGTGAACTTACAGTACAGCTGTATTATTTTATACAATTTCGTTACAACAGAGCGTCTCATGAATAGGGATCTAACATCACCACAGCATCAGTCTGGTGACCTTTTGGTGCGGCTGGGTGAATTTTGCAGATTGACAGTACTGATGTGAACATTACCAGAAGCACGCAGCAAATGCCCATCTGCAGACACCTCATCATCTGAAAAGCTGCAATGAGAATGATGGAACATGTCTTCCCCATCTGAAATTTTAAGCTGCATTTTCCACATGGACCTCAAGACTTTTTCCTCTCCCTTTCAGCATGAGATTCTGGTGGTGGAAATCTTGAAGAGTTCTAGGTTTGGCAGATGTTCAGTTTTTACCAAAAGTAGGAAGGATTTATTTCAGACAGAGTAAGACCCATTAAAGGGAGAGAAGATTTGTTGTCATTCTGACCACAGGCCCAAAGAAATGGCACTTGCACAAGATGCTTGCAGGACTCTTCTTGATGCACTTCTTTTTGTGCACAGACAGTTCCCTGGTTGGCTGATAAAAATGTTAATGTACTGCTTCAGAATGAGGCAGCTACTTCTGTCTACACTGCAGCATCAGCCAAAAGTAAATTTGGTTATGGTCTGGTCTGATGCCAGAAGACCAGATCCTAGCAGACCACACATCCTCCTTGTTGCAAGAATACCTCCGTAGATTATTGTACTCTCCCATTAAGACTGATTGCCTACTTCCATCTTTATTGCAGAAGGTATTTGGGCAAGTCAGTGACATAGATGCGCAGACAACCTTCAGTTTCTTGGGTTTATGATTCAGTAAAAAGGTTGAGGAATCACAACTGAGCCTACCTGCATGATCACAAACTTTTTGGGAACTTGAAAGCAGTGGATTTGAAGATAGGTAATGACTCTGCTTCAGAGACTGTCATCAGGCTGCAAACGCACACACAAAACTACTTCATGGTGTTTTAGATGAGGAAATGCAACAGAACGCCACATTGTATAAGAGCTCTTCACTCAACACGTGTGCCACTTGGCCACTGATGTCATTCAGAAGCATGCAGCTCCGCTTCAACAAACACCAACACATCGACAAACACATCTTACACGGTCACATGCAGCAGCACGGATTCTGGAGGCAGATGAGGGCCACAAACTACTGTTAAATATAACCCTGCAAAGCAGGCTTGCAGTCTTTGAGCAAAGGTCACTGGCCAGCCTAAAAGAAATCATCTATATCTATCTATCTATCTGTCTGTCTGTCTCTCTATATCTATATCTATATATCTATATCTGTCTGTCTATCTATCTATATCTCGCAGCAGATTGGTGGACCTTGAATTTGGGGAAAAGGGAAAGACCTTGACAGATATGCGTCTTGTTCCATTTACACCACAAGGTCCTCACCTGTGCTAAGAGATTCTGGTACTGCAAACTGTTTTTACTGAACCCTGCATCTATGGACAGGGCTCTCTTTATGTCTAGAAAATGCATGGATTGGGTTATTGGAAACTTACAGCCTTCCAATAAATTGTACCATTTGGGCATCATCCCTGTTTTTAAGTCAGAGTTTTTTGTTTAACTGCATCAGAAACAAAACATCACAACAGCAGATATTTCAGATACACTCACAGTTTGCATTAGGAAATTTTAAAAAGTCAATTTAATCTTTTTTCCTATAAATTGCAGTTATCATGTCCAGGCTAGAGAAAAACCTGTTCTAGACACCACGAAAAATGGTCAGAAGTTTTTAGTACTAAAAACAGGAGAGGGAAGAAGATAATGAGTTTATCTTACACATTATATTATTAAAAGAACAAGACAATAACCAGACAGAAAATCAACCTGACATCTGGCATTTCTAAGCACTGGAAGGCTTTCACAGATTTGGGAAAATAATTTACTCTCTATCGATTAAAGCAGCTAAACATGGAAGCTTGATCTCATTTTGCCAGTTTTCCATTCACGCCAGGTACAGAGAATACAGAGGATACTTTGACACAGGAAATTCAAAGGCTGATACTATCATTATATTATTTAAAGCTCCAAGCTTTGAATGGTCATCTTTCAAGGATACTCTGGGAGACTTGTATCGAGTGTTTGAGGAGATAAAGTGCTTAATCCCAGAGGTCGAAATCACAATATTTTCCTGAAACAAACAGAAACAAAATCTCCCAAGAAACCTATCTCAGTAACGACAGCAGTACACTGGCTGAACGGAGAGTAATCAGATTTCCAGACACACTTTGTAAGTAATCTTGTTTACTCTAATTTTGCAACAGCTTTTACAAATTTTTCATCTGAAATTGGGAAGGCTACAGCTGGTATTCTGACAGGTTGAAATGGCTGAGGATGTGGGATACACCCTTGCGTGGCTGGCACTGTGTTTGGGAGCAGGTAAACAGACACTGCCCCCCAAAACATCAGCTCAGACATCACAGCCATCTATTTTAACAACTGAGTAAAAAATGTAAATGGAAGGAAAATCTCTCACTTCCGTTGCTTTCAGCTTTTTTTAAGAAAGTCTAGAACATAAAAATGGTTCATATTCGATGTACATCCATTTCTTCCTAGCAGTGTCCGATCCCACATCTCACGTTCTAAGCTGTGCTTTGAAATAAAAGTGAGAAATATGAATCAAGTGTTACGGTGAGTCATTTTGGAATTTTGTTTCCAAAACAGGCTTAAATAATTCTCAGTAAAATCTCAACTGCTTTGTATGAAATCTAAAGGAAACAACTGCTAAGAAAGATTTCCTTTAACTTCAAATGCACAGTGCAGACCTACACAGAACTATTCCACCTCGCTTCTATTGTACCTCCCTCACAAAAGTAAATATTCTGTCAAAACAATCACATATATACTAGATGTGCAAAATAAAGACAAGGATATTAATATCAGCTCTTGCAGCTCAGACGCTCGTAGCTGCTTGCCACTTTTACATTATCAGTCACACAAATTTGACTGAGGTTCCACAGCTGTATAAAAAGAGGGTTCGTTAGTCAGACGTGGGAGAAACAGATCTAAACCTTTAGGAATATTTTAATCCCAGATGCAACCAGAGCTGGGCTATAATAAAATGCTTTTAGGTGAGCATCTGGGCTGGGCTCCAAGGGATTTTGCCCAACATCCTGTGGCTGAAAGTCTGCATAGGCAAGCTTTCTCTCCGCCTGAAGTTACTTTCATCCGTTGACTGGAAACTTTAAGGGTGAACCCCACCTCTCTCTCCACTCACCCGTCCAGTTGTTAGCCACAGGAAGATAAAGGCTCAGGAAAAAGGTTCTAAAAGCATTTTTTTTTTTCCTTTTCCGGTATGTCTGGAATTCCAAATGCAGACTGAACTATAAAATTCACTCTTTCTGAAGTGTTGCTCATGGCAAGACTCCGCCAGCTCATTGTTTTCTTTCCATAACTTTCAGTAGCCCTTTGACTGGGACCCTGCGTTGTGCCAGCGTTGTTACCGCGAATGATTTACCTCGAGAAAAGGAATTACGAAAACAAGCAAGCTCGGCTTGTACCAGCAAGATGCAGATCGTACCATGACTGAAAGGTATGAAATTGAGTGCAATGAACTGTCAAGCCCAAGTTCTGCTGCCTTGACTGCAGGCTAGTGTCATGCACATCTCCACCCCTAGCCATGCCTCAGCCTAGATAGGTACTTCCATTTCCACCACTGGCCCCTTCAGCCCCGATGGATAAGCACCCAAGTCAACACACCAGAATCAGAGAAGCTGTTGATTTTGCATTTTGGTGCACAGTGCTCCAAAGCAGGAACATCTGGGCATTAAGCAACTGAATTACGAGCCACCACCGTTATTACTGGCTTCACATTAGCTCTTTTACACCTGTCCTGCATTTAGTAGGACTAGCACGTTTAACAAAAAGCACTAAAAATATTACTATAGATATCAAAAGGAAATAAGGCACCAGTTAACTCTAAGTTTAGCTCGTCCTGCAGCCGTTTGCACCAGTTTTTAAGATAAAAGTTTGGTCGTAACACACAAGAAGGCAGGTTTTTCTGCCTCCTGAAGCCAACAGCGCTATGTGCAGTGCCTCTGGAAGAGAGGTGACACATGAGGTGACACCAACCCACCCCTCCTCCTCGCTCTTACAGACCTCAGCTACATTCAGTAAACACACAGCTTTCCAGAAGACGGAAATATTGGGGGGGAAAAAAGATGAAGAAAAGAAAGCCTGAAGCCCTTCAAACCCCCTTCTCCACTTCACCAGCCCCCGGCAGCGCCAGCAGCCCGCCTCTAACCACTACCAGCAGGACACCTCTGCGAGGAGCAAGAATTTTACTGCCCTCTGCAGCTTCTCCCTCGCCTTCAACGCAAGGGCAAAAGCAGACGGGGATTTCTGGGCGAGCCAGCCTGATGCCGGCTGTCATCCTCCGCCCTGCCGTGCCGTGCTTCAGCTCCCCCGAGCCTGCAAGACCGAGGCTCTCCGGAGGAAAATGGGTCAGGCGCCCCGAAACGGGGCGGCCGGGGCAGAGCGCACCGAGGGGCCGGGGCTGCGAGCCGGGACGCGGGCTGGGTTTGGGGGGCAGCGGCCAAGCCCCGCCACCCAGGACACCCATCCCGGCGCGGAGCGGTCACGGCAGAAGCAGAGGCAGCGAATTTAGGGAATTAAACTCGGTGCGTCCCTCCGGCAGCCGCGGGCGGCAAAGTTTGCCCGTGGGGGAGCCCCGCGGCCGCCGCCTCCCCCGGCAACTCCGCCGCGGTGCCCCCGGCCGCGGTGCCCCCGTCCCGCCCCGTCCCGTCCCGTCCCGGGGCGCCCCTTACCAGCCCGGTGGCGAAGAAGACGGCGAGCAGGGCCAGGCAGGCGCCCATGACGATGAGGAGCAGGAAGACGAGGAGCGGGTGCTGCTGGCTCATGCAGTAGTACGACTCGTACAGCCAGTCCCGGCAGCGGGACTGCTCGCCGCTCGCCCCGCAGCCGCCGCCGCCGCCCGCCTGCTCTGCCCGCTCCAGCAGGTAGCGGCGTCTCCTCCTCCTCATCATCGCCTCTCGCCACATCGGGGGCGCCGGGCAGAGCCGCCGCGGCTCCCTCCCTCCCTCCCTCTCTCCGTCCTTGCCTCCCTCTCTCCCTCCCTCAGCGCCGCCGCTGCCGCAGGCAGCCGGGGAGTGGAGCGGGGCGCGCTCCCGCGCGGGCGGCCGAGAGGAGGAGCCGCGGCGGTGGCGGCGGTGGCCGCATGGTGCGGCCGCGGCCGCCGCCGTGCCAGCCCCGGGGCTCGCTGCGCCTCCGGGCAGCGCCGCCCCGCCGCACGCACACGCCTCTGGCCCCGCTCCTCGGCGCTGGGGGCGGGAGGAGCGCTCCGAGGAGGAGCAGCGGGCGGCACGGAGGGGCCCCCCCCATCCCCATCCCCATGGCACGGCCCCCGCCGCCGCCGCCGGGCCCCCTTCGCCCGCAGCACCCGCGGGGCTGAGGCGGTGGCGGCCCCCCCCGGGTCGCCGAGGTGCGGGGAGCCCGCCGGCCGCCCCCCCGAGGGGACGCCTCGGAGGTGTCCCCCGCACGGCTGCTCTCGCCGTGGCACTCGCACTGCGTCCCTTTCCCGACGGCTGAGGCGCCGCTTCTAGAGCCGTGCCTCGATTGCTGCCCCAAACTGGCGCTCGAGTTAGCAGGCACGCGTTTTCTCGCGGCTTGTCCGTGTATCCCTTCTCCTTGCTCCGAAGGGCTTGGTTATTCCCCACAAAACAGGCACTCGAAGTAACCCGCAGTTTCATACCCACCACACGCAGCATTTGCCAATTTAAGTTCTGTATGCACATGCACAGGGCTCCCCTTCTAAGCCCGGCTGCTGCCTCACCGACCGTCCCTCCCCGCTGGACGAGTCCCTCTCTGCCCTCTCCCTCCAGTCCCCGCTGTCGCTTTGCCACAGCCTTCACCTCCCACAGGCTGCCGGATCCCCTAAACTCTCTAGGGAGAGGAAGAGACCAAGGCAATGTGGGTGCCGCCAGGCCTACATGTCACAAGGGTGGGTCCTGGTGGCTGGAGTGATGCCAACAGCAAGAGGGACTTGGAGTACTACGGTACAACTAAAGGAGAAAAGTTGGGTCTCCTATGCATGGACATAAGCAAGGGATTCAGAGCAGAGCACTAACCATGAGCCAGGTAGAAGAGAAGGTGGGTAGCTAGGATGATACAAACTGAAACTGACCCATCAAGACCTGCTGCTGCCTTCTTTATCTGCCACTGTTGGTGTTTTTACGTGGAAGAAGTGGTACATCCAGCACCATCATAACCAAACAGAGAAACCTATACTACACATAGCTCTGAAACTCCGTCCGGACACTTCTTACATTCCTCAGGTGTGAAACAGGGATGCAGTCTGCCCTTCCCAGTCCCCCATCCCTCTCAGCTGGCCGTAAAGAAGAAGAGCTCCTTGGCTTGCACTCTCCCTTCCCCTGAGATGCATGGCTGGGCAGAAGGAACAGATGAGGAAGAAGTGGAAAGTTACAAGTGCGCCCACCGCTCTGGGAGAGAGAGGGTGAACAACTCTCAAAAAGCAGCAGTGATAAGATTGAAGGATGAACACAAATTTATGTGGGGAGAACATTCTGGCAGAATTAATTGCCGGGAAGGAGTTAGTAGAGGTGGGTGTGAGAATTTTTGCAAAATGAAAAGGCTTTACTTGCAGTCACTTCAGAAATTGTGGAGTTGGCCACCCTCACTGTCACATACACACATACAGTGGGATAAGCAAGGGGAGTTTAAAAAAATCAAGAGAGAAACCAAAATCACAACATAAAACTTCTCTTAAAAGCAGATCACAATATTTGGGATTTGAAGGCATCCAAGTGTTGATCTCTCAAGGGTGGGAAGTCCAATACCACACATGTACTTTTTTAAAATGCAGGAATAATTACATGATTTTGTACAGACTCACAAAAGTGTAGAAAATCAGAATAGGCAAAATAAAACACATTTTCTCTTCCATGTGTACAAGAACCATCCCCTCAAAAGTATTTGAAGCTTACACAATATGTTCATACAGATGACAGTACTGGTTGTCTTTCTTCCTCAAGCTGATTCTGCTTTAATAGCTTTCCGCTACTTTCTACCTCTCTGGGTTTGAACAGAAAAGGCCCTTCCAAAGAGTTTACTACCATGATTCTGTAATTTGTGGGTGGGCTGTTGATTTTGTGTGTGTGTGTTTTGTTGTTTTTGTGTTTGGTGCTTTTTGTTGTTGTTGTTTTTGTTTTCATCAAGATCTCATGCCTGTAACAACTAATTCCTCATTATATTAGTCTCATGCAATTTCTCAGGAAATAAAATTATAATTCCACAGCAAAAACTTAATTAACCCAAAGGTTGCCCAGTGGTATCTTGTGCCTTTCCAGAACAGTAAGTTCAGCATAAATCTCTTTCGAAATACTAGACATGAGGTGTTTCAACAGCTGAATAAGAAGAAGTACCAAGTTACATTTCCGTTTGACTCTGCCTTCTGTTCCACCTGATGGACTCACCCACCTACTTTCCCTCTCCAAGCTAGAAAACTGCATCTTTCAGTTCATTCTTCAAACTCCAGCTAGGAGCATCACACACCTTAATGTCTAGAACCCCCATTAATCCTTAGAGCACATTTATAAATAGAAAAGGGGGTCTAGTGAACAAATATCGTAGTGTCATGTAATTAGTGACTGCACCATTCTGTAATTAAATGGTAATTAAAATGGCAAAGTACCTAAACCCACACAAAATTTGACCTATTCATTTGAATGCTCTGCTTCTTAAACTATATATTAAACACTCCCCCACTCCCCCCCCCCCCTTTTTTTTCCCAGGTTGCATTTAATTAAATGAACATTATTACAGTCAAATGATAATTATGACATTGCTGAAATTGAAATGCCATATGTTTTTAGAGACCAATTTCCCTAGGTAGCCTAAAATCTTCTTTCTTACTCAGCTGAACCTGAAAGTTGATGTGCCTCAGGGAAAAGGAAGGTACAGTGAATTTTACAGTCCAGTGTTGAAAAGCAAACATTTTTCAGAAAACAGCTCCCTATGTATTCCCCCTTAGTTCTCCAAAAGGATATTAAAGCAAAACTAGTACTTAGCATTGTCAAAAACTATCCCCTGTGTACTCTTGTGACTTCAACAGCATTGAAGAATTTGCTCTTTGAGCATCCTGTGTCTAAACATCTGCTGTACCCCTCTGGAGAAGCAAAACAACACAGGACAAAAGGTTGAGGTCCACAGCTGCTTGTTTAAGCAACAATGTGCCAGAGGCATTACACTTTGCAGCAGCAGATTAGTTTAGAGAACTTCTATCCAGACCACCTCCAGGGGTCTCTTCCACTGTGACTGCAATATTGCAGATTATTACTGTTGTCAAGGGATCTGTGATAGGTCTTAGGGAGAGAGCTAAACAGGAATATGAGATGCAGCAGAAGCTCCTGTTCCCTGCATATCTCCCTTTGCCACTCAAGCTTGATCAAACTTTCATAAGCCTCCATTGCCCCCTTCCTTCATTCCTTCCTTCCTTCTGCTACATGGGTGTTGTGGTCAGGGATACAGACTCTCAACAGAGGGAGAACAGATCTTTTGCTCTTCATTGCTCTGTGCAGCTCTATGACATTTCTAGCCACCGGAAGCAAGCTGCAAGGAAGGCACCCTGAATCCCACAGTCCTGCAACACAGCAAGCGCTCAGAAGAGCCATCGCAACTGTCCTGAGCAAAATACGCTGCCCACTGATCACCAGATTCCCCTCCTCAGCAGTTTGCCACCAAAGTTGCCCAGAAAAGCAAACCCATTGCTAGAGCCTTGAACAGTACTACCACTGCACAAGCCCACCAGTTACCTTATGATGAACTGCAAATGCAGGGCAAGTTGCCCTGCCAGGAAGATGACACACAGCTCCTGGCCAAACTGTGCTTCCAGAGCTCATCTGTGGTGGCACAGCCAAAGACAGGTCAATAAGTCTTGCTCAGTGGTACTACTGGGGGACACCAACCCTTGAGCCATCCCTGCCATAACAGCAAAGTAAATTGAGCCTCAATGCATCTGACTTGTCTACAGCTGAGGGAAAAGAGTTTAATTTTTGTGCAGGGAGTTTGTCTCTCCCTATGACATTGAAATCCACAGGCTGAGGAATAGTAAATCTGCGTGGGAAATTGCTTAAAAATATGAGCTTCTCCATCAAGGGTGCACACATTTTTCCTGCTGTTTAACACTGAAGACTGATATTTTTTACTGGATTTTTCCCTGGATTAATTTTTATGAGTTTGGTTATCAGGATTTGCTCGCATTAGCCTTATAACAACAGCTGTGTGTTACTGCTACTCTTCAAAAAAATGATGACAGAATTTGCTACAAAAATATATTTGATTTCACACATCTGGAAGCTGGTGTGAAATTCACTTTTGATATAGATACAGACTGGTTTGAGGTGTTCAACATTGTTCTCTAATGTGCTGAATTACAGTCTGACTGATCTGTAGTTCCTTGTGTTCTTTTATTTTTTCTCCTTCTCCTCCTTAAATCCAGTATCTGACTTTGGTCCTCTCTCATCCTCCATAAACTCTTAAGGGTAATGACTAATAAGGTCTGAGGTTACTGAAGGAACTGCTTGATATCCAGGTGATCTGAAAATACCTCAGTAGTCTCCCATCATCACAGAGGATTTCATCACGGGTGGTAAATACATTGGTCATCTGACCCGAAATAAACGTTTTATAAAAGATTGGAGCAAAGCATAGATCAGTATTTTAGGTGTTTTGTTATTAGCTCTTATTAGCTGAATAGTGGGTCAACTATTCCCACAGTCTCTTTCAAGAAGCAGGGGGTGAAAATAAAATTATTGAGAAGTACATAAGTGCATTATAGTTTTATTTCTTCTTGTGCCTTTCTTTCTAATTTTGATCATGCTGTTCTTTATACTCACTGTTATAATGTGACTTAGTTTCTAAATTCTGTGGCATATCATCTTTTTCCATTTTCAAGACATTTACGTCCCACTGTATACTTCCTAATCTTTCTTTCATATTGGGACAGTTTGTACTTCTACACTAGTGCAAATTTAGTAGTATTCCTTAGGAAACATCTTTTCTCACAGATAATCTTCTGCTTTCAGGTACGAGATCCAAGGAAGGAGGGAGGAAAGGAATAAAACTCTTCAGAAATTTAAAACTTCTCCGGCAGCTTATAAATTTCCAGTTGAATAAATTCATGACCAGTACTGTAAGCATCTCAAGAAAGACCTGTTCAATATATCTAAATGATGGCAGTCACAACACTTTTACAGCATTAGAATGCATAAAGAATAGGGTGATGAATAATTCAGAAAACACAATAATGCCTTTTTATTGATCAATCATACATCTTCACATTGAATTATGTTACCCTGCGTACCCTATCTCATAAAGAATATTGCAGAACTAGAGACAGATTATTCAGACCACAAGTAATCCAAGACAAAGAAGAGTTTCCCCAATTTAGAAAATATGTAGGGCTGTTGTCTACAGAAATTAAGCAGATAAGAGAGAACACAGTAAATGCACAAAACATTGATGTTTTAGAAAGACTGCTTAGAATCTTCTGTTTATCTTTTAATTGCAATTAAAGGAATGAAATTCAAAATTAGTAAGTGGAGTATGTTATTTCACACAGCCTCTAGCTAATCTGTGAACACTGTCACAGGAGGCTTTTAAGAACAAGATTTTAACAGGGTGATGAAATGGATTTGTTTTTATATGGTTGTCAAAATGTGTCTGATAATCACCAATAACAACATACGTTGTGAGAAATATTGATCCTATTGTTTCATGACTAATGTCAACGCAAGGCAGTAAATACAGAGATGAGACAAAAATATGAACGTCGTATTATATCATAATGTTTTTTTGCATCTTCCATGGAAACATAATGGGGTGCTTTTGGGGGAGGGTCCATTTTTAAGAGGTACAATATTGGACTAGATGATTCTTTAATCTCATTCAGCTGTGGCAAATGGTGTCCCTAACATTTTAATTCTGAAATATATATATATATACACACATACCGATTTCCTATTTGAATACAGTGCAAGACCGTTGGATCAAAGACTACTGACTCATACAGTACAATCTACATACTCACCCTGCAAAAAGGAAGGTACCTATCTGGTAAAATTATTGTGTTAGTGGGCATTTTATTATGATCGGTACTCCATCTGCAGAAACCACTGAAAGGAAAGTAAAGCACATTGAAAGAAAACTAGCAATGTAATCCTTCAAAATTTAGTACAATAATCCAATCTGTCTGATACATAGAATTAACTAACCTATATAGTTTAATCAGGTTAACCTTACTACAGGACAGAAACATATAAATCTAAAGATAAAATGATTGGTTAAAGTAAATAAATATGTGTAACTACATTCATATCTAAGAAAACCATATTCGTATTTATCTAAAAAGATGGTTTTAGATTTTTTTTTACATGGTTTTGTTTTTGCACTCAGTAGCTATCACAGTTATTTTAAAGGAAACTCCCTCCTGACAGGGACTGCAAATGACTGTGCAGATTAATGGTACAACTCTTCAAAATTCAAGATATGATCCCAGTTCTGAAAATACCTATTTGCCAGATCTATACTGTCTCTGCTGCTCCTGCAGTGGTCCTGCATTTTTTCCTCTCATTCTCCCAAGGTAAATATTCAGCACATTTTGACAGACAAACTCTGTGTGTTCTCTTTAGAGATGGAGTTGGCATTGCTTCCTCTCAGACCTCTGCTGAACTACTACTCAGTGACCTTAGTAAAAATGTGTTAACCACAGATGGTTTCCTGAATCATGTTAAGCAGTAAGAAGTAATGGTTTCCGTTACGTACTTGATAAGAGTGCACAGCTGACAGCAGAAAGTTGTAAGATTTGGTAATGATCCAGGATCCAAGTTTGGGGAATTCTGCCAAGAGCAGAGAGATGTTCCCAAGATTTTGGAGCAAGCATTGCTTCTGGAGCAAAGCAGGAGGGACTGAGCTGCTACTTGAGGACAAGAGGCCTCTCTTCACTATGAAATCCAGTGGTGTTAAATGAGTGATAGACACGGGTACTGGAGCTCAGGAGGCTGGATTGGTTTTGTGAAGGGAGGCTTTGGGTGTGTGGACTGAGTCAGGTCCTGGCACTGCGTCACACTTTAAACATAGTGATTGTGGGTTGAAAGCATTGCTTAAGCCTACTGCAGCTACAGCTACGGAAAGAATAAATGTAGCTGTCAAACCCAGCCCAGCCCTTTGCCTTGTTAGTGAGGCCTACTTCACATTGGGAAATGCTCCTCTAGAGAATGTGAGGATTGAGCATTTTTAAAATTTATTTATTTATTATTTTTTTTAGAGAAAAGGCAATGACATTAATCGACAAAATATTCCAACTGCAGAAATTTTCTTCAAACCAGCCAACTGATATAGATTGGAGCACTGCTGATGTGTATTTAGAACAGAAGCTTACAAACGGCTTCTAAATCAAGCTTTCAGATAGATATTTGAGAGCCATCTCATCATCGAGTCTTCATGTGAATATTTCAATTTTTTGAGATCAGGGTCATCTAGAGCAGATTGCTGAAGACAACGTCCAGTTTAATTCTCCAAGGAAGAAGATTCCATAACTATTCCAGGCAGCCTGTACCAGTGGTCAAATCACCTTTACAGGGAAAAAGATCTTTCTAACAATAATCTGTAGTCTTACGTTTTGCAGCACTGGTAAGAGTCTGTCTCCATCTTCGCCACTCCCAGGTATTTATACACATTGTTAAGACCTCCCTTGAATCGTATTTTCTTTAGGCTAAACTATCCCAGCTTTCTCAGCCTTTCTTCAAACAGGTCCTGCAGTCCTGCAATCAACTTCATGGCCTTATGTTGGACTTGTGCCAGTATGTCCATGTCTCTATTGTGCTGAGAAGCCCAGAACTGGAGTCATCACTCAGATGGGGCCTCACCAGTGTCAAGTAGAGGGCAGGAATCATCTCCCCCAGCCTGCTGGCAACGCTCTTCCTAATGCAGCCCAAGAGCCTGCTTGCTGCCTTTGCCACAAGGCACATTGATGTCATGTTCAACGTGTCCACTAGGACCTGCTTGGTCCTTTTCTTCCCATTTGCTTTCCAAACAATCAGCCACCAGCATATACTGGTGCATGGGATTAATTCTTCCCAGAGCCAGCACCCAGTGTTTCCTTTTATTAAACTTAACGAGATTCATGGGCCAAGTGAAGTCTGTCTGAATTGCACCACAACCTTTTGGCATATCAGCCACTCTTCCCAGCTTTGTATCACCCACACATCCTCCAAAAGCACACTCTGTCCCATCATCTTTGTCATTAATGAAGATACTAAATGGTACTGTACCCAGTGTATGCCACTGGGGTTCATCATTAGTGTTTGACTGCCAGCTTGGTTTTGTGCTATTGATCACAACCTTTTGAGCCTGGCAAGTCAGTAAGCTTTCAAAAGACCTTACTGTCTGCTTTATGTAGCCTGTACTTCATCAACTTTCCTAGGAGGATGCTTTGTGAAACAGCATCAAAAGCCTCACTAATGTCAAGGTAAACAGCATCCACTGCTTTCTGTTCATCCACCAAGCCTCATGTTTCATAGTAGAAGGCTGTCAGGTTGGTCAAGCATGACTTCACCTTCATAAATCCATGCTGAATAATTCCAGTCACATTCTTGTCCTCCATATGTTTGGAAATGGATTCCAAGTAGATTTGCTTCGTCTCCTTCCCATGGATAGAGGTGAGATGGACTGACCTGTTGTTCCCCAGATCATTCTTCTTGCTATTCTTGAAGGTAGGAATGATGTTTGCTTTCCACCAGTCCTCAGGAACCTTTTTCAATCCCCATGATCTTTCAAAGATTATAAAATGTGGCCTCAACTGGATATCATTGAGTACAAAATAAAAGAACATCTGATGATCAGATATCAGTAAGGAGTTAAAGGTAGAAGCGAAATCAATATCAGTGTTTCTTTGCCTATTTGACTTGATATTTTTGACAGCACTGTAAATTTGATCAAACATCCTTCCTACGGTCTATCACATCTAGTTGTACATCATACTTAAACTAAGAGTAGAATTTCTTAGCAGCAGGTATCAGGTAATGACTCCCATGTTGTTAAATCCAGCTGGGCATATGGATACGCATCCTAACTTATTATTAGCATTATGATTGTGCTAGAAAGAATTGGTTTGCTAATCCAAACATTTCCTATGTGGTTTTAATTTGTTTTCTTTTTGTTTCTGAGCTTTACATAGGTATGTTTACTGAATATCACTTACATTCATCTAGGTATGAAAAAAAATCCCAAGTTTCTAAAGTACTTTGGGATCCCTAGGAAAGAAACATAGCACACTAATAAAATCTTTGCGATATGCATGAAATTGAAACATTTTCCATGTTGGTTTTTTTTGTTTGTTTGTTTGTTTGTTTTTTCAACAAGCACTTATCAAAACAGCACTTTTCTGTTCCTTGTCAGTGTCTAGTACATAAATGGCACAAGGTACCTCGGATCTGCATTAAATTGTTGTTTGTTTGCTTGTTTGTTTTAAAAAGTATTTAAACACATCTTTAAATAGTACTGAACAACTGGTAATTTAATTTGTTGTGCACATTTTGCTTCAATATAGCCTTCAATTATAAATATCAATGATTTTTGGTTTAATAGACATTTATAACTTACATGGCCATATTAAACATTTTTATGGCATGTTAAAATGCAGTGTTAGTTCTCTCAGCCATAAGAAAGCATTCAGTAAATAAATCTTCTAGTTTAAATACAGAGTAACCTTGAACATAAACTTTATGCCAATACTGTCAGTCTCATGTTTCTCAGATGCATGTTTTTTGGTCATATAAGTTATTTACATCATTACTGTGAAACCACTCATGCTTGCTTGAAACAACCACTTAATGAACTACTCTAGGAGTTATGCTGTTTAGGTGGTGAAGGTTGTGATCACATTGTTGTCTACTATATTAAATTATATATATATTATATATAGTAGTAGCTATCATAACATTAGTCTGCACTATCTCATTCTCACTAAGCACCACATAGCGTGTTATTGTGTATGTTCATGTATCCATGCCCCACATCTTGATTACTTTGTGTATTTTCCACCTCAAAAAATAATAATAATAAGTACAGATAAAATGGTATGGAAAAGGCTGCTGATGGTAATGGAATAGGATTCTGTTCACAAGAGGACACATCCTTCAATTCTGGTTGAGACTGATGTAGTATGAAAGTTATACAGACAGTGGATAGAAAATGGCCGTTCACTATTTTCTGCATTGCAAAACCAGCAGACACCTGATAAACTATATAGCAAGCTTAAAGAAAATAAGTACTTCTTTTTTAGAACAAAAAAATCCACAACATAATTAAATTGTGGTATTCACTGCCAGTCACTGTTATGGAAACTAAGTATAAATTCATTACAAATGGACTACAAAAAATAAATAAATAAAACAAATAAATCAAGGAATTATTAATCATAAGATATTAAACAGGATATAAGAGACTGCTCAGGAAGGCACTCTAAACAAATTGATCTGTGGAAACTAAGTAGTTACACCAGAAGGAGTATAATTCTATACATGCTCTGTGCTTACATGCCTTCTCTAGTCTTCCCTACTGACCCATCATAAGCAGGACCATGTGCAAGACAGTACAGACTGTCTTATGATTTTTATACTTATGGGAAAAGAGATAAGAATTTATCTTATCAGCACGTTTCATCACTATTGTGTTCTTCCTGTGTTTTACTATAACAACTTGTTTCATTATAAACTCCCAACTTTTTATAAGCTCCTACCGGTTATGCAGAGTTAAATGAATTTCCATTAAGGTTTTCTTGGTCTGAAGAAAAAGAAAAAAGGAAAAACAAAACAAAACAAAACAAAACAACAACAACAACGACAACGACAACAAAAACAAAGCTTGATCATGAAACAGTGATATCAATCTAACCATTCACATGATTTCAACTAGCAATACATTTTATTATTATGGCACATTTATTATCACAAGTGTGTGATTATTCAAGAGTTGAATATAGTCAGGCTGGTCATGTACTTATGGTTTCAAGACAATACATCATCTAAACTTCATATGCAGCTAAAGGCAACAAAAGTAACTAAACCAATGTAATATGGAAATATTTTAAGGATACAAAATACAGATAGGCCTATATCAAGTACTAGCTGAAAACAAATTTGCATCTTTGGAAAGGAAATAGAAATTACAGAGGAAGTCACTACATTTACTTTTAAAAATAGGGTAAAAAGAGCCACAGAATGTAGAAATATGAAGACCCAGCATCAGTCTTGTGTTAAGCAGCAAACTCAAAAAAAAGGCAATACACTGATAAAGAAATACAAGAAAATTCTTTCATGACTCAGCAGAGAATACCCAGAGACAACTGAGGCAGTGGTGTAGGACTATTTTGGAAAATTATCAATTTATGGAGGAAAATGTAAGAATTATAAGGTAATCTAATAAAGAACGAAATTAGAAATCTTTGTGTTACAAATGATATTCAATTATAAAACAATTAAGCAAGTACTTTAGAGAGCTCCTTCACAGTGAAGCAGATAAAACAAAACAAAACAAAAACTGGCCATTTTCTAGGCAGCTGAGATATTTCAGGAAGGATAACATTTTTATGTCTAAGTTTAAGTACAAGTACAAATTTCAAAATGTAATCATAATTCCCAGGAGCAAAGCATGAAGTGTTCATAATTGTCAGTCTGAAGTACTAAAAGCAAGAGGAACAAATGTAATGCAAATACTTCATAAAATGATTATGTTGGCTTGTAAATCGGAAAACATCCAAAGGAATGGAGAATGATAACATGCCTAATTTAAAAGAAAAGAAAAGAAAAGAAAAGAAAAGAAAAGAAAAGAAAAGAAAAGAAAAGAAAAGAAAAGAAAAGAAAAGAAAAGAAAAGAAAAGAAAAGAAAAGAAAAGAAAAGAAAAGAAAAGAAAAGAAAAGAAAAGAAAAGAAAAGAAAAGAAAAGAAAAAAAAAGGGGGGGGGGAGGGGGGAAGGAAAAGTAGGGGGTGGAGGGGTGGGAAAAAGAAAAAAAAAAAAGAACTATTGCAATGATTCCTGACACAGGCTATGAAATCCTGTTTCTATTGTTGGACTATAGTTGTAAATCTTAAACAGAAGAGATAAACAGTAGTTGTCTGAATCTGTGAAAAGTTGATCCATTTTAAATTAAACATGTTCCACTCACTGACTGCTTGGGGAAAAAAAAAAAAAATAAAATCCATAAAAGCTGCACAAGTATTTTGATTATGAAAGGTCATGGCAATACATTATGAGGTTGTAGGGAGATCAGTACTTGTTTTGCCTGCTATCAATACCTAATTAAGCTAGGAAACTGTTTTTCTGCCACTGCCCCTGAAGTAGCTATGCAAGTGTCCCTTTAATTATGAAATTCACAGGGTTGGTAGGAAATAATGATTTGCATCATTTTTTTCCAAAGACTAATGATTTTTGGTGCTGTAGAAACACAGAGGGTATGGTACAACCTGATGTTTAAAGAAAACCAGGGCTTAAACGTATTATACTTTCACAGACCCTATTTGATCTTAACCCTGTTGACTTTATTAGACTAATAGGATTCAGTAGGGAGAACTAGAAAACCTTTTTAGGCACACATGCTTCATTTACAGCAGTTCTCCAGTCTGAATCAAAAGCTGCAGAATTTATCACAGAATCACAGAATCACAGAATTTCTAGGTTGGAAGAGACCTCAAGATCATTGGGTCCAACCTCTGACCTAACACTAACAGTCCCCACTAAACCATATCCCTAAGCTCTACATCTAAACGCCTTTTAAAGACTTTCAGGGATGGTGACTCCACCACTTCCCTGGGCAGCCTGTTCCAGTGCCTCACAACCCTTTCAGTGAAGAAGTTCTTCCTAACATCTAACCTAAAACTCCCCTGGCGCAACTTAAGCCCATTCCCCCTCGTCCTGTCATCAGGCACGTGGGAGAACAGACCAACCCCCACCTCACTACAGCCTCCTTTAAGGTACCTGAATGTTACATGCAGCCTGCAGAAATTGTCCTGAGTTTAAATGAGTTATTTCTTTATATTGTGCATAAGCAAGGTGTGGAACTCTTTATTGAAGGAGGCCATGAATGCTAGATCTTTCCAAGGGTTCAGACAGTAACTTCACAAGGTTGTGGGATGATGGAGGAAATCTGCTGGTGGAATCTACTGAAGGCTGACTGGGGAGTGAGAGGAGGCATCAACACATTTGTCAAATTTCTATCCACCTTGCTACTGTAAACTTATGGCCCTGCCTCTGGTATTTTAAGTTGTTTTTAAGTATAGGTGCAAAAAATTATGTGAAAAGTTTTTGTTCTGAGGTCAGGTCACTACTATCTAGGTTGTCTCAGCTGTAACAACAAAATTTCTCTGCTGCCAGGTGTGTGTTGCCTGTCCTGTAGTTTTAAGCTTGTTTTATCTATGATGTTAACTAACTTGTTTTAGCTTAAGTTTTGTGTAGTTTTATGCAACTGTGTAGTTCTTCTGTTTATGAAGAAATCATGGCAAGAAATCATGGCAAAGCAAACCTAAGTAACTATAGCATAACTAAGCCTGGTGAATCAGGAAACATGGCACTGAAAAAATAACTCTGGGCAAACCCAAGTCTGCTAATGAACCTTCAGCATCGTAGTCCTCTTTCCAAAAATGCAGGCTGCTGAAAATGTAATGTAACAATTCATTGGAAGGGTGAGAGATTAAAGGGCAGATACTGGTTTGTAGACTTTATTGTATTACTAATGACCTTTAAGAGAATTAAGAGAATCGGATTAAATGGTAGCATTGTTGTAACTGGTCTAAATAACAATAACAATAACAACAACAACAACAACAAACAATAACAATAACAATAACAATAACAATAACAATAACAATAACAATAACAATAACAATAACTGGTTGTTATATTTCATTAGACTGTCACATCATTAGACTACCAGTAAGTTCTTGCCTTGGATCCTCATGTGTATGTGGTCTTGGTTCTCCATCATGAACTTCTGTGGATAATGCTAAGCATTCACTATTGGACACTGTTGGAGACAGGTAACCAGGATCAGATGGACCTCTTATCCTACTCAGCAGGATTTTTATTAAGAGGCTTGGAGGGAATTATCACAACATCATGCCCTAGCTCTTTCCCTAAACCCATTTCAGAGCTTTCTCATCTTGGACAGCAGGAATCTGCATACATTGCAACACTCCTGCTATTATAATTTAGTTTCTAAAGTGTTTCAGAAATCCTGGAGGAAATAGTCATTAGGACTGGTAATAGAAAACAGATATCTTTTAAACAAACAGATCAAGGGATTCAATTTAAGTTCTCAGCCACCCAGTACTCTGATTCAAAGGCCCAGTTTGATTGCTTCCGCTGTGTAAAAGCGGTAGCTAAATACAGTAGTAGTACATATGCATCATTTGAAATTGAGCTACAAAACCAGTCTCTTTCTTTCTTGCACTTTTGCTAGAGAATTATCAATTAATTAACTGGTGAATCAGAACAAAAGAACAGTTCTTATTTAACAACTGCAAACCCATCTAGAAGCTGAAAATGATCTGACTTTGAAGCTGACCAGATGACTTCCTGACAGTTAAGAAGAGACTGTGTCATCCAAGAAAATATTGTATCAGATATTCCTTTCATCAGATTTCTATATGGAAATGACATAAGCACAGTTACAACACAATAAGAACAGTCTTTCTTCTATAAAAAAGGAAGACATTGATAATGATGAAAAAAAAAAAAGCACAAAAAATATTAGCCTTACCATTATGCCAGCAACTTGTAAGTGTGAAAAAACAGTTAAAGGCAAAACAACTTAAATTACGTAATTACTACTAGAAACTATGATTTAGAAATAAGGTCATTCTTTTATTATTGTTGGGTCAGCTCCTGAGGCTGTCTAAATACTGATAGCTCCAACTGAAATAAGTCCCACAGTTGTCAAAGCTGCTGAAGAACATCACCTTTATGCAGGCTGTTCCCGCAGGGATGCTCAGCATTCCTAGGGATGTGGTCTATAGGACTAATCAGATCAAAAGAAAAGTGACTCTACTTTGTCTTTGTGCTTTCTTTCAGCCATATGGATTTCAGAAAAAAAAGTAAAAAGCCATCTGTATGAATGCTACAAATGGACTTAAGTAACTTCTATATTAAGTATCACTCAATTTATAAACCATCAGAACATTCCTTGGCAAACAGCTTCATTCATTTGGATTCCTATGAAATACTGGAGCATTTTACATGCATGGATGATGCATAAGGCTATTCTGGTTACTGTCTGAGAATATGCTCTTGGTGATCACTGCCATTCATTACAGATTGAAAATGTGGAATTTCCAATGGTAAAGGCACACTCTGAGAACTTTCCAACAGGTGGGATGATAGTGCAAAAGAGAATTGTAGAAAAAGAACATTTGTGAGATGCAAATGCCATGCAAATTAGAGGAACACGGAAATTAAATTGGAAGAAGTAACTGAATCCATTCTTCTGCTTATGTCAAATTCTTTAAATAGATTAGTTAAAAATGCAGAAAAAAATGGGGAAAAAGACATCACCATTTTATAGATATAAAAGCAGAAACACAGTGTAAGCAATATAATCTCTGTTAAAGGAATCATCTGTGTTAGTTCCTTGATAACACTCTCACACTCTTCGCTCTCCCTTCCTCTCATCTCTGACTTAAAGCACATTAACAATGCAGATCATAGAGGATTTGCATTAACTCATGATCCTTCCCTCTCTAACACACTGAAAGTATTTATTACATTATCATTTAGCTAATGTTGTAATAGAAGATTTGCTAAATACCTAATAGTTTAAGGAGCTGCTAAGTGAGCCTGGAATTTATGAAAATGCCAAAGAATTTATTCTGATTATCACTGTATGCTGTCCGACATTGAAAACCAAGGTGAAGGATTAGTAGCAGATAAATTGTAAGGGTGAGTAAAAGTATAAGTAATATATAATATGGTGCCAGTGGATAAAAAAGACAAGGCTTCCTATAACACAGAGGACCTCTTTACTGCCAGAGGAAATTATGCATGGGAAGGAAGGAACCACAATAAGTATGACCAAGTTTGAAGGTCTTCAGACGCTTTGAATGTTGTCACTGATTCCTGGCTTTGCATGAAAGAAAATTAAAAATAAAGTATGTGATGTCTTCAGCCTGAGAATAAAACTTGTTATTTCAGTTTTCCAGGATACATGAGGATTGAAACCAGAGAGTTTAGCTCAGTCTTAATATTTATCCTGACTGAAATCCCATCTGGGTAAATATATTCTCCTTATAAGACAGTCATTCCTAATTTAAAATATTCACTGCCATTTTTGCCAGAGGTAGCCTTTTCCTCTTCCCTCATCTATAAATAATTGCTTTACTTTGTTTTATTACTGAAAATATTGCTTCACTTTGCTTATACAGGGGATATGATTATCATAACATTGTTACTGTTATTATAAGCAAGACAATAGCATTAATACAATCACAAAGATGAAAAATCAAGTGATGAAAATGCCAGAGCAAAGGCTGAAAGCTTTAGCTGTGCCTCAGGTATTTATCTGTATTCACAAGAAACAGTAACATATAAAGCAATTTGGAGTATCTTACATAACATAACAAACCAATATATGGGGCATATGTTCTCCATCAGTGTGTTGGCTTTACAGACTTGTGATCTACAAAGCATGTCATGTTTAAGAAAAGTTGGAGATTAGCATAATAGCAAAGGAACAGTTAAGCCAGAATTTCAGAAGAAAGCCTTATTATGCTTGGAGCATTTATTCTATCCAAAAAAGTGAGACAGATGTATTGTGTGAATGGTTTGCTAACTTGGAACAGAGAAAAATTAAGTTGTAGACTAGTGCCAAATAACCACATAAGAAGGCATGCAGAAAAAATGTGCAAAGTATCAGGGAAAAGAAAAAAAAAGTCAAAATGCACAGCAGTGTGAATTATAGACCAAGAGTCATCCAGTCAGCTGGACTGTAAAAGAGTAACACATGCAACTTAATGCATGTCAACATGTCATTAACATGTTGACAGAAACAGAATTTTGCCATGAAGTCAGATAGACAAGTGTTGAGAGTTGTATATTACATAGATCATAGGTGGATAGATGATGTAAAGGTTCTGTCTTCCCGGTGTTTTGATATGGCTGCCACTTCTAGGAAAAGGCAGTAAGCTTGAACATTCTTTGGACCAGTACAGCTCATCTCAGGGGAAAAAAAAAAAAAAAAACAAAACAACAACAACAAAAAAAAACACATCATTTTCAGAAGAACATTCCCATGTTTGTGGCTTACAGCTTTAGTTGGAGCCCAAAATGAAGTGGTGCAATTCTAGATTTGCTATAGATTTGTAAAATTGTATCATTTCCGGGAAGTAACTGCTTAGCTTCCAAAAATTGTCATGAAAATTTATAGATTAATTTAATATTGGAGTACATTTCATGTACTGATGGCTCTATTGCTAAGAACAGTGTAGAAAGCAATACTTTTATAATGTTTAAATGGCCCTAAGAAAAGTTATATGCCGCTTCTTGGTCTAGAAGAAATACATAACAAGCAAGACCTAATGATATGTGTAGAGATCAGAGTAAGCACAAGAACAGACATTCAGCAGTGGCATCAAGTTGCCAAGTGTCAGTCCCAGTCAACTATTCTTGGAAGGATGGACCTGGTTTCTCATTCTTGAGTTAGAAAATTTCTGTTCATTCTTCAATTTTGCTTTAACACTAGATTTGTATTGCAGAACATCCATTGTGCTCTCTTTCCACACCTGTCTCTAAAGAAAAAGCAGAAGAAGAGCGAATGAAGTATAAGAAACACACAGTAGGATCTGTAATAAGAAATGAGTTTTTGATTACTTGAGTTGTAAAATCAAAACTAAAGATCTACTGAATATGAAGGGATGCTATGGCATGTCCTGTGGAGAGGCTTAATGGTTATGTATTATTTTTTTCAAGATCAGTTGCAATCAGATGGCTACAAAAATAATTTAAAAAAAAATGAGTCCACCCCTCTAATACAGAGGGAATATCTGGACAGAACAGATGTTTTCAGATCAGCTAGGCCTGATTTAGTTTCATCCTTGGCACTGGATATTGATGATACCGATTTTCTGTCCATGTCAGGGTAACAGACTTTCAAGAAAGAAGAAGGTTGAGTAAGATTGTTAACGCCATCTCACATGATATTCTCATATGCAAACCGGGGGGAGGTGGGGGAAGGGGGGTGGGGGAAGAGAGATTAAATTATTATTGAATGAGTGCAGAATTGGTACAGATTATAAATTCTGTACCACGAGACCAATGTTTAAATGAGTGGAGTGATCTAGGAAGATGTTGTACAAGTCTGTCCTAAATCTGTTTCTGTATATTTTCATGCATAGCCTGGGGATGAGGTAAGAGAATAGGTTTATCAGATCTGCAAGTGAGATCAAGTTGGAAGAGGACTCAGGTATATTTGAATGGAAAATAAAACTTAAGAAATTAGAGACATGATATGAAAAAGTAGGATTCTGATAGGAACGGAGAATTACATGGTGCTATGTATAGGTGGGAGTAATCAACTTCACACAGAAAACAAAAATAGCTGCTTTGGTAAAGACAAGTTCTAAAAGTCGTTGTCACAGAACAGGAATCATAATACTTTCTCTCAAGAAGCTATGTGCCCAGATGGATTTTATAATCAGAAATATAGATACTGCCTGTCTGCTAGTACTGTCTTATGTAGATTTTAAACACATTTCACCAGGTGGTGCTGTTACACATAACCTTCCAAGTCTTGCCCCACTACCTGAGCATGTGGTAGTCTTAGGAAAACATCTGTGGGTTATGCAAAGATGTCTGTAGAGGCAGAATTGGTTTTAACAATCAGCCTTTGGTATAGCAGTAAGGATTCTGGAAAGAGAAATTGGGTAGAAGGCTGGTTGGTAGACTCAATTCCAGGTTGAATAGATGACATGTATGTATATGTTCATGTGTATGTGTTTGTATGTATTTCATAAATATACCTGCTTTACTGATTTCTCCTTCTTTCAGTGTTCTGGATGTGGCTCAGCAGATGGGCAACTCAGCCTCAGAGCAGAACTCCATTGTCTATGACAGGTATATATTCAGCTGTAATACATAAACACGTGCTCTCTGTTAACATATTTATTATGAAAAACACAATTAGTATGAATTCATTTAGGGACTATTTTTCCATACACCATAATAAAACAGGCCTTCTGTAGTTCATGGATAGTAAAGTTAAGTTTTAGATTTACGTTAAACCAAACAAACTTTTGGAGACTGTATAATTTTACATGCTATATTTGTAAAGTGTTTATATTTTCTTCTAAACTTTCTCTATTGCTAAAATGAGAAAAATTAAAATATATCAATACAGCCAATCTTTTTAGATGAAATTAAAAATATAACAAGTATACAAATTTTCATTAAAACTATGAAAAAATAAATCGCAGAATAATGTTCTAGGCTAGAAGGGACTTCAGAAGTTCATCTAATGCAAGCAGGTTCATGCTCCAAGCAGGTTCAAGATCAGGTTGTTCGGGGCCATTACCAGGTGGAGATTTAACAACCTCTCTGGGCAACTTGTTTGGGTGCTTTGGGCACTTAACAATCCTGTATAAGTATAATGGAGGGGCATGCCATGTGGCATGTGAGAAGAGACAGAGAGAACTGTGAGAGACTAAGAGACTGAGAGAACTGGATTCTCTTAAGAGAAGAGATAGCAAGGGAGAGATTTTCTTGTTTTCAACTGTCTAATAGGAAGATATAGAGAAAAATAAGCCAGTTTCTGCTACCAATTTAAACTGTGTAGATGGACTTCTTAATTTCTTGATGATACAAGGTAGACCATTAAAGACATTAATGCTATTAGAGTTATTACCTCAACATAAAGAAAACACCTACTCAGAAGTAACCATGTCCCACTATTACCTTACATATTTGTTAATTTCTGAATAGCTTTAGCAATTCCAACACTTTACAATTTGGCCATGGGATAAATTTAATATGGTTTTGTACATGCATATGTGATTTTTCATTTGTCTCCTCCCCCCCCTTTTTTTTTTCCTTAAGTTATCTAAATACAGCTGAACTAATATACATGGTGGCATTATAACTTTCTGATATTGTATTTTATCACCTTATCAAAATGTTATCTTATTCCATTGGATACAGAGAAAGCAGAATAATATACATCATACTCAAATGTCCATGATTTTAGTTTACGATTGCAATGAATCAAAGTGGTTTAAAAATATTTGTTCTTAATATTGCTTTAGTTGTATATTAATAACACAGATTTTTGTCCCATATTTTAGCCCAATTCCACAGATTTGTTAATTTATGTGAGCTGTATGACTAAGGACTTCTGAACTGTCTCCAGGCATTTTGGTAACACTAGAAAGGAGTGGAACTCTTTTCCCACATTTGGAGGTTTTTTATAATTGTTTAGTTCTGTGAATTGTTGCACTGTTTTGATAATATCATAATATCATTTTATGTTATGATCGGTCTCTTATTTGAACTCTTGTATTTTTATCTCTAAATATGCATATATAAATAAATATTTGAGGATACGCAACAATTCAGGCTGGAAGAACAGCCATTGAGGTAGTGCAAGCTGTCAAAGAGGTTTCAAGAATTCAATAGGTTGAATGTGTTAAGGACCAGATGATGGAGAGAAGAGGGAGAATATGTCCTTACAGGCAAAAAAGATCCTGCATTTCAGAGGCAACATGAAGCACTCTGCTGAGGTTGGAATGGAGACAGCCTAACAATGGTTTTATGCAAATTAGAAGGCAGAAGAAATTTGTACATCATTCAAATCCTGGAAAACCTCACTGAAATGCACCTGCTGTTTCTGGACAGTCTCACATTATGCAAAATAGGAATTAATTTCCTATGATGGTCAATGTCACCAGAATAGCCTAGATCTGTGTTTTGTTTTGTTTTGTTTTGTTTTGTTTTGGGGGGGAGTTGTTTTTTATTTGTTTGTTTTTGTTTTCTTTGTATTCATGTTTTTTGTTTTGAGGGTATTTGTTTATTTTGACATTATTTGTCTGATCTTTTGACAAATATTAAGACAACCTAGAGAGTTGACAGATTGACATATGGTTTATAAGACCTCTAAGAAAGTTTCACAAAACATGTTACTGCTTTTGATAGACTTGCAATCTACACCTGAGATTAAGCATGTCATAGAACAGAAACAGTAGATACTAACTATTAACTCTGCTTCAAAGATTTGAGGAAGGTGAATGCATTCTAAAAATATATAGCTCTTTACACAGAGACTGGTGTTTATAGTAGCTTAAATCTAGAGCTGTTAGATGAAAGCATAACATCAAAGGAGTTCATGATGGCAATTCCCACTTGGTTTAGAGCTGACTTTGCCATAAAAGCAATAAACATATGGAAATAATTATCCACCTGAATAATTGGGAAATATTTGCAAGCTTCCAAGCAGATAAATCTTGCCCTAAAAAACACACTGCTCTTAATGTGTTGTAGCACTTTTGTTATGACACTGCCCACGAAAGACAGTAGTTTCAAATTCTGACCTCTGCCTTGCCCTTCCTTGACTTCTCTTTTTCCAAGCTATGACTGCAGCTTCCAGGTTCAAGTCATCACACTGCTCATTTCCACTTTCAGGTTGGTTCAGTGTGAATCTGGCACTTTCCTGGGGAGGGGAGACTGCAATAAAAATTAATTCTGTTGGCTACAATACCTCTCCCAAGTGCAATTATTTTTAAAAGAGGAAGAGAGAATTTCCATGCTTGAGACAGCATTTCTTCTGAGGTTTGTAATTATGCAGTATCTGCTTAGCTTACAAATCATCCGTTTTGCTTTGTATTGCTCAAGTATATTTGCTCAAGTATTGCTTTGTCAATGACTAAAAATAATGCTTTTAAAATAACTTCAGCTACTGTTTCAGAAGTAATATTATTTGTTACTTTAAGAAAAAAAAAAAAAAAGATAATAACAAATTAGTATCAAACAAATACCACTGTAAGTCTATGCAATAACAACAACAACCGGTGTCATCATCCCATACTCCTGCCTTGCATATGTAGTTGTACTAATACTAATACTTATTATTAAAATCCATAACACTACTATTTGAATTTTTTGTTTGTTTGTTTGTTTGTTTGTTTTTTTCTGGGTGAGAACCCTTTTTGTCTGGTAAATATGTGCAATTTTGGGCTTTTAAACCATTGACCAATTCAGAGGTCCCCAAATCAACCCCTTACAGAAGTTAAGCAAAATCAAAAATTACAATTTAAATTTTTTTAAATGAGGTCACAGACCTGCAGACATGTATCCTTTTATTTACTCATATGAGAAATTTCACTCAATTTATCAGAATTATTCACAGCATTGACATGAAGCATGCGCATGGGAATGAATAGTATAGTCTTTCTAGACTCCTTCCAGTTCTGATTTCTAAGGTTTAATTCAAATATCTGATTTTTAATATCTTTAATATCTTTAGTATCTCCTCAGTAGCTTGACCATCTGGGAAATATCTAAAGGAAACAAATTTTACTTGTTGAGGAGCTGCATCTGGAAGTAGAGTTATGTCATTGCTTTAAAATGAAAAAGGGTCAACAGACATTTAGTTATTACAATGTTTATCTTCAATCAACAAAATGTTCAGTTAGCTATCATTAACTCTTAAGTATAAAAATTAATTGCTGAAATTAATCCCTAATACATTCTTCAGTCTTTCTTCTACAAAATGACAGTGTTTTTTTTTTTCCTTATTTCATTTGCAGCTGTTCTAGAAACAGTGAAATAGTATAGAGAACAAGTATACTGAGGTCCTAACTGAAAAATTATGTTTTTATCTAAGATGAAGGGCCTTTTTTCTCCTATGGCATGCCATCCACAGACAAAGGATCAAAGAATATCATGTCCCATGTCCCACATATACCCT
The DNA here is from genome assembly GCF_965140915.1 of Aythya marila. Lineage (NCBI taxonomy): Eukaryota > Metazoa > Chordata > Aves > Anseriformes > Anatidae > Aythya > Aythya marila. Next base: position 85,609,681 of record NC_139043.1, read on the forward strand.
ATTGTGCTGACAGCATAGGATACAGAAGATACAAACCTCATCACAGTTTGACTTTGAGCATGTGAACGTGTGTATTACGGACACTTTGTTTATCATTATAGTGGGATAATAATGCATGTGCACTTGCTAGTTTGTATTAAAGGTGATGAGCTTTTGCCTCAGTGGCTCTATCTGGTCAAGTGCTATTAAAAGCTGTTCATTATAGTAAGGCCATGGTCACATTTTCTGGGAGCAAGAAACTATTCACACAGAAAAATAATCAATAATCAACAATCAGTAATCAATAATCAAATTCGTGTCAGTATGATCCAATCAACAACCTAATGCCCTTGATAGCAATCTACTTAAGAACTTAGGGGAGAACTTAAGTTTCAGAACTTAGGGAAGATCATAGGAAATGTCTGAGGACACATGGGGACTAAGTTTATAGATGCCCAAATGAAGATGGACTTGCCTAAGTATTGCCTACTCTGAGGGCACCCTTAAAGCACATCCATGCATATGTTAAGAATGGCGAGTAGACCTCAGACTGTGTCCTGACACTCTTGATATATGACTGATTCCTGATGCAAAATCTGCTAGAAAATGATAAGAAGATAACTACAAGCTCTTCAAATGATTTTATAGATTCTCCCTTTGCAATGCTGCTTAACCTATTTCATGAAGGCCGTCATCTTCCTCTTGAGCATCTTCTTCTTTAAGCTAGGATTTCCCAATTTGCTTAACCTTTTCAGATTACATATACCACACATTAGCTTCTTTCCATTTTTATCATCTGAGCTTCCATTAATTACTTTACATGTTTTTTTGAAAACATACCTTTTCTAACAGAACACAGTGCACCAGTTTTCCCTTACTATGTACTACATAGCAGTTAGTTAATGTCTGTTTATACTTCCCAGCTTGATGTTTATCTCTCTTCACAGTATCCTGACACTGCTGTTTCACAGTGTTTCATCATCCTCTATAACCTCCTATATGTTTTTCTGCATAAATGCTAGAGACCCACTTCCACTGATACCGTCCTTATGTTGTTGATTATTCCTGCATGGGATTTCTTCTCACTTGTTTCTGCTGAATTTCATTTTTTCATACCTTTCTCAAAGTCATTTTTTATTTTTTTTCCTTTCAAAATCTTAACTGAAGTCAAAGTATGCAAATTCTGTATCATTTCCTCTGTCCAAATAGAGAAATAAGTAGTGGACTTCTGCAAAGGAGATTCTAATTAGATATTCAGAAAATATCTCAACTGCTAAGAACAGCAGAAGAGTGGGATAGTGTGGGTGTGAAATTTTAATCGCTAAAGGTCTTTCAGATCAGGATCGACAGGCGTCTGTCAGGAATGACATAAGTACAAGTACAAAAGTACTTTATTCCAGTAATGGAATAGCTGAGGTTCCTTACAATGATTCTCTGCACAGAGGAAAACTACAATTCTCTCTAACCACATGAGGCTGCAGAACAATTCTCCCACGGAGCATGTGAAAGAAGTCTCAATTAAAGAACAAAAGCTACATTTTCATCATATTTGTCTGTATGGGTCCGTCAAAACTAGCTCCTAGGGACTCCTCAGGAATCTGAGGCATCAAGTGTTTGGAAATGTACATATACATAGACAGAAGCTATTCACTGAATCACTTTGAACCATGACTTCTATAAAAAGGCAAGCATCAGAAATGATCTTCCATAAAGGGTGATTTTTCTTTTTTCACATGAGATGCTATTAAGTTATATATATACATAGTTAAAACCACTTAAATGAGGTTCAGAAGTTTCCTCCCACTTCTGGAGAAATGCAATATATACCTCTCTGTGTGTATCCCCTCTCAAACTTTGTCTTAGAGTCTTAGCTGCACTTCAAAAGTGGCAGAAAGCTTCAAGTCACCAGTTTTCATTGTGATATTCCCTAGGGAGTAAGAGTAAAATAAACTTAACACTTCATATGGTAACTACCATGCAGAAACTAAGATGTGGGTCAAATTCAGCAGGGTATGTAGAAAGTGACAGCTGTTTGTCATCTACAATTGGTAACTCTTCAAGTTCTGCACTTCATTATTATTCTCTGATTTCCGGAAAATAGCTTTGAGCTTTTGAAAACAATACTTCAGAACCTGCAAACCTAATTTAAGCAAAGTTACCCAAGGGGTCCAGAATTCAATGTCCATTTTGCAACCACTCATTTCTCCTCTGCAGTCCTCATTTCACTCTAGCAAAAGGGATCTTTTTATATGGTTAGTTCTTGCAACAGTGTGAAATGTGCAAATGCAAGCAAGAAACAGCATAAGCCTGGCAGTATGTAACAAAATGTTAACAACGTTTTAGCCAATTTGGACATGATATAATAACAGCTAAAATAATAGTGAAATTATTGTAAATATCTATGCAGGGAAAAAAATAAAATAAATAAATAACTGCATTCTTTGGTCCTTTTTCCTGGGATTTCACATGCAGAGATTCTTCCCCGTAAACTGTGGAGCAAGGAAGACATACCAAAGGCCAAAGGAATCTTGGATGCAAATTCATAAAGTTCTGAGGAAACATGCTTTGTTAAAACTACAGCTTTTAATAGCTACTAATGTAAGTGAAGTACAATACTGAACTCCAAAATAATAGGTACAAAATGGGAACTTATTCATCTTACAAATTCTATCAAAAGATTGTTTTCTTTTACTTTAAAATAATTGATTCCCAAACATATGATTAAGATCAGCCAGAAGAATTGCATGCAATTTTGTTGCAGAAGAGCCAAACTGCATACTGTAGAACTACACTGGAAATAGATTAACACGCAGAGGAAAGCAAGACTCTACAATAAATCTAAGTTTTGAAATTAGGTTCTCTTCAGGTTATTGGAGATAGTGCAACTGCCCAAGCTGTATTTAAATCCTCAGGCCATTTTCCTAAGAGGAGTGTAATGTTATTATATAATTTACATGACAACTAATGTCCATTTATATGAGCAGTTTAATATACAAACCAAGAATGGTTGTTTTACTTCTGAAGCTAAATTCTAAACAAGTACAAATGCTGTTTTTTTTTCCAGTTGCAGCTAGGATTTGTAAATTGTGCTCTACAAGCTCCTCTTCCTGATCTAAAGGAGGAAGTGCCGCCACACACACAATATGCTGTGGAAAGTCTTGGAAGTCTTGTTGGAAGTCACTGGCAAGCTGGACTGAACAAATGGCTATATGTGGTATCAACAACAACAGTATATACTGCTCCTCTTCCCATCCTGCTGCCCCAGCAATATTCTGCTTATGAAAGAGCTGCAGGCTCAAGACAGCCTCATAGTGTCTCAGCTCAGCTGCTCTCTTGCATGTGAGAGGTTAACTTAAAAACAAGAAGATAAAAGCTACCATAAGGAGATCTGTCAAAAGACCAATGGTGTACAATAAATGACATATTACACATGATCAAGGAGACCTAAGTGAACAAAACTACTTTGAAGAAGAGTGCCTGCTGAGTGAAAGAGGGTTGGGAGGTACAAGAAATGCAGTAAGACAGATATAAGAAATAATGTAATAGGTAAAACACATATTAGGAAACACAGTTTGCTCTTAAGAACTTAAAGGTGAAAGAACCTGAATAACTCATCAACTTGTTCTTGCTGCCAAATTGAAAAATCGCTGGCATTGAATTCTTGAGCATAAGCCCAGGCTCACCAGACCCGTGATTCTAAAGAAGGATGCCTACAAAAGGCATACTGAGCCAGCCACCAGAAATCACATCGTCACTGCAAGACAGACAATTTCTGATGACCTTAATTGCAGCTAGCTGCAGGTAGTGAACTACACAGAATTAGCTTGGTTAGATGCTTCTACAAAGACTGGTTTTTAACCTGGAAATAGATACTGAATAGGTTTGCGTGTAACCACATCTTGCTGCAAAGTCATCCTTCTTCTTTCCATTGCCTGTTCCTGCCTCAGAGCACTTGTAGAAAATACAGAAGTCATAGAAAAAAAATGACTTAGGATAGTTAAGCCATCTCATAGACGAGAACAACCATTTTCATAATGAAAGACTAAATGTGTCTGGTTGCCATAGCAGAACAAGCACTGGCTATTAAAAGCTGATACATTTTGCCCATTAGAGCAAATCTTTTCATAGCATAGCACAAGGCAGATTGGAAATGTGGAACAACATGTGGAAAGTTGAAAAGCCAGCAGATAGCTAACTGCACAGGATGGACCTGTTAGAGCGGGACCACAGGAGGGCCACAAAGATGATCAGAGGGCTGGAGTATCTCTCCTGAGAAGACAAGCTGAGAAAGTTGGGATGTTCAGCCTGGAGAAGAGAAGGCTCCAGGGAGACCTTCCATTACCTAAAGGAGGCCTACAGGAAAGGTGGAGAGGGACTCTGTGTCAGGGAGCGGAGTGATATTACAAGGGTTAATGGATTTAAGCTAAAAGAGAGTAGGTTTAGATTAGATACAGGGAGTAAATTCTTTACTCAGAGGGTGGTGAGACACAGGAGCAGGTTGCCCAGAGAAGCTGTGGAAGCCCTCCCCATCCCTGGAGATGTTCAAGATCAGGCTGGATGGGGCTTTGAGCAACCTGGTCTGGTGGGAGGTGTCCCTGCCCATGGCAGGGAGGTGGAATGAGTGATCTTTAAGGTCCTTCCAAGCCAAGCCACTCTGATTCTATGATCTAACCTCACTACAAGAAGCTTCCTTTTGTTTTTCTCTCTTTTCTTCTCCAAAAACTTAAGATGTTTACAGTTAACAATGTTTACTTTGATGAATGTGGATCACAGTGATCACAGTACTCTGGAGGATATGAATAACTACTTTTTATCTTACTGTACTTAGGCTAAAGAATGATTTTAGCTGTGTCATAGTAGGGCAATCCTGACAGAAGGGTATAGTGATTCCACAAATCTGGACACTGCAGAAAGCTTTTTTTTTTTCCTGAAATTCAGCAAGTGTTTTCCAACAGAAAATGTGCTTTCCAGGTGGGAAGGTGATGTCACAGGTGACCCTGAAGGAGAATATCAATCCCTGAGATCCCAAGGATCCCCATCCCTACTCAAAACCCATATTTTCCAAACAGCTGTTTGAGTAACCCATACTTCAGTCAATTCAAACTTTAATTGAACTGTGATGTATTGCTGGGAAAAATACTGCAAATATCATTGTTCAGGAACTATGGATATGAGATTTTTACTGGTAGTATGAATGTTCATTAACTAGCTGGGGAGAATTAAGTAACTGTGAAAGACTGCTAAATTAAATGAATTCAAGTAAAAGGAAGTATTACTCACAGGCCTACAAGCATCTGCCTTAGATGAAACAGGCATCAAATACTGGAAGCAGCAAAGTTTTCTTCCACTGTTGAAAGAAATTTTCTTAAGCCTTTAAATTCAAGAGCTAAAATAAATGTACTGGTTTGGCTATAGTTAAATAATATGAGACCCCACAGGACAAACAGATGAGATAATTCTGAATAAACAGAGGATGCCTAATAAATTAATTGTATGCAGCAGCATGAAGGAGTTATTTTAATGGATTTTGGAAGAGGTTTTGTTTAGAGCAGTGAGTGATGAAGATGTATTTGAGCTGTGAAGATGCATTTACTGCTATGTCCATGTAGCTGGGGACGAAAAAAGTACAGATGAGCTGTAACCACCCTACAGTGAAGAGACTGTATAACACAGAGCATATATTTTTCTCATAAGCTATTGTGTTGGTTTTTTTTGTTTGTTTGTTTGTTTGTTTTTTCTATTAAGCAAAAAATAAAGAATTGGGAAAATACATACCTCTTAAAAATGTACAAAGTCGCAACAAATGCATTAACTGAAGTCAATTAAAAGTTGCAGAAATGCTACAAATATTAAATACCAAAATACTCCATAGAGCTGTTCTGTATCTTCTCTCAAATGTCAAAGAAAATACATAAGGAAAATACAGCGGAAAAATATTTAAAAGAGATGTTCTTCTTATTCAGCATAAAAAGCCAAAGGCCTTTGTTCTTCCTGGGCATAGTCTGGTAACTTCTGTGGAGTGGTGTATCATGTACTCTTATTAAAATAACCTCACCCTGCACAGAGATATTCCAAGCATTATAGCATCATGGCACAACATCATTTTTTTCACTTGTTTCTCTTTAAGTATTGCCATAAAAGAGAAATATTTATACGTACTACAAACCATCAGCTTCTGTTTCGGCCACCGATAAATTCCTTTAGAGTAGTGAAAGGTTGTATAGGTGTTCTGAATAAGACTCAAACCAAAACCGTCTTTCATTTCCCTTAAGAGTTTCTAAAAGGACAGATGGTTTGCCACTCATCAGCTGTGAAGTTCTGTATTTTTAGGTATGGTAAACAAAATTATAGAGGAGTGTGCATACAAAGACAAAAAGGTAGAAGCTAGAGGTCATGATTTCAGAAGGGCTTGGAAGAGAAAGGAGACAAAAATACAGGTTGTTTCTTCTCTCATTATAGCAGAATTTTAACTTCAGAAAAACAAATTTTCCTATTGCCTTTCTCCCCTCCCATTTTTTTCCCTCTCCAAGTATCTAAACAAGTCACACATGCAAAAACAGCAATGCTCACTGTGCAATATTATTTTCAATCCCATCCCCCTGGTTTCTCCTGGGAGTGTGCCTAGGTATGGGGAAAAAGTCATATTTCACTTTCTGTAAATTTTTCAGAAGTTTATTTCTATGATACATTATTTTCTTCCTTACTTAAAGGCTGAACTAAGATTAGAACACCATCAAACAGAAGTTAAGGTGTTCTTCCAATGAATTTCACTCCACCGGGAAACAACATGAAGGTAGAATATTGATTTTTATATACAGTCTGCGAGTTTCATGTTTCATAAGTGATAATATTTAAAAGGAATTTATTTTGTAAAAGATTTAAGAATGTTATCCTGAAATTTCTCAAGGACTATTCAGATGACTGAAAAATTTGCAAATTTCTCTTCTGCGTTTTTCTCCCCTAATCAGGAAGAAAAACTTGTTTCTTCATCACATACACTATAATAGCTGTCAAATTTAATTGAGCACCACTGCTTCTGATAATCTGCAGAACACAATGTAATATTTTGATCAGAATATTAAGGATTCCAAAAAAGTATTTTGTACCCTTTCCCTTTTCTTTGTAAATTAACTTCATAGCATGAAAAAGAAAAACAGCTTACTTGGAGTGTGAATATGTGTGCTGCAGTTATGAATGCATGTTGCTGAAAGACCTTAATGCAAGTTAAGCAAGCAGTCATAAGTCAAATCTGGAGAAGCCTGCAGTCTGTGAGTAAGGCATACTGATTAATTATTCTGATTTTCCTTACTCACATTTCAGGGATGTAGCTGCCATTTACGGATGATAGATGAGTTATCAGACTGTTATTTAAATGTTTTTGTTTTTTAACTTCTGCTATTTCTAAATAAAAACATTTAACTTCACATGTATCACATGTATCATGTGAGCTTCACATAGTCTAAAGACTTCTGTATATCAATAACACGGCCTAATTCTTAACAGACCTCATTACGTAGTTAGCAAACCATTTGTACAAATCCAAAGAGGAAATGATATAGTCTTGCCATTCCCTCTTTCTGAAAGGTTTGGTTCTTGCACTGCTTTCTGCCTCCTTTAGTACTAACTCGCAATGAACACAACTCAAATATCATATGAAGAAGTGAACATGCTCCCTTTCCTACCACTGGACTGCAAAATAACAGAAGTGAAATGCCACATATTGGATGAACCAGAACAATACAAGCACATTGTCTGGAATCCATGAGAAAGGACGTGACTGAAGTGGTGCTAGTCTGGCATTTAACTCCCTTGACCATTTTCATACATTTTCTTCTGATGGTTTGGACAGACTCACACTCTTTCCTAAACTTTCAACAGATGTATTCAAGACTGAAGAAACTCAATAGCCAAATGGGCTTGGATAATCTCATACTCCTAAGCAGAGCAGACTCCCATTGTTTTCACAAAGAACTCTGGGAACATATGCTGTCCATTTCCCAAATATTACTAACATTTTGCAGAAAAATGCTGAAACCATGGGAAACTGTGGCTGCTGACACCAACTCCAACAGGCAGTTTATGTGATATATGGGCAGCTGCAAAACTGATGTTTGTTTCAGCTGATTGTCTTAAAGGAAAGCTGTGAAGTAAGGATGAAACAGGAAAAGGAATGGAAAGTAGTACAGGCTTATGAAAAAAGCATACAAGCCCTGAATAGATCTTCCACAGCTATAGACCTGTGGCAATATGTAGCCTGTGTGATTTGCACACTTACTTGCAACTCCTTACTGCCTATGACACAGCCCTGCCACCTGAGGATGCCTTTGGAACAGATGGAGTTGATCTTGGTTCAGGACAACCTTTGACAGGCTCTCTTCATCCTGTTTTTAAAGATTTTAAAGGCTTTGAAGTCTCTTTTTAAAGATAAATGATGAACTGACCAAGTGCTAGCAAATAAAAAAATACTGTCGTCACAACCTAAGACTTACCTCTCCCGTTGGAGACACATTTTCTTCTTGAAACATGGAACAGCAGCTGATAAAGTGCATACAAGATCATTACTGACTTGATTTTTCTATTATATGTTTCAGCTGCTCGAACAACTGCTCTGAGAGAAACATATCTAGCTTTTGTTCCTCTTGTTCTGAGATACAATCAAATCTTCCCACATTTTAAACTGCCTTTCCTTATGTTTTACTGTCTTCTGAGCTCTGGTGCCCCTTCGTTCATGCAAAAGCAGCCCGTGCTTCACATTCATCTTTTCAGTTTGGCTCTCAGTCTGAAATTGTCAAACTTCTGTGGAAATGAACAAAAAAGTTTGCAGTAAGTTGCCATTGTCTACCTCTTTTACTTTTCCAGAGAACTTCAAAAATGCTTCATTGTCAAATCATTCACTAATTTTGCCTCAGTATCCACTTTGCAGGGAAGATATAAAATAACTGTAGTGAGCTACATTTTGTACCTTGTAATTTGACTTCAGTTTCTTTTAAATGTGCTCCAAGTGTTTGCCATGCCACTCTGGCTCAGGCTGCTCCAAGTCATCTTCTGCCATTGGCCATTCATTCTTCATCCCAGCTCTCACAGTTGTCACAGTGTGACATTTCAGTTCTTTAATAAAAATATTTGAAAGAATAACTGCATAGGAAATGTTCTTGACATTGATAGAAATAATCTTATGATAATAATATTATTACTTTGAACTATAAGAAAATTAGAGCTGTTAAGTTATAATTATAAATGGCCTTTAAAATAAACTTATAACTAATAAAATAGTGTTAATGGTAATAGTAGAGGTAATATCAATTGTATAAGCAACCAATTAATGATATAAGTAGAATGAATTAATGCTTATGATAGCAGTATGAATTCTAATATTTCCTGGCTTTGCTGTGGTAATAATTCTTTACTAGGTATTACTTGATTCCAGACTTCAGAGCTTAGTATGTTCTATTAAAGCTGCTGCAGCCATGAAGAAAAAGTATTTTGACTCCTCCCTCCTGCAGATGTCATCCTTCTTTGCCTCAGTGATAGGCCAATCTTTTTTTTCAAATGCTATGACTGACAATAACTGCCTATAACCAGTGTGATAGCATTATACGAATTTTACCTTCCACCCTAGGTGACTGATGTGTAATTCCAGAATTGCCTTCATGAGGGTGTAGAAATGCTCCTGAATGAGATGGTTAATATGACATTTTCAACTTTTTTTTTTTTTCCAGTTTACAAGCTATGCCTCTCTGTTAAAGACTAATTTATCGCCTAGGACTATGTACACTTATGAAATCAGGCACCATTCAAGCTCAGAAGGCTCCTCAGAAATGCAGGGAAACTCCATGGTTCAAGTCCCTCCGAAGTAACAGGCTGCCAGGGAGTGGTTGCCATCCTTGGAGGTATTTAAGAGATGTGTGTATGTGGCACATAGGAACATGGTTTAGTGTGAGCTTGGTAGTGTTAGGTGTTGGTTGGACTTTGTGGATCTTACAGGTCTTTCCCAATATAAATGATTCTATGATTCTATGATTATGTAACTATTAAAGTGTTTAAAAATTATAATAAACTAATCTGTAATTCTATCAACTCCACAGCAGTCTATCTCAACATTTTACCAGGCTGTCCATACAGTAGTGTTCTCATATTCCTCACCCTGTGTTTTCTCAAAGTAGACCTCTACCTTTACATAACTAAAGACCCAGGAAGCTCTAGGTTCTATATATTTTCACGGGCAGGGCTTATTCATAACCTATAACCACAGCCAACTTTGTTGAAATACCTTGCTTATATTTTAAATTTACAGAAAATAGCAATGAAAGATCATTGGCAGCTTCAGTTTGGATAATTGTTCTTAGGTGCTGCAAAATAAAGCTCTTACCATGCTGAAGATGAAAGGTAACATTTCAAGAGCATTCAACACCTCTTAAGAAGCAGTGAGACTTCATCTCCTTTGAACATGCTGCTTTTCATCACAGACTGCTATTTGGGTTTGATACACTACCCTGCCCACTCTGTTACATTGAATTACTACATTGTTCCATCTGGGGAGGCATTAAATTACTACCTGTGAATCAATCAAAACTCAAGCAACTATCCATTTGATTTTGCTGAGCAAATAGAACCAAAACAGTTTCCATACCTCATATTGGAAGTTTTCTTGATTTTTCACAACAAATGAAGATTTTTTTTCTTTGGGAAGAAAGAAAAATGTTATAAAGACACATCTGTTCAGGATCACGTTGGGTTAGAAACTGCCTGGATAGCCGGGCCCAAAGAGTCGTGATGAATGGAGTCAAGTCCAGTTGGAGGCCAGTCACTAATGGCGTTCCCCAGGGCTTGGTGCTGGGGCCGGTCCTCTTTAATATATTCATCGATGATCTCGATGAGGGCATTGAGTGCACCCTCAGTAAGTTCACAGATGATACCAAGTTAGGTGCGTGTGTCAATCTGCTCGAGGGTAGGAAGGCTCTGCAGGAGGATCTGGATAGGCTGCACTGATGGGCTGAGGTCAACTGCATGAAGTTCAACAAGGCCAAGTGCCGGGTCCTGCACCTGGGGTGCAATAACCCCAAGCAGAGCTACAGCCTGGGAGATGAGTGGTTGGAAAGCTGCCTAGCAGAGAAGGACCTGGGAGTGATGGTTGATAGTCGGGAGAGAAGGGCGGTGAAGCTGGTGAGGGGCCTGGAGAACAAGTCCTACGAGGAGCGGCTGAGGGAGCTGGGCTTGTTCAGCCTGGAGAAGAGGAGGCTCAGGGGTGACCTTATCGCTCTTTATAGGTACCTCAAGGGAGGCTGTAGCGAGGTGGGGGTTGGTCTGTTCTCCCACGTGCCTGGTGACAGGACGAGGGGGAATGGGCTTAAGTTGAGCCAGGGGAGTTTTAGGTTAGATGTTAGGAAGAACTTCTTCACTGAAAGGGTTGTGAGGCATTGGAACAGGCTGCCCAGGGAAGTGGTGGAGTCACCATCCCTGGAAGTCTTCAAAAAACATTTAGATGTAGAGCTTAGGGAAATGGTTTAGTGGGGACTGCTAGCGTTAGGTCAGAGGTTGGACTCGATGATCTTGAGGTCTCTTACAACCTAGAAATTCTGTGATTCTGTGATTTTGTGATCACTGAGGGAACTTGGTATTACTGCAAGAAGAGAAGCTCCATCATCATTAAAAGTTCATGGAAATCAGAGAGGAGGGGAAGATAAGATGCTTCCTGATAAAAGACAGGTGTCACACACATTTTCAGGAAGAGCAAGAAATCTCTCGTCATATGCAGTCCCCTAAGCGTTTTGATGACCCTCCAGTGGACTCACAGCAGGACAGCCATGTATTTCTTATACTGGGAAGCCCACAGTAGGGCACAACACTCCAACAACTTCCCAGTGCTCAGTGGAGAGGAGAAACCACCTCCCTTGACTTCCCGACAACACTCTCATTACCACAGCTAGGTGACTTGTTGGCCACCATGTCAGGGTTCTCAACTTACCCATGTTTACTTTAAGTCCCTGTTGTATGCCAGTATTCCCTGCTCTTGTTTTGCAAAGCTGCTTTCTAGCCAGTTGATGCCCAAGCCTGTGTTGCTGTACTGTTATTCTATCCTTCATGTGAGACTTCTGTAGCAGTACAGTGCTAAGTACTGACCTTCTTACAAGCATCCTAGGAAAAACTGGAAGGCTTCATTACCTGTTGAAACAAGACAAATTTGTATTTTCACATTGCAGAAAAGAGCAGAAATAGCCCACTACCTTTAAAGATGGCCTATCTACAAAATACCAGTTGTTTTGCCATTGGTTTGTGAGATAACTCCAGAAAAAATGTTGCTGTTGTTGACAGTGGAATACCATGAAATGCTGTTCAGAGCTGAATGCTGGGTCAGAAACCAGCTTACTAAAATAGGAATAGATAAGAAAGTCTGTTTCCCTTGTAAGGGTTCTCTGTCTTCCAAATCATTCTCCTTTTTCACACACATTATTTAAACTTGCACATAATTACTAATTTTTTGGAGAGAGATTTAAAGACATAATCAAGCATACAGGCATATAATACTCCAACACTCCAACAGACTTAATATATCCAGCTGCAACAGAATCTAACTCAAAGCATATGGGCTGGGAGCTACAAGAAGATGAATGGCTAAAGCATACAATGTTATAAAATGTAAATTACAATTCCATAAGGAAGCCTAAAACTATGCTATTAGCATACAAGACAGTACAAACACATCAAAAGAGCATGGAGTAGAGTTCTAATTAATAGGAGAAGGAGCAGTACAATCACAAACTAAGATTTGTCTGTATCTGTTTTAGCCTCTGGTTTGTGCTGGAATCTTATTAATTAAATATTCATAATCCATCCTTTTTTTACCAATTAAGTAATAATCATGTTTGTCCTAAGTTGAAAGGTCATTTGTCTAAGGAAGCTTACTCCAGACTCTCTTTTCATCTCATGTCTTTTATTTGAAACAGCTCTTCTTTCCATGACAGCAAGTACTGGAAGCCAAAACAGACTGAAATTGCAAGTTGGCACATTATTTAGGAGTATACCAGACATTGTATTAGTGGACGGAAGTTCCTTCACTGCAAAGAGAAACTTGGCAAAATGTGTTTTAGCAGGTAACATATCTCAACATTACTTTTTAAACAAAACAAACAAATGTATTTGCCATAATTTGTGTTCTTGCTCCCTAATATGACAGCAATGTGGAACAGTTTAAATTATATGAAGTTTTTAGTGTATCAGGTCTGTTTCCATATCTGACACACATTACATTTAAGCTTTACAACAAAATAATCCTGCTTCCCAAAGGAAACAAACCTGTGTCTTTTTCTTTCATTTTTAGAGCTCTTGTAGAGCATTTCTACATTTTTGAATATTTGATGAAAAAGTCTTAAATAATTACCCTATAGAAATTTAACGTGGACCTTTATGCTTGGTTTAATGTCAACATGTATAATTTGGCTTTTATTGTCTTGACAAATTGGCCTGATGCAGAAGTCCAGTGGAAAAATATTTTTTTGGTATGCATAAATAACAGACATTTCATGTTTGAAACAGACATAATGCAGAAATACTCTTCTTCATGTTTCCTAATTGACTTTGTGTAGATGATATTCAGAGAAATAATGCTACATGATAGTGAATAAACTTGTCAAAAAGAAATATATTAAAGGAAGATAGCTTTGGTGATATGGTGCAGGGATCTGCAAATAGAGGACAATCAAATACAGCAAAGAGTTAAATACTTCAGTTTTTCCAACAAGCTTGTCCTGCATCATTAATTCTTGAAGTTGCTCTTCACTTGACTATAACTGTATTTAAAACAGATAGTAAATATCTGTAAACATCTACAACAACAATTGTAGATGACAATGTACAAATATTTGAAAATATTTGTAAACATCTAAAGGGCAATCAGAATCATTTACACTGAGACAGCTGGGACCTGCAGATGTTTAGCAGTTCTAAAAATCTGGTCCCTTCTAAAGACACTTAACTCTGAGCATGCAAATTTAGAAACAGTTATGTGACAGATTGTACAGGTTTACTCAAGGACATATTTGTAGATTGTCATAAACATTAAGAAATGCATTGTTGTTAAATCCCAAATCTAACCATTGGATATATAGATAGTTCAAATCCAATTTACATGCTTCTGGAAAACTATCAAAATTCTCAGTTGTTTACAGCATGCATTGTCTTCTCCTTAACTTTTGAAAAACAAGGTACTTCCTAGAGGTGCTGAAATGACAGGTTTATGGCTTAGCGTGCATTTCTCTCCACACAGTAAAACTAATGTCTTTCGTTCAATGACATAGGTTCCCTTCACAATGCCTCTTTCAAGTGCAGATTTCATTTTCCAGCATGACTTTTTTTTTTTTTTCTTTTTCCTGAATTTCAGGAAAGCTTTTAGGTACATTTTTCCTGGTACCTTAGAAAGACACTTGAAGATAGTCTTTATGAGCAAGTCCTAATATACCTACATCTTTTCTTTAAGCAGGCCAGATGTGCAACAGCCTAGGTCTGGATGCTATAATGTACTAATACTATGCAATGACTGTGCTTGATTTAGGACATGACTTCTTTCACTGCTCCAGCCTAGATCTGTATCAACATAGAGT